>NC_045685.1:14909219-15522552 GCF_003331165.1 Xiphophorus hellerii | reverse complement strand
GTTGGTAGAGATGTCCACGCTGGTGGACGGTGCTGAGCTTAATTGTAAGCGGCCCCCTACTTCAAAACTCTGCCGAGGGCAAGCTAGTTGTCTGGACTTCATGAGCTGGAATTTCCTTTGACTATGTGAGACTGCATTTATAACAATGCCAGGAACAGAAAGCTGTTGCTGAAAGTGAATACTTTTTACTGGCATATGGAAAACGCTTCTGTTTTGTTTTTTTTTCTTTTAGGATAGGACAGGAGCAAATAAACATGGGTTTCAATCTATGTGCTTTGGGCTCATTAGTAGAGCACACAGGATGAGTGATTGGATGTGATTATGTATTGTTTGATTGTAATTAGGATTATTGAAGTGATTATTAGGCCACAGGGATGATTGAGGGGGTGAATGCTGGTTGGCTCCAGCTGGAGATGCTGCGCAGCTGGTGGTCATCAGATGAGTTTGTAGATTGTGGCCGAGTCCTGCCACAAGTCCACTGAGGTCAACTTCAACTCACTGTAACACATTCCCAGCTTTAAGCAAGTTTCAGATGTAGTAGCAGTGGCAGGATAAGACAAATGTGCAAAAAGATGATATGTAAAGTGATCTGTTTTTGCTAATGCCAAATGTCTCTCAGAAGAAATGGATTAATCTGTGTTGCAAAACAATTCATATTGCTTTACTTTTTGTCACATTTAATCCCATTGCACAAATTTGAAGGTGTCTTGTTGAGACTTCTACTTGCAGACCAACACAAATTTGAACACAATTGTAAATTGGAAGAAAAGTGACAGCTTTCAAAGATCTAAACCAATATCAAAGCATGAACTTTATGTAAAAAAATATTCCAGACAAATAATAAATTGCACATCACTCCAAACTAATATGTAGTTCCAAAGTCTCACACTGGCCTTAGCAAAACTGCAGCTCCAACAGAACGTGACAAGAGCTGCACAGTTCTTCTCTTCTTTATTTTGTGTCCATACTTCACAGAGACGTGCCACTTGCAAGGCTTCAGAATCAGTCATTCTGCTCCAAAAGTTGATGTTCTCCTGGCACTGCTCAAGATTAAACCCATAATTATGTTCTTCCACACTGCGAAGCTCTCTGATAGCGGGTGGCATGTCCGTCAGTCCACTTTGGTGGCTGAAATGTTGTTGTTTTGGAGTTTGCAGTGCCGTAAATCATGGGCCAATCAAGGAATGCAGTCTGTTGTCAGTTAATTCACAATACACTGTGGCTCGTTGCAAAAAACTAGGAAGAGGCGCGTAAAGCCGTGTAGGATCTACTAATGGAGATGAACTGTTTCTTCTGGGGCAGAACCAGTTAAAGCTGCTCCAGTCGAGTAGAGAAGAAGCTTACCTGAGCTCTGTTCCATCCAAACTGTTGCCAGGACAATTTGCCCATGAATTTGGTCTTTATGGAGGAGTAGCAAGAAGAGAGTCACAGCTGAAAGAAGTCCTGTGTGCTATTTCAATTTGCTACGTAGGAGAAACAGAAAACACGTAAAGCAAGGTCCTCTTGTTAGACGAGACCATCATTCAATTATATGGTCTACATGCAATGAAAACCAACCCTGTGCACACCTACCCCACTGTGAAACATGGCTGTGGCAGCATCATGCTGTTGGGATGCCTTCAATTAACTTAAATACAGGTCGATCCTTGAGGAGAAACCTGTTTTCGGAGGTTGCAAAAGATTGAGACTGGGGTAAAGTTTCACCTTCCACCAGGACAAGCATAAAAATCTTAGCACATTAATGCATTGAAGAGACTCAGTCAAAATTTAGACCCGGATCCCACTGGAAATCTGCAATGAGACTTGAACAAATGTTTTTTAAGCAGGATGTGAAACTTTATTTATGACACTGTAAATGTTTTTGCATGGACAATCCTGTATTATTTCTTCAGACATGTCTGAGATCAGTTCCCTATATTTCCTTGACTTAACTGGACATTTCTGAGCCTGTTTACCTTAAAAAAAAAAAAAAAGCAGCATGGAACCTTCATAATGGAAAAGAGGACTTTCTCTTAAATATTGCAGTCACAGGCTCACACGGAATGTAATATAACACAGGTCTGCTCACCAGCCCCGGGCAGAAAATACACAATATACTGTTAGTGGAGCCTTTGCAGCCGCATGTTATCTGGGGTTTGCTGCTAGGTGGAGCCCGAGTATACGGTGAGAGCGGCAGTGCACATCCGAGCTCTCTCCTCACCTTTTCACTGGCGCTCCAAAACCGCCTTTGCTTTTCATACAGATTTACTCCCAGCCAGTGTGCACAATTGGTTTGTCATAGTAGCCGAGAGCGCAGTATTCCTTGGACCCTAATCACCAGACTTGGAGACTTGAAAGAAAATAAGCCTCTCTTTTTCCCCTTGTGCTCGCGAGAGTCTTCTGGATACTCTTTTTGTTGTTTTTATCTTGTATTATGACCGGTGAGGTGCCGCTCTTCCAGGTTTCACGGGACGTGATGTAGCCCCCGCACAGGAGGGTCGATTTGTGGCGGTGTACAGGGATGTAAGAAAGAGAGAAGTGGGGGACAGTATCTGTGGATGCAACGCCAAGGAGAAGAGCTTGTGTGTTTTGTGTTTTGTTTTTTTTTCTTTTATTCTTCCCCCCTCGGATAGTGGAGCCACAACCAGACTAATTCATAGGATACTAAACCGAGCGGCTGGATTTGCTGCGCTGTCTCCTCAACCCCCATCAAAGTCTTCACGCACGGTGCGCAACGCCTGATGAGGACACTTTTTTTCTTCTTCTTTTTTTTTTAACCCCCCCGGCGAGAAATTAATGCACGCTTTGAATCAGCGCGTGTGCGCCCTTCATGTTCACCGGTGATCTCCAAACACAGCGCGGTAAGTGTGGCGTTCCTCTGCATTTTGCTGGTGCGCGCATCTACTATTATCCCGCAGATTCAGCTCAGGGCGATAATAATGTCCACGAATGAAAGCCTGCAGCGGCGTTAGAGGCGCTCTGTAATGTTAAACTCGACTGTTAATTACTTCAAATCGGCATATCTGTCCGTTTTATGTCTTTCTTTTGTATGTGTGTGGATACAATCAGAGCAGAGAGCAGCGCGCAGGTTGGCTATTGATCATAACTATTCAAGACATTTCAGTTTCCATCTCGGACTAATTCATCCGACCTCTCTTTGAGCGCTTGATTAATATTCAATCAATCAGAATTGCTACTGTTCACTCTTAGCTATGCTCTAAGAAGTTTGAAAGCTGAATGAATACAAAATAAGTTTTTTCCCCCCTCTTCTTGCCTTCAGTTGTGTGAGATGCACCTGACTCTGAAAGGCTTTGTGTCTTTGCAAAAAAAAAAAAAAAAAGGTGCTCGAAAAAAAAAAAGCAGGCCTGAGCAGTGCAGCAGCTTCTGAATTTTTTATTAAAGGCTACGAGTGTGACTTAAGTGTAAAAACAGGGCTGCAGTGCTTTTCGGCATGCAGAATCGACACATTTCCACCAAATGCACGACTCGCCGTCACCGTTGACTTGTTTACATCTGCTGGCTTTTTTTTTTTTTTTTGCAGAAAATATCCGCCGCGGCCAAAGAGGCATGAATACTGCACAACACGCATCATTATTTAATGCACAAACAGAAATGGTTGCAAATGGCTCCATATTTAGTGACATGCTGCTGGAGAGAAGGGGAAACTTCAACTTTGAGAGGCCCCACTGTGCCCGAGCCTTTAAAGTGAAGAGAGGGATGTCGTTCAGTGTCAAAGAAAGAAGGGTGAAGATGATCACTTGGAATTGGATCTGATTTCCCCCCCATTCCCATTTTTTTTTCTCTCAGAACATTAGGGATGTAGTTTTTTTTTTGTTGCATCCTTATCTGACAATTATGACCATGATATCCAGGACTGCAGCACCATCTGTCATATATTGCATATAGATGGAATTTCCCTCAAGAACATCACGCATTAGCACAATCTGCACACACATGCACATGCAGCTTGCCTCTCCACCAGCAGTGAAAAACCTTGACTTCTCCCCCACCCTCTAGGGGGAAACTCAAGGGGACATTTGATGCTTTCTGACTAAACTGTTAAGCCAACCTGCACTTTGTTTTGCCTCATCCGTTTTGACTCAGCTTTAAGTGCTGCTCCTTCAGGGATGTAATCTGGGTTGTATTTAATCTAGCGGCGGCTGAACCCAGCATCTGGTGTGATACCTGATGGGACGATGCTGGGAGGAAATAAAATAATTGCTTCCTTGCCCTTTTTTTCTCTCGTTAAGGTTAGTTTGCAAAATAAGAGCTGCGCTGTATTGGGCATTCATAGGGGAAAAAAGAAAGATGATGCTTGTTTCATGGCACATATGCAGTAGGAGAAGCTGAAAAAGTTTAAATAAACCAGCTACAATAAGGATGGAAGAGCTGGACAAAAAAATTATTTTCCGTGGTTTGTGCCGTTTGTAAAAACGATAAAAGTGATACTCGAAAGTTAAAGTTAAAACAACAACAACAAAAACAGAGATAATACTTTGAAAGGTATAGGTTACCCTTTGTCAAAGATGTTGCAATAACTGCATTTAATCACTTTTTAAAATATATTGATATATTCCCACTATATTTAGTGAAAATATAGTTACAAATTTTAAAAAAGGCATCCATATTTTAAGGGTTTTGTGTGTGAAAACATCAATTAATTTATTCTTCCGAGTACAAATAAAGATTCTTATATATTTTTGCCCCAAAATGATACAATATTGATTCAGATCTGCTGATTGGCCATAATTACCGGTACCGTGGCTCATCAGCAGAGGATCTGTATACTGTTTGCTCAGACATGTTTAGGCCTTTAAAGCACTCTGTAGCTTTTGTCCCATTAGATTGACAGGACAGAAATTGTCAAGCGCAAGTAACATAAAAATGCACAGGTAGAGGCAAAAAATTCAATTACGATCTGAATCTGAAAATTAGTTCAGCTTAATCACAAATCTCCACATTGTGTACTGTATTAGAGATGCACCAAGAAATCAAATAGAGATTTTTAAGCAAAACTAAGGTCAGACTGATGACAACGCTCTTTGTTGTGGAGGTTATTACTGAAGGAGGAAAACGCAACGCATCAGCAACGTCTCTAAAAATGAAGCCAGAAGTAGCTTTCAAAAAGGAATCGCCATTTTTCTGTTGAGGCAACTTGTAGCTGAAGCTACAAGTTAAAACCGTGAACTTTGGAGTAAAAACAAACACAGTGCTTCTACCCCGTTTCTTCAGGAGTTGTCTTAATTTATTCTAAAAGCTGTCTCTGTTTTTATCTAAAAAATGGTCTGATCTCTTAACCTGAAAAATAAGAAAGAGGCTTTCTCCTTTTAAGTCACGGTTTAGTAAAATTAATTAGTGTCTTTTGTTTGTTCATTGACTCGTATATTTCTGCTGACTTGTGCATTACAGTAATGCGGGTTAATTTTGTGGCCCTCTGAAAAATGATTTTTTTTTCTATCCCTTCTTGGGTTGGAGAGATGGTCTCTCTCCCCCTCCTCTGTAAATTCCTTTCCATTGATTTGATTTTTTGCCATTTTAGACAAGAAAGGAGCACTCCAATTTGTGGTCGCTACGTGAAAAGAAACGGGGGCTCTCACGCAGTCTTTATTAGGTTAGGATTGGGCTTGAGCTTTATGGTTTATACGACATAGCTTTACATATAAATTTGCATAATTGCTTTTTTACTGAGTCTCTCAGGATGCTTTCAGTGTACTGTGGACATCTTTTAAAACGCTTCGTTCAAACTCAGATGGTAATACAGTGACAAGGGCTTCTGCCATAGCTTTAATGTTGTGTTGATTTGGCTATGGAGTGGCCATTAGGATCTAGGAATTACGTCACACCGCAGTCGAGATTAGAAAAACCAGTGGGAGTTACTCGTTGTGGCGCCAAGTACAAATATGTAATGGGCAATAATGATATGCCTATTAATTTTACTGGTCTTTTTATATAATTTAGCATAAACATTATATTAATAGGTACTTTATTAAAAACCTGAAATAGTTTTTGTTTGACAATTGAACTGTTATGTTGGTCGATGGAATTTTTGTTTATTTATTTATTTTTTATTACAGAAGGGTTTTGTTGTAGCCTGTACAATGGGGGAAGACTTATGACCTGACAAGAATACAGTAGATGGTCATGGAAAGCCATAAAAGGCCATTGCTGAGTTCAGATAGCTGTATTCAACAATTTGAATGGAAAGTTGAGTGGAAGGTAAATGTGTGGACTTGAGATGTTTACCGAAAGCATATGGGCAACCATTTGGGCTTAGGATGTTGTTTCTGATCCTCTTTTTTTAAGGTGCCAAAGTCTTTTTTTTAACTCTTCATGATTACAAGCTTTTTGGAGATGCTGATTTCATATTCTTTCGTGATTTGACACCTGCTCATACGCTCCAAAGCACCAAAACCTGCATTAATGATCGCGGTAGTACTCTGCTTGACCAGAGCCCTATAGTCTTATATAAACCCCTTATTGTAAAGAGGAAGATTAGAGCCACCAGAGTCAACAATGCAGATGAGCTGAAGGTTGCAGTTAAAGAAACTTACTACTTCCTGAACACCTCAGTGTCTTATTCAAAATTAGAAAAATTATAGAATTATTTTTAGGTTTCATTAGCTGTATGTTATAATTATGTAAGTCAGTAGAATTAAACCATTGAAATATATCACACAACGTGTGATCAGTTTTAATTTCTGGCCTGAATTACTAAAAATGAAAACTTTTCCATGATATTCTATTTTACTGTGATGCATGGTTATACATTCAAACACTAAACATGTTTACAAATAGCGGTTGTACAGAACTCTGTATCCTGCGGGTTTAATGATGTGCAAACCACGAAGAAGTGCTGCTTGTATCTGCAACATCCATTATGGTTTACATTGACAGCAGCCATATTGGATATTTGGTCTTCTCGGACATCTCCAACTTTGTGGAATTCCTACTTAAAGGGGCATTCTTGCTGTGCTGGCCTTTGTTACCCCCCCTTCCATATCTGCATGATAAATAAATGACTAGGAAAATCTTGTCAACCTCTTATAAGCATTAAAAAAGCAGACGATCATTTAACATTTGTGAAAAATAAAACAGCATGACTGCATTACAATTATCATCCATGGCATTTATACCAACAGAAGTTCAGATGAGAATAAAATACCATCCTCTAGTTAACCAAGAAATGGTTTCTCAAACACTTAAGCAATTTTTAAAAAATTACTCCCTGCTTCAAACATCACATTTGTCTTAAAGAAAAATGTCTAACATGTTAGGTAGCAAATTACATTTAAAAAAAGAGAGATTCTACTGGAGAGTTGGCATAAATCAGTTAAAGAAAAAGATGAATGTGGCTGTTTAGGAATATTTCTGTTTTTGAAAAAGGCACATCAACACATAAAAGTTACTAAAAATACAGTTGCTGTCCGCACCTTAGGTCAGCAGGCAATTAATAGTTTAATTAATTGACTAATATAGAATAAGCTTATTTTTCTTGTGTTACTTTATGAATAGCAGAACTCTCTCTGCAACATGTGCTGAAAACTGCTGAATTTAAAGAGTTTATGCAAAATATTTTGCTTAGAGCTTTTATAAGAAACATAAACAATTGGATAAATTTTATTTTTGCTCAAGGTTATTATACAGCAAGAATCTTATACTGGCACGTGTCTACTAAAGACTGCAAATTCTGTAAAAAAAATAAATAAAAAAAATACACATGAACATGTACTTTATGTCTTTATCCCACTCTTTTTTTTCTTGTATATCCATATATGGGCAAACATTGAATGATTATTTAAGGACAGGTGCGGCATATACATCCAATATTCTGTTTATGGAACTTAAAAACAAAGTTTAATTTGAGTTTTACATGACAAAAGACAACATTCAAACTCCCCATCCTTTTTCGCCCTTCTTTTTTTATTGGCAGCTGGCAATTACTGCAAAATGAGATGAAGTGCAGCAATTCTTGTAAAAATTGTTGGTCACTATGGCTACCATTCAGCAGGCACTTTCTTACATGTGGAAACGGCAGCATTGCCTGCTTTCATACAATAGAGTTCATACAATAACAGGCAGTCAATACTTGCTGCACTGGTCTGCTTTGTACAAACTGGAATTTATTTCAGTCGCAGTCGTGAATTTAAATACAAACAGTGGACAGAATACGTGTGGATGACACATAAAGCTACCTATTTATTTAATGTACGCTTTCTTTGTTATTGCAAGCTCAAACCTTTGGAATTTGCAGAATGGAGAATTTTCCTGTTGTCCCTTTATTTCTGTCCATTTATACACTGAAGCTTTTTTTCCCTCCCCCTGCAGCCAGCTGTCTCTTTCAGTACATAAAAACCTTGAAATCTCGCAGAACAGTACATTACTGTTCTTAGGAGGAAAAAGTCCTCTCTTCTCTCCCTCTTATTTATTTATTTTTACACTTATCACAAGTGGCACAGTCTGAGATGCTTGACAAATTAGAAAATGCGTCCAGTACAGAAGAGAATGGCTCTGGATTCAGACGCACTGTCTAAATGATGGATTTTTAAAACTTGTTTGGCAGCTGAATGGTTGTTTATCCCTGCGGCTGGATGCTGACATGCTAAGCATCATACAAACTTCTTCAGAGAGGGGGGAGATGACAGATTATACTGTTGACTGAGCTTTCCCCGTGAGCTTTAAAATGACAGGAGACAGAACGACCGAAATATTCCAGTTTACGTGGTTCCATACATAACTTACGAACTTGAAATGTTTGTCCCTTAAAAAACCTTAATACAGGCAGGTTGCTTGGGATGGTGTATTCCCATTCCTGTTAGGTAAATGTCACCCACTGCTAACCTGAGGCCCTTGGTCTTTCTGTGACTGCAGCTGTCACGCTGTTAGGCATAAGGCAGGTCACTCAGCTGGGACCCTCAATCTGGCAGGAATGTCACACAAAAAGAGAAGCAAGAGCTCAAGAATGGAAAGAAAAAGAGAGGCTCGTGGCCAAGAAAAGGTCGTCAAGGTGCAAGCCTCTCAACACTTTTCCTGCCCTGTCTCATAAAGAGCTTCGACACAAAGGTTTTGACAGAAGCTCTCGCAACCCTCTGAGTATTAAATTGTAGGAAATGGGGTTGGAGATTTGATGGGAACAACAGACAAAGTTTTTTTTTTTTTTTTTATGTGGCAGGCGACTGACCTCAATGTTTGGGAACCATTGGTGTGTAATAACCTTGGAAAAGCAGAAAACACTACAAAAGTTGCTGTAAGAAGAGAAAGTAATTAATGTGCTGTTAAAGCGGCATGGTTTGAGTAGAGCTTCTTTCATAAGAAGGTTTAAGTGATTGACATGTGTTTTGTGTTTGTCACAGGCTTGGATTGTAAAAAAAAAAAAAAAAGGAGCGGTTTTGAAAAATGTAAGAAATGGGCTGTAAAAATGCAGCATGACATGAGCGGAGAGCATTTTGTGCAGATGCATTAATGTCAGAGGTTGTAAAAACCTGTGCATGAGGCAGTTCCAGCGTTCTGTAAAATAGTGAGAGAAGTCAATGCGGTCCATCTGCCATTGAGTAAACGCAAGATTTTGTGCCAGGAATATACCCTTAATGATTCCTAGAGGTTTATGAAAAAATAAAATAAAATGCAGCAGAACTGGACCTTTTTCAAGGTTCAACTTGAATTCTGTGTGTGGCAGCTCTTGCATAAATACTTCTTCAACCTCCCAATGAACACAACCAAACACAAAACCACTCTGTAGAGAAGCCTATTCTGCAAAAAATGTATAGAAATTAAACTGGAGATGGTTAGTTGAAAGCGATATATATTGTGCTCCTCACTCTTAGCTTAGAAGTTAGCCTTTTTGCTAATCTTGTTGGCAAAAATCTAGCTAACATAGGTTTTATTAGCTTTTTGAAAATATGTAGCTTCGACTTTTGTAACCCACATAAATGGTGTTGAAAAATAATGCTATCCAGTGTTTCAGTATCTGACCGTCTCTGCTGATAAAAAAAAGAGAAAGTCACGAAAGTTTCAATGATCTTTTTAGCATAAACAAATTAGCTGTTTTCATAGATAGCTGGAACAATTTAGAATGTAAGGACAACTGGTTTGTGTTATTGCTAAAAGGCAGATGCCACAGTAGAAAATAAATCCTTTTCATCATCTCTTTCACAAAAGACATTCCCAGACGTTCACAGAGTAGGGCTGCAATCAAAAGCCATTGCAGTGCCTCTTCAGCAAGGAAGGACATGAAAAAGATTACAGGAACTATTTTAAAAAATATAGCCATTTGTTCCGAGTTTTTTCAGCATATTTGGCTAGATTGTAATTATACTCTCTGGGTAGCTGGAAGATGGATTAAATATTCATTTCTAGTTGTTTGTAAAGCACTTTTTGAGTATAATTTCTATTGGTGATTTGTTGCTGTTCCTTCATGACTGAATTAGCAGGCAAACTATGTATGGTGGGAAACAAAAAGATTTGGTTGGATAAGGGTTAGGGTTTCTAAAATATCTTTTAAGCCTAGCTTGTACTGTTCATCCAGTTAAAAGCATACATATTTCTCATCCTATACAAGTTAACTTGTGCTTTAGGTTTCTTTTGCTTATTTTTGATGAAAAGCTGGTAAAGCAAGTGCAGTTTGGTTTTGACACCTGCTAAAGCTAGTTAACGTTAAAACAAGATATCGCAATTGAGGATAAATCTGGTTCATTATTTCACACACAAGAGTGAATGCAATCATAAACCATTGCAAATTGTCCTTACTGTAGTAAGGATATGGGAAACAAAAGTTCTTAAATCTATATTCAATCATTAGCATAACAATATTTATAATACAGATTTCCAATGTGTCCCTGCACATGGATATCATTTTTGACTATGATTTAATATTTGGGGATTCGTGAGGAAAGTTGGAAGGTTTGGAAAGAAAATGTAAATGGTTATTTTAAATTGTGCAATTGCCATTGATTTCTGGTCGGTATTTGTTTCCATTCTTTTGCAACTATTGTCAGGCCAGCTGTGCTTTGGAACTGTATGTCGGATTCATTTATGCTTTTAATTTCAACAAGGGCCTTCAAGGCTAGTTTATTGTCAAACTCAAGTCAAGACTGCTGCCAGTGCTTTAAGAAATTGTTCAGTTTTAGACTGCACTCTTAATTAACTGTGAGGCACCCTTACACCCTTGATTTGCCACTTAAGCTGTTCTTTTGGGAAAGAGAGGTGAGGGGGTCAAATTATTTAGCAGCTAAGACTTTAATGCAACCTCTTCAGGCAGTGATATAAAGTCTGCATGAGTGCAAAGCCTTAACAAACATCTGCAGATGTAATTGCATAGTTCAGAAGCGATGATGATTGCAGATAATGACAAGCATACAGTAAAGCCACGCAGTCAGTTGCCCCGAAATCAGTACGGCCATTCTTAAAGATTATATCTGTATGCCAAAGAAGCATTTTGTACAATATTGTTAACGCTGCTTTTACAACTGGCTTGGGGAATTGCATGTCTAAGAGTGGGGGAAAAAAAACGACGTCTCGCCTGTAGTGCAGATATGGACCCAAAAATGTCAACTTAGCATTTAGAGCAAGCCCAGCCGCTCTTACAACCCCATTGATGGTGTTAAAAGCTGACCAAAAGCTATCAAACTGACACTGCCTGACAGAGCAGCAGTGCATCAACCTCTTTACAACACTGTAAAATCGGTTACATTTGTCTATCTGCAACATACAATATAATGCCAATTTTTATTTCTCTTTCTTGCTTTTATTCATGGCTTTGTTTTAAAAGCCTTTTTTCTTCTGCTTAGTCGTGAACTTTAGTCCAGTGAAGAGGACTCAAACAAAGATGCAGTGCTTCTCTGAGGCACAGCTCTAAAAGAAGTTAATTTATGGCCTGTTTGGGAGGCAGGTTTTGGCTTGAATACTTAATGAGGAGGTGCACCTGCAGCCGCATACAAATGAATGGAAATGACGGTTAGTATTTACGCCTCCCTAAGCCACAGGGACCTCCTGATCTGACCACTAATTTTCCAGCAAAGAGAAATAAAGATAACTTTCTTGTTTTTCTAACTGCAGATTTCAGGTGCATAGCATTTTTTTGGTCTTCATGATTTTCTTTTGTCGTTTTTCTTTGTGATATTTAATTTTTCTGTCACTGGGATTTGTTGGTCTAATATTAACCACATCTCTTTTGAGCAGAGGCAGATTTGGAGACTTAAAATGACTTCAAGCTATTTTTCTACTGCACTTTTCATTCTAATTTAATATCCATGCATAGGCATTTTTCAGCCTTTCATCAAGAAAGTTTTGAGTTGGGCACCAACTAATCCACCCCAGGGACTTAAGGATTATTGACTGTTTAGTTTTCCATCCTTGCTTTATCATTGGAAACCTTCATAAGAAGTCCAAACTGTGAAAAAAAACAAAACAAACAACCTTAAATGCCTTGCAGAAAAGATGATGGCAGTATCCCCCGGCTTCCTCCCACAGTCCAAAAACATGGTTGTTTGTCTCCATGTTGCCCTGCGACAGACTGGTGACCTGTCCAAGGTGTACCCCACCTCTTGCCTGAAATGTCTCGCTGAAGATAGGCACCAGCACCTGTCCCGACCCAACTAGGGACTAGGGTGTACAGCAGGGGTGCCCAAAGTCGGTCCTCGAGGGCCGGCATCCTGCAAGTTTTAGTTCTCTCCCTGGCGGTACCAACAACCTTTTCAGCATGTCAATGTTGTTCTTAGGCCTTCTAACGAGCCATCATTGAATCCAGGTGCGTTAAACCAGGGAGAAAACTAAAACATGCAGGATGCCGGCCCTCAAGGACCGACTTTGGGCACCCCTGGTGTACAGAAAATGGATGGATGGATACACTAACCAATTATGAAACGAGCAATAAATATTACATTTTGTCAAATGCCATAATCGAAATGATAAAGGAAATGTAAATAAAACAATCAATGGTCCAGTTATCATATTAAGTTGCCTTTGATTATATTTGGGGTGTAAATGCCACTTCATTCTAAGAAATAAAAGGAACAAAAGAGAAACGATAAAGAAAATATGGAACAACAAAAAGACTAGGAAGACCGTTAGTGTTGGGAGCCACCAGGATAATTCATCAGCTGTTTGGCAGCAGATTCTCTGATATTCAGGAGCTTCACACTTTGCACTTAAAACCAGATGGTGTGCTGAGAAAAAAGTTACGGAAGCCTGAAACACATGCCTGAGACAAGCAAAACATAAACTGACTCTTGCAGAATTTCATCCAAAGAGATAACTATGCAGAGATGCAAAAAACACATACTGCATTTGAGTTCAGCTGCAGTATAAACAAGGTGATCAGATCCGGTTCTGAGTGGGTATGGATAAGGCTTCGTCTGTTGCTGAAGTTTCTTGAGACTTAAGCTCTGTCTGTGTCTTCAAACAAAGCACATCCTCCATCCCTGGCGGAACTAAAACTTCCAGGAGAGGAGTTGTCACATTTGACTGACCCACCAATAAGAAGTTGATTTTGCTGAACTTAGAATTGATAGTAGAAAAACTGGCAGATAAGGACCGTTGCATTATCATATTTCTCCTGGTTGCGGAGCTCCACAATAATGGTGTTCTTTTTTTATTTCATTTTATTTTTTTTAAGCAAAACAGTACAACAGTTTGGAAGGTCAAATGAAGATAAATTGTTTTAAGGAACCTGCTCTGATTTCTAAATTATGTGGTAAGTTTGACTACATGAACATTTTGCTGACCAGCTGAAGTAGGCATAAAGACAGAGTCTCCGTAAGAGCAAGGTCTACATTCAGAGTTGTGTTACCACATACAGTCAGTAAGATTTAAGTACTTCATTATGGAAGTGCCAATTTATCACTTCATTATAAAAACTGGTGTTAATCTCTCATGCGTTTTCTCTTTTGTTGTTTGGTACTGTAGCAAGAGCATTGTTTGGCATTAAGCTCCTTGGATCTCCAAAATGCATTGCAGCAATTAAGTCTCTCCGCTTGTTCTTTTGTCTTAAACCAAATGGATTTCCCTTATCAATACTATAGGATTGGGTTTAGGCATGTGGGATAGGATCTCTCAGGGTCGCCTGCCTTAGCCAGCAGCCTCCTAAAGATTCTGTTGTCGTCACCTTCAGAGGGACGGTGTAATTCAGATGCGTTCACCTACGATTGCACTTCACTGCATGCTGGTATGGCGTTGGCAGATCTATGCTTCCAGTAGCGTATATAAGCCTTTTCTGCCAGGCCTTTGTTGCCTCTGAAGTGGAGATGACTGAACTGATGCAGTGTCCCGGTGGATTAAACGTGTTTAAATGACAACCCATTTTTGTCTCACCTTGAACCTAATTGACTCCCTTAAAACTGGGGTTTGGAAAGTGCTGACACAATCCACTGCAAACGCTGGCTCTGCATTGAGCTGTATTTAGACTTTGTATCACATTCACATTCTTATGAGCATATTTCTTTATAAAGTATTTTTCAAAAAGGCTTTTGCTGTTCAGATATTTCCTTCTAGTCTGATAAACTGGCAGTCTATTCATATGAAAAATTGCCACTAAATAAATTGATTTACACTTTTTAAGTTGAAAAAGAATCTGTTAATATATATATTTTTTGTCTTTATAAAATCACTTTACATACCTGCAGTTAATGCTTTTTCCAACCAGCTTGTGCATTTATGAAAGCATTTAATATTTACTATAAAATTTCACAAAGCTGAATAATACAGAGTAAAAGATCTTTTATTGTTTTTTTTATTTTATTTTTTTGCATACTATCTTTAGATCATCCAGGGTCCTGGGTCCATTCCTATTCTCTCTTCTCTTTAGCTCATTCTACAAGTTATCTACAGGATTGGGGTCTGGAACCAAGATGATCATGTAAGGTTGTTTTTTTTTCAGGAAAGGAATTCTGTGTTTGGTCATATTTTGCATGGTTATCTGCCGTAAAGACCAGATAACACATCCATTTAAAACTTCTGCTACAGCCCACTAGATGTATAATTTAAATGTCCTGGTATTAATGTTATGCAAATTTTAATTGAGTGTAAAGACCTACATAGAGAACAAAGCCTTCATCCAATCTGAACACAGTGCTAGTTTTAAGCTTTGTTGATGTTTTGTAATCACTAAAGGGTTTTGCTCTTGATAGACTGATAGGTAAGGCTCCATGTTATGTTATAACCTCAGGGAAACAGAAACTCATGGAATCCAATGGTAATTTGGCTCCCACTTAGAGCTTACAAGAAACTCTGACATCTGGCACTGACATGTATTTCACTGTTTGTCCTGTGTTGCCCTGTGATTGACTAGCAACCAGTCCAGGGTGAACTCCACCAGTGATTGCTAAGATGGGCACCAACCCCACAGGGATAAGCGGGTAAAGACAATGGATGGACGGAGTTCTTCCACTGTGAGCTATATAAAGATTTTCCATTTAGGTATTGCTTGTTACCAAACTACATGACAAACAGGTTGATGACCCAGGTGCCCATGAGGGTCTCTGTCAGCTGTCGTGACAGCTTGAGAACTGGGTAGTAGTTACGCTGTCACTTGAAATGACCACATACTCTTCCCCCGCTTTCCGTCCTACTGCCATTCTCCACGGTCACTCTTTTACAGAAATCTGGCTTGTGACGCTGAGCCGCGGTGATGCAGTGGTGGCGACTGGGGATTTTTTTTCGATGGGAGCTGCAAAACTGTAATCAGTCATTATGTCAGAGACGAGCCCGTGAGCTCCGCTCCAGCTCATTCAGCCAAATAATAAGCAGCAGATAACGGCACTAGCATGCAGGCTGCAACGGAGCCCCGCGGGTGAGGAGCTAGAAACCAAGGGGTGGCGAGGGGGGGGCTTTATTTTTCATCTCGTGTGCCTACTCAGGGATGCTTGGTAGGGGCTAGATTGTCTTATGTGATGAATTTACAGACACAGTTTTCAGGACTTTTGTGCATGGAGTGCAAAATCTATTTAAATGAGAGTATATGTGGAAGAGAAGCTCAAGGGAGTAAATTAGGTGCTGGTTTTATGTTTTATTAAGTATTTGTTAGATGTGTCTTCTGAAAACCACGAAATTTCATGATTAGATCCATAAAGGTAAAAAAAGATACTCCTGCCTCTTTAGCATTTGGCAACCAGAACTGCAGAACTGGTATAACTAAACCATGTTTTCCCACACAATGTCCACAAATTTTCTTTTGGTCTGAGATCAGAAGTTTTTGAATGCCACACCAACATAGTGACATTTGTTGTTGTTAAGACAACAAAGGTAACTGGCTTGGCAGCAGAATTAGAGTCAGTAGATGCGTTTCCATTGACCACATAATTGCACAATTTCATTTTATTTTTAAAATAAATTTGCTTATAAGAGACATGGCACTTTCAAAGAAACTCTTTTGATAAAACGTTTTGGCACTGGGATGAGGTGGTTTTTCGGCTGTATTGACATTTCACAAAGACTTCAATGGAAACACTTTTTTCGCATCACACTAATCACATGATCAACAACTGTGGATGTTGCCACTGGCAAAAACCACAACAAAGTAGGAGTAGTATGATTTTAATAAATTATCGCATGAACAAACTCGTGTGATTTTAGTTTTTTCTTTTTCAATGGAAACAACACAATTTCGGGATTGTGTGTCTTTCACATTAGCAGACTATTGATAAAGTTGTGTGCACTTTTGCATAAAACATTCCTGCTGGACAACACCACACAACACAAAGTTGCTGTCTCTACCTCACAGTTGGAAGGATTTCTCAGCTTGCACGCTTCCCGATTTTTGTTCCCAATATAGCAATGGTCACTGTGGGAAAATACTTTAAATTTAGTTTCATTGTCTACTGAGTTATGTGAGTTAACATTTTTGTCCTCAAGTGCATTTGTAAACTATTTTTCGTGTACTTTTGAAGTAATAGCTGCTTCTTATCTGAGCGGCCTTTCGGTCCATGGGGGTGCAGGACTATGAAAAATGACAACCTCTTACAAGCTTCAGCCATCATCTTCACAGACGGCTGGACTTTTTAAAAATTGTTAGAATAGATGGATATGATACCTTAAGGCAGTGGTTCCCAAAGTGTGGGGCGTGCCCCGAAAGGGGAGGCGCAGTGCCATTGCAGGGTGGGCATGGGAAGCGGTATGGATGAATGAAAGAAAAAAACAGTTACACAAAAGTGTTTCACTTTCTCTTTCATTTAACATCAGACAGCAAGGGGGAAAAGGTTTTGTGACTTTTTAATCAGTGAATACAGCTTGGACTGCATGAGATGAGAAGAACATGCAATACTGGAGAATGTTGACATAGTGATATGACTTGCAATAAATAAATAAATAATTAAAATATGTTAATGTCTTTCTGCTTCGGGTTGAGATCAAACACAAACCTCAGAAAATTAGTAGAGAACTTGAGTGCATGCGTTATGTGGTGCACAGTGATATTGTGACGTCGATAAAATTGCGATGTATTGCGCAGCCTTATGTGTAACCATTGGGCACTAATAATGTTAAAGTTCATACCTGATTCAGTCTTCACTTAAACTAAGGAGCTATTTAACAGATTTTAAATGCGTATGGATAGCATTTGATAAACTCTAGTGCAAGTCTAAAATATTTAATTTATTTAATTTATTTTACTGATCTACGTAATTTTGCACTGAACAGAGACTTTTTAAAACACTACGTCTTGACCTTTATTCTGTTTCTAAAACAAGAAAGAAGCTGTTGGCCCACCTTTAAAAATTAAACATAAAAACCCTAAATGTATAGATGAGTCAAACCTGGACTTAATTATCCCACATTCATTACAGATTATTTAAGTCCAGAGTAATGGAAGATTCTTCATCCTCCCTAACATATTACCAAAATCCTATCTCATTCTTGTTATTGCGTTACTACTTTTCATCGTCTCTTATGATATGGGTGTGTCATTTCAGCTTTGGTAATATACTTATAAAAGAAACAGACCTCCTGTTTTTTTCTTAGCTCTGTGCCTTCCCCAACCTCCCTCACAGAGGTTTGTCATTCCATAACAAGGGTCAGAGCCTCCTATTGTCTCTCCTCGGCATTCCTCAGCATGGTGGTATTGACTGACTCTGCTGGGTGAGTGGTGCCATACAACGTCCATACATCATCTGGAAGACAGAGTGACAGACAGTGGGAGCTGAGATGTCAGATCTCTCTCTTCAGGCTACTGACATCCACTCCCTTCCTGTTCCCCACAGTGACACTCCATCTTCTGACTGAGGCTGCATTGATATTTGGGGCCTGCCCACTCCCAGACCCCACCAGCAGCAGCAGCAGCAACAACAAATGACACCGTTGTGATATAAATTACCCTATGGAGGACGGCACGGGCATCACTTTGCTTCCAGTTAAAGCTTTTGGAGCAAACAGCCATAGAGATATAAATGGTATTTAATCATTTACAGACTTATTATAATTGGTTCACTACTCTATGCATGCAGAGATTGATAGCTAGATTAATCTCATCAAAATGTTAAGCTTTTATAATCTTCTCATGAACCCCTTTTAACCCCCTCATACATAATAAATGCAGCTAAAAAGTCAGGTTCACATAGAGCAAATAGCTCAACAGCGTAGCATGCTTGTTGTAGTTGAAACATATGAAAGTGCAGCATGACACTAGACTATGAGCTCATGCAGGTCAGCGTAGGTCGACACTTTATGGAATTCCTGCCCATAATGATTAATAAGGTTGGTGTAGTCACTGCCTTGCAACATATGAGTGGAATGCAGGAGTGTGGCATTTGTCTGTAAACCAGTTTTATTACACCTGCTCCAGCAGTTTCGTCTTTTCTTCATGTTACACTCCGGTGTTCCACTTTCCCGGCTCCTAGCGTGTGACAGCAGGAGTCCTGTTGTCACCCGTGAACTCCGTGACGCACTTTGCCTCTGTTTTCTTATTTATGTTTTTTGGTCGTTCCTTAAGCCCGTGCTGCTTTAAAACACAGCTGGAGAGTCCCTTACACTCGCAGCAGAGCAGAAATAATGGGTTCAGCAGTTCGGATGCAGCCGTGACTCACAGGTAATTTGCTAATTTCTGTCTTCTCAGCTGGTGTTAGTGGTTGTTGGATGGCACAGCTTTCAGGTGTGTAAAAGTGATTTGCACCCTTCATCTCGCTGGGTTAGGACACACAGGGGTGTCTTAATGAATTGGAATAACTCTAAAGGTTGATTTATTTCAGAGATTTAATCCTGTAAGTACAAATAAAGTTATTATATAGTTTCAGCACACAGAGTGATACATTTCAAATATTTATTTCTGCTGGTGAGAGTGGTTACTTTACCACATGCGTTCAATAAATCGGGGCTGCCTCAATACACTGTTGCATGGTGATCATCAGCCACAGTGTAGAGGTTAGGGAGGAAGAGGTTGATGAGGAAGCCCAGTTTGCTTTATTAGCAGCCTTCAGCATATTTGCATTGTTGGAGCTGGTATTTATCTTCCTTTTTCATAATGCTACCAGGATCCTCTATCGGGTTTTATACAGACCAGTTTATTGGCCAATCCAGCACAGTGATATCTTAGTCATTAAATCAGAGATTGAAACTTCTGGTACTGTGGCTATGTGCCAAGTACAGCTGAAAAATTAAATCGGTAAATCCAGAAGGGTTGTCGGTAGAAGGAAGCGTTCTCCAATATTTATTGGTTGTCTGTTGTGCTGACTGTGGAGTTCATAAAAATTGTATTTTGTGCCCCTTGTTTCAGAAACCTATCAGGGTTTTGGTTATCTGACTTGCTTCTTCACCTTTTTTTCCTTCCACTAAACTTTTGGTTGCTGTCATTTGTTACAAAGACCTTTTCCTGTTTTCCCTACTAGGTCTCTGTCTGCTGGACAGCTGACAAGTTACAAGTCTTATCCATAATTATAATTACATAACATTTCTGCTTTGGAACAATTTTTTATGGATCTTAAGTCATCCTAGGCATATTTCCTGGAAAACAGAACAGTTGGTTTTATACTTTTTAAAAATGAATTACTAAAATAAATTACCCTTTCGATGTTTACTTACATTCACCTAATGGCAAGAAAAAGCAGATTGTGCTTTACTTTCTGTTCCCTTTGGAAAATCAAGTTGGGATTTTACAACAATTAAAATCTTACCTCTAGAAACCCCTATATTTGTGTTTGTTTTTTTTTGCAGCTGCATTGCATTCATTCACAGCAAACATATTTCTTACGTAACTGTATAGTTGTGGGTAAATCAACCTTCTGTTTAGACAGCCTGAGCCCTGCTTATGGGATTCCATAACAATCCCAAGAGAAGCCCTTTTCCTCAAGCTGACGGGGAAAATTGGGATTGGAAAGTCCGTTGAAGCCACTTTTAATTACACTGGAAGCGAAGGTTGAAACTTAGCAGGAATGAAGTGCTTTTCATGCATTGATTTTTTGTTGCATCTACAAATGCCTGGAAAAGAGGAAGAGACAGAAGTGAACTTTTTTTTGCTGCATTGCAGGCTAAAAGAGGCTATTTTATTTATTTATTTTTTACATTTTTATTTTTGTGTTTCTGTTTTCCCTCTAATACAATGAAGACATCCATATTAAACCATGCTTCTCATCTAATTAGGAAATGCCACTAAAAATGAAAATGGAGCAGAGCCAGGTCTGGAAAGGAGCCATGCAAGCACTTTGTTTTGATGGAGTTTTGATGGTTTTTGTTATTCATTGTGACGACTCAGTAACTTTGGCCGGTCATCCTTGCGGCATCTTGCGATGCGAGTGAGGAGGTGTGACAAAGCGCGGTGGAACAGATCATCCTGTGCTCGTCCTGCAGGTCTGAGCTGTGGATTCATACCAATTCCTGTTTTGCCACGATCTTGAGCCTCTATTCTGGCAAAATGTCACCCTCACCTGGTTATTAGAGACTGGCTGTCACCTCGAATGCCTGCAGGAGATCCCTCTACCTCTGCTCGTGCGTATGAGTCCAGACTACAAAAAAAAAAAAAAGATCAGTTGCTTAAAAATAAAAAGACGACGGCTCTGCTTTTGTTTCTCCGTTTTCAAGATTACGGTTCCTCCTGGTTTCCTGACGAGATGAACTGACCCCGAGCTTTGCACAATCACACCAGCAGATGCAACAATTCGTCATGCACAAGAAACCACTCTCTTCCAACCATCTGTTTCTGTGCGTCTGCCACTGTACTGTAACAGTTTGAGATCTTTCATCCATACACAGCAATGCTTTTTCAAATATCCTCACTTGATAAAAAAAAGCCTCTCAAAACCTTTTCACATTTTGTTGTGTTATAAACAAAATCTTCAATGTGTTTTATTTGAGTTTTTGTAGACACTATTGTCTACTAATTGTGAACTAAACAGAAAAAAATAATACAAGGATTGTGGTGCGGCTCCTTTACCTTTAAAGCAGTGTTCCTACAAATCTGATGATATTAAATAATTTGTCTGTAGAAACCAGCATTCTCCAGCATTCTACGAACTGATTATCAAAACACTTGCTTTATTGTTTTTCATCTCAAAACAATTTCCAAATTCAGTTTATTAACTCAGTCAGTAACATTTCATCAAGACTGCTCAGTCTGCAAGAGAAAAAGCGTAAATGATTCACTCAGATGTATGAGACTTTGCAGTTTTAAAAAGTTTTACTTTAACATTGGTAATATGTCAGATTCTTCAGCTTATTGTACAAAATATGCCACAATATTTTTTATATTCAGTTGGTAATAATTTTACAGTTAAATAACTTAATCTAAGTTAATCTTTTAAAACATCGGAATCAGATGATCAGCCTATGTTTTTTTTTTTTAAACGATTGTTTAAGCAACTTTTTTATTTCAAAGAAAGAATCTGACTTGCAGAGTGGTCACATTACAGATAGCTCTATAGAAGCTATTTTTCTGATTAAAATGATGTTTTATTCACAATGTAACATCTTTCTTCCAGAAATATTGTCTTTTTTATGCTAGTAGTTTAACTATTCTTCAAATATGACTTTGTACTTGTAATATTCTTTACTTTTAAACTTTATTCTTGTATTTGAAAAAAAAAATCAAAAGATCTTAGTCTGATCATAAAGCTCCGTCATACTTGCTTTACTAACCTCTGCTGCCATTTTTCACTTCACTGTCACCAACTTCTCCTTCTCTCCTCCATAAATATATTTCAAAACCTCCTCCCTCAGGTCCTTTTAAACCTCTGTGTCTGTGTAGGCTACTTCTTCTACTGGCTTGAACAGGCAGTCTGTTGATTAATTTGAACACTGCTGCCACCTAGTGACCGGAGGCTTGTTTATCAGCTAAGCATGATTGAAGACATTTATAAAGTCCTGCTTGTCGCAAACATCTACATGTAGGACAAAGTGCCTACATGTAGATGTTCTATAATCATGTCCCTGATCCTGCACACCTCAGAGTTATGGGTGTGTAAAAACTTCTCAGCATTCATTTGAGTTCTGCTGAGCCATGGCAACAATCAAATTAATTGATTGTTGAAGCACAGTCACATAGGAAATTTCCTGGAGACTGCCCTTGAGGTCAGAAGTTTGAGAACCCAGTTAGAGTCGGCAAAAGACTTGAGGCTGGGATGGAGGTTCCCCTTCCAACAGGACAATGACTCTAAAAATACAGCCAGAACAGCAATGGAGTGGTTTGGATCAAAGCTTCCTGTGATGTAATAGACTCCTGTGTTAGTGGTCCAGTCAGTGAGTCCAACTGAGACTTAAACTTATGCTCACTTGCTGTACAATCTGGATGAGGGTGAGACATTTTAAATGAAGAATTTAAAACCATGTACCATTTTCTTTCCATGTAACAATTATGCACTCAGTGAAAGAGCTCAAAAGGTGTGCCTACTTTTCAGGCCAATATACGCGCTTGAAATCTTAGCCCCGACTTGTAGATGACCTGTGTAACAAAATCCACAAAATGTGCGGTGCAGACTATCAATATATTTTGTAGGAGTTAGTGAAAGGTTTACTATTGAGAGTCCTGATATTGTGTTACCTCAACTGGATAGCCAGAATGAATTATTATGCTTAGTTAAATGCACTGGACCCCCAAGTTGGTAAAAGGCAAGAATGTTACAGGGATCAAATTTCCTGCTTTGGGGGCCGATAACAAAATTAGGAACCTTTTCTTCATTTCTCAGCATCAGCAGAAAAACAAAATTAGGAATTGATATGAAATAGCTTGTAATATGATCACAAGAGGAGAGCCTATTTTCTCCCTGATTAATATCTGTAAAGAGCCTTAACATAAATTCTGCTTTTTTTTTTTTTGCAGTATTATTAACTGAAACTGGGAAATGTGAAATTAAAATATAATTACATTTATTCAGCAATTCAACATAACCATCGGTGACACAATTGTTGATAACCCCACAGGCAGTACTTTTTACAATTTGTTCAATCCTTATTTTCTAATAGAGCCAGACTTAAGTTTTTTATTACTTTACTTTTTTCTATTATTTTAAAGACTGGAGAAGGCAGAGAGAAACCTTTGACCATTCCCATTTTTTACAATCTCTCAAGAATCCTCTTGAGTTCTGCTCTCTTCCCTGCAGTATTGTTTAGTATTTACCAGATGTGTTTGGGTCAAAATTAAAGTAAAAGCATAAAGGTCGTGAGTCCTTTAGTAGTGAGTTTTCAATTTTGAGTTTTAAACAAGTGATTTTACCACAATGTAATCTATTCAGAGTAATATGTTTTAAATGGGTTTGAAAGGTGTTACTGTGTTGATTAGTACAAATAACAACTAAGTCACACAAACAAAAAGAAATTCAGTAAATTTAAGATGTAATGAGCAAATTGATCCATAGTAACAATTATTTGGACCTGGGTAAAATAATAATAAAAAAAATTCATGTTGACCAACTGTAACAGTACAGACCTGCTTTTACAACATAATGAGTAGCATCAGATGATAAAAATAACTCAAACTTTTCATACAACTGTATCGAAACTAATTTGTAATCACATTTACTTTCTGCCAGATTGGATGCACTTTCTATATTGTGGTTCAGGCTCAAACAATGTAAAACTTGCACCTACACTTTGGAGCTTGTGACGTTCAAGTCTCCATGATTAAATTAACAAGCACACAAAAAACATTGTTCACGTTAAGCATATGTTAGTTCCATTATTAGCTTTCCTTTATCATTCTTTGTGTAAGTTTGAATGTCAAAACAAAGTTGGTTGCTGATCCTATTTTTTCTTTTCTTCCATTTCTCAACTATATTTTTAGACCACCTTGTAGTTTGTGCAAGCAAATGAAATTATATATATATATTTTTTTACTGTGTGTTAGACAAAAGGATTGAGAATTTACTAAAGGCTGCTGTAAATCCAGGCATGTAACTTTAATTGATTCAAGAATGTATAAGCGATAATGAATTTTAGTGGATAAAATCTATTTAATTTAAACCATAATTTGGAGACTAAACTTTCATGTAGATAAATTATTAATTAGCATTTTTTTTTTCAATAAACTTATCTATAACGCCGAGTCGCAGCTAGTGTTGCATTTGTGACCTAGCAAGAAAACTGGATGACCCACCTGCTTGAAAAAAAGGGGAGCGTGGAATACTAAAATATATTTATGTAATTCATTATTTATTTCAGACAAACCTTATGTCTTCAGATAGGATATCACAGATGCTTTCTATCTCACAGTATTTTGCCCTGGGTCCTTCAGCCAACACAATGGCCAAACCTTTATTGCAGCTCTGGCAACCCGTACTTGATGTTGATAGAACTGCTGGCCGCACTTCATCTTCTAGAGGCTCAAAGTTGAGAATTGGTCTGAGACGTGGAGTTATATCTAACTGGAAGCAGCTTAACATTATGGTACAGATATATGGTATATAGTACCCCTCCTGCTGTTTAGGTGCTGCTGTTTTTTTTTTTTCTCCCTAACTTTTGCACACTTTCCAAATAGAGCTAAAGGACAAGCTTTCTCTACCACCATTAGAGTATTTGCTGCTGTCATTGGATGCAGAAGAAAAGCAAGTAGGCAGCACAAAAGATGCAGCATGCTTGGTGCAGCAATATTGCCAAATGACGGGAGAGTGCAGCAGGCTGGATCCCGTGACTGGCGTGGTTCCATTGTTGCATGTTAAGTTTTTTTTTTTTTTTTCAAAACTAAATGAAGTTATAAGTAACTGGTGTGAAAGTCCAACTCAAGTCCAAAGTTTTTGTTTTGATGTTTGTCAAGTATAAAGTCATAAAATTTACGCGTGACTCGATGGTAAGTCGCATGAATTCCATCCCTGTGGATATTTAATTAGGCACTTAGATGTACATAAAAACATGTTGATTTTGTGTCTTGTGAATCATTTCTATCTTGATTTGACCATATGTTTTGGATCCCTATGCTACTGACAACCCATTTGTATTTCAGTGTTTAACAGACTGATAGGATTTCCAGATGACAGTATCTAAATAATCAACACACACCTAAACAAATAAATATAACTTAAATTAAATTTCAAAATTTTGTACTCTGTTTCTGTAGTTTTGTATTTGTCACTGGTTTGAAATGGACTCTAGGCTATTCCTTCAAAATGCTGAATGATGAAACAATAGCTCCTTCGAAAATTACCCTCGATTGACTTAGGACCGACTAAAAACATAATAATAAAGAAGTAAAACATTTAAACAAGATCAAACATAAGCTCTTAAATATATACTTCTTCCATCAAGGAACTTCATCACACTATCACACTGTTCTTACAGTTTTATTTAATGCTCCAACTGTCAACGTATCTAAGCTTAGCAAAATTATGCAGCTTCAATAAAATATGTATTTATTTCAAGGCTTTAAGGCATCTCTGCAAAGATGAGAGGGTACAACTCATGTCACCAGTTTGAAAGCAAGTGCTACACCTTGCTGCTAGCCATTATCCCCCAACGTAGCAGTCTCATCTCTGCTGGACTGCAAGATGTTAAAAGTGGGATTTGGTTTGGCTTTAGAGGTGAATATCTGTGTGCAGCTTCACATTTATAGACATCTTGTTCTATGCACAGCCCTTTGCTCTCATTCAAGCTTTTCTTGGATCCTTTTCTGATTCTGCCATTTTTTCCCATCCCTGTTCAGTTCAGTCACGTTTGCTCATTGCAGGTAACCTGATGAGAACATTGTCCTTATCTCCCGCTGAGCTGAAAAATTGAACTTGTTTCCAAAGCCCGTAAGAATGCAGTTGATTGTCACATGCTCCCACTGAAGCCACCGAAATGGCAATTCTTTCCAAAGACGAAAAGATGCCTATCATCCTTTTCTGAGTTTTCTTTTTCTTCGGCTTGGTGCTATGTGTTTAAATATTCTTCTACAAATGTGATTTAGTAGGCAGAGAGCTTTGGGACTTTGAGGTCGCAGCAGACGAGACCTCGGTGTGTAGTAAGCGGCAACAGCATATGTAGGTTAAGGTTATCACAAGCAGACGTAAGGGACCTTCCTGCAGGAACGGTGTGGATTCAAGGGTATAGTCTTCAAAACGGCAAGATATATTAAAAGAAAAACATTACAAATTTTCTCATTATTTCACAAAATTCTTTCCCTTAGATGCAGCTGAGCAGATTTTGTGCATCCCTATTACGTTATAGCATCTAATTTATAGTAGTTGTTTTCCGTCGGCTCTTATTTCCACCAAGACAATGTTCATCTTGGATTCAATTACCTCTTCTGATTCAGAGGAGACTCGTTCAGAGCCATGTTGCTCTCAGATGGTGTGTTATCGTACCCCGTAGATTTATGTCAGAGCTGAATGAATGATGGCGGTGCAATTTTCTGCATGAAAAGCAGAGCTGTGGGGACTGTGTGTGTTTTCTAAGCTCTTGTCAGCTGTGTGGTAAAGATGTATGGGTGTGTGTTCTTTTTCCATTTACTGACCAATGTTGAGGCCTGTCACTAGCTTTTCTGTTGCTTAGGTTTGCCATGAGAATTTTGTTGGTATTTCCTCTTTATGGATCTATTTTTGAGGTGATGATTCAGTGACGTTCTGCAAGAATTTTCTCAGTAGGTACATCACAGAAACTTGTCAGATTAAAGGCTGTTAATTTAACTGATGGATGAATTGGAGATTCATTTAAATGATCACTTTGTTATCCCCAAGAGTCAGGCCTGAGAAATTTGTCAAATCAATTTAATTTGCCACTGATTTGGGAAACTGGATGGATTTGGAAAAAAACTGAAATGACAACACATGACTTAATTTTAGCTGTCAGAAGGGAATTTGATTTCAGATTTTCTATAAATAGAAGAAAATTCAAAATGGGAAAAAAATGCTATTTATAGAATTTATTCTCCATCCGTGCATCTATTTTGAAATGTCCACTTTTGTTTTCAGATAATAAAAAAAAAAGTCTAATACTGATTACTCCGGAAGCAGGAGCCTGGAAAACTATGGCATTTTAACATAACAAATATTTTGGGTCCATGTGCCAAAGTGTTACATATTTTGTCCTACATAATCTCTGTTTTTGACTACCCAACTATGAAGACCTGCAGGTCCGCAGTAAACTATTTGGCCAAAGTTATCTCGGCTGAATCTTTCTGCAGTGGAAGCTGTTGACAACCTCAATCCATGCTTGTAGACGGCTACCTAGCGTGAGGTTGCGCAGCCCATTACTGTTGCAGCAGTCATGGTTATGTCTTTCTTTGTAGTCCCAGTGAAAGGTTGATGTGCCCTGAGATGACCGGCCCCTCCTCACAGGGGTCCTGTGATATCTCGGTTGTCTCTTTCCAGGCCTGAATGGGCACATTGTGCCGCTGTCTGCCTGCTGCTGTTCTGTAGACTGCTGCACACACCTGTCAAGCTATGTCCACGGCGCCTTGGGTGTTGAGATACACCAGAGCCCTTACACACACGCACATACACCCCCCCCCCCACACACACACACCCCTAAAAGCAGTCCGATATGAACAAATAAACGCTCGGTTACATGACCCATATGCAAAGACACGGATGTATATACATGAGAAGTGCACAACTGAATCTTATGTAAACGCATGTAGATACTCTCACACAAAGACTGAAATTCATTGAAAACACATCTCTGCGTTTGCTCATGCCAAAGTTATATTCAGCATGCAGGCTGGACCCCAGAACTTGGAGAGAGTCAAGTTCCATACTTGGCGGGGGGGGGGGGGTGGGAGGCAAGGGCACCAAAGGTTGGCTGGGGTGCACACGCTAGCACATGGGAACACATTTCAGGAGTAAACTACCGGTAACTTGATATACGTTCTCAATCAGTTACAGATTTTTGGAGCAGAGGAAGCCTGTTGAATGGCATAGTTAGTCTCACACAATTAGACCCAGCTAAGAGGACATTTTTCAACAACTGTTTTCGTGATTCATCAGCTCAGTGGAGCTCAGACAGAATTAGAGGTGTCACTATTGACTTAGGACAATTTATCATAATTTTCTTTTTTTTTCTAGACCAATAAGTTAAAAATAATGACTTACTGATTGGGCATTGCAAAAATGAATAAATAAATATCTGCAGCCCTACATCATTTAAATAGGAAAACAAAAATATTTGTCTCGGTAATATCTTTTTCTTGTTATACATTTTACCTAGTACTTGCTTTTGGCATTGTATTACCAATTCTAATCTGTGATCCTTGACCTTTTGATTTAGCTTGAAGAAAAAAAGTAGTTTGTAATCACATTATTCAAATGTATTTTGTATAAAGTCTTACAATTGTTTCTCTAGACTCTGAAAACAGGAGGCATTGTCCTTGATTTCTTGCTTCACTTGAGTACATCCTCTCATTGCCTTTGAGTGTTCTCCTGTGGCCTTGTGCTGGGAGCCCTTAACATAATGAGCCTCTACATCACACTTTATCATCAAAGTAACATGCTAAATGACCATTTGCACATACACGTGTTAAGCATGCTACTGATGGACCTACGCCTTGGTGTCAGCAATACAATGTCCCTGCTGACTCTTGTGCCCTCTTGCAAGGGTGATCATTGTATTTTGGATGAGGATGACTCAAATAATAATGCCTAGATGGTGGTCCTCTTGAAAGAAAATATCTCTTTTTAATCATATATACAATAAATATTATTAGAAGCACTTGACAGACAACTGGCTGCACATAATATGTTTGCCTGAGACTTGGTGGCTTTGTTCTTACAAGGCAACCTCTATGTCTAGTTACCTTCTCTCATTGTTATGACCAGTTAGGAAGTATCAGCTCTTTTAGGCCAGGATTGAGGTTGTATGGCTAATTTTGACTGTTGGTTTCTCCAGCTACTGCCTGTAATAATGCTGTCCATTTTGTGCTGGCAAGGCTTACACCCTCTTGTTCCCGTTATGGAGATACCAGCTCCTTATAAACTAAATAATTTACAAACCCTTTTAGCTAGGTTTTATGTGTTTTGAATAGAATCAAAATCAGACCATTTTGCTTGACTCCTTTACTGTTTTTGTCAGTGAGGATAGTGCTGTTCTTTGTAACCATAAAGGCTTTAAAACTTTGGCTCTCTTTGGCTTAGAAATTATACAAATGCACAATGTAAGCAAGTCCTTTAGCTTATGTCTGCGAATGCATCAATGCAAATGTTTTCTACCTCTTTTGTCTGTGTAGCAATATTTTGTAATCCCAATTCAAATCTGCAATAGAAAAAAAAACAACTAAAGATCCCTATCCAACATGTGTATACCTTTCTAATTCAGGCATAGTTTTAAGCATAGTTGCATAAAATGTCTTGTAGTGGTCTTCATATACAATTATATTTTTAGGATATTAACTATGTGGGGTAAAACAAAAAGTAGAGAAATAATTTCTAATGGAATAAACAGACTGAGACTAGCTTATAAGGAAGATGCAGAACCTACATCATCTTTCAGCTGTTGTCACCAAGCTCAGTCAATTGTATTTCCTTCATAGGGATACTGTCTGTGCATTACAATTGCTGCCCCTTGACTTTAGTCCACAGAGCTCTCTGATTACTTGAGTGGTCATTGCAGTGTGGACTCATGTTGGAAATTCACCCTTCATGACCAAGGGCCTTATTTGTTTCCCACAGAGATACAGATTTTTTTTCACTTGCGACATTGAAAAAGAAAATAGTAACTTCTATACAAAATCATGGCACTGATATTGTCAAACATATTGAGGCGCTTGCCTATATTGACTTTGTATTCCTAATACTTAGACATCACAATAGATTTGATCCATGCAGACAGACTGTCTTCAAAGTTTAGGAATGTGTTTGTTGAATTAAGTGGCTCACAGGGTGAATGCTAAATTATTCCAGAGGTACTTTGTTAGGTTGAGGCCAGGACTCTCTGGAGATGAATTAAACACCTCAACATTTTATTGTCCATTGCACTATGGACAATGGACAATAGTGCAACGGATATTGCACTATTATGCTCTTATGCTTTCATAAGAGCATAACTGTGTTCTTATGAATTAGAGCACAGTTATATCTGAACTGGAAGGGGCCATTCTCAAACTGTTCCCACATTGTCTGGAGCATGTTACTGTCGAACGTTCATTGAATTCCTTTAGTATGCAATGATACCGCCTCCACCATAATGCAAGTACAGGTCTAATGACAATCTCCACACAATGACCGTAATTGAAGCTCAACAACATGTCTCTGCTGCTCTAGAATACAGCATCACCATGCTTTACACATCTACATCCAACACCTTCAGCCTCGAAGCTCTGTCTGTTTTTCTTGAACTACTCAGAACGCCACAGAAAGTTTGAAGATCTTTAATTATTGACTCTGCAGACGGTTGATGACTTCAGTGGATCGAGGAATGTTTAGAAATGAGAAAAAATGACAACTGAATTTCCTTTACAGGTCTGTGTACCACAGTGGTTTTCAGTTTGCTCCTAGGACTGACCCATTCTTTTACAAATGTTTGCACAAGCTGAATTCATGCCATGCTTTTTACACCTGTGACTATGGAAGTGATCAATTAGTCAATAATTGGAGGATGCAAAGTTTACCTAAAAGTGTAAACAAAGTCTTTGACTCCTGATAAGAGATTGGCCTCTGAGTGCAGCTCATTTTAAAGTCTTCCCATTCTTAGCAATAGCTGGCAGTTAATGAATGAGTTCAAACTGACAAGAATGTAGGTTACTGACGTCTGCCACCAATTTCAGTGGGTTTTCTGTTCATTAGCCATATCTCCTTTGCCTTTGGCCCTAGCACGAACATGTCGACTTGTCAGTTACAGTGTCACAACCACAGGGTCATTTAATTTAGAGCCCCGCTCCGCCGATTAGGGCTTTTGTTGTGAGTGGCTGCAACTACTGTAATGCGGGTGTTTGGGTCAGCGACAGGCACAATGGTTTTGTTACTCTCGCTGACTTGCTCACTATTGCCTCTCCCTCTCTTTCTCAGCACATTTTCCACTTGGTTGATAAAATAAGCCACTCTTTGATGAGCTTTCAGCGGGCCACGGCGCTCTGCCTCGGTAAACGCTTTCATAAAGACACACCACAAACTGTCAACTCGGATCAGTCATACAGCGGCAGCGGCTGTCCGTTGCTTTCTCATACAGTACGTGCTATTGTCTCCTGACGACAGGATGTTCACATAAAAGTTTAGTTCGTTTCAAGATGCTTCTTCATATTAAGGCAGGAAACACATTTGTAGTCCAAACCTGTTCATTGTAGGTTTGCCAAATTCACGCCTGAGTATGTTTCATTGTGATTTGTTGTATGGTTAAAAACAGTAAAATTGCCCAGGGCAGAGGCAACTAACAGCTGCAAAGCAAACACGGGTTGCAGAGAAGCAGATGGTGAGTGCTGCCAGTATGGAGACGGAGAGTTCATTTTTGATTTAATCCGATGTACAGCATAAATAGCTTTGGAGTTTGCGTTGGTTCCATTTTTCCTTTCCAGCTGCTATATTAAGTAGTGCATTTCTATGAAGCTAAATTTATTTTCTTGTACTGCAAAGGTAACGCACAATACTGGCATTAAGTAGGCATAGATCGGTATAGGATATGCATTGCAAGCAAACTTGGATGAAACATACCATACTTTCTGGTGTTTGCCCAAGGGATTTAGGCTTGGGAGTGGTGAGAGTGTTGTGCAAAGACAAACACTTAAGTATTTTTTTTCATTACTTTCTTTTAATAACAATCATAATAAGCACAGTTGATTGCTGTAATCAATGCAACAATCATTAAATCATTAATGCAAGCAAAGTATATTTCAGTTTTGAAGAAATATTTGAATATGTCTTGGAAAAGTATACATATTTGACAGAACATTTCTAAAGCTAAAAAAACTTGAAAATGTTCTTTGTCTTCTCTGTACTGTATTTATACATCTCTTCATTTCTATATATACCATTTTTATCAGTCTCTGTTAATCTTTCTCTCTCTCTCATCTTTTATCTGATTCCCTCTCTCTCGACCATTCAATCTTCATCTGCTGTGTCTTTCTCTTTCTTTATCGAGCCATCATGCATTTCTTCGCCAAGCTCATTCTTATATGGCGAGGTAGTGTTTCCCCTTCAACAACCAAACCAGGTCAAACCAGGTGTCTGGTGACACAGAGCATGAAGCGTGTGTTTTCATCCAGCTTTTGTCAAGTTTGGCATTTCGTAAAAATGCTGAAAGTAGAGGAGCTTCCAATGTAGGGATAGAAATGGCTCACGATGTGATCTGGCAACATTTAGATAGGCTAATAATAATGACAATAAGTTACTCATAATAGGGAAAACTATTTTAATAGAAAAAGCAGAAATATATAAGAAAAAAACTTTCTTTTTTCTGAACTATATTAATTTTAAATTAGAATTTTACACAGTGGTACACACATATCAGGAACAAATGTGTGTGTTTGTTTTTAGCAGTCATATTTTTTAATCTATCACCCAAGTCACGATGAGTATAATTTATCTCTCTGTTTTGTTTAGCTAAAGATTTTTTTTTTTTAATTAATGCTTAACGTGTGCTTTAGCCCCAAACAGAAAACAAAGGTACTTCAGTGCAATATAGACTAAACACCATCTAAGTTTTCGAAAGGTATTTAGTTAAGTTCTTAAGTTAGCTTGCTAAAGTTCTGTCCAGGGCAGAGGCATCTAACAGGCTAACAGACAAGATGCACCACAAGAAGCAGCAATTTGGGTAGTCAATAGAAAATAGTAAATAGTAAAATAAATTATTATTATGCACAATAAACTGTTAGCTCCACTGTCTGTGTTTATTTGTAAAATCCACAAAAGGGAGATAATTATTTTCTCCCTAAAATATTCCTAAAATCTCATCATGTCTTAAAACAGTAACTTTAATATAGATGCCCAAGTTTGTGCTGGAGGCAAACAGAAAAGTCTGTTTGTGCCTTTACAGTTAACTTGGTTATTCACCTTTAAACCCCCCCCCCCAAAAAACAAAAAAGGAAATGGTGGCGAATGGCTCTGCTTCAGTTACTTCGGTGTGGCTTTCCAAACAGCTGACCTTGTCTTTCTGACTAGCAAAAGAAAAGTGTAGGAGTGTCTTGTCAGTGAACAGGAACAAGTAGGGGAGGGGAAGCACGGTGCAACTCTGTGGTTCATGCAGTCAGATAGATGAGGTCACTCCTTTCACAGAGAAATTCAAATTTTTTTCTGTATAATGAAAGAAGGTACGACTTTTATCGGTTTTAAAATTGCAGCTTTTTAAAACCTTGGCATACCTTGATGCCCTTTGTTAATGAAACACTTGGCTGCTTTAAGTGTACATAATTATTAACACATACACTTGGTAACGAACGTTAATTAAATTTCTTCAGAAAAAAAAGCAAAAAGATAGTGAATAATTTCCAGCATTAAATTAGGAATTCTGTTTCACACTTGTGACCTTGTGTTTATGTTCTGCTGTTCTTTTGTCTTTTGTTCTCTTTCTTGTCTGTCAGAAGAGAATATCACAACATAAACTTTTTTTTTTTCCTTTTTTGAGCAGGTAAAAACACTGATCTACTCATTATACAGTATAATTTTCAGCTGTTTCACTGCTGTTTTAGATAAACAATTTCAAATTCTTAAAGCGCTTTACATGGATTTTTTTTTGACAAAACATTAATTGATAAGACCTCGAGTTCTCGCTCAATCATCTTTTCTCTAATTTTTCATGTAAACAGAAGCTTTTTTTTTTTTAGTTTTGCTGGAATTAACATTTTTAATGATGAGGAAATCCTAACTCTACCATATAAGAAAAGCATAAGCGCACACGACATTGTTAGAAATAGTGTCCTCTGCAGTATAGCCACACACTAGGCACCATCCAGCCTACTATAACCACAATGAATCACATTTGGAGTGTGAAATCAAATTTGGGTGTAAGAATGTGGCAGTGAATGCTGGAGAGTCATGCTACGTTTCATCACTTTGTAATTTAGAACGCACTTCTTTCGACAAGGGAGCTGAAAAACTGAGTGGAGTGGATAATGTGACAAAGAAAAGGAGCCAGTTTTCCGTGTGTTGCAACACACGGTCCCGGCTCTCACACTCATGCTTTTCAGCAGGGGGACAATTGTTCACTTTGAGCTTTCTAGTGATCCTGGATAGCTTGCTTGGCGGTCCAACACACACCCACAAGGTAAAAGGAAAAAAAAAAAAAAAAAAAAAAAAGAACTCACATTCCAGTCTAATTTAAATGGTCGCATATCTTTAGCAGGCAGTGAAAAGTTAATGAGATGATGTAAAATTAATCCCACTCTCAGTTTTGCTTCATAATGGAATCTCAGATGGCCTGTGCTTTTTTTTTTCTCCCTAAAATTTCAAGTGGCCTTTTGAAGGGGGAGTTTAATTCAAACCCCTAAAATGTCAGTATGTTGAGGCGTGCAAATATGGCAACTTTTCATGCTTTCTATAAAGGTCCAGGAGAAAATGTGTTTTTAACAGAAACAATTAAGATTCAGATCTTTCACGCTACTTGCCCATTTCCCCACTCTTTAACATTTTCATAAATGTTAATTTTGTCATTAGGTAACAGATGTATATTTCTGATATGAAAAACCTGGGCTGGCTATGGTTGACCACCGTCCGATGATTGTGGACAGGTATCAATGAATTCATGAAGTTGTCACTCAGATCCAATGCTAATGGCTCAAGCCTTCTTCCATTGGACTGTAATGTGATCTTGTGGCATAAGCAATGCTTAAAACCATTTGTCTCTGTTTGAGACAAAAGCATTATGCAAGAATATATTTTTCTGAAAGAGAAAGTGGATCCCCAACGATCTATACTAAAGTGTCAACTGCATCCCATTCATGATGCAGTTGACACTTTCACCAGTAAAACCTGAACTAAGTTCTCACATCGGTTACAGATTTTTCATAACACAATGTACTAATGTACTTTTATTTTATACATATGTTTGTGATTATGCCTGTTGAAAACAACATATGTAACAGATGTGGATATCACTGAATTTGTTTGGAAACACTGTAGAATTAGTAAGTGTACACATGATCTCTACCTTATGTAAAACATGTATCCAGTAACTATTTATACTTACTTATCCTTGCAGGTTGGCACTAAAACCTGTGCAATAAGCAATTAAAAACTATTACTAATGTACATTTAGTGGATGTTTATTATTTACTTTCACCAGAAAAAAAAGCTGCAACTGTAACAATCAGTATGCTCTATTATTTTAACAGGAGTAGAAATATTATTTGCTTCATGTGACATGTTGTTTTTCATTTAGATTTTTATGTAACAGTTGTAATATTTTGGAAGTGTACTATTTTTACTAAAGATGATTTAAGTGTGAGAATCTTGTGACTAATTCTTATGAAGACACCCATTTCCTACACCCCTAAACACAAAAATTACAAACTCTGGTGTAATGACAAAATCTGGACAATTTGGTTTTATTTGCTACAACACACATATAACCAAGAACCACACATAACCAAGCTTTAGAAAAACAAAATGACAAAAATACTGGAATGCCCTTAACTGTGAAGCCTAGTTAGAAGGCTGTGTGCCCAAATTATGTCATTCTGGTTCATCCATGCCTTGAGTTTCTGAGCTGCTTTATATCTTTTTACAGAACATTCTAGTAGTAATTGTTCAAGAAGGCCTTGGGCAATGGAACTTCCTGTTATGCCTTTCTCTCATCCAAAAGACTTTGATATTTTGGAAGCTTCAGTTCCGGACTACCGCCAGTACGTTAACACCAGTGATTACGCGAGAACAGTACATTTTGGCTTTGAGATGCAGTGTGCTCAGTGAGAAAATCCAATAGTGAGTAAGAGGTAAACGTGTGGCATTAAACATTTGCTCCGTCTCTACATCTGCTGGAAAACACCAAAGCAGACAACAAAGGCCAACAAAGTCCAGTGTATGATTTTCCTTCTCCGTTGTCTGGGAGTATCTTTTTTTGTGTGACAGTTTGCGGTTTGAATTGTTGCAATACGGTGCGAGCGGGTTCCTTTCCAAACAATCGCAGGCCTGGAAAATAATTGGCAGATGCTCTGTTGACCAAACCAGCTTTAGCATTTTGAGCCGAGTTGACCTATAGCACCTGCATCCACTGCCAGAGTCTTAAATTTGATCAAACATAATGAAGAGCAGATTTGATGAAGCACGGCCCTGGCAGCCCAATTGGAAGCCAAGATTAGTTTGCCATTTTGTCCAGATGATATTTAGAAATTGGCACAAAGAATCTGATTTTTTTTTTTTCTATTCTTTGGTAGCGTCTTCACTTGGTTTGGAAAAAATAGACTGAAAATGTTTTCCTGTTTTTGATGAGTGACTCGTTCAATTTCAGTTCTGCTAATAAATGGCGCAGATTGTGGAATACACCCGATCCTGCTGAATTATCTTCTAATTTTATAATGTTTTATGACAGACGACACAAATAAAGACTCATTGAAATACATTTAAATTTTACTCAAAAGTTAATTTATTTCAGTAATCTGTTTAAAAAATTTGTACTGATATAGATTAATTACACACAGGCCGGTATCTCTAACTTTTTATTTCTGAACTTATTCATTTTCATGATTATCTCTAACATCTAATGAAAAACCTGAAATCCTGTTTCTCAGAAAATTTGAATATTTCATAAAACCAATAAAAGAGACTGTTCTTTCAATACAACAATGTTATCTGCATAATCACAGAGAAGACTGCTGACGTAGCAGGTAACCAACAGAGTAACTAACACCTTTCCCATAGAGAGCAACAACAAAACGTTTTTTTTTGTTGTTTTTTTATTGCGTTGACTGTTCAAAGCGCTGTCCATGGATGTTCATGTAAAATTTTGTAGAAGGAAAAAGGATTTAATGCACAGACAACAGGAACGAAGGTAGTAATATTGGACTCAATTAAACGCAACATACTAACAGAAGTGATATTACATGTTTAGCCAAATCATCACTGACTTGAGAAGTGGAAAATTTGTTTTTGTCTGGAAAGAGTACTCGGGGCCACTGACCCTCAGTCCTTTAATTTTCCTAGCATAGTTATGACCACTCTGACCACCTTGCTCGGGCGTGGCTTAACTGAGTCCAGCTGCAATCCACACAGTGCGAATTTTCCCTCAACTTTGCTCCTCAAGACTACAGGTTTTTCTGACTTTTTCCCACCACTCAGTTTTCCATTATTATATTGCTAAGCAAGCAGTCTTGCAATTAAAAATCCAAACTTTATTGGTCGTATGTAATGTCATAATTTGTTCTTATTTTCAGTAAGCAAACCAGTGGAATATATTACTCCACAAATAATGAATCTATCTTTGTAAAACGTTTGCTTTTTAAAAGAAATTACTGAATTAAATTCTGATTTTGATTTATTCAGATTCATATGCGGTTTGGAGTTAGTCAAATGTTCTTTTAGGCAGAAATTTAAAACAAGATGCTGTGTTAATTAGCATAATAAATACCAAACTACAAATAAATCCCTTTAATTTTATCAAAACAACAATCTTATTTGGACACCTCAATTACAGAAGCTTTGGTGCTCATCAGTTTTATGATTGCATGTGAGATCTGATTAGAAATCATGTAAAGGCACTACAATTGCAGAGTTGAAGAAGAAATTGGAAATTCAGACATTCATCCATGAATGTGGTTACAATTTCTTTCTTTGTCTTCCATTAATTTGGATGTAATTAAATGTAACTACTCGGCCTTTACGCACTTGTGTCAGCTCAGTGGAGATATGTGTAATGCTGAGTGAAAAACATTCAGCGCATGGACATGAAGGGAAGGAAAGCATGTTCAAACGGTGAACTGATATCAGAGAAAAGAAGCAGAGAAGAAAAGCAGAGATGTGGCGGAGGGGTAGCGAGACAGCGCTAAAGGTTGACGAGGGGGGGGAAGCAGTCATCAAAATGCTAATGTTGTATGGGATATTTACTGCAGAGGCTTAATGCAGTTTAAAACAGGCTCTTTGTCCTGTAGCCCATCACCAAACCCCTGTTGGGCTCTAATAAATCAGCCATTAAAAGCTGATGTGACCTGAATAGCATGACAGTCAGCCTGAGTGCCAGAGAGAAGCTCCAGAAAACTGGCTGAAAAATTTATGAAGATGTCGTTTAATAATGGTTGACCTAGAGGAAGCCCTAAATAAAGAGGTTTGTGATGTGGCTGTAACAAGGTAATAATTATGATACTGAAAGGTAATTATTTTAGTTTTTGCAAAGGCATCTTAAAGGTGGCTTAAAGTCAAAGTAGCAGACTTTGAATTATTAATCCCATTTCCATTTATTTTCCCTACTTCCCTGTCTTTGTACTTCAAATTCCCCTTTGGTCGCTCAGTTTAAATTCAAAAGATGTACTGGTTGAAATATTCATCTGTGACATGTGACCCCATTTGTAGAAAACGATATATTAATAGCTGTCACTGTTAGGCAATGCAATTGAACATAACTTCCAACAGACATTCGCAAACATATACATATTTTTTTTCTAGTTATGAATCATGAAAACCTAGGAAGAGCATGGTGTGAGATTTTTAGAGTATAAAAATCTGGAGGAAAAATAGTAGTTTCATAAAACAGAATCTTGGAAAAATATAGAAATAATTACGATGTAATTGCTTTGATTTAAAGAAAGTGTGACAACTTTTGATGACTGCTGCGGAAATATCACATTTTTCTTTGGGTTGCTGCAAAGCCCAAATAAAGTAATAAAGCATAGGATATCTTCTTTCATTAATTTTCAGTTATAAATTTAGACATGGAAAACATAAAAGTTAAATTTTTGTTAACCTCACATTTGTATAAAGCAGAAAATTGTCATTATACATTTAATTATGAATAAGACTTACAGTGAATTTAAAACAGATTTTTCTTAAATTGACTTGCTTATGCTTTGATTAGCCTAATCACAACAATTGAGTTGAACATTTTCCTTGTGTTTTGGGTTTTTTAACTAACCAGCTGAATATATTTTTGGACTCTAGAGCAGTTTAAGCTCAGGTTAAAGTAGAATTTTGCTATTAAATTGCACATAGTTAAAATACCAAACAAAGCACTATGAACTACTGTATGTTTAAAAGAATGTGCATGTAGTGTAAAAAATTCAGCTCCTTATTTACAAGTCCTTACCAGTCAAAGTGTTGAAGACTTTATGTACAGATGCCAAAAAAAAAAACAAGCCAAATGACACTGAAAATTTTAGGCAAGATTCATTCAAGCAATTGAATTAATTACTTTTTAAAGCTTTATTAACCAATAATAAAGTGGAATTTTCTCACTATAGAGTGAAAGCCAGGCTGAAATTTCCCCCCACTTTTGTTTAACTCTCCCTTACAGCCACATTTTAGCTATACACACAGAACTTTCATTTCATTCTGTCAGGAAACTGGTCTGCTTTCAGACAGTGCCACTGTCCTTGCTGTAGAAATTGGAGGTTTCTGACAAATTCTTTCAGGATTCAGGGAACTCTTTTTTTTTTTTTACATCATCGTGTCTTCTTCTATCTTTTCCCCGTAATCACTATGGCAACTACAGACTCTGCATTTACTGAGGCTTCCCCTAAAAGGAGAAGGTTTAAAGCCCGACATACTATGTTTGATTTTAAAAAAGTATATTTATACAACATTTTACCATGTGTCAGATGGTTCAATTTGTTACTGCAGCAGATTTTCATCAGAAACCATAAATTTTGGCTATTAAAGCTCTTATTACTAGATTTGGAGACTGAAAAGACCAAGCGGACTCTGAGAAGTACAAGGCTGATGGTTGGGCAAAAGAGGACAATAATCAGACATCTCTCACAGTAGAAGTGGCTGACTGTTTAATATTCACAATCTCCAAACATGAGAGCACTAAATCAGGGGTTGCTATGTATGTCATGACAGGATGACCAAAAACCATTGATTTAAGTACGCTATCAGAGATTTGTTTGTGATTCTGTTGTTCAGCAGAATATTTCGCAATTGTATTGTTACTGAAATATCACTATAAAAAGTATCCATATTGTCAGAAATTCCACAACTGCGTAGAACTGAATTTATTGCTGATAGCTCAATTGAGCACAACATTATCACCACAGTCAAGTATCATCATTGAGGACACGAGCGCAAGAAAGCCGAGAGCCTATTGTCGTTTGGGTTCTCCTAAAGAAATAAGTGCTGGCAAAAAAAATGTTTTCAGTACCAGGCATACAGGCTCTTTTTGCCTTTAGCATACCTGGTGGGTGCCTGACCCAGCATAAAAAGTTGTAGAAAGTAGTCAAATGGACTAATGAAAAAAATTTGCAATTAAGTTGTTTCAATGCCAAAACAGCAGACGGTTGCCGGAAGCAACTTTTTTTATGCAAGGAAGCCCATCATATTGAGTCATCGAGTTTGCAGCAATCTCTCTTATTTTCTGACCCAGATGCTGAAAAGTGTAGGAACTACGAATCATCTGGGCATCCCAGTCTGAATTTGCTTCTATAGTGCTCTATTCTAGGGTCAAGTGCTTAAATAGGTTTTATTCAACTGTAAATTATGCTTCCTGTCATCTGTTTTTAAAAGATGTTTTGCTGTAAAGTTAGCTGGCTTGGTTTCCTAAACTCTTTTTTTTTTCTCTGTTTCTTTCCAGGACACAACATGCCTTTATTACCTGGAATGTGATATGCAGGATTTGTAATCAACAGCACTCAAGAGCCGCTCTACATTCTCGTGTTGAGGTATTGTACCGTTTTTCAGACTTCATAAACAGAGCTGAAAATGTTTGATTGCGATTCATGAATTTGAAATCGAACACAAGATGTGGTCCGTCGCCATCAACTCCCCAAACACGGCGCGGTGATGAAAAGCATTCATGTGAACCAATTGGGCTTGTTCCTTGTGTGCAATAGGGTGTTTACTGAAATGATTTATGATGGGCTCTCATCTCCGTATGCTAATCTGTGGGACACCTCCGGTAAGCCTTTAATTTCTGCGACAGCATCAAGGATGATTTTTTTTTCTGTCTCTCTTTGTATGTAAAGAGCATGTTTGGATTTCATTCCCTGATGCAAATTAGATTTTTGGTGTAATCAAGCAAAAGCGCAGCTGGTTTGTGTTTCTTCACCCGTCAAATCTGAGCTCCCCCCATTCCTCCGTCCCCACTGACTGTCCAAACTGTCCTAACCCTCTCCCAGTGTTTGCTCTCCGCTGCTTCCTGTAGCTCATCTTCCTTGACAGCCGAAGCCCTTCCCCTCCTCAATCCATCGTCGCCAAGACAAAAACATACACGCTTCCTAGCTCTCCAGAATGAATGGATCCACTTGCCTGGGTGCCTCCTGCAGTGATGTGGGATTGAATTCAATTAGGGAGATTGTTTGTCCTCCAGAGTCTACTGGTGGGCTGGGTTTGCCAGCTAATGCCCCCCTGCTTACCTCACTCCCTCATGTCCCTCAGATCTACACATTCATACGCATACACACATTTTGCATCCTGTTTTATTTTCATGTTATTTCCTCACTTGGTATTCAATGAGATTAGGGTATGAATCAAAATTTGTCACAACACCTCACCTTCTATAAGCAGCGAGCCACAGCAGAGTTGCCTAGATGTATGCATTTTTTATTTCCTCCCCCTCCACTGGTGAATAATTTGGTCCAATATTTGAGCTCAATCCCAGCAGCCACATACACTTTGCAGGAAAAAAAAATCCATTTTTACAATTAGTTTATTATACAATATATCTGCAGCCAAAGACAGGACGGTAAATGTTGCTGACGTAGGAGTAATGGACACATTAGTTGCAAAGGTGAAAATAGAACGCGGCTGTCGCTTGAATAATATTGAGACTAGCTTATTTGTGCTGCGAGCCTTTGCTTTTTATGCATAATGGCCTCAATTGTGTGTAGGAACACTTTTCAGTGGCCGGTCCAGCAGCCCGCTGCTTTCCTTCAGCTGTCATGCTGCTTGTCTCTGTGTCGGTACCGCTCAGAAATCAGATACTGTATTAGTGCCGAAAGATGTCAAATTAATTAAAACCCAAGAAAGATGAATACCATGATGCACTCTGACGATGAATTAAGACCTTTATTTCTTGAGTCTTCTTTTTGCTTTGCTTTGGACTCCTTTGGTTTATCCAAATCAACTTCAAGGGCATCATTTTTTTGACTGATAAATTCAGAGATATTACTTACAGTACTTTACAAGCACAAGCAGATATGATATTATTCAGGATAACAGATTGTTCATGTGTTACCCTACCTTGAACTTCTTCGCATTTTCTAATTTCTCAGCCAAAAACCTCTGTGTGTTGGAGATATTAATGATAGAGCAACACAAAGTTTTACAAATGTTCAAAGAGAAAAATCTGAAAATTGTTACGCTCTCCTCATGACTTTGTGGAACGGTCTCTGAAATTGCAGCTGCAACTGTTTTGGACTATGTCTTTACCATAATTTCACATCTCCTTTTCAAAACAACTTAAGCTCAGTCAGACTAGATGGAGAACATCGATTCCGGTGGATTTTGGTCTGGATTTTTATTCAACATTTCATAACTATACCATACGTGAATATGTTTTGCTGTAGCTCTGGTTGTGTGTTGAAGGTCATTGCTCTGCTGGAGCAGCCTCTAACGGGCTTCCTTCCAGGAGTTCCCCATATTTATCTCCATCTATCCTCCTATTTTCTCTGACCAGCTTCACTGCCCCTACTGAAGAAAAGCATCCTCACAACATGATGCTGCCACCACCATATTTCACCATAGGAATGGGGTCCCCTAGGTGATTAACCTGTCTATGTAGTTTACCTCCACAAACAGCATTTTTCCTCAATATCAAAGTTGCATTATTTTTCAGTTCCATCTGAAGACAAAGAGGCTGCCAGTGTGTTTGACTGTAGCCTCTTTTACAAAAAGTCATATATTGCAGACGCGTCGCCCCGGGGTCACGTCTTATACCTGCAGAGCTGTGAGCTTTTCAATGTGATGCAAGCAGTGTGGAATGACAGGAAGTGTGGTGTACCATTCTTTTCAGGACATAAATAATGGTAACAAACTTGTTGCAGGACATACAAAGACTTTAAATATTGTATATATTTCGCCGCCTTGAACTCCTAATCAGAAATTATCTCTGTGTCTTATTTCCACTTTTAAATTCCACAGTTGGCTGGTTTCACATACCACATCTCATCACTACATCTCTTCCTCAACTTCACAAGTCATGTTTTGCCTTTGTACAAGTTATCTGATGTGGCCTGCGACTTCCCGCACTTGCAAAGTCATTAGAAGCCGGCTAGCTTTAATCCCCTTTCTGTACCGGTGCTTTCAGAAAACATATGGATATAACAACAAGGATCTTCAGTACCACCTTCAAGTGTTTTGCAAAAGAGTCTCTTGAGTATTGCATCTTTATACCATGGAACACAATGGAATATGCTTTATATTTGCTGTAGGTAAATACGTTGCACACGTCCACGTCTGAGTGCCTTTTTCTTTTATCACAGCACATGCATAGCACGACAGGGAAATAGTAATAAAGGTTCCACTGACTAACAAAGTTTAGCATTCATCTCACCCCAGAGCAGTTTACAAACAGTATTTCACATATACTGTATATATCACACATAACTATATTTATTTGACCTGTTTTGGAAGATTTTAGGCATAAAACCTAAAAGTTTTGTTTTCTTAAACTGTAACATGTTGTCCCAGAAGAAATTGGGAGATTTTGGAAACAACTTAAGAAGATACTTTTGTTACTACTTAAGGTTATCAGAGTTAGGAGCAGAAAATAATGTAAAAACATGTTATTCGTATTTTTATTTTAAAAACATGTTAATCTTATAATTCTAATTACCATTTTGAATTAGATTGAATTAAATATTTAAAAATTTAATGGGCTGCAAAGCATTGTAGATCAGCTCAAACTACAAACCTTCAACCTCATTTGATAGCATGAACCTCAGTGAACAATGCTTTGCATAGCCAGTATGGTTTCCCATAGCAGCATCCATTCAGGTTAGCTTGACCATAATGACCTGTGACAGCAGCCTGGCTAAGTTTTGGTTCTGTTATCTTAAAGCCCCGTGTTTGTTTTCATAGTGTGATTCAGCTCCGGGGATTCTCAAAATAATGCAAAACAGGTCATTTGAATGGGAAAGGAGGTGAGCTGCTTTCAGCCCATGTCAGCATTTGAATTTGGTCCAGAAGTAGTTGACTTTGCACATCATTGCCGATGTATCCGGTTACTGGGGCAACTCCAGTCTGCCCTGGAAGCAGCCCTGGTTTCAGAGATACCAGGCAAAGCGCAGAAACCCTCTAAATGACCAAATTACTTTAAATGGCACACATTGCTTTATGTTGTTTGTCTGGCTGCTAATGACATAATGTGGAGCCTCTGCAAAGAGTGCTGCTGTCTTGACAACGGTGACCTGCTAAAAGTATATTTGCCCAAACGTCGGTGTTGTCATTTTCTCCAATAACCGGTTAAGAATGATGTGAGAACAGTCTTGCGGCCGCATGTAATTTTATCTGAGCAATTGTGTGCAACATTTGCCAAATTGTCGGATTGATATTGATTTTATCCACAAGCAAATTTTATTTCCTTTTATTTCGAGAAAACAGAGGCTGGATGTTCCCAGCAACCCATCAGAAATTCTCAACTATCGGTGGGGCCAGAAACCCCAGCATCTGTAACCTTAATTATTTACATTGTTGCTTTTGTCTCTCTGTTTAACCTTTTTAGCAGAGATGCAATATTAATATCTGTGTTTTGGTCATGCTCAGTTAGCATCACAAGTGTGCATTTAAATTTGTGCACACTGTGTAGTTCCTACTCAGTCTGAAAAAAGCCTGGGAAGCTGTGGAGTTTGATTTGACACTTTTTCACGTGTGGAAAACAGAAGGAAGTATAGAAAAACATTTGAAGACCTCAATCACTGAACTAATATCTATCTAAATGGTGTGTTCTTCCTTTATCATGCCTTTTTTGTGTCCCTTTTTTCTGGTGTCCTACCTCCTTTAATTTCTTGTGACTTGTGTTCTTCCATCTGCAGTCTGTTGCCCTTTCCTCATTTCCTTCCTTTCCTCTTGTTCTTTCTTTTTTAGTCTTTCTTACCACCTATCTTGTGCCCTTCCTTTTTTTCCTTTCCTTCCTTTCTTCTGTTTTTTCTTCTTGTCCTTAATTTCTCTTCTTGTCCTTTCTTTTTACCTTGTGACCTTCCCTTTACCCTTTGTCCTGTCTCTCTTTGTTGTGTCCATCCTGTGTTCTTATCTTCCTCTCTTTATGTATTTCCTCTTTTTCCTTCATTTAATCCTTCATTTATTTGTAGCACCCTTTCATAATTCATTTCTTTCTTCTTTGTGTCCTTCCTCTCTTTCTCCTTTCTTCCTGCCTGAACTTCTTGTGCCGTTCTTCTTTACCCAGACCCAACATATACATATGTTCGTTCATGGAGGACTTTGGTTTTATGTTTTAAACTGAGCATACTGGACTGCAAACTCTGTGAATTTTGTACTTTTTGCATAAGATATTTATAGGAATCTTGCATATTGAGGATTGTGCACTGCATTAGAGACAAAAGTGTGACTTTTGTTTTTTTGTGTACGTGTGTGTATGCAATCATTAATTTCACTGAATTTATTAAAAGATGGGAGCTCAGTGGGTTTAGCTGCATTTTAGCGCTGCAGATCAATAATTTATCTTGAGTTAATTAGAAAATTAAGAGTTTGGAGGAAGTAACCCCTCAGCCATATCATTATGAATATTGCTTAGTGAAGTGGAAAGCATTGATTATCACATTAACTTGGGTGGGGTCTGTGAAGTAGTGAGTCTATAGCTTTGTCTGTAAGGTTGATTTAGGAGCAGTAGGAAAAACTGGAAGAGGTAATTGTGAAGACAACTCCTCTTATAGAATGTTCCTAGAATACAGTGAACACTGACTGAATATAGGGAAGACAAACAATAAAGTATCAACACAAGTATGGTGAAGAAAGACCGGAACCAATATATATAGTTAGAGACTATATTCCTTTTAGTCTCAGAAAGCCTTAGTATCCCCCCGAATGAGTTTGAGAGAGTTAGTCCTTGGAAGAGGGATTCCTTCTTGGCTCTTTAACCCCGATCTTATCCTGAAGACAATAGATAGATACATATTTGGTGAATTACCATAGAGCTCTTAACATCTGCTATTATGTTCTTTTCAACTAAAACAGAGTCGATAACAGTTTGTTGGATAGGATCTGCATAGCAGCAGACTGTTAAGGCATGCACATTGACTTGAGTCCAGTACCAATGGTGCCAATGAGCAGATGGCTGGGTCTGTTGCGGTCACTTAAAAAATGGCATAAAGATGCACCATGGCAACAAATCCAGACTCTGGGGACTTTTACAATTACTTAAGTCTTTGTTTCACTGTGAATCCTCAGGTTTTGCCTGTAACTAAGGAGCAAGCTAGTAGGTTTGAGGTTTTGTTTGACTCCAATTTCTCCAAGTGTCAGTTTAATAATTGACACATGCTGAACTAAATGATGAAGCATCCATCCCTAGAACATTTTAAGAAAGTTAAGGTGTTTACAACATTTTTCAAGCAGGTAGAAGGGCTTAGATTAGTACAAAATACTCTTGTTGGGAGTTTATATATATATATATTTTTTTTACCCCTCCAGGGGGTCTTTTTGTGGGCTCTAGTGTCCCTTATATGATAGTGGGCTGACAGGAAACGGGGAAGGAGAGGGGGAAGACATGCGGCAAATGTCGTCGGGTCCGGGAGTCGAACCCGCGACGGCCTCGTCGAGGACTCAAGGCCTCCAAATAAGGGTTGCGCTAACCGCTACGCCACCACGGCACGCCCAGGGAATTTATATTTTAATGTACTACAAACCTTTGCCTTCAGTCTGGAGAGGTGTAAATTTCTGATGCAAGTATTCTTTGCGTTTATTTATGTATTTTATTATTTCCTTTTACTTGTGTTTATCTGGATTTGGCTATATGGGTTCTACTTAGTCCCAGACAAAAATCTTATCTTGTTCAAATTAAGTGTGCATTATAGGAGCCAAGACCAGTTCTACAATGTTCAAATTCGAGAAGGTAAAACCTAAGTAATATGTTAGATTCACAGATAAAAAAACAATTATATCCAAAATTGTAATGATTAAACTTTACCAGGGTTTAAACAATTAAATGCCTTAAAAAGTACCCTGGAAAGATTAATGCTCTGTCTACTGTTGGTACAGAAGTGTGTGGGGTCCAAGGTGATTTAAGAAAATAACACATTTCTTATAACAACTCAGTTTTTCTTTTCCTCCTTCCCAATCTATCACCTTTACACAGAAATCCACATTGTTACTTCCTTCTTGTGGCACCCCCACCTCCTGATCGAGTCTGTGCAGGTGAGTGTTACATTTGTTTTGATTGGTAGAGGTAAGAGCCCCAAGGTTTGACAGAGAATGGTAAATTTAGATGGAGCTATTTCTGTATGGGAAGAGGTTAGTGCAAGCTTCTTTGGCATGTGCCTGGCTATACACCTGACAGTTTTGGTGTCTTAATGAAATAACACATTTGACAGTAAACTCACAGTGCAGCTGAATGTTTTTCCCCCCTCCATTTTCTGTCAACTTATCTCCAATTATTCTTTTTTTTTTAAAAAATCTATTACTCTCTTTCCTACCTTGCTGAGATCAGGAGAATACTTTTCTTCTTTGAAAAGTCATTCAGGCACTGATTGGATTTTTATGGGCTATTTGGAAACTATCTGAGATTAACAAAAATCCAAAGGAAGAGTGATGTTTTAATTTGGACTTCTGGGATATAGCATAAGTGGAAACTAACTACCTAAAAACAGCAGCTCAAATATCAAATTAAAGAACATTTTGTCTAACTTGCCATCTCTATTCCCCACTTGGAAATTTGTCGTTCAAGTTCCCCTTAAACTTTCACTGCATCCGACCCAAAAGCCTAAGCCTCGGTAAGGTGTTGAGGTCTTATCAGCTCTGTTTGATGTGCACAGGCAACCGGCTTTACGTAGGAGCCAAGATCTCCTTGGATATTAAGGAAAGACGAAGCAGTGAGAAAAAGAGAAGAGATTATGCCTGGGCTTTTAATAGAGGATCGCTCCATCTTGTTCTTTTTAGCTCAATCATTAGTTCTTGCTTCTTCCCCAGAGGGTGATTCTCTCATTTTGTCTTTCGCTAACACCAGGGCCACCTATTGGTCTTTTGGCGAGAATTGCGCCTCGGTATAAGTTAGCCAAGTATGAATCCCCAGCTTTTCCTACTCAATCATCAAGTCGGAGTCAGACAGTTCATGTGGGACTAAGGAAGAAAAAATGGATACCAACTATAGGGAGCCGGGCGAAGTCATCCATACAGTACTCCTTGAACTTTTCCACTTTTTGTCATGTTTTAACTATACACTTTAATGTATTGTATAATAAAAGTATTTGTTCCAAGCCCCAATTACTCTAAAACCCCCACAAAAAATTCTTTTTCTGGCTGCAGAAGACTTGAGACCTGAATGATGATTCACTTATGAAACATGAATGTCTCACCTTGTCATCGAATCACAGCCTGGGAGCACATGTGGGGTCGGCGCTACTCCTGCTAGGATGGCTACAAGGGGAAAAAAAAGGATGCCAATGAACACTGATTGTACACACTTCCCTTAGTGAAAATGGAAGTGTGTGAATCACCAGGCATGCCTCTTCTTCATTTTCTTACCCTTCCTTCAACTGGTACCTGTGAAATCAGACATCCTTGTGTGCCTGTCAAAAAATAACCAACACTCTGCCACTCTCAGCTGGCTGACAGGAGAGTTCACCTTCTGACAACCAGCACTCATGCTGAGGCAATCAGAAGTTGTCAAACTTGAAGAGTGTCCTCTGCTTTGACTCAAATATGTGGAGTTTCTTTTTTTTTGGCCATTTACCTGTCTGACATCAGATCTTTAGCTGGAAAGCGTTGCTGTTCTAATGACCTGCTCGTCTGCGGGAATAAGGAAATATTGTTTTCATGGCTGCTAATTTAGCCGAGGAAAATGGATGAAACAGAGGCTCGGTTCATACACTTTCACGACTCCCTATGATTATACATCATTTTCAAGTACACGGAGTGCCCGTCTCTTTAAATTTTCCCATGTGGTTTATGAAAATGTAATTTACATATTTGTTCTTCGTATGCATATAGCCGGCTCCTTGGCGCCTTTGAAGGCGACTGTCCTATAAAAACACCAGCGAAGAAATTATTGATTTGCATCTGTTTAGCCGGGACAGAGCCGAGCACCTCCCTCCTGTCAGCCCCACAGGCTACGTTCCAGGATCCCAAAGGTGCCATCGCACTCGTCTGTCTTTCGTTATTTTCTTTTTTTTTTTTATGGTGGCTCTAACCCATGGATGGGGCCTGCAATCTGTTTCTGGCCTCCATTGGATTTTATTTACAGCCCCAGCCTGGCAATAAAGGCCAAAATTTATGACTTAGTTTTTAATTAGAAATAATGTCTTGTAGAGTTTAAGTGATGGATGGTTTAATCAATATATAGACTGTGGCTGGCCTGATGATAAACGCTTCTATTGACAGTGTGCAGAGTAGCCTAACTTAACACTTTGTCTTTTAAAGAAATATGGAGTGTTTTGTTTGCTCATGGAAACTCTCCATTGGCCTTTTCTTCAGCCGTTTTACTGTCTCCTGCTGCTTTGTCAACATTTCTTCACTTAACAGTTAATGTGAGCCCTCAAAATGAACAGAACTCCATTGTCCAACTGTTTTTAGGTCACTATTTTCCTCGTCTCAATGAAACACTGTTGTGTGGTCCATTTTTCTTGCTTTTAAGTCAAGGTCAGAAGTTTCATTCTTGTGAGTAAAAACTGACAGGCAAACAAGTGAAGTTTTCAATGATTCATGTTTCTTCTCTTTTTCCACGTGTGCGTGTGGTTAGGAGAAAAGAAGCGCAGGAGAATTTTTAAGTACAATAATTAAATGGGAATCAAGTCGATGGGATTTGTTTCCTGCCGCTGTGAATAATTGTGTAATATACACGAGGATGAAATTGAGACACTTGACAACTGAAGTTCAATTTTATCACTTATGGCTTATTGTGAAGTGCTTACTCAATGTTTTTTTTTTCCACTCACTAAACAGTGATAAATGCTGATGTGACACAGGAACAGTGAGGAAGAACTGCTTGAAAAATATTGTTTTAGCGCAGTCCAAGTATGTATCCACTGGGTGGACAGTCGCCTATTTCAAAGGCAATTCAGTTTTCTTTTTTTTTGTGCTGTAAATTGTAGTTTTTTTCCATATTAAATACGTATAATAACACATAATGGTAATATTGTACTCCCTATAAACCTGGTAGATATAAAAAATGGTTTAATATGGGATTACCATCTGACTCAACAGTCTAGCGTTGTTGTTTAATTACTGGGGGGAGTTTCACATATTTAAAATTTTAATATTGTTTTGAGGTTGCACACTTTACAGCTGAAGAACCAAGCTGAACGTGCCTATGTACTGTAGCTCAGGAAATATATATTTTTTCTATTTCGCCCTCATCTCAGTGAACCACAAAAACTCCATTATATCCGGTCAGGTTGGTTTTCTACTTTCATAGAAGACTGCCAGACAACAGCAATTTTCTAGTTGGGGTTAAGCATCTGCAGAATCCTTCACTTCTTCAGCAGACTTCAAACTTTCCCGCTGAAGACCTGCTACTAAGAAGGCCATCAGAGCAAACAAACAAGTACTTTTCCTCCAAAGAAGAAACTAATAATTTCTTGTTTTCTCTTTTGTTTTAAATGTAAAATTCAACCAAGAAGTAGATTTCTGATTGGAAATGAGATACAAAGACAGATAAATAAAAAATAAATAAATGAATGAAAAAAAGAAAAATTATTCAAGAATAGCTTAAAATGATGTTAAAAAGTCATTACTACAGAAAACAAAGACTTTTGAGAATTGCACCTCAACATTTTCAACTGATTTATACAATATATGTCTTTGGGGATGAGCTTCAATTCCTCTTTATCATCATCCTAATCTTTAACTTCCTCTACAAAATTTCTTTTAGGTTCAAGTCGAGAGTCTAGCTGAGCCATTCAAACCTTATTACGACTTCCAATAATTACCTGTACATTTTTTAAATAAAATACACAGGTTATTCAATCAATCAATCCAAAAAAACTGCTGGCAGCCATATCAGTTTTTATAGAAATGTATCAAGCAAATACAAATGGCAACTTTGTAGATGTCAGATTCACTCCACAAGTTAAGCCAAACTTATCAACACTAAAGAAAGTAAATATTTGTGCTAAGAACCAGTGCCACAATTTGGATTTTATCCATTATTTTGTGTTCGTTTTTTTTCTGAACCATCACAACTAAATTAAAACATCTGCCTTATCTCTATCGAAACAAATCAGATTTTATGCTCAATTTTCTCATCAGTATTCTAATAACACAATTTTGTCATGACTGTGTGCCCCTTGCATTGTTTGTGGGAAACTCCAAACGGCTACTTTTTTGCCACTCTTTCCCAATGTCCAAGGTTACGGTAACAAATTCTGTTATTTTTATACAATAAGATCCACTGTAACAGAGATTTCACATTGTTTGACTTTAAATAAACACTGCTGACATAAAAAATGTTTCTCTAAAAAGTTATAAACCGTTAACCTAAGAAGTTAGGTCTGACATATGGTCAACGTTACAAAGGTTGATTATTATTCCAAGAACCAGTAACATAATGTGAAATTCATTGGTCACTGAATTATTTTTGTCCTTCTCTCACCGACACGGGTAAATGATTATAACATATTGCTTTTCTTTTACTCTCAAGATCGCCATGCTAAAAGGATAATCTCATTCACACATGAACACACTGAGGTAATACCACCTTCCCTGTAAGCCAGACCACAATGCTGCTCTTTCTCATTGATTAGTGTTGCATTCACTGCCCAGGGCAGGTAGAGGCCTTAATAATGGCTTTCTGCTTCGTGCTCCTTGTCTCTGGAATAGAATAACCATGAAAGACATAGAGCCCGTGTTTTGAGTCGCTTTAGTCAATGGTTAACTGTTCTGTGGCGATTCAAAGCATCCGAGCTCTGTTGTAACTGACCGCTCTGCTGTAGATCCTGACCTGGGTATGTTTTCCTTGCACATGCCCCCACCTCTTATGACCCACCAGTCTAATTTCTCTTCCTTTCTCCATTCCGTCGTTGTGCCGGGCCGTATTAGCTTATCTTCTCCCTTTGTGAAACACAAGCTCACTGATAAGTCGCATATTGGGCCGGGATACTCGCATCTGTCTTGTTCTTTCCTTGGTATCCTCTAATTCCCACCCATCAGAAAGCTATTTCCCAGACTGCAGGTGGGCCCGTGTTGCAATGTGGTTGGCAGGCTGATCTCTCGTGAGCAAACACAGACATTCAGTCACCATCGCCTCTTTTGTATTCAATGAGGGCTTGTAATGCCCCAGTACGTATGTGAGCTGCAAGTGTACACAAGACTAATCACAGAGATGGTTGTAAAAACACTCCACAGACAGGTATGTGGCTTTAGTTGAGATTAGCAATAAAGTCAGGAATTATTTGCCCCCTTCTTTGCTCATTGTTGACAAATGGCATCTGAAAAGCAAACAGATTCCTATGGATACCTTTTTAACTGTGGTTACAATCAAGTCTGGATGTTTTCCTTCATCCTGCTCAAACAACTCAACCAACTTTGAATTTGTCTCTACCAGCAGGACACATCTAGAGACTGAGATGTTTGGCAGTTCTTATTTGCAAATTGGCTTATGGTGAGTCAGATTTGATGGAGGTCACCTATGGGCATCAGTTTACAAGATGTCCTACATTCGTCAAGTGGTTTTGGCCTGAGCTTTGGCTAGACCCTAAGTTTCACCCCCATCCCTGTCTGAAGTCTTTTGTGACTTTTAGCAAGTTTTCTTTCATGACCGCCCTGTATCCGGCTCCAACCATCTGTCAATAAACTCTGATTAGCTTCCCTGCCATTTCTGTAGAAAATAACCCCCCAAAGTATGATGTTTCTACTACCATGTTTCACAGTTTGGTTTATTACTCAGTGAAGCTACTTGTCCTGTACAATACACACCTCTGTCAAACTGCAAACAGGACTGTACTTGCTGGTACCAGATTTGTGGAGTTCAAAATTAATAGTTGTCCCCTTAACAAATTTCCTACCTGAGGTGTGGATCTCCAGATCCTGTAGAGTTTAAACAGACTTATTGGCTGCTTCTTTTGGCTTATCCTGTCAAATTATGTGGAACACTGTCTCAGTAAGTTTGTATTTATGCCCTCATTTTTTTATTTTACCGTTTGGTAAAATAGGAAGAGAATGGCACAATTTGGTAGCCTGTTAGAGTAGATGGTTGAACTTTATTTTATTTGGAGATATCATTGTAAAGGGGTCTGAATATGAATGTTTGCCCACAAGATTTAGACTTTATTCACAAAAAACAGTTTTGAATAGTTTGCATTATTGTTGCCTTATTGTTGCATTATAGTTGTGCACTAATTTATTTTAGTCTATCTAAGAGCAGAAAAAGTGCAGTTAAAAACACGAGTAAGAGCAGCGCCCCCAGGCATCAGTTGGGCTTTTTCTCGTTGTCAAGGTCACCTGTGGCCACGATCTCTGTCCTGAACAGTTAATTAGGAATTACAAAATGGCATGACCCTCAGGGCGTTATTCCCGGTTAGAATAATGAACACCTGGAAACAGCCTGTGCATTGCATTGGGACTTTTGAACTCTGGTGGCCTTTGAAATGGTAGTCTAAGTTTTTTTTTTCTATTTCAAGTCCTCCTGAAAGAGTACAATCAGTGTGTCTTGAACCGTTTCAAGTCCTGTTTCACTGGCTTTTGTGATTAGAGAATCAAGATAATTTCATGTGAAATACAAATCCATACTTCTCATTCTTTCAGAATTGGATGTTTCTTTATCCTTTGCTTAAATGCATTGACATGTCCATGCACTTGCCTCTTGGAAACCTAACTGCAATGTTCCATTCTGTTTGGTGTATGCAATAAAAAATGTTTTTGTTTTTTTTTATCACCTTGTTGCACCATTCCCCTGTGAAATATAGGCAAGATGAATAAGAAAAGTGAGACTGGGAGTGATAGAAGAGTTAGGAAAAAAAGTTATTTTCTGCAGAAATACACTGAGTTATTGATGTTTTTTGGGATCTTTTGAGTGCGCCCGGCTGTAAATTTCTAGTCATACCTGCCTCGGCTTGTTATAGCTAGTACTCTGTTTGTGTCGGCGAAACAAAGCTGTCTCAACTCTGTTTGTGCATTCAGAGAGGAATACAGCACTGGTGGAGTGTGGGTTTTATGGTTAAATATACACATCTTTTTTTTTAAAAAAAGGATTATATATACATGGCGTATTTAAAGAAGAAAATGTAATTTAACCTATAATTTTTAGATTGCTTTCCCGGTGCAGCTGGCGTGCTCATGCGGGCTTGATTGTGATTTTATTTCATTCTCCCTGTGTATAAAACCCAGATCTACTCCCGTCTGCCGTATCATAATCATTTGGCCTGATGCCTTGATTCGAATTGGTAAATTGTTACACACAGAGTAGGCAGAGTATGATACATCTGCTGGAAGGCCGCATTATTTTACTGACTTCTTTTTGCAGGTCACAGTGCTTTTGCGAAGATAAGGTGGTCTCCACCCCCCTCACCCCCCCTCCCTCTTCCCTCCTCCTTCTGTCTTTGCTGGCAGTGAGCACGCCCCAGCGCACACCGTCCCGAGACGCAGTCTGGCAGACCTAGTGAATCATCTTCCCGTCACAGGTGGGGGAAATACAACAGCGGGATTGGCAGTCCAAAGGTGGCATCTGGCCCACGCTTGAGTGAGGTGTTTGGCTTTTTCCTGCTGGAAATGGCGATATGTCACCCACCCCAAGAACCCCCATTTACGTGAAAGAAAGTTCTTCAATAACTTTTGGTTTAATTCTCCAACCGCTAAGAGTTCTTTTATGATACTTTATTCTTATGATTAGATCTATGCATTTGAAGTTCCTTGCTTACGCTATAAAGTTTTCCACATGGAGAAAATTTTGCTTATTTTTTATTTAAAATATCCAAATCTGAGACTGGATGAAAAGTGTAAACAGGAATTTTCAAGCTTTGGCACAGATTTTTATTTGTATTTAAGTCTGGACTTTGAATGGAGTATTCTAACATATGAATATGCTGATAAAAACAATTGGCAAAGCATGATACCTGAACCTGTGGTTCAGGAAAATGTGCGATTTTAACGTTTTGTGTTCCAACTCTGAAATAAAATTAAATCTTTGATTTACTTCTGCAAGTAAAATGTCAGCAAATAAATAAATAAATAAAGTAATGAAGAAAACATTAAAAAATGGTCACAACAATAACAAAACATAGAAAAACAAAACTTTCATATCCAGTTCCATAAGGAGTAAGAAGACAAAGCTTATTAAATCCTGCCCAATATTACACATGACATTATACATATTTACACGTCTTTATTAAAGAATTGTAAATTAGATTTATTTGTGTATATATTTGGTTTAGTATTTTAGAGTTAAGCATTATATGAATGAGCTTATTAAGGGCTGTTAACTTTATATGCTTATTTTCTAATAACAGAGTACATATACATTTGTGCATCATATTCACATTAGAAGACTACATGTCCCAATGATGCTTTGGTGTAAAAAAAAAAAAAAAAGGAAGAGGTGGAGCTTAAGTTTACCTAATGGCTAGAATGAAGCTGTTTGTTGTTGATGATCTTTTTGTGCATTCCTTGGCCATGAAGGTTTTGCCTTCACAGAACACTGGATTTATACTGAGATGTATAAATCTCATCTAAAGGTAAAGGTATACTGAGATACCTTGACTTTCACTAATCAAGTGATTTAAGGGCAATTAGTTGCAATGAACTTTATTTAGGGTTATCAAGGTTAAGGGGCATGTGTTAATCAGTGTTTGTGAATTCATGTTGAGATTAACTACTCACTACTCCCTGAAACCTGGGAGTAGTGATGGATTCTAACCTGAACCAGTCACACAGTCTGACTGTCTTCATGTTCTGGTTCTGCTCTGCATCCCCAGAACCGGAACGAGGAGAAGCAGCATTCAGCTTCCATGCACCCCAAATCTGGAACAAACTTCCAGAAAACTGTAAAACAGCTGAAACACTGACTTCCTTTAAATCTCGACTAAAAACCCTCTTGTTTAGAATTGCATTTGAAACGTAATCAATTACGAATTTAATGATGGCACTTGACTTAATGTAATGTTTTGACTGTTGATTCTATGTTGCATGACTTTGTGTTTTTGTGTTTGTAAAGCACTTTGAAATGCCTTGCTGCTGAAATGTGCTATACAAATAAAATGTGATTAATTTGATTGATTGATTGATTAAATTACACATGTTCTGGGACTTGACACAGTAGGTTAATCTGAATTTTCATAGGTGATATCAGGGTAAAATTTTTTGACTAGAAATGCAGGCATTTTAGATTGTTTGTGTGAAAAATAAGAAAAAAAAGAAAAATACAGACTGTATCCCTCACAAATATGCATATCTTTACGTTGGTGAATTACATAAAACCTATGTAAAATTGCATTCAAGCTTGTTGTTGTAACACGAGGGGTCATGTTCAATAAATATAGTTTCTACGGCATCACTCAGAATCTGAACCCTTAGCCTATTTTGACGTTTGCGTTCCATCCATCCTTATTTTAGTCACATTCGCTTCTAGTGCTCAAGAAGCTGTTTTATCAAAGCTGTTGTAGGAAGGTGGTTGCGAGGGGCCGCTGATCAAAGGCAGAATCCTCAGGGCCAACGAGGACCCAGCTCGAGCAGCAGATGTTTCCAGTCCCTGTTAGCACCTCAGTTAGAGTCATCCTTATTTAAACGGCTCTGGCTAATGGCCCTCACCGGTGTTGGATACACCAGATCGCCTTTCATCTCTCTTTGTGTGGGGAACGTGGGACAGAATGTAAAACGCCAGGGATATCTTGTTCCTCCCTGACACCCTTATTGTCCTCCTCTGCGAATTTCTGGCATGAAAAATCCCTTTCACAGTAATTGGGTGCGAATGAAACACTTGTGCTTGGCTATTGTCTCCAGTTGTGTACAGTGTTGCATTCAGACCAGCGGTTAAAAGAGCCAACAGTGAGGGGAAGAAAAAGAAAAACAGGGTGTGGTGAGATTCTCAACAGCACAAAAAGTGAGGGATAAAATAAAACTAAACAAACAAACAAAAAAGGGTATTGTACTGTAGCTCATTAAAAATGAGGGAAACAATAAAACTACTGGGATTATGAGGATGCAACAGCTCTTTTCAGGAAGAGCAAAATATTTTTTCCGAATGTTGGGAGGAAGTGGACACATTGGCGTAAAAGAATCAGCCAAGCTACGTCCTCATTCTTCATGTGGCCTACAGAAAATTGATTGAAAGATTTGGCGGGCCTAATTGCGGTGCGCCATCTGCCCAAGTTACAGAACCTGCCAGGCATGTGACAGTTTCCAACAGGCTCACTGACGAGCAGATGTGTGCAGGACTCTCTATGCGCGAATATTTAAGCACGTCAGTCTGTCTTTACTTTGTGATCACATCTTGTTTAGCGGATAAGGACTAGGCATTTGGGTTTTGAATTACAGACCTCTAACATCTAAATGCATGCCGTGAAAGCTCTTCTTTCACATAATGAAACTACCTGTGCGCGGCATTACTTTGTGGTGCTTATTACCATTGGGCTCCGCCAGTCATGAAAAACAGGTTATTGTTTTCATCAGATGTGCTATTGATATGACAAATGTCATCTGCATGGAGGGAATTTTCATAAATCAATCATCTATTTTCCTCTTGTTTTGCACAATAAAACAGATTGCCTGTTGAATTACACAAAGGAAAGTCAAAAAATGCTATTCACTGAAAGTGCAGACTAATGTATTCATTTATTTGTGGAAACGTATTTGGTTTTCAATTAGTCGGCCAAGGAGGGACTTTGTCCTGAAAAAGCACATTAGTCCTCCGAGAGATGCATTTTGGAAGTCTAAAGAAATTATTCCATATTTTGGGGAAATATGCTTATTTATTTTCTTGCTGACATTTGCATTGCAAGAAAGCTATTGACTGAAGGTGCTTTGTTTTAGGAACAATGACAGAAGGGCGTGGTGACATTTTTAGTACATTGTACTGTGGTATTTAGATGTAGTAGTTTTTTTTATAAATAAAACACCATTCTAAAATGTAATTTCTTTGAACAAAGCCAGAGTGATCTTTTACCTCTGTTTCCAGCCAGGGTTTTAGGCCAAGCTATTAAGTCATTCATTTCATTATTGCCCTATAAATAAAGGTTTTCATGAGTTTTTATTTGTCAAATCTATCAATGAAATGTAAGATGCAAAAATTGAATTTTTTTTGGTGACATTTTTGCAGAAATACATGTTATTTTGTCAGAAGTAACCAATTAGATGGAAGGTCTCAGCACTGTCAATCATTCTTATGTAGGTGCTGCTCACATTCTAATCCTAACATAAACTCAAGATTGCTGAAACCCTCTTCCTAGTCAGTCTTTTTTTTTTTTTTGGTTTTTACCAAGAGCAGTGTATTTGTGCAGATGGTACTAGTTCTACTGGGTGAAGGCAGAGGAGCTCAGGTTTTTTTTCACAGATTATGTGTTTCATACTATATTTTGAGGACAAAGTGACAGTTTAAAGAAATAGTAAAACAATTTTTTTTTTCATGAAAGTTACCTACTGCAGCATCAATACAATGTCCCGGAAATGGGATTCTTGTTGACTCAGCTTAATGTCACTTATAGCTTAAGTAGGCTATAGCAATTTAAATCCTAAGATCTCTCTCCAATTAGACTCTAGAGTGCATAAAACAAGGCAAAGGAAACTGCGTATCTAATGAAGCCACAGCTCACTGCCCTCTGGTACAAAAAGAGATCCGATTCACCTGGAATTAGACACCTCTGTCTTGCCAAAGGGGGACACCATGCAGATTAGCAAATAAAGTAATTGCATTTACATATCTAATCACCTACAGCTATCCTTCTGCCACTTTGTTCACACCAGCGGTGTGATTTTGCAACATCATGTCCTTGTAAAAGTTACTGAAGAGGTTTTGACACCAGTGTTCTGTATCTGTTTCAAAAATAATTAAGTTTGTTTCATCTCCCTTTTTTCAAAGTATTCAATAAATGTTAAACCCGGATGATACGGTCAAACAGATTTTTTTTTTTTTGCACTACTGTAGTTCTGATGCTATTCAACTTTGTTGTTTTAAGAGCCATCAAGAGCACATTAATAAGTCTATCCAAGCCATGAGACACATTACAAAGCCGTTCACTTATAAAAAGGGTGAAAGCTAAATGTCAGATCCGTTTAAAGAAACCACCAAGCAATCATCCGTTACCAAACTCCAGATGCTCGTTTGAGAGGAACAAAATGTCAACAGAGAGAGAGGACCCAAGAGTTCAGTCAATTGTCGTCAAATTTGTTTCCATTTGTTCCCCACGATCTTCTCCTTTGCTTTGCTCAGGGCATAGAAGACGGGGCACATCGGCACGTGGTTCATATTCTGCATGCTCACATCCCCCATGTCCCTTTCTTAATTATTATTCAGTAGATGCACTGCTTGGCACAAGGACAAAAGTTTGCATAATTTATGCGAGGCCATCATCAATTTTTGAAAAATGGCCCCCGACTTTTCTTGTGCTTTTAGCTAAATAGACGCACGTCCGACTGGACATAAAACGGCCCGAAAGGGGCGGAGAGAAAACTTTATTTATGTCTTTGTCTAAACTTTGAACTGGCGCAGACTTTAGAGAGCATATTGCGGTTGCCATGTCCAACTCACATAAAATGTGTATTTTATTCATGATTCAAAGTCTCTCTCTCCCACCGCAAGGGTCTGCAGTATATGGAAAAATACAAAAAAAAACAAGTAATACATTGAAAGGGAGTTTTTTATTTCTTTTCCTCAAGAAGCAAGCTTCTCAGATAAAGTATTTGGAGATAAGCTGTGTTTGATAACGGATCCACAGTTTCTCTGGATGTGTCCCGGAGGGCTCTCAATTGTGGACTTGGGCGCTATTTCCAGCATATTGCTCACAGGAGAAGATTGTCTGAAGGGGAATAAAAAAACTGCTTAGTTCATATTCTATGCGGAAATGCTCTATATTCACTTTACTGAAGAGGACAATGTAGATAAACTGCAGTTACTGTGACAATCACCCCCTCATCTGTCCATACAATTACAATCCTTTCATTCCGCTGTAATCCTAGTTGTAAATCATTTTCCTTCGCACTGTCCAAAGGTTTGGATTTCACCAAGCTATTGCTTGTACATCATAATCCGCCTTCCTTTGCCAGGGGATCGCGGATGTTCTTTTAGTGGATCTTGTTTGTTTTTCTTTTTTTTTTTACAAATGGTATCTTTCCTTTTATTTCCAAAATAACAATGTTTGGTGGGCATTGTTTGGGATCTCTGAATTAAATTGTTAGATTGAATTATAAGCCTTTTGACTCTCCGATCTCATTTTTGGGTTTTGGTGCAGTACAGAATTTAAGATGAAAATGCTTCTCTTTTCTCCTCTTTACTTTAGTCTGTAAAACATTTCAACATCTGGAACTTCATATATTTTTTTTGCTATCTGGTATAATTTTTAAAATCTTTTTTATAAATAATAAAAGTTTATTATTTTATAAAAGTCTCTTATAAAATAATAAATGCTTAGGAAAAGCCACATCCTAAGCATTTTTTTCTTTTATAAGAAAATGCTTCATTCAAACTTGTTCTGGCATCTATGCAACTTCAAAGAACCCAGTAATATGGAGTTAAAGAAACTTTAGATTGATGATCTGCTGCATGCTGTTTCACCATTAATTTCAGGGAGAGAAACGCATTATATGGGCTGTGTTTCGAACCAGACCAAACTCATCAGTTCATATTACTTTTCTCTACATGCAGACATGGTGTCGCCATTGGAACCTGCTGTTTGCATCTGTCCAACCAATCAATATCCCAGCAGAGAATGTTATTTGCATGACAACTGCTGCTGAGATGGCAAAAGTATAGAACTTCTTAATTACGTTACAGCAGAGGGAAAATTCTTAGGTATCCTTAAAGAAAAGAACATAACAAATACAAAATAGGTTGTGAAATTCAGCAACTTCTTTTTTTTTTTGCCTCGGTACCACCTTATTTCATGAAAGACTGACGTGTTCTGCTAGCATTAACAGCTCTAGAATATTATTCACCTAACAAGCTAGCCATTGTCTACTGTTTATCCGAGATTTGAGTTAATTCTTTGTATGGACCTATTTGTGATGTTTGTTCTGAAAACAAACCACTTCTCAGTCCAACAGCTCTAAGAAATATTTAAATGAGATCATGGAGGATCATTGTTGTGACGGCATGCTGAAAGGGGAGCATTGGAAAGGATAAGAGCTTCTTAAAGAGACCAAGGACAATTATAGACATGGCTATGATGCGGAGTCAAATTTCTTTTATGTTATTTTTTTTTTTATGTCCAGAGTGTTTATCACAACTTAATACTATGAAATGCCACTATGTGACTCGAAAATGCATAAAACTGCTTCTTTAAACCATCAGACCAGACAAGCCCGCCTGTATCACAACAAATAAAGTCCTGATCTTTTGTAGATCTCCTGCTTTGTTCTGTTACTACTCATGGACGAGACGCCAGGGTCCAGGAGACTGACTCCCAACCTGAACGGAGCAATCTTCCAGAGAATCCAGGCCTCATCTTGCAGAATATTAATCACTTTCCTCATATTATTTGTGTTGACCGTTTATTGTTTTGTAGTAGAACTTTTGAAGAAAAAATGTTGGATGTTGTTCTTTTTTTTCTCTCTAGACAAACAATAACTGGCCTCTGCTGTATGCCTCATGTTGTCAAAGCAAGAGACGAGCCGGGGTTTGTAACCTTTGCCGAGATATTTAGAAGAAGAATAAACTTTGTGAAAGCTATAGCTGGAGGGATTGTTTCTGATGAGCTTTTCTCATTCTAGCACAGACAGCTTGGGTTTATCCCTTTGTCCATCAGTTTACAGACTCAACTGCTGAAAGTTGATATGAAGGCCATATGGCATTCTGAAGGCGCACACATTAATTTAAACTGCTTCATTTTTTCCTACAAACACAGGGTCCCTTTGTATTAATAATTAACGTGTTGGAAGGCCAACTTTCACACCACTGGATGCATATTTAAACAATTTACCACCGCTGCAATCTGCACTACCTTGTTTCTGCTAATTTAGTAAGATGATCAAATTTTTTTTCCTCACTGTTTGACAGCGCAACCCAGGATATGTTGCCCTATTAGAAAGTAATAACAGGTAAATAACTGGCCATATGCGTAATAGAGGAACCCTGTAAAAAACTGCAGGCTCTAAGTAATTTTATTTTCAGTCATTCAGAAACTGTTCAACACATAATTTAAATTTAAGCAGCACTTTGTTTTCCTTTTTGTTCTTTTCCTTCCAGGAAAACATCATTTGTAGCTCCAGCTCAGCGCTCAGACATCATTAGTCAATATGTTTGTCTGGAATTGATGTTTGCAGTTAGCTCTCGTTTCCTGTTATGCAAAAACTCTATAGGAGAACAGATGTACGCTCACACTCAATTTAAGCAAGAAACACGTGCCACTCGTCAGTCCCTGGCTTAACAACAGCGCTATGGTGTTTTATGTGCAGGTCATGCTGTTGATGGGGTGCGACATCCATGGACTCCATATGAACTGGGACGCACGTCGACTTTGCTAAGTGCACCTTGTGTGTGCTGCATTGTAGAAACATGGTGCTCGAAAAATAGGCAACGTGCCAACATGAGTTACTTTCAAAAAAATACAAAAGAAATAATAAAAAAAGATTTCCCTGAAGAACTGAGTTTTCCATGTTCCTTTGCTAAATGTGTCTAGGAATCTGTCCTTGCTCTGCATTATGCCAATTATGCATGCAAGTTGAAATATAATTTCCTGTTATGTTGAACACATTTTACTGAAATTATGTCTGAATAATTAACAGTTTTTTTAATTTATTTTAATTTTTAATCAATGTATTAACATGATTTTAATTTTAGTTATCCAGTTAATTAAATGCAAGTTATCATAGGTATCATATTTAAAATAATGTCTTAAATGCTCTTAAATCTGTGAAATTATTTTAGTGCTAGTATATTTAACAGACTGAGGCCTCGTTGTTTTCAGTTTTTGTGGCGTTTTTGATTGTTGTGGGTTTTTTCCATGTGTTTTATTTTTCATTAAGCTCTATATAAGACATATTTTTCAATCATTTTCAGAACAAATTAAATATGCAACACACTGCTGTTGAGCTCATATTTCTTGTGATTGACACATGACCTCTTGCAATGCTGCAACTTAGTCAACAGGTGTTTAGCCAGCAGACCACAGCCTTATTTCACATAATCTTAAAAAAAACAGGTCCCAGAATCTTTTTACCACGATGTACTCTTGGGTCATCTCTGTCTTAACATTTCCTCTTATTACCTCCCACATCACTGATGTAAACCAGTGCATGGGCTGGAATTAACATCTGAAAGAAGTACAGGTACAAACTAACTCCATATTAATTTGGATGTTAAGATGGTTTGATTCGTGCATTTAGCTGATAGTTGAAGAAAATGTCCTGATGAAGCATAAAGGAAATCCATCAAATCTACTGATTTATTCGCAGTGAGCATTAGTGCGCGGGATACGAGCCTGGCTCACGGAGGTGCGCTTCAGTCTGAATAATGATTTGAAGAGTCAGACCGAACAGAAGACATTTCTCTGTGTCACTTTACTCTATATGCACCTTTTCCGCTGCGGTGACAGCTTTCTGGATGCGAGAGGTTGTCTGCGGAGAAAGTTTTGCATGCATCGCTTGTGATCCTGCCCTGAATGAAACTGTATCCCTGCCATTATTTAAATTTTGCAGGTCCTTACACACAGCAAGGAACACAAGAAAATGACTGATGGAGAAGCAGGGCTGACTTAGTCTTGTTTCATATAGACTAGTATGTGAGAAGTGGCAAAGAGGTTGAACATATGGATGCTGTTTCAGCCTAAATCAGATTTTAAAACCATCCAGTCAGTTTGGTGCACCTGATTTACTATATTATTTTTTTCTTTCTTTCATTTGGAAGTAGTTTAATTATGGCCTCCCATCTCATTTTCAGCATCCAATTTGTTCACCTATTGATATCATGAAATTGCATTAGCCGTGGGAATATACGCACACATACACACATGCCCACAAACACGGGCCTATGTGCTTGGACTGATGGCTGATTCAGCTTTGGGCAGCATGCAGTGTCAGAGTCAGTCCTGCGCTTATGCAGATAAGACAGCAGCAGCGATTGGACCAGAAATGATTGCGATTCATGCTCGTAGGCTTTCTCTTCTCTTCTCTTTGGAAAACGGTAAACAGGAACACAGCAGCACAGGATGTCAAAATCAGTCTCTGGTAAAGCTAAGAGACTTTCATTTGTCAAAACAATGACAGGCAGGTTTCAGCAGAGTACTAGCAGAGACAGATTTGGGCCTATTTTTCTATTTCTGCTGCAGTTGTCTTGCGTTTTTGTCCTCATGCAGTACATGATATTGATTCAAATCTTCAAAAATCTGAGTAATACCTAATAGAGAAATAATTAAAAAGCTTTCACTAACCACTATGACAGTTTTGAGATTGATGGCCCTTCACTGACTAGTCACAAGAAGGGCAAGCCACAAAAAGTCACTAAATAAGGTGGCCATTCACAGAGTGCTTTCTCCAAGAATAATAATGAAAAGTTGAGTGAAAGGAAAAACTGTGGTAGAAACAAAATCTTACCAAGCATGAGCACAGTCTACAGGTTTGTGAAGTTAAGCACTTTCTATTTTTCAGATGAAAGAAACAAAGTCATTTCTGCAATTCTATTCTACAAAACATCTGCCTCAGGGACCAACAGATTTTTTAATACAGTAAATAAAGAAAACAGGAGAATAATTTACTGCAGCTGAGATATATCTAAACGTTTAATAAAAAACCCCTTAGGGATTTGTGACTTTTTTTTTTTAGATCTGTATGTGTGCAAAAAAATGTTTTTTTGTTTAACCCTCAATGTTGTCCTAGTTACAATACTTTGAAAGCATACATCAAGCTTGATGACTTTCTGAAACACCAGATTTTCAGAGGAAAGGCAGCTCGTGTTCTGGGAGTTCTAAGTTAATCTGTTAATCAGACGGCTATAATTGTGCTAGCTCTGAGGCAGTTTTCATGCAATGATTTGTATGCCAAGCCTTTTCCAAGAGTTGTCTAACAATACCCACTCAGAAATTTGTCACCGAATCAATGTTGTGGACAAGGTGATCATTATTTTTCCACCCTTCTAGATGGCTGTTCTGAGTAACAAATATAAGATGTACCTGAAATGTTTTGAAAAAATGATGTTATTATACCAGCTCCTCTAAGACGTCAGCTGTGTATTGGATATGTGTCAATGCAGAATCCCCCTCCCCAGTCCAGACTTCCCCCCTGAGATGAAACCAACTGGTCGATGAATTCTGTGCCAGAAACACAGAGAGTCTCAGAGACCCCTCTTTGCTTGTGGTCCAAGTCAAAAGGAAAGAGTTTGGCATGGCACACAAGAAAAGAAATAAACTACTTTTCTTGGCTGGCTTAACTTGGAAGTTGGGCTTTCAGAGGGATTGTGCAAGGGTAGGATAGAGTTTCAAAGTTTGCTTTAATGGTAGCCCCCTCTCAAACACACGCTCCTGATGGGCTGTTGTGCAGGTTGAATAACATTCCAATGTCAGTTTGATACAGAAATGAAATGAGGAAAATGAAAAGAGATAGGAAAAAAGGGTGGAAAATCCCCTTTCCAGCCAAGCTTTTGCCACCTCTCTAGAGGTGGCTGACAGCTCTCCCCCAGAAATGTAGTCAATATCGTTCTATTTTAAAGAGTTTTTGATCAAAGAGGATCATCGGCGGTGCAAGAAAAGCCCGCTTTTATATTGGTGCAGGTGCCAAAATGATTTGGATGTGGTCGAGCTGTTTTGACACTTACACGAGTTTAAAGGAACTGTGAAGGCAGAAAAGAATTATGGCCTTAACTTTTTTGCATACTTCTTCAGAGCAAAATGCCCATTTGTCCTTTTGGCTCAAACATCAATAGATCTCTTGACTCTCAACTGACAGACTACCATTAACCACAAGTAGGAAATAAGAGCGATGGCACATTTTGATAAGATAGTCTGTCTGATCTTCTGATTCCTGCCCGCTTCAAAGCAGGCATGGGCTGGTTTTCTTCAGCAGAACAGACCAGGCAGTAGCTCAGTGTAGCCCCACCCCCACCTGTTGGTGTATTCTACCAGTCAGATGACTGAAAGAAAATTAATACTCATACTGCTTTGTAATGTTAAATAAATACATGTATATTATAATGCTGTAAAACAGTGAAGGTGGGGTGCTTTTATTCAAACTTATTATACAGTTACAATCTCATGCAAGTCCTTGTCAAGCTGATCTTAATTGACTCAAATTATATTTGGTTTCTAAAATAATCCAAGAAGTTAGAAAAATTGACATGATACCAATCCTTTTGTGAATTACACTTAAATATTACCAATTATGAAAATAACACAATCTAAGTGGATCCATATAGATTTGTTCGGACTGATCTATGAGGCCAGAAATGGATCATTGAGTCTGCAGATATTTTCTAAACAGTATTAAATGGGTAAGAAAAATTATCCCTTTGGCATGAATAATTCGGTAAGATGTCTCTTATAGACCTTATGTCTACAAGATGTCTCTTGCAGACATTGCCTTTGGCTACATCAGCCAAGGGCAATGTCTTTGGCTGAAGTAAATATAACTAGCTCCCAAAGACTGCATTGACACATTTAATATTGATCAGGCAAAAAGCCATGAACTGGGAGTTGAACGTCAACAAAAGGAAGCCTCATTAACAGAATTAAGCACAAAATGGCTGTACAACTTTGCCGCATATCTGGTTGCTTAACTCTAGAAAGTTAAAAGTAATTACCAACTCCTTCACTCTCATCTGTTCTGCAGGAAAAGGATTGAATTGTGTTTGGGGCCGTGGCATAAGTAGACGAAAAACACGACACCAGGGTGCAATTAAGGCTTGGAGCTGGATCACTAAGTCCAGATGGGCCAGTGCCATGTAACTAAAATCATGTTTTATACAGACAAAGCGAGGAGGACACACAAACTTTTAGGAACCAGCTGTGTAAGTATTTGTTGAGAAATTAAACCGTGTACACTCAGTGTTGGAGTGCATGGATGCTTCCAACAGACACAAAATCTTACATTTATATAGATGAGGTGTGTACGAACAAGCAAGACCCTTATATATTTGTTCTCTTGTTTGCGCTCTATTTTTTAATGCAAGGCTGAGATATCTGAGAATCTGAGATAATGAAAAGAGTAATTTTGCTGCTTTTGGGTGGAAATGTCTAATAGATATAGTGCACATATTGTATATTTAGGTTTTTAGTTGTGCCCATGGTGAATAAGTTGGAGTATGTTTTATTACGTGAACAAGTGTCTTTTATACAGGTCACAAGTTTAAACAGGTGAAACTATTCCTGGTAATTACTGGAAGAAAAGAGGACTTCCCTGAATTTATGTTTATGTTCTACATTTTCAAGTCTTCGCCTATAGAACTTTCTTTATCAAGACTCTTCATTGGTACAGACGTATCTGTCCAGTTGTTCTATATTTATACACTTTTTTTGTTGAGTCGCACCAATCACAGCATTTCAAGAGCCTTAGTTTACAATCTGTTCCTGTACTTTGACATTTGCAAACTACCCTCTGACCTTAGTGTGGCTGCCTCACCCCAGGAGAACTCCACTTTTAGATTTCGAGAGGTCGCACGCTGAGTCCAGCCCGAACACATTGTAGCGTTCAGCCAAGAGGCACAGAGTAAGGTCACCCGTATGTGGGTTTCCATGTATTCATGCAGTTACCCGAAGAGTGTTTGAGTGCATATAAACACAAAGACTCACTCAGGTCACCGAGTATCCTCTCCGCTCTGTACGTTGGCTGCTCTTCTGAAATGATGACTGAAAAAAAAACTACTTTACCTCCCCTCATCTTCACACAGTGCACAGATAGAGCAACCATTGATGGCATCAGCAGTGCAGATTTTGTTCTTCTCTCTTTGAGCTCCCAAATCACTTCATTGAATCCTTTGTGCTTGCAGATTTGTGCTTCACACAAAGTCTTTTAATGGCTTAATTAGAATTAGTCAGCATCTAGTGAAATTAAACTGGTACGTCCAAAATGGGTTCTTTTGTAAATTGTGCAGCGTCTGAGTTCATGCTGCTCACTCAATTACACAAGAACTCCATTAGTTTGAGTGAGAGTTTATGCAACGCTGAGGCACTTTTTTTTTTACCACAGGCAGAGTAATATATAAAATATATGAGGAGGTGAATGTAGAGTAGCTGGTGCGCACTGGGGAAAAAAGCGTCTGAAGAGGAGGTAGAAGAAATAAATTCCTTAAAATTCAGTCGACATTTAGATTGAAGTCGATATAATCCAGGTGGTGCTGCCGAGTTCCCCGAGAACAGCTGTGATCTGTTTGACATGAGAGCGTTTGCTGCGGCGAGAGAGGAGAGTGTTGCTCCTTTTGTCTGGAGACATACCTGGTGAGGATGTTTGCCCAGACCAATCAGGCTTTCATCAAAATCCATTCTCTGCTAGTCTGGGTGAGACTTTCAATCCTCCACTCCCAGAGAGCAGCTCTCTACACCCCCCCACCAAGTGCCTTGCACTTTTTTATGTTCAGCTTGGGTAAGCAAAAAGGCTCCCAATTATAATGCATTATGTCTCAGCATATTGTGATAAGTTGAGCTTAGAGAAGACTAAAGAGGTAGACGTCTATTTCTCTTCAAAGTATGTATTCTAGAAGAGTATGGAAATGTTTCCCGTCTGTCGGGGTTTCCTTTTTTTGTAGAGCTTTTTGAAAAGCCGGTTCTTGAAGGTACTATCAGCCATTTGCAAGTTTGTTCTTGCTGTCTAATCGATCACTCCAAAGCCAGGTCACTGAGGTCCTGACAAGAGGAGCTCTCTCACATTTCAGGCAGCGCTTTCTGAAAGCTGCCAGAGGACACAAAAGACGAACCAACAAAGAAATTCACCATAATGACCGTTGACCTTTTGTGTCAGTGATGTTTGGATGTGTATTTACCCTTAAACACCAGGTGAATAATAAGGTCTGGTTCAGGAGGGTAATTGTCTATTGTTGGGCAAAATGAGGCAAATATGGAGAGGCAGGAATGTTTGTTTTGGGTTTTCCTGCATTCCCTAAATGTTTCACTTTTGTCAACCTACTTTTATATTAGTGCTTTTAAAAAATATGCTAACAATGGCCTGCAAATCCACACTTTCAAGAATAAATCCTGCAGACAATTCACTCATCAACCACTTTATTAGGTATACTTTGCTAGTATTTGTTTAGGCCCTCCTTTCCCTTCAGAACTGCCTTAGTTTAGTTCACTGGGGTTAGAGATCAAACAAAAACACATTCCTTAAAGGTTTCGGGTCCATGTAAAAGTTAGACTTTTACTTCAGATTTATAAGCCATGATAGGAACCTCTCATTACATTTATTGAATTGAGATCTGTGAACTCACTGTTATGTTAAAGAAACCAATTTGAGATTATTGAAATAAATATTAATAATTGACAAATAAACAAGATTTGTGACATGGTGCTTTATCCAGCTGGAAGTAATGTGTACTTATTAATGGTTGGATATGTATTCTCTTTAAACCAGAGAGATATTGTACATAAAAATCCTAGTAGATCATAAGTTTCTGAAATACCCAAACCAGATAATCTTGGATCATTCTACTATCAAAGTCACTTCCTTTCTTATTTTGATGACATGAAAATCTGATTATATCCTTAGTAATTAGTAGAAAGGCTCTTACTGACAACACAATTTTGTGTAATTGCCAATCTGAGTCAGACTAACAAATAATTCGAAGAAAAAGTTTGTTATAGATCACATCACAAAGTCACAAAGTTTTTGTATTGCAGGGTCAAGACAGTTTATTGCTGCATTGATTTTTTACCTCACACTGTTGTATTGATATTTGCGCATAGAGGAAAGTCACTCAACTTCCACTTAATGAAAGGCAGAGCGAGTTTGCCAAAAGTTTCTTTTTTTTCAGTCAAAGTTGCTTGGGTCTGTCTTCTTGTTTCTTTGAAAGTAAAGTGCGTGTGTCTTTTTTGTAAATACATTGTCATGTTTGGAAATCACAATTTCAATGAAACAAATGTGTGGGCTACATAGACATATAACATAATCAATATGTACGTTTATAAAGAATTTTTAAAATCATCACACTAAGGAGTCTTGCATCAACATTTGTTTTGGGTGTACTCTGATTTGTTACTGTTTGTGGCTAATGTTAGTGTTATTATACAGTTTGCAAATTAAAAATAATAAAAGTTTAAAGAGTCCATTCACTTTGGTTTAGTTCTCAAATGTTGCTTTTACAGCTGTTTCTCTGCCTATATAAACAAATCCTTTCCAGATACTGACCTCTATGTGTAACTTATAAATTCAGAGGCCACATATGTAGACATGTATATAAACACACATGCCTTCTGTTTAAACCTTCGGATCTCTCTGTTTCTGGATTCCCCCCAACCCCACCCTTCCTCTTTTCCTCCCCCCTTTTTTCTTCTGCCCTCTGTCTAATTGAGTCGTGAGTGGATTCCAGGTGGAACCCATTTGAATTCCCTGTGGTCCTGACCACTGTGGTTGCCCGTGACACAGTCATACCTCTCATTTCCAGACCATTTACATCATATTCTTGCCACTTATGTTACAATCATTACGCCACCTTGAAGCACGCATTGCAATTTCTGGTCAACAATGCTAACGCGGACATGCAGGTCGGGATGGATGGAAAGCAGAATTAACATTGAAATCAAGTCTGTATTGAGTGCATGCAGCATGATACATAATTTAGTTGTCGAAAATGTGCATCACATTTGCAGAGTCGGGGATGCTCTGCAATTCATGTTTTAAGATTTCATTATATTCTGTGCACTCGGCTCAGCATCGGATAATGATATTGAAATGCATGCACCAGTGGGATCTGCGTTATTGACATTGGAATTTGCTGTACCCCTGATTCGGAGGGTGAGCTGAAATTGCTGTTGTTGTCTCTGTGTGTCTGTGGATGTCTCTGTGTGTGTCGTGATTTTCGCCCCATTCTTAAATCTGGCAGGGAATGAAGTGTCTGTTGTAGAATTATGCAAATATAGTTAGTTGAAACATGAAACGGGAGGAAATGGAGATCTGTAAAACCCAAACACACAAAAAAAATAATAATAAATGGAGGATTTTATGAACAGATGTTCACCAGATTAGAAAAATAGGTTGATTTGGCTTTGTTTCCCACATTGAAATGTGTGAGTTTGTGATGTATCATTTATGTTGGCAGGATGGCTCTTAGTCAAAATGCTTTGGCTCGGCATATTGTGAATTCAGAAGGCCTTATTGAGTCAATTTTTTTTGCAAGTTCACATAGGTTTACAATGTGATTTTTATTTTTTATGTTTTTGAACTGTAGTTTTCGGAAACTAGATTTTATAGTCTAAAATGTTACATGACCAAATCTTGGTATTTGACATAAGGCAAATTTCCCATGAGAACAAAAATGCCTGAAAGAGAGAACAAAGCAGCCGCTCAGTGAGATTTTTCTTCCAGGAAGTGTGTCCTGATGAGGAAATCTTCCTGATAGTACATGCACTCATTTTGCTAACTAGTTATACAGGTAAATTGTTCATATGTTTGCAGTAAAGAAGAGTAACTAAAACGGAATGATCTGTGTGCTTTTTGTAACAGCATTCTATATCTGGCTACAAATGTTAATTTACTCAATTGTTGCCACAGGTGAATTTGCCTTTGCCCCAAATTATTTCTGTTTCAATTCTTTCTCTTTTTAACAAAATGATTTTTTTGGCTCTCGTGGCCTTTATTTGCTAGTGAAGCGACAAGAAAGCGGGTTGTGAGAGATGGGAAAGACATGTGGCAAAGGCCAACGGGCCGAGACTTGAACCCGTGACGTCCACGACGAGGTCTGAGGGATCCGTACATGGGTCGTACACTTTACTCCTGTACCACCACCGCACCCTCAGTTTCATTTTTTTTTAGAAACATTTAGATGCCGGGAATAAGTTTTTAGTACGTATACATTTAAAATCCATAAAAATTGAAAATGAATAAATACAGTTTTTGCTTTCTTTGACACTTAAAAAAAACAACTTTTTTCAGCAATACAGTAATCCATAAACTAGTATGGATTGCCTTTTAGTTGTCATTCAAGACCAATGCTGGAATTACTGTGATTTGCTATGTTGCCAGGCATAGCATGCCACTTGGCCTTGCTGCATGAATGACGGCAAACAGGTAAGGTTGTCAAAGAAAGCACCTCACTGGAGCTTCTGTAACAGTGTCTGAATTGTACCCAATAAAGTAGCAATTAATGACCATCATCTTGTCTTGCAATACTTCACCTCCTCATTTATACCTTTTTTTTTTGCCTGTTTTTTTTTCCTTTTCTGCCTCTTGCCCCATTTCTTCTCTGCCCTGTTCATTTGTCTGAGATCCATTAGGGAAGATATGTTGAGCGAGAAGGGCAGAAAGGATAGGAAGAAGGAAGATGTGGGGAAATGGATAATGGCTGAGCTTTGCATCACAATGGAGTACTATCTCAGGGCAGATTTGCTCTGCCTTAAAACGATGCATCTATCTGTATTCATTCACTCACCCGTTTGTGTGCTCAGTCCTGTGTGCTTTAATTTGTCTCTCTTGTGGAAATGCAACCCATCCCCATTGTGTGCATGTGCAATGTTAAATATTTGGGATGCTAATTTGCTTTATTTGTTTTGCATCTTGGTTTCTTATTGGGTGTGCAAGTAATTCCCACTAATGAATTGTGCTTCCATTGTCTAGAAGTTGGGAAATGTGATTTGTGTGTGTCAGAAGGGTACACACTGCCTTTGTGTGCATTGAGGGGTGCGTGTACGGCCCCATTATTTAAGCCGAGCCATCAGTCACACTCAACAAGCCTATCATATTGGACCATTCAGAGACTGTGCAGGCAGAAGTTAGTGCTATTATCTGCCTGTCACCGGCTAGCTGTGTTGAGGTCCCTTGTGGAAAACCAATTGTATGAGTGAATGCCTTCCTGCTCTTGTTGTGAAGCTCCAGGGATGAGCATGGCATGTCTAAAAAAAGCACTCTCCATCCACCTTCGGCTCTCCACATATTTCCCTCTGTATTAGAAAGGGATGATTATGGAATTAAATGTTTAATATTATGTGATTGACCACTTAATCTTTAAATGATCAGCAAGCTTTGGGAGATCAGCGATTGAGAGAAAAGATGGCCTGAGTTATAATCATCTTGGCTCATCTCCTAAGATTTCTGTGCTGGTGCTCATCAATCATCATGTATGCAGACTGTGTGCTTGGATTAATATTCATTTCACAAGAGACACTTCATTTGCATGAACACACTGTCTGCTTCATGAAAAATCACCGAGCCCTTTCCTGCTGTTGTGATAAGCATCTGGACATAAACCAGCTGAATATCTGAGACGCAGCACTTAACCCGGCAACGCATCCCTTTTCATTACATAGTGATACGTAGGAGGGCTTCAAGCAGGCGTAACAACATACTTGCTATGCTCCTAATCAGACAACACTGGAGATCAAGTTTTACTTTGTTGGAGCAGGGTTGTATAGATTGCCTCTGTTTTCATGAAAATCCTCTTCAGGTCAGGAAGTAACAGATGGAGAAATGTCTGTGAGTGATGCTGTGAATGTGAAAGAAGACAGGGTGGATATAAGAAACTTCATACATAACTTACAATTTATTTTAAATTGACAGGCACTTTTTGGATGCTTCTTTTTTAAAATCATGCATTATATTAAATTTTGGAAATCAAATATGAACTGGAAAAAGGTGCCCTTTTCTGTAAAATACCAGTGTGAGCAGAAGGAGTAGACCAAAATGTTGAAAGTAGCAGCAATTTAAAAACTTTGAAGAAATACAGATAAGGGATAATGAATAACAGAAGTGAAAACTGGAGGAAAAATTTGCTGATATATGAAGTTTCATGTTGTAATGAAATAAATTTAAAATGCCTTGTAGTATTTGCTATTTTAGCTTTTTGGTATGTAAAATTTATATTGTATGTAGTAGTGATACTAGTATTTTACAACAGGATTTGTCTAAACCCTGGTGCTGCATCCAGACAAAAAGAGCTGAATATGTATATTAATATTGCATAAATTGAAATGGCACAGAAATTGCAAAACAGCTGAAGTCCAACAAACGTTTGAAAAAGTCTGAAGAAATTCACAGTATGAATATCTGCATAATTAATACATGAAATAACTGCATTGACAACTATATGAAGCACAATTTCTATTTAAGTTATTTCTAGTCATCTTACAAAAACAACCATTTTCAAAATTAATTGTCCTTCAGTTTATCCTGATAATTTATTTTATTAATATTTTCATTAGATACTAATGTTTCTTATTCTTTGATACGATTAAGACCTGTTCTGGTTGTCCACTATGGCTCGACAATATATCTTCTTGTACATTAATGATCATTTTAAAGCAAATTATTAAATAAGTAAGTAAAACATTATTAGATATGTTTCAAAAGTGTAACCTAGTCGCTTAAAAAAATTATGTTCAACAGTCGAAAGGAGGAACAGTGGCTCACTTGTAAAACTGGTGGTTGTGTGTTCAAACATGTAAAGCGTATGTAAAAAAAAAAAAAAAAAAAGAAGATGCAAAACTGGTACACTGAATTTGACTCATGACTATCTGTCAAATACATAGATGTTTGAGAGAAAATCAAATAGTGACGTAGAATATTGTAGTGAAAAAATAAAATGGGGTTGAAATTATACAAAAGGTAAAAGGCATAGAAAGTCATACAGGTTCAGAGGCATCACATTTTCTGCGTTTGTTGGAGTTGTGGCTTCACTGATGTTTGTCGTCTCTCTTGTGATATTTTAAATATTTTTTTTCCGTTCAGGTGTTTTGTCATTGCCAGAGGAGTCACACAGCAGGTCTGATCACAAGATAACACCTTTTAGTCTCACTCGGTTGGAACAGCATGAGCTAACGTCAGGGTTGGTCGCGGTGTTTAGCTGCAAATCGGCAAATAAAAAGCATGCATGCTTACTACACCAGATTAATATCCATGTGTGAAATGCTCAAAGCTGATAACAATTTACATATTTTTAAATTTATTTATTTTTATTACTATTGCTTTATAATCTTTTATAAAAACTTCCTACTGCCTGCTGTTTATCTCTCAAACTCATAATTTCATTGAAACAACATATTACCCCCTCATCAACCGCTGCTCTCAGTGTCTATATCATCCAGCTCCTTCAGATAAAAAGTCACTTAATTAGAACTGTCATGTTTCATCTCAGCCCCTTTGGCATATTGGGAAAATAACACAAACAGCACTGCTGATTAGGAAGAAGTTTCTCTTAAGGAACATCGAGGCAGTAATGAAGTCTCCTTGATGTGGCAGAGAACAGACGCTGCAGTTTGTCGCTAGGTCTGCTAAATGTTGGCCGGCTTATCTAAGGGAGTTATCCTAAATACCCTCTCAGAACGAGTCCCCTTGAAACGTCAGCACCATAATGTATCACAAGGCTCCTTCTGGAGTACAAGACAAGCTGGCAATACCAGACCACAGCTGTATTTTTTTTTATCTTTTCCCCACATTTATTTATTTATTTATTTTTATTTTTTTTAAAGAGTTTCCAAGCTTTTTTCCTAGATATGTATTTTATTATGCGGTCTTTTGGTGCTTCACCAAAACACCGCATAATAAAGCCATCCACCTTTCTTCCGTTTTTGGGGAAGAAAGGTGGATGGCTAATTAACTACTGTGATATAGCTTATTTATTAGATCATTTCTTGAACAACACCTGCTCAGGTAGCTGCTGCTTGATCAGTTGTGCTTTGAGACAGACCACATACGTGTTTCCAAGCTTGATTCTGGCAAAGAGACAGTTTTTCTGTTACACTAGAAGTCATAATTATTAGTTAACCTGTTGATTTTGTCGTTAAAAAAATGAGAAGGTCCTTGATTTTTGATTTTTATCTAATGTTGAGAGAATTACCACCCAAAATCCAGAATAAATACATAATATAAATGGAGGTGCTTTAGTAAAAGTAAGCCACAAAGAGAACAAAAACTGCAAAAGTGTGAAATGATAAAGAAGCCCATTGACTGGCACCTACTAAAGTCTAGGTCTCCTTTTTGCAGCCTACAAAAAAATAGCAGAATTGTTCTGTAGATTTTTTATTTTATTTTTAAATAGGTTTTTTAAAAAAACGTTTGACATCTCACTGAGACTAAGGAGTGTTGTCTATAATGTAACCTAGCAGTGTTTGTGCCTGGATTGGGAAACTATTGGATCTTTCATTTTCACACCAACTGGCCATTGGCCAGGTCAAGATAAGATAAAAATCATCCCATTCAATTTCAGTGTATCTCTTTCTACAAATTGGTTTGTCACCAAGTTGAACTTGACTTAGAACTTGGTGGAGAAATCTTTCTTTGCAAGGGCAGTGAAACTGTGATGCATCCTGAGGTTGTATTGAACAAAGTCATGTTGGAAGATCCACTTAAAACCCATCTCCAGTCTTCTTGCATAGAGAAAGGGGTTATATTTAAGGTTTTAGTCTACAATGCAGTAAAGGCATTCTTAACCCTTAGCAGAAACACAGTTATAAAATATTATGTTCCACTCTGTACTTGAATGATTGGGGAGATTATGCTGTTTAAGCAATTAATGCCAAAGAGCTTCATTTTGGTCTCAGCTGATCACCAAAGTTTCTCTCAAACTTCTGAATCATTTAGGTGTTGCAAACCTAAGGAAGGTTCTGAAAATGTAGATTTTACTGAATTAAGCAACTCTAAGAAATTGATTATTAAAAAAAGGTGTGCCTTATGCATAGCTGAGGTAAGGAGAATCTGTAAATGATTCACTGGTCTATGAGCTATATGGACACGTCACTCTGTGGGAGCCAGAATTCAGACTGAGGTTATATACTTGTTTCCCTCAGTCATTCAAATCAATTTTTAATTTTGTGTGAAGGATTGTGATCGATATTTGGTTATTCTCTCTCTTTACATTGATAATATAGCACCATTAAAAATGAGAGACTTTATATTTTTTTACAAAAAACAAGCAGAAAAAGATCAAGTTTATGTCTCCTCACTATTGTACTATTTGTAGTTTTGTAAATCATTGTACAATTGACATTGAATCTTCTTATACAAATGTGTACTTTTACATGACTATTTCTGAAGGAAGATTTTTTTCCCCCTCTTTGTCAGGGGACTCACAGGATCTAATTTGCTGTCAAGTCTAATTTTGCTCTTATGCAGCTGTCAAGAAATTGCTGTTTACTTGTAAGAAAATGGCTTTGATCAAAATTGCTCTTCCCCATTGCTGTTCTAACACCATGCATGTCAACTGTATATTAAATGCCGGCTCAGACCAGTTGTTGAAGGTCTAAGGCCCGTTTTTCACTCAAACATCTGTTAAGATCAAGTTGATTAAATACATCAATTCCTAACCTCCCGATATTCTCCAAATGGAGGCTTTACATAGCAAGTCCTGATTGGCTCTACATCTGATTAATCTAGGATTGTTTTTGTTTTTCTGCTTCTTTTTTTTTGCAGTGGGATTAAGAGGTGGTGTATGATATAGGGAATTGTCGGTGTTCACAGGGAAAAGGTTGGCTTGCCAGAAAGGAGGATTAAATTAAGATGGATTTGAAAGTCGGATAAAAAGCAATGCTCTTCCTTAACATGTTTTGTTCACATAACTTAAAATGTCTGGTCACCATTCAGCCGTCCCAGTGCCATGTCCCTTGAAACACTTCTTAAGGTTTTGGCTTTTTTGCTCGTTAAATGCAGAATGGGTTTCCTAATGTGCTGCAATAATGCTTTTGTGGGCTGGAATCATCTTGCTGAGATTACATGTATGCAGCGGATTATGGATGATCGGGGATAATAGAAGGGTGTGGACGGTCTAATCATTAAGGCTGACTTAACCTTATTATAATGAAACGCATTTATAGAGATTATCTCCACTCTAATCAGAATACAGAAAGCTTATCCACCTTTAAACCGCTTTTTCCTAAATATATACATCCCACTTAGATGCAGTGTTGCACGCTTTCACACTTCACTTTTTTTTTAAATATTAATACTTCTGAGGTGTTAATCTAACGCAGTCACAAGTTAACACCATGCAAATTAGGTGCAATGTTTGCAGCTCATTTTAAGATGAATCGCATTAGTGTATACTGACTATTTTATCCGGTATGAGGAATTTATTGGCGGCGCAGCCAGTTGAGTGTAAAACAGAGCAATCACCGGTGTGAATCACAGGGTTGGGAAAAGAGGAGTTTTTACTTCGCCACAAGAAGGCTGTGGCCTCCTGTCCAAAGGTAAAATAACAGTTGGTGGTAAACTGTGATATGGGACTGCTGTGGACAAATAAACTTTTAATGTCAAAGATGCCCTTAATAAATACTTAAAGCAATTTCATATAATTATTATTGAGAAAACGCTATCCAAATCAACTTTGTTCCATGTGGAAAAACAACTCCTTTTGTTGAGTCTTGAAATGAGTGCTTAAAAATTATCCATCATTCCATTATTTGAGTGGATATTAGCTTTTGAATGGTTTGTGTCATTTTACATCAGACATAAAACTAACATTTCAGAAAAAAATACATTATGTTGACAGTCAGACATAGCACTGGTAGTGTTATGGTTTGAGGCTCCTAACTTCCTCAGAACTTTGTCATTCAGTTTAAAAACATTTGAGTCATGCAGCAGAACAATAATCCAAATAACTTTCACCTCTTTGTGCCTCAAAACATAGAAATTAAAGGTTTAAGAGTGACCTAATAAAGGTAATAGCCTAATCTGGAGTTAAATCCATTTGAGATGCTGTTGCATTACAAAAAAAAAAAAGAAAGAAAAAAAAACTGCTCAGGTTTCAAAAATCCTCCTTTGTGTACTTATGAAAACAATTCTCAAAGAAAAGTGGACCAAAATCCTTCTACGGTGATACAAAAGACTTGTTACAAATTATGACAACCAAAGGTTGCGTAACCAGTTATTAGGATTACGGAGCACTTACTTCTTTTTTGGTTTGAACAATTTTTTGTCATATAAAATAAAATTATCCTTTGGAAAATGCATTTTGAATTTCCTCAGATTATCTTTGTCTGACATTCAATTTTGTTTCGTGTTCTGAAACATTGCAGTGTGACAAAAGATGATTGAAAAAAAAACAACTTTTGCACGGAACGGTATGTTTATAACGAGAGAAAAAGAAGATTATCCTTTCACCATAGTGCATGCCTGCATGATACAGATCTATTTGCTGGAAAAAAAAAAAAAAAAAGCACAAACAAGCTCCACCCACCACTCTTCAATTGTGCCGGTGTAATTTGCACTCTGGCTAAATTAGCTGCTCAGAGTAAATCTGGTCAGCTGTTGTGTTTGTTGGAATGTAAAAGTGAAACCCCGAGAGCACAGTAGTTATGCAAAAAAACACTCACAGGTGCAAACACTCAGACTGTGCAGTTATGGGCTAATGCCCACAGGAAAGCGAAAACATCTCTGCATCTCTTATGTCAATTACCATCAGGCCCTGCAAGAACACACACCGGGCCTCCGCACACGTAGACATGCACGATGATATGCAGACCATCCTAGTTGTCCTTTTCTTCCCGTTCCCGTCTTTGTTTCTCTGTGGGAGTGATTTGTCAGTAAGGTGGGGGAGTTAACACTCCAATGAGCAAACAACAACAGACTACCCAAAAATACATCTCGCAGTTCACACCGTCTCAGCCTTTGGTTGATCACACCCGGCGTGAGCTCGGCTGACTGGAGATTGAGCAACTTGCGCTGTGCCTCTTGATGACAACTTGAAACCCACAGTGACATAAGGACTGGATGATAAAAAGCCACGGTGCATCCATCTGGTGTTATTTTTTTTCTTCTTCTTCTTCTTCTTACTGGAAAAGACAACACGCCCATTGTTCCTATGAAATGAGGCTTGCTTAAAGTGTGCCCCAAATAACTTTTTGTTTGTTTCTTATCTTTGACAGATTTTTTGGGAGAAAACCTCTGGGACCAGATAAAGAAGATATTTTGGCCTTGTGGGAGGAGTGGCGCAGTGGAGGGAGTCGTGCCATAGAGGAAGCAACCAATTGAGGCACTTGCCAGGGAAAGACTTAGCACTGAGCTCATCTGGGACTCTGAGCAGCGGGCGGTGAGAGAAGGAGGCCATGTGGACCGCACGCCTGCTAGTTCTCGCCAGCCTCTTCGCACCAGCCGCACTGGGTGAGTCTGTCTCCTTTAATCCAGCATTTGTCTTTGTGAGTGCATGTGGGCATAAAACATAGCCTTGCTTTGTGTTTGATTGGCCATGGTTTGAAGCCGTATCAGAATAATCTTTTCACTATGTAAGTGCCAAATTCTACAGCATCTACAAAAAAAATTCTCTGCTTTTGTCTGTCTTGTTTTCACTTCTACCTCTGACTAATTAGCAGTTTTTTTCTCGTTTTTCCCCCTCTTAACTTTCTGACGTTTTTACATATCACTCAAATTTTTTCCAATTCTCATATTTTCTTGGTGTGTTAAGTATAGAGATGCCTCCTACATTCACAAAAATAGCATTACTGCTCTAACATTGCAATGTAGCGGTTTAAAAACATTCAATATTACAGAAAGAGACAAAAACTCTTGACTCTTCTTTTCATGCATTAAAACCTGACTTATTTTAAAGGGGCATAAATACAGCGGTATGCTAAATCTAGCTGTAATGTGGTTTGTTGTTAGTTTATGTCAGAGGTTGACACAAAGCAATGCATAATTAAAAAGAAGAAGGAAAACTATACATCTATTGCTATGTAAATGAAATCTGAAAAGTGTTTTTTTACAATTTGTCCCTTTTACTTTGTTGCACCTAAAAAAAAAAAATGCATCCAAATTCTTTTAGTCGTCACCTCCTTAATAAATGCATAGATGTAATCACCGTCAAGCAACGATGAAGTGGTGCAGAAGCTTAAGACAAGGTTAGGTTATTAAACAATATCTTATCTCCTACAGCACTATTTAACCCATTATCTGACAATACCAGTAGTGCGACACAACTACATACCGACCAAAACATGGCCGTCCATCTAACTTTGCAGGTCAGACGAGGAGAGCATTAATTATGGGAGAGGTCAAGAGGTTCATGGTAAAGCTGGAGAGCTACAGAGGTTCATAGCTGACGTTGGTGACTGCAAAAAAAAGTGAGGTGGAGGTTCCGTTTCCAGTGCGACAACTCTAAATATCCAAACAGAGCAACAATAGAATGGCTTGGATTAAAGTAAATTTAATCATATGGTAAAATGACACGGACATAAATCCAATTTGGAGAGTTATGGTAGTATTTAAAAAACAGATGTTTAAAGATTCTCTCCATCCTATCTATCTGGGCTTGAGTTATTTTTTAAAAAAGGAGAGGCAAATATTTTAGACCCTAAATGTGCATAACTGTTAGAAACATTCTCCAAAAGACATGAAGTGTAATTGCCATTTTTGTTTAGCAGTGTTGATTACAAATGTGTGCCACACTTTTCAGATTTTTGTTTGTAATTATTTTCTTCCCACTTGGCAATCACGCATGACTTTGTGTTTGGTCTCTAACATAAACTTCTAATAAATTACACTGACGTTTCAACGTGACAAAATGTGTTTGCGGCACCATGTATGTTTACAAAGATTTCAGTTAAGAAAAGAAAAAAAAAATCATTGTCTCTCCTTTCAAGCATAAAAATGTGAGGATTACTTTGAAATCACTCACTTATATTGCAGCTCTGTAAACAGAGAGCGATATAACACCTTTGTTTTCAGCTTTTTGCAGATTGTTAATTGAATTAATTCAAATCTTGATTTTTAAGAAGTCAATGGTGTTGTTGTAAGGGTTTTGGGATGTTTATGTGGCCGCAGATTAGCTGTAGGGAGTGCCTGGGGGTCAACAGCCTGTAAAAATTGCAATTTGCACTGTCTAAAACCATTAGTGGGAAATATCAAGCTAATTGAATTGTTATTTCACCACTTAAGGGTGCTGGCAACTGGGTTCACTCTACATTGATAATGATAGTAAAGGTCTTTGGCATCACTAGTTTTTCTTTAATGCCTAATAAAAAAAAAAGAGGTCAAGTCAGCACTTTGCCATGCGTCTCTTTAGCGATTCCTGTTGAGTAAAAATTGTCAGATTTTAATACTAGTAGGGCAGATGAGGCACTGAGACACTTCAGAATTCATTTGTGATAAGAAATTGCTGTTCATAATGCTGACTTGAACTCCCCGTTCTGTATAAAGTGGGAGGAACACAGAGCTTGTAATCAAGCGAGAGCTCTTGATGACGTTAGCCGTTGAGAAACATTGGTGATGTGGTTAAAAAAAAGTCAAGGCTAACCAACTTCCTCATATAACCCTGACTCCCAGTACTTTGAGTCATTCTTTGTGCAGATTAGCTACTGATTAACAGCTCCATACTCCTTCTGTCAGAGTGGTAATCTCTGTAAAATCCCCAAAGCTATTGGAAACAGGAACTCTGACAAGTCATGAATGAGGCATTAGACCATGTTAATGTTTGTTGGAAACCTTTTTTTGGATTTTTTCGTAATAGTTTTACCAGGACAGGTAATATGCTGTTATACATTGTCACCTTAAGTGAACAAACCAGGATTAACACATTTAGACCAAAAGCTGTAGCATAATATGCTTGTTTTCAAAACAAGAGCACCAATTATTAATATTTTGATTTCCATACACAGGCTTAAACACAGTATAAAATATATTGAGCATAATATTACAACTTTTGTTTGTCCTTCTGCTCCTCAAAATTAGTCAAGCGATCAGCTCAGGTAGCCAGCCCCAGTCTACTGCTTAACAGACATGACAACACTGTGGTCTTCATTTGTCTTTCTTGGAAGTCGGGGAATAAATATAGCAGTTTTCATCCAGTAAACTGGCTGGCAGTGCACAGCAACAGGGGCAGGGACAGCTCTGCATTACTCTGTGCTTCAGAAAACATATCCTGCACTTTTTCCAACATCTTAGTAGGAAGGAATGTAAACTGTTGGAATGATATGCAAGAACATTTTAACAGTTTTGAAACCTTAACTTAACTTCCCCACCACCCTCCTCAAAATAACACAAAAAATTATACTTTGATTCCAGTAGCAGGCTAGCTCTAATGCAATAAATCATTTATAAGAGATTGTTCTGTTTCTACTTCTGAATTTCTGAATTCTACTGTCTTTACAAGGGCAGTATTGCTTACTGCCCTAAGCAATAATAGATCAATTCAACAATTCAAAGCAATTCAGTTGAGTTCAGATTATTCATATCTTCTAAATTAAAACTATAAGATCGATTGATATACATGCCCGGTTTAAAAACAAGTAAACCGCAACTGAGCTTCCTAGAGAGTCTCTTACCATCTGAGGAAGGAGGAAGCGATTGAGCTGACTCAAAACACCTGGGACTCTCTCAGCCACAGCCTCAGAAAATTTTAAATTAAGCCCACTGGTCAACCCGGAAAACAATAACAGAAAGTGAAATCTTCTTTTAATAAGTGATGCTGGTGTCTGATGATTAGAAAGTAAAAGTTATATATTCATTAAATAGGTTGCTTAGGGTTAAGTTTTTAATTAGGTTCCTAAACTTGAAATGTTTAGGAATTAAAAGTATTATGTATATATTTTTTATTTCTATTAAGTACATGTTTGATTTAAATTGACATTTGATGTAAATGAGGAGTAATGGCAAGTTTTTGAACTTTGTATTCATAATTTTAATTTGTGAAAAAAGTGTCTTTATTAAAGATTAGTAATCTGAAGTAATTCAGATTAGCCATCTAAAAAGTCTTAAATGAAGACAAAGAAATGACCTGTGTTTCCAGATCAACCAGGTCTCTGTCATGTTTTGGTGTCAACCTTGTGGTTCCAGTTCACAACAAAACTCTTTTCAAGAGCTTTTCGGTTATATATCAAATTTAGTCCGAATTCAATTAAATAAATTAACATAGTCTGATCCAGGCTATTTTAGTGTAAATTATACTATAGCAACAGACAAATTCATCTGTTTGCTATTTAGTAAGGTCAAAATAAATAGCCAAGCATGTAACATTGAGTTGGGAATACTTTCTGTTGGAAAGAACAATAACCAATTTGTAGAAATAGCTCTGTCAATGACTACGTCTGAGGAAAAATGTCTAAACACAGGGTCAGTGGGATAGGTGTTGGCAGAAAAACAGAGAAGGCACACAGTGATGACAGTTCTACCTGCAAATGATACATAGTATCTGGAAAAATAAATGATGGAGGAATTGTGGTCAGTTTTTCTTCCCAGCACCCTGACCCTGCAGGAGCATCACAGCTTTAATGAGACAGTGATGTTGCTCTGTGGGAGAAGGGAATGAAAAACTGTTTTAAACGGTCTGTAACAACAGACAGACAGCACATGATATGCTTTGTATCGGTTAATTTTTCTCTACCTTTAACTAAGTGCTGTTAAAAACTGTGCAGTTATGCAAATCTAAGCTGAAGTCCGTTAATTAGCTCTGTAGCTTCCTGTTTTCAGCTGGAAAAAAAGTTTCACGGGATAATTTGATGTGAAATGCAAACATGAGCCAGTTATTTAAGACACTTCACTTATGTTTTGCTTTACAGTAACACCGATGTAGCAAATTAATATTTTAATTTGTAATTTTACAAAGACAATTAGATCAGGGAAAACATTTTAGAGTCATTTGGTATTTTGGCCGCCTTAACCTTTGATTAACTTTAGCTTTAATCTGTTCTGATATGACAGACATCGGTATAAAACTCCATTTCTCATCCCATTATTTTGGAACAATATGTTCCCGTTTAACATGGAGGAGTGCAGCATCCATCAACACTATCAGTGCTAAAGCTTTGAAGTCTATCCTGATTAGAACCATGCATGTCAATGTTAAAATATTCTGCTCAGACAACAGATGTAAGATTATCAGTCTCAAATTATTGAAAGCTCTTCAAGCATCTGAGAAAGGTGGCTGAAACTTACCAGCTGTGGAGAAACCACAGCAGCAAGTTCACTTGATGGGTAGAAAGTGTAATTTTTCACACTTTAGTCCAAACCTAAGTGAAAAAATTCTTTTGTGGATATATCCCATTGTGTTTAGCCATTTTCAAAGAGGTATGAACTTAAAAATGCTCATGTTTTTCTAAAAAGTAAATGCCTTCATTGTCTGTTAGAAATTGACAGAAATATACAAAAATCTGTGATTAGGGCTCTTGGAATATTTGTCAGTTTTTTACTTAAGACATCAGACTGTTGCCTTTGTTTTCTTTGGATGAAGTAATATCCCCACAAAACACAATCCAAACATTCTGCTCAAGATAAATTGGTTGACATATTGTAAATAATTAGAACTCTTTTGTAAGAAAAGCAATCCACTGCCCAACCCCCATCCACCATAAGCAGACAAGGCCAGATGTTTCCAGTGAAGTGTATTGCAGCTGGGGACGCTTTAACCAGGAATATTCAACCACAGTGTCATTGTGTGTCTGAGCGTTGTTGGAGATGTGCAGTCTGCAGGGATGGTGGCCCATTTTTGTTATCTCTACAGTCTACTTTGTCGGTATATGGCTGCTGTCAGACAGAAACAAGCTGTGTTTCACACATATGCCATCATTAACATTTACTAATTGCAACATGTGCACGGAAAATTGGGTACATATGCTTGTGCCGCGCAGTTAAAGGTAGCAACTCAGGCTGAACAGCATTTTTGCTGTCGAAATCTACAAATGAACCCTATTTCACAACGAAAAATGTTTCTGAAGATGTGTTGAAGCATCTAAATCCATAACGGTATAGAAATGCACCCAGTGGCAGCAGGTGTTGTTAGTCTTTGCATGTTTACGTGCTTCCTTGCGATCAATGTATGCGAGAGTGTCAGGAAAGTCTCGGAAGATCAATAAAAAGTTCCATCACAGACGTTGTCACCGAGTCGAAAAATAAGTAAATCGCACCATCGTCTTTGTTTTGGTTACATTGAATAATAACGAAAAAGGCAGTGCCTGGAAGAGTGCGGCCACGCCTGAGCGGCACATTAATCATGTGTTTCTTCGCATGCAAAAAAATGCTCCAGGAAGGATTTTATATTCATTCCGCTTAATACCACCCCACGGAGCAGGGAGATGCGGCCGCTATAATGGATGACGACTCGGGAAACAGTGCAAGAGACGGGAGCGTGAAGTCTGACGTGCATTTTTTCACGGTCAGATACGAGCGCATACATCAAGCCTGGAAACAGATACCGTGCGGCTCAGGGGAAGGAGGATTGCTATGAAATGAGGGATGGATAAAAAGAACGAGGCAGATGTTTGCCTGACACATCTGCTTCAGTGTATGTGAGCATCAATGCGCTGCCGCAGATCACAGAGCAGTGTCAGGTGAAACGCAGTTTGGTTCCTATGCAGTCTGGGAAAAAAAAGTTTGGAAAACTAGTGAATTTCATTTATTTATTTATTTTACAGATGTGGATATATAAACAAAAACATAATATGGAAAAATGTTTTTAGGATGGATGGGTGGATGGCCAGTCTGATGTACTGTATGTGTCACTGTGTAGAGTCCAGAACCTAACTGCAGTACTTTTTCTTTTGTATCCTGTCAAATGGGCCACAATTCAACAGAGCAATCTGTACATTTGATTATGGCAACATGAAAAACATGTACGGTACCCAACGGGTAGAGAAATTCCCGCATCTCACCATTTTCTGTCGCCGGTAAGTGACTCAAAGACTTCCAACCAGCTTCCATTTGCTCTCACTAAAGTATTAGCACATTTAAGCCAAGGTTAGCCTCATGTCACTAAACAAGCACATTAAACTTCAACGTCAGTCTCACTGTTCCCCGTAGCCGATCCACTTAATTAATCTCCTAGTGTCAGGGCTCTGGCTCCATCCGCCAAGGCATCCCTGGATTTGCCTAATTTGCTTAATTAATTAAACAAATGATTTATTTGAGCTCATATTTCAAAGTGGCTGAAAGTTCTTTGTGGAGTCCACTGAGGCGTGTTGTGTTTTGTTGTGACTGCGAGATGCCTCTTAAAGCTCTGAAAATAAGTGGGCTTAGGAGTGGGCGGATGCCAATCATTCGTTTGCAGCGGGCAGATACAGCACTCCGGGGCAGGCTAAATTATATATGCATTAGAAAGAGATGTCAGATATAGAAAATAACTTCCAACCCTGTGTGTGTTTTGCCGAGTTGAAGCGAGATGATGATTACAGTCGCACTGTTTTCTCTTTGGTTAAAAGTAAACAGCATAAATCTTCTGCAGTCAGATCTTCAGAAACAAGACAGCAGGTGTTGTATATTTTGATCTGTAGCATGCGTGGGAGGCAAAGTTACAAAATGAGACCAGGAAGCGGGTCTGACATTGCCACCCTCATCTACACCGTGAATAAGACTACAACTCCTGCCTCATTCCGCTGTTTATTCTGCTGGAGTTCACATGCTCAATTGTGCGAGATGACAGGCTTCATTCAAAATGGATTAGGCAAAATATTTTTGTAGTTCTGGAAGAGAATAGAAACTAATTTGTATTTTAATAATTTATTTCGTGTCCCACAATCAGGACAATGATTCTCTTGAAATAAGTTACTCCAGTCAGAACACTTATGTTGGTTTTAATGGAATCCACATTTATCATGTTACCATCTTGCTCTTCATCTACTACATCCGACCTGATCTTGAGATCTATCATTTTATCATTTCTTCAAACAGTCATTGATCGACACTGGCATTTTCTGTTTACATATGTTTAGAAATGGACCAAAAATATGAATTTGCAAAAGTAAGAAATATGAAAAAAAATTCTGTGTAGGATTAGTGTGAGAATGTGAGTTTGGAGCAGATGAGATGCTTAGAAAGACATTTTGGAGTGTTGAATTAATTACTGAAATTACAAATGGCAACATCCCAAAAGTACTGATTTTCTTGAAATTATGGTACTAGTAAAAAACATTAGGGATGATGAGGAAAAAGTGAAAACATAATATTGAAATATTAATATTAGTCTGAATATGTTATTTTAGACTAAATAACATATTCAGACTAATATGTCTGAATATATTAGTCTGAAAACAACTATGGGACACAAGATATAGAACATTTAATAGTGTTTATCTGAAACCTAAAGTTAGAACCAAAAATAATACCAACCAAAATGTGTTTAATAGATTTTTTTGTTTTAAACAGCATCTTTTAATATTTTCTTAATATTGCGAAGGGACCCTGGGTTTAATTTCTCTTTCGCCAAAAGCCAATTTTGCGAATTGTTTTTCCCAAAGCTCACTGAAATAGCAAATAGTTTTACAAGTATGTTGCAAAAAAATTATTTTCTAACCAAACCAAAGGATCTTTCATACAGCTGTCAAAAAGAAGAAGAAGGGAAAAAAAACCAACTTCATTTTGAACTCAAATGTGTCTTTAAAAGTCCTACATTATTAAAACAAAACCTGGCAGTCTGTCGGTTTGTTTTTAAAATATTTATTAGACTGCCTTCGCTTTTTGTCATATTTTTTCTGTGACATTTGGCACTCACAGATCCCTTACTCTTTTTATGTCCCTTCGTAATGAGTAAAAAATCAATACCTGCTTGATATGGGGAATAAAACAATGGCCTTTTGCTGCCCACGGCATCAATTCTGACCGCTCCACAATGCCAAATGGCTGTCAGAACACGCAAATCAAGAGGAATGAATGGCAGTGAGATTAAGGTTGGTGGAGGTTGGCTTAAAAAGCCCTGCGTGTTTTATAGGTGCCCCCGCTGCCACCTGTGTATATCTTCCAAATAAATGAATTGGGCTGATGGCGATGCAAAAGGTATAATTTGGTAAGCGCTGAATGATGCCATTTAAAGTGGACCCGCAGCTGCCCAAACGGTGTTTAATGAGGACAGATATCGACAGCAAGGTCAAGTGGCAGTGGATGTTAGTTTACATTAGGCTGCATAATACGGGCGTGTGTGTAGTGGATGTGTGTGACTGTTGTGTCGGGAAGGCCGGAGAGAGAAATGCAAAGTAACCCTGCAGATGAGCTCCCTCATAGAGGCAGAGAAAAATAGAAAAACGGAGGGTGTGCAGGACCACAGGGTTTCCCAAACGCTGTATCAGCAGGGGTCGGCCGCTAATTTAGGGTGTGGGCGGACAGCGAGGAGCACGAAGGGCAAACAGAAACCATGTGGGGAGAGACAAAGCAGTTACCTCTGCTTTGCGCAAATTGTGAATTTAATTGCGTTTTTTCCCTCCTCTCAGTGCCACATTGTGATGCCTATCCCTCACCTGTAAAAAGTATCTGTTTCCATATGTTACCGATTTGCATTTTAATGACAGTTGTTGCCGTGACTGAACAGGCAGATCACAACATGTTGGGATATTAGACACCACAAGGCTTTGTGTGTAAATCTGTCGACATGGAAGATTCGGCGCCCCCTCTCCTACGCACAGTGAAACATGGTGAGGCTGCCCCAACCACCCACATAATGAAGCCCTTCTAAAACAAGCCGTCATTTCAACACGCCTCAGGGCAGTGCTGTATACATTTTACTAATTATTCCGATTAGAATCTCTTCCTATCAAAACATGTGCTACTAATAACATCATTTAATCAGCAGATAGTTTTATGTGTGGGAATTGCTCTCGCATCCATCTTTAGATCTTTATCTGATGTTAGGTGTTTCCTCATCAGGATTAGAGGAATAAAAGAGATGATGCAGTGCAGCACGCCACAGTTCAAAGCCAGTTGGATGCATTTTTAATCGGTTTGGATTTATTTTTGCTGCCACATTGTCCAAACGTCATTCATCCGTTTTCTTGTTTATTTTATACACTACGGCAAAAAGAGACAGAGAAGTCATTTTCTCGCCTTGTCAAAGTTCTGACTTTGGTATGAGCTAATGCAGGTATAGTTAATAAAAAGCATCCTAGAAAATTATAATGCCAGGGGTGATCACTGCCAGACTGTCACATGAAGAGGGATATCTATTGCTTTTTCAGGTCAAGTCTCAGGAGCCAATACTTGACCGCTAGTTCTCACCAGCAAGCTCTACCTGCAGGCCAAACCTTAGGATGTTGCCTTGGGCCCCTTAAAGGTTTGACCATAAATGAGGCTTTCCTTCATCCAGATCATTAAATAATTTAATCTAACACTGATTTGGAGGACAATTTAGACCCAGAAAACAATAGCTCTCAAGATCACAAGGGGTACACAAAAGCAGTGTAGCTACAATGTAGCTTACCAACATTAGTGTGTTGGTAAGCTACCAACACAGTGTGTGTGAAACAAATGTATATCTATTAGACCTCACCGTTTTACAAACCATTCTGATTACCGTACTTTTTTCCTGATAATTAAAGTTAAAGTTGTGTGGGCTGCACTTATCAAAAAAATGTGAGATGAAATATGGCTTTAACAATCACTGCTCAAACTAACTGACCGCTAGTTCAGATTCTGCCTACCTATTTGGCTCCTAGGTTTCTTTTTAGAAGTCTGTGCATCTCTCCAGCTCCCTCTGCCTGATTCTTTCTCATGTGAAGGAGACTATTGATCAAGCTGTGCTGTTTTCAGCATTGTTGTGTGGTTGAAAACATGCTCTCTCAGATTCTGTGATGATCAACTACAACATAAAAAAAGCATTGCCCTTCCCCCTTTGACTGTGCTGAGATACACTGTCATTTTCTGTTGATAATGCTATCATAGCACCTCCTGTACAGCATGCATAATGCGCTTGAAATTAAGGGAAAAACAAAGTGCATGTCATGAGTCAGTAGCTTGTAGAAGCCCCTTTACAAGAAAATAACTTGAACTCATTTCTGTGTGATTGGCTTACCCCGATTCTGTCATTTTTGGATGTTATTTCCTTTAAACATGTCACTGTACATTATGGCCACCATGTCCATAATGTACAGTGTTACTTGTTTTGTCTATCCAAAGAATATTGTTGTTGGTGCAGTCACATGCAACTTTAAAAATCAAAATCCTGCTTGCCATATTATCGTTAGAGAGGATCCTTTCTTCTGGCAACCCTTCCAGAGACACCACTCTCTTCAGTCATTTTCTGATTCTACTTATGAACTTTAACATTTAACATCCTAACTGGGATCTTTTTAGCCTGAGATGGAGTTCTATGATTTTTTTTCTGAGGGTTGTAGGAGGCTTGATTTTTGTGGAGAATTTTCTGGGGAGACAGACCAAGCATTTCGACCAAATTCACATAATGTTAAAGAAGCATTAGACTGTGAGATGAATCATTTACAAATAAACCCTAAATAACAAATGTGCCCCAAAACCCTTTAGCACTTAAGCAAAAGATACTAATTCTTGTCAGTAACATCATTAGAACACCTTTAGGTGTTTGTCTAAAGGACAGTAAAAGTCCTTTGAAGAGGTCAGATATATTATTGGCACTAAATATGTGCATCCAAGCAGTCTTTTGCGATATTGCAAAAAATATTGTGAGGATATTGTGAGGACTGTAATTCAATACATTGTGTAGCTTAAATCTTGAATGCTTTTCAGTGTGTAGTTATTACTGTCATCTTGTTCAGAAATTCCCTTATGCCCATTCCCATTTTGAGGAGCAACATCTTAGCTCATTGTGGATGTCTCTATATATTGGCAATTTGGCAACACTTATCTTTTTTCTACTGAGCAGCAAATTTCCAACATAATGACCATTATAGATATGGTTAAACTCGCTGACTTTCAGTTGACTAAATGTGTGTTTTTTAGTAGCCTCAATGTGGTGCTTTCCTTGAATCACCGAGGGTGTACTTTGTTTTTACACAAACATTTTTCAAGTTAGTCTCTACTTTTTTTACTCAATAATGATGGTGTGAATCTGTTGTATGATTGTACACCTGAGGTTGGGTTAAATAATTTGAGAAACTAGTAATGAACAGCTCATTTACATGGCTAAACAATGGAATTGGCAGATGGTGCACTTTCTTTTTTTTTTTTTACCATTTTGCTATGAGGTCTAGTTGGAGGTCTTGTTTTGTTATTTTCAGTAAATCTTGGTGCTTATCTTGTATTTTGCAGGTTATGAGGCATTTCAGTTGTTGTTTGCCCTCCTGAGGGCAATTGGGAGCAGCTTGCAGAGAGAAAAAGAAAGCACAGGTGTCCTCCTTTGTGTATGGCATGAAGCAGCAGCACCTTTATTTCTTCAACAAAGGAAGTAATTGAAAAACAAAACTGTGTAAAGGATTAATTAGCTTCTGTTTCTTTTGATCTCTTTCTTTCCTCATGCAGTACAAGTGCAATCAGGGTGAATATTTAATGCGCATACAAAGATTGGATATCATTTTTTTTCTCCCTTTAACCAAAGTTGTGCCTCAAATGAAGCAGCCCAATTAAAGGCAGGATGGTGTGGGACCTTATTCTGTCTTCCCTTAGTGCTGTCACTGAATAAGCCGAGCATGCACTGTAACTGCCGATCCTGCTTGAGAAAATCAATATTAAGAGTTGGGAAGTTTGGGATTTGAAGCCAAAGCAAATGGAAGAGGAGGAGCATGGGGGATGAAATGATACACTGGCACAGTTAGCCCATGAGACCTTGAGGAGAGAAGCGAAGGGGGATCAAACTCAGGAGGGAAAGGAGTGTGGAGGGTGGGTGCGGCGATACCAGAGATGGCCTCCACATGCCCCAGTGGCCTACTAGAGGAATTCAATACAGCCATTGACAAAAGAAGGCATCCATTGTGGAGGAACTACCCCCATTTGGGAAGCTGGTCCATTTCCTTATTAATTGTGCTCTCATTAAAATAAAAGGAAGCAGAGCAGGAGAAATGGATAGCCCGAGAGTAATGGTAGATGTTCGGTGTTGGCCTTGCTGCTTGGAAAGATGCCAAGGTCGAGAACGATTGTGCTTCTTCTCGCCGGATACTCTGTAGTTTGTGTAGGGGTTTTTTGTGCCACACAAACAACACATGCAACTGAAGACTCATGCACTCCCTTCATTTATCTTCCTCTTCTCAAACCCTCCCACACACAGAAAGAAACACAAATCTCCCTCCAATCCTCTGCGGATGTATAGCATCAGAGCTCAGACGGGGTCAAAGCTTGGCCTCAGTCTCGCACCGCAGCTATTAACAGTGGAGAGAGTCATCACTTTAGGTCACGGATCACAGATATCCAGACCAAACACACGCCTCGACGTACCCCCTGACCCCTTTTAAGCCTACTTCTGGTTGATAGTAAGAAAACGCGAATATCATTCCAGCTCTGGCTGCTATGTGAACGCATGTAAATGCTGCAATCAGAAATAAGAGTCAGGACACACCCCAAGAGCTGGTTATTATTTGCATTATCGTCTATTTTTTTTAGTTGAATTTTTTTTTAATATATAACTATTGTGTCAGATTAATTAAATTTTCACTAAGAAAGATACATGGGTTAAACTACCAATACTAAAATGATCTATTCAACAAGCAGGCAGGTTTTTTGTAGATTTATGGAATATGTATTGCCCTAACCCCTCCCCCACTTGTTGATGCATACTACCACTCAGCTTGCTGTTCTTTTTTCTCACTATTTAAATTTAAATGTATAGTCTTAAAGTATCACTTCCTGGGTGATTACCTTTGGCATAGTCACCAGTCTCTTTGGACATTATTTCTCATTGTACTTTGAAAACTAAGTTATAAACATAAATAATAAATAATATCCTTCAATGTATTTTCTTTAAATTTAAGGATATTTTTCTTTGAGGTCCACTGCATCACTTCATCATCGTCATCACAGTAATGCTTCTCCTTGTCATTCATTGATTCCATCTACAAGTTTTCTTCTCAGCTCAGCAGACCTGCAGTTCCAGCAGGTGTTTGCTAGTAGCTGCTGCCACTAGTCTGGTGGAGTTGTGTGGGTGGGCGGGTGGGTGGGGTGCTCTGTGGGTCAGGAGCTCGGCTGAGGATTAAAGCGCTGAGGCTGAGCTTTGGGTAAAGAGGCGGTGCTTTGCACGAGCAGGTGTTGAGGCACCCAGCAATGGTTGCCATGGGAGATGTAAGGATTTTTTAAACAAGCATTACTGAATCAAAGCAACACCCCAGGTGTGTATGTTTGGTGAAGGAATAAAATTATAGCATGATGTAAATCTCAAAAAAGTTGATTTTGTAGGCTATCCCCAACCCTTTTAAATGAAATAGGAACTCTTTATAAGGCTTCAACAGTTAAAATGTTTTGTTCTAACCAATGACAATTATCCCTTTATTTCTGTCTTTCTTTTCTTCCTCTTCATAGTTTCTCAATCCTGAAAATTATATTGTAAACCCACAAAAACATTTACAACCATTTGTTTTAGAGCAGCTTGTTACCAGCTTTGTTTATCTGTAATGGCGCCTTAGCAGCAGGACTCGTTCGGCGCTGTCTTAAATATGCTGTTCTGCGATTGTAGACGGGCATTGGAATGTAGAATGCCATATCAGAGATGTATTCTTTGGGAAGGTTTGGGAAGAGGGCAGGAGCTGTAACCCCTCCCAGACATCTCCCTGTAGTCGGGAACCCTACAAAAGACCAACTGTGTCAAATGAGAAAAATTGCAGGTGCACATTCCCCAGCAGTGCACTCCCACTCTCCACACATATATTATCTCGTACTCACACGCCGTCTTCCTGATCACTGCCCCCTCATTTGTTGGCGGAAAGAGGTGGCGACGGTGGGGTGGGGAGGGTTAAAGGGGAGGAGATCCTCTTTCACTGTGATAATAGAGTCCTTTCTCCTCCACGAGATGGACCTGGGAGAGGGCTGAAATGAGAGACGCAGAGTGAGCGATGTCACTCCACAGCAGGCGGAGGCATCGCGCAATATGGCATGCCGCTTTTTATGGGCCCTCTGCAGATGTTTCTCAGCTGCACGTTGGCTCTGGGAACACAATGGAGGGTATTTAGTGGTGAGGATCACAGGGACCACCCCTATAACTGGCTGCTTATGATTTAAATCCTAATCTCCCCACTGACACATATCTCATAAGAGAAAAACTTATGAGGCAGGGTGGACCTTTTAATCGCTTGCAAATTTGGATCAAGTTTAAACGTGTCTTTTAAAGCTTTAGAATTTTTTTGGTTTGTTTTTACTCATGTGTTATTTATGCCGTAAAGCAATATTTGGTCAGCTGGGAAAAATGTACCATTTACCAAACAAAAATACTAAATTATCTATATCTTGTTGTGAGCTTCAAAATATTTCTTGCCGTTCGCATCCTTTAATAGTTATGATCCAAACAGGCTTAAGTCCATCCTCTGTTTAACCCACACAGATTAACAAGGTTATGTCTAGGTATCTATTTAATGTAAACTTGGGAAATATTTACTCACAATATGCTGCTTTGATCAGATGGAAAGACTGGACAGATATGTTGCAAAATAGCAGCCTAAGTGCAACGAAAAAACTTGGAAACCTTCAGAAAGCCTGGAGAACTTTTGATCAAGATAACTTCAAAAGCCTGGAGGAAAAATTGGCTCCTTGTAATCAAAGTATATGTTAATAAGGGCTGTTCTTAAAATTTCTGCACAGTACTTTAAAGGAAAGGCAGTGTTGGGCATAAAATGATGCAGTAAGTATTCTTTTTTTTTTTTTTTTTACATCAGAGTAAAAAGGAATGAGAGAAGCAGGGGACTCATTTAGGAAGATCAGGGCCTCCAAAGCTGGAGCCAGTTTAGGTTCTCAACCCGCTCTTTTTTCTAATGCATAGTAAAATTACAAGAGACTAAGTTACACATAAACTTTATCATTTTTTTGACTCGTTCCATATAGATATTTTTTTCAAGAATATTAATTTGTCCTTTCTAAAATGGTCCTTGCTAAAAAATAGTACTATTTTTACAGATGCCTTCGCCAACACAAAGTTAGGAGCAGAATGTTGAGTAACTATGCCAGATATTTTTGTGGTGATGTTACGGAGTTGTAGAAATAGATAAGAAGCCACAGAGGAGTTGTCGAGGTTGTTCATAAAATGTTTGCTAAATTTATTTGTTGGATCCCCAAAACCCCTTAAATCAAAAGGAAACACCAAATTAAGTAAATTGAAACTAACATCATCAATCAACTAAATTAATATTTCATATTTTTCTTTTCTATAGAAGATGGATGTGAAAAATAACCAGATTTGACATGAGTGAAAGATGCAAATGCATCTGTCTGAGAACAGCTGTGATTAGATGCAGTTTTTGATTAAATCTAGATGCATTCCTTTTTAAATATTCATTTATATAAATACCAAAACGTTCAGAAGAAAAACAAAATCTGAGCCTCTTCTTCTGCTGCCATTTCTGCTTTGGAGCCACACTGTTTTTGTCAGTTGTGACTCCCGGTGATTGTAATGAGAAGTGCAGTGTGGCAAAACGAAACTAAAGCTTGACTTTGAAGAACATCAACAGTCCAGCATTGCTAATTGGTCACATTGGTTCAAAATAGCGCTGGCAAATGTGCATTATTCTTATTCATCACATGGTAAATCCAGTAATTTTGGATTATTGTTAACTACATTTAAATTTTTTTCCCCACAGCTTGGACATTTTATCTTTGATTTTATTTCACACTGAAACAAGTTTTAAAAACCCACAAATGCATTTTCCCCATCTGTGAGCAGGTATGAAGTCCCACCATTTAACTTTTTGTTTTTCCTATCTCAGATAATGTGAAGGCTGTCAGTTTGAATGCAGGTTTTTATGACACTCCTGGAGACCTGGTAGTGCATTAAGATTTAAATTCAATCAGCTAAAAAGCCATACCACCCAACTCTTAATTTTGCCAGATTTATCTCAATGACCAGATTGATGACTTTGGGATTAAACTCAAAATCTTGAACTGGCAGCTGTTTGGATACGTAACAGCTGTTTTTCTCATTGAATAATAAAGTCAAAATAAATAATCTGAGATCTGAAGTGGCAGCCTTCCTCCTTGCTATAGCAGCTAAGCTCCACATCTGCCCGACTTGAGCAGTACATGCCTCGCTCAGCGCCACTCGCCACATTTGCCACCACTGCGTTTTTTTTCTGCTCGCTGTCAGAGGCCCAACGTGTCACATGTAAAGGGTTTCCGCCAGTTGACTTAATGCCTTATAACCACGTACATGTTCCTTCATACATATTCCCCGCTCATTATTTCTGCACAATGAGCTCATGTCTGATACCCGTCATCCTGAATGCACGAGAAAGAAAACGATCAAAGGAGATCATCATGGCCGTGTGTCTTGGATGCAGCGTAGCCACCCAGGCTAATTTCTGCAGCAATGTCTTCATTGCATACATGTGGAATGGGATTTCTTCATGCTCTGTGGGTGGTGGAAGGGAATCACTTTTTAGCATCCACCTCCAGGACTCAATCTTTTTTTTCCCCTCCTTTTTGCTATTATATTTTTGCCTCTTTTTTTATTCATCTCATTAGCTCTTTTTTTTATTCACAAGCCGTCTTTCACAACAGTCACCCACACATTCTCTTGTCATCTCATTTTTGTCTCCTGCTGCAGCACACCAGTTCTAGGGATCTACCTTCACCACAGCATCGCACAATAATCTCTCTGGGCTCTATGACCCCACAGAATGAGCCTGTGTACTCTCCTTCTGGGCACACAGCGGAAGAATAAAAGGACACAAGATTAAATCAGTGCAGGGGGGTGCGGGGGGGGGGATCACAGTAAGCAGGGAGGTTTTGATTTTAAAAACTTCCAGCCTTGACGTCATCTTCTGTATGCATTTGCAAAACAACAATATTCCTGCGAGGAAAGCGCCACGGTGGCCAATGTATCGCACTTGCACACGGAGACTAGCATGTCGGAATTAACAAATGACAAGGGAGATAAACCAAAGAAGCCAGCTGTTATTAAGTACAGCCTTTAATCTGCTCTTGCCATCCAGTGGATCAAATTTCACCAGCCGCTGGAGTCTTACAGAATATAGGGCAAGCCCCTCCCATCCCCACTCACTTCAGCTCACTCTCATCCTGCATCTTTACTCACTCAGATACCTTTAGAATCTACCTTCCTTTGCTCTAAAATGCAGGCGTAAAGGAAACACTTTGCGCTCTACTACACTGTCTTACACCTTTTTTATTTTAGTGAAGGAGGATTAATTTGTACACATTTAATAATGATACAACCACAAACGTCAATGTATTTTCTGGGGATTTTTTGTGATGGATCAACACAAAGTGCAACATAATTGTGAAGTGGTTGAGAAATTGTATAAAATATGATTTGTTCATAAATTGAACTTTTTGGGGTTTCATGCAAAACACTACTTGTGGCTGAAAACTTCAGATAAACCCTGAACGCACCATCCCCAAGACGAGATATGTTGGTGGAAGCATCATGATCTGGGGGTTGTTTTTCTTCAGCAGGGACTGTGACGTTGCTTAAAGCTGACAGGAAAATGGATATGGCTAAATCTAGGGCAGTATAACACTAAAACCTGCTGGTGACTGCAAAAGACTTGGGTCTAGGGGTGAAGGTTGACTTTGTCAACAACATAAAGCTAGAACTACAATGAAAAGATTTAGATTATACCATTGACCTAGTCAAAGTACATTCCTAAATTCAATCGAGAGGCTGGTCAAGATTGGCAGCTATATATATGAAGCAAAAAGTGATTCTACTAGGTGTTGCCGTAAGGGGTCTAAACACAATTGTATTCCACACAATTCTGATTTTCAGATTTTAACACAAAATCCCAACATATTAAAGTTGTAATGTGACAAATTGTGAACAAGTTTAAGAATTATGAATACTTTTTTGTTCTAACATGGGGACAAAAAGCATACATTAAATTCCTTTATGTGTCTGAAAGCATTAGTAATTCTTAAAGAACATAGTGCTTCATTGTGGACTGTATGTAGAAGAAAAACATGAAATTTCCCCCCAACCCTTTGTAATATAAAAATTACTCCAGTGGCACTAATAATGGATAAAAAAATGTCTGACTGTAACTGAAGAATGTAATAGTGTTATAGAATATGCATGGAATTCCAATTTTAATTTTCTCCTTTCTACATCTTCTTGTTCTTTATTATGTATGTCAACACTACAGCACTGAGTTTTAATTGGTATTAATTTGTGCTTTTTGCCAAAAAAAAAAGAAGAAAAAAAAGACTGCACTTGCAGGAGAATGAGCAAGAGAATTGGCTTTGGTCTATTTCTGAATGTACTCTTCCACGGGAAACAAATCAGTGCGGTGCAATACAAAGAGCCGGAGTGTTCATACGAGGCAACTTTTGATTAAACAGAATGCAAACAAGTTCACACAAGATGCTGTGACAGAAGGAGAGCATCGATTTTCTGTTCCCTTCCACAAATAGGGGGAAAATCGAAGGATCCTTTCTTCCAAACACCACAAATTCCAAATAGGTCCAAATATTTCATACTGCCTTTAAAAAGGATTTAATCAGCAAACAATATGGTCTGTCATTCTAATGTTTCTGCCATATTTTACTTTTATATATATATTTATCTATTTGCAACAAACAAATTACAGGCTGCTGTGCATACAGTCCACATGGTGGTGTTTCTTCCTGTCCGCTGATTTGAATCAAGTTGGATTAAATGCTTGCTTTTTCTTTTTTTCTTTTTTTCATTACCATCTCAACATTTACCAGACACAAATCAGCTTTAGCCAAAAGCAAGAAGTGATTAAGGGGTTTTTGTTGTGACAGCTGGTATGGGGTAGGAGGAAGTGGGCACTAACCTGGTGGCCAATGTGTTGGAGTTCAGCTCCATTTACGCTCCGCATTTTGCTCTATTAATACATCCATAATAAGTCGAGCCCCAGGGATCCATTCAGATGGTGATATTGCCTGGTTTCTGTTTCATTACAAGAGAACACATTTTCTAAGTATTCTGTCATCAGCCCGGGCTATATTTTATGTGAAAGGACCTTCGACAAACCTGCAGGTTGCTATGGGAATGAAAGAAGCCCGGTGAGGTGTTAAAATGAATGCCGCTTCCTGAGGTGTAACATAAAGGTAAATGGTCCTTTTTTTAACAAGCGACTCCAGCAAATCAGTCAATTAATGCACTCAAAGAACTTTCCTCTATTTATTCATTTTGTAAACAAAAACTACTCATATTAACCCTTAGTTGCTGCGAATTCAAAAGGTACAAAAATTGAAGTCTTCACAAAGATTTGTTGAACTACAAAATACACTGGCATCTAGCTGCACTCCCTCTGTCAATTTGTTGAGATTTTAACTAGCTGTTGGACACAATTTAAAAATCAAAATTTATTTTTGTTCAAGTTTACTTGATAGCTGAATAAAAAAAAAACACATAAGTATGTGAACTTAAACAGTGAACTTGCTTATTTTGCCAAATACTTTGTACTTAAATCTAACCACCAGTGTACAAAACCACACAATCCACATACCAGAATGTCATTTTCTTAACAAAGATGACACTAAAATTGAAAGGGTTTTTTGAAATATAACTACATGCTGATACTCTAGATACATGTATTAAAGCTAATTTAATGTTTGCTTTAATGGAATCAGGACATTTTATAACAACATGACAGCTGGCTGCTTGCTTTAAAGACTGACGTTAAACAGCATTTTCCATTGGTGTCTGTTAGAGATTTTTATGTATTATCATTTTATTATTCCTTTAGATTACATTCAGTCTAAAGAACATTGTGATTTTCTTTTAAAGTGATTCTCTTCCTTATGTGTGTATGAACTGACCTGGAAGTCACTACTGTCTGTTTATCTTCATGTGAAACAGTTAACAATGTGTTTCTCAGACCTTTGATTAGTTATCACACCTAGGAAGTGGGTTGCTAGTTGATTATATCAGAAGTTTTACGACCTTTGTTGTTTTTCCTGACTGTCCCCTAGGTAGAAATTCCTTAGTCGTAAAACTGTGTTTGATTGTGTTCGTTTCGGGGGCTTCTAATCTTATCAGCACCAGCCCCCTTTGCTTTTGTCTTGTGTTAATAAAAAGACAAGCTCTACTGCAGAGTTTCAGAACTCATGGTGAACTGGTCAGAGGAGCAGTTCTCTGTGTTTTCTCCTTTTGCAAAAGCTTGGCTATAAAATTCATAATACGTTGTCTGTGGTTCTTTATTTTATATAGGTTCGAAAGGAAAAATACCTATCAGTGTCGACGGTCATTTTTATAAGTGGCTGTGTTGTTTTTAATTTTTCACTGACACCAGGCATTTTCAGTTGTTTCACCATTTCTTACTTTTGCAGTTTTAGCAGTTTTGTGCCTGACATTTTCAGATACAAGAAGGAGCTGTCTGCCACAAGGGATGGGAATCAAAAACTGATTCTCTTTAAGAACCTGTTATCTGTAGTTTAATTCCTTGGAGCTATTAATCTACTTGCGCTTGAGAGTTCCAGAAACGTGAGACGTATTTGGATGAAGACATACGGTACACTCTCCATATTTTGATTTAGCAATTATCCAAGATGTCATCTTGGCAGAAGCACTCCAAAGTATAACATTAAATTATCATTTTGATTTGATTTGAGCATTTCTATGACTATTGATCTCCTTATTTTTTTTAAATGCTAAGTTATTAAGCAAAATAAATTAATATGCACTGGCTAATTGGGTTAAGCAAGTAGTTTTAAAGGGACTCCAGCAAGAGAGAGTACGGAATAATACATGTGTAATATTTTTTTATCTTTAAAGATGGAGCCATCATTTCAATTCTTCTTTCTATTTGCTCATTTTTTTGGTTTTGTGTTTTGAAACATTTAATTGCAACAAAAAGCAAAAACAGAAGAAATGTTTAAGGTGACAGATATTTGTACACTGGTAGGTTATATTCTAGCTTTCTTTTCCCTGCCTCGTCTGGACCTCCTTTTCCCTGAAATCGTCGTATTAGCATGTCTGCACTGCAGTTTATCTCAGTTCACTTTGCTAAACTTAGCCGAGCTCTTGCCTCTGGTATGCTGCGAGGCAATTCCATCAGGTAATGTGGAGTCTAAGAAGAGTAAGGAAAAGACCTCTTTCCTCTCACACAAGACGAAATTTCAGCCTGTTGTTTCTTCTCTTTGACCTCAATTACTACCAGGGCATGTGTTACTGAAGGGCCATGTTGAATCATGTCTGCTCTGGGAGCCATGTTTGTAGGTCTTTGTGTGCAGTTGTGTACCTCCCCTGACTGTGTGGAGGGGATTGTGTTAGCTTAAGCCCGAGGAGGCTCTGTACAGTAGGTGGGGGCCAAGGTGCATTAGTCTTGGCTGAGATGTTCCCTCGAGTGATGGCGAACATGTGGGTCGGTGGGTCGGTGGTTTGCAGGAGCAGAGGGAGATGGAGCTAGAAAAAAAAAAGGATAAGGCAATGAAAGGAGGGAGAACAGTAAAATGATGTCAGACATGATTGGAGCTGAACAAAGCTCTATTCGCTGTCATGAGCCGCTGGCGCAGCACTTGCCTGCTGTACACATTCAGCTCTGGCTTGGACCTCCTGGCAGAGCAGCGCTTTGCTTATAGAAAATAGCACATTCTCTATGGTTTGATTACACGTGGCTAAGTGAAATGGGAAATGTTCCAAATCTCACTTTGATTAGAGCTAAAAACAGAAAAGACCTTAAGTCTCCAGATAAATAAGATTAATGTTGAACACATTTGTTCTTGTTTTGATGTGAAGTTCTGTAGATTACACATTGCCTTCAGATCAAACCTGTTTTTGTTTTCATTGTTATCACCTTTCTTACTACAAAATTCAGTTAAAGTTATTGGGATCACAAAGTGCTGCATTTTTGGAAAAGAACAGGTTGGCATGGCTTTTTAAAAAATTTTTCCTGTGCAAAGAAAATCTGAAGTGTAACTTTTCATGTGTAGCATCTGTGCACAAGGGTTTTTAGGTCTTGCCACATGTTCACAATTCTGTGTAGATATGGACTTTTAGTGGACCTGCTGTAAGCCGTGGCTGTATTGGACAATACAGCTTGGGAAAGAAATTCAGTTACTCCATTTAATCTGTATGATTGTCAGGACGCTCTTGTAAAGGAGATATTTGATCTCAAGGAGTTTTATTCTAGGTTAGGGTTAAGATTTTTATTTTATTGTCACTAATTGTAAATAGTCTGTCTTTTTGAATGAACCTACTCACTGTGGACCAGAGTAGACTATTTTTGTGTAGCTACACCATATGTGAAGTATGGTACACATTTTTTATTTTTTATTCAGTTTTTATATATTGCATATTTCTTTGTGGAAATAGTTGTTTTGATTGCCTGTCAATTTGCTGTTTTTTTTGCACATAGATTTCCTCATTATGGGACAATAAAGGATATTTCGATTCTATTTTATTCTGTCCTAAGTATTTCACATCTCAATGTGACCCAACTTGATCTAACCTAACAATATAATGTAGTTTACATGAGGATTCTTAACATTAGATCTTTATGAAAGCACCCCTTTTTTTCTTGTGTTGTTTGCACTTCATAAATTAAAGTGGCGATTAGTTCAATTGAAGTGGCTCCTAGATGAAGAGACACTTCACCCCTTCTTTTGGAGTACGTGAAAGAATCTGTAAGGAGTGATGGAAATGCACTTGTCTACTTGAGCATATGCAACATTTAGATATCTACCAGATTAAAGTATATCACAGAAGGATATTGAAGTTGCTGTGGTTTGAATGTTCAGGAACTAATTTATTGCATCTCTGTTATTAACTTTAACTATGTTGACACATGGTAGCAGCAGGGAAGGAAAGGTAATATTCTGCCTCCATGTAATGACTACTATCTTGTGGATGGATGTTGCATATGGTTTAACCTAAAAATAATATTTAAAAACCACCTCTCACCACAAGGAGCCTGATATTTCTAGGTGCAGTAGTTTATTAAAACAGCACTGCTTCTGCATCCCCCCTGTGCTAATTTGTTAACACTGACGAGCTCATTCCCTCCAGGCACCATGGGCAGTTTGACTGACAGTTTGAAACTCGTACTTGTACATTTTCCCGCCCTGCAGTAACCCACCATCAGTCTTCTCTCTCCCTTTCCCCTGGAATTTGCAAGCGCAAGTTCCTTGTTGGCAATTAATGCGTTCGGATGCGTGTCGGCAAATGCAAGCTGAAACAAAACAAATGGCCCGATTTGGCCGCTGCGTTAACGGATGTCTGGATCCTGTCAAATTGAGAAATGTTGATTGTTCTCAGCAGCATCGTTGGTCAAAAGTGTCAAAAGCCAATAAGGATGTTTGAGATGTCTGCCATGTGGAAATTCACCATGATACACCTGTATCTATGACAAACATGTTTTTGGTGTTATTTTTCAAGCTTCCAGCCTTGTTTCCTGGGAGTTATTTGACCAACTTTTGAGTGGGAGGTGAAAATAATTTGCCGCTTTTAAATCTTACATTGTTCACATGCCACAAAAAAAGCATTTTTTCATATTGATGTTTTTCTCCTGAAATACTAAATTGGCAGACTATTAGATAATTTTACATTCTTAAAAAAAACAAACAAAAAAAACAGAGGGAGCCTTGAAGATTTGCCTGCCTTAAGCCATGGGTAAACGTAATTTATTTGAGAACAATTTGACTGATCTGCATCTCACCTCAAGATAAATAATCCCTCATGTATTATTGAAAGAGAGTGCCTGCTTGTTGCACAGTAGTCTGTTCAAGAAACTTCTTCCTACCCTCCTACACCCACTAGCTTGTCATTTGTTGCAAACTAAGAAGTTGGTGTGACAGACTCCCATTGGTCTAATCAAATAACTGCTCCCAGATTCATGTGCTAATTAATCACTAGCTCTGGGGGCTGGACCCATCCGGCATTGCTCCGAGGAAAGCGAGACATTTGATCTGTTGAATCAGCTCCCTTGCAATCCCCTCCTCCCCTCTTCCATCTATCTTCCATTAATTTGATGAAGTCAGAGTTCATTTGAATGCAACCACCCCTCTTCCAACATACATTCACAATATTCTGGGTTAAGAGATATTTGAAAATAAGCATCTAATAATTTTTCTAAAAATCTCTACACTGCTTTCTTTGCACTAAAACTATTTAGACGTTTAAGGAACATCTTGTTTTTTATAGCTGCAGTATCATGACAATGGTAATAACAATATGGATAGAAGTCTGAGTGTACGATGAGTATTCTCTTAGAAGGTGGAATATACTGGGGTCTTCAAATGTGATGTGTTTGAAGCAGGAAAAATTGCAAGGACTTTGCAAAGTTTGACAAGGTGAAGGTTATGACAAGGTGATTTGATCAGAACATCCTTAAAACTGTAGTTGTTGTTGGCATGTTCCTGGTCTAAAGTAGCGAGTATCTTTTAAAAGTTAAGGCCCCAACATACTTAGAGCGAATTGCTAACAATTAACCAAATAACTGTATAATGCTGGGTCTAATGGACAGTTGTCAGAAAGGTTCTAACATTTACAGGACTTGCTGCTATTACTGCAGCACACTTTGGAGGCACTCTTGTGGTCTTTGATACCATCGGCCTCTATGTCCTTACTATCATTTATAATTTTAGAGAGACCTTTTAAATCAACCATTACCGATAAAGGACAAGTTCATTCTTGACTGAAATCAGTCTAGAAACCTTTGATTAAGTCTTTCCTATCTAAAATGATGCATCTCTCCTTAGAAGCTACCTCATGTCCCACCAGATTTTGGCTCATTCAGCAGAGTTCAGTGTATTGTGAGCAAGAGTCGACCTTAACAGCTCCACCCTGACATGTTTTCACCAGAGATGAAAAAGAAGCCAGCTCCCAAAGGCCACTGTTTTGTTCCCAGTGATGACTTTTAAATGTCATATCCCGCTCTGTCTGAGTTTTAGAGCCTTTTGGTTCAAGGAAAGGTAAGAAAAAATCCGTCACCAAAGCAAGAATGAACATTTTAGGTGAAAAATTTCCCCTTCCTCATTTTCCATTACCATTAGCAAGCACCCAATAAGTGCATCAAAGAATTTCTCCTTAGAGTGATTGTTGCGGCTCTGCGGGGGAGCGACATTTTCCAAATGACCATTTTTCTCTCTGACCTTTCTGTTGCCCTTTTTGGTGAGTAATTGCGTATTTGTGAAATAATCATTAGCAAGTTACGTCACATGCAGGCGTCACAATGAAAAATACTTTTTAGAAGTGGTGGAAGATTCCTTTATAACGACTTCGGTTTGCTTAACTGAATCTTCTATCCCTTTTCTTTACATTTTCAGCCATGCGCTTGTCAAAAGAATTATCCAGGGAGAATCTGCCGTGCTAAAAAGAGATGCGGGCTGCATATAAATACAGCTCTAAAGTTTTCGCAGCTGAGGGAGAAAACAGATGGAACACACAGACTCAGATAAGGTTTTCTAGGAGGCTAATTTCGATTTTCAGTGGACGGGACAATGGTGTGTGCAGGTATATAGCAACACAGAGACTGTGTGTGAGAGAAGGGGGCAGGATGCTGGCTGTGCTACCTGGGCAATATGAGCCCTATCAATCACCACTCTCCAGACACAGATGTAATTAAACTTACAGTTGTTGACTATCTGGGTAATTTGAGCCATCACTGGCATGCTTTTACCCACTTGCATTAGAGGATTGCCGGTGCCTGTACCAACGGCATTGTGTTCGCTGATGTTTTTTTAATGTGTTTTGGGAATGCTAGCATCAATTGCAGGGAATTTGGAGAAACATCTAAAGTTGTTCCATGTGAACTTGTACAACACTGCGATATTAAGTTAAAGCATTAAGTTTTACTCTGCTAGGAATTTAAAAAAAAATTGAAAACAAGCTTTATACATAAGAAGTCAGTATACCTGAGTGATTTCTTGAGTCCCTATGCTAGATTATAACAAGAACCAAACAACACCTCCAGGTTCCTTGGAGGTACTCTTAAGTACCTAGCATAATACTGATGATACAGGTGGGACAGGTAGCAATATTTGGCCATTGTGCAATGGAAAAAACAAACCCATCATTTTAGCAAAACTGACAAGCATGGTAGTGAGAAAGGTGGAGATTTGGGTGTGACCGGAGGCCTTGAGAATCATTGAAATGATTAAGAACTTTTATTGTCATTAATTGTAAATGGTCTGTCTTTTTGAATGAACCTACTCACTTTGGACCAGTGTAGACTATTTTTTATAGCTACACCTTATGTGAAGTACACATTTTTTATTTTTTTATTTTGTTTTTATATATTGCATACTTCTTTGTGGAAATACATGCTTACTCCATGCAATTCTACAGTTAAATATGCAACTGTCCAGCACACAATACTTGGGTGAAAGTGGCTCATCAATAGGGCAATATTTCTGGAGATGTAAAACAATTTTGAAAAAAAAGAAAGAAAAAAAACCCCTAAGGCCAGTCCTAAAGCTGACTTAAATCTTGTGGTGGAATCTTTAGAGACTTGTGATGAAACAAATGTCCTTTGGTATCAAGGAACTGATGCAATGATCTAAAGAACAGTGAACTAAAAGTAATTACACAAGAGTGCTAAAGGGGGATAAAGTCATGTAGGAAATACATTCTAGAAATTTGTCACATATAAATGTGATTCTTTATAATAGTTGATCAAATATGGTTTTTACCCTCTTTATTTTGTCAAAATAGTCTTGATTGTCCTAATTGTGGAAGAATGATGCATTCTACTTCTAAAATCTCTGACTTTCAGATACTGCTCACTGGCTAGTAGTTTTTTATGCAGGTCTCCTTTTGTCTTCTATTTGTTCACTTTCCCCTCTTTTTTAAAACATTGCACAGTTATGAACAGAGGCGTTGAGATTTTCTATAAATTATAATTTTCTTTACGTAAGCTATTTTATGTATACATATTTTTGTTTTTCTTTCTTACTCTCATTTAAAGACCAAATGCAAACATGCAAGGATCAAAAACAGTTTGTTCTGTTTTAATCAAACTAAATTACGCACCTTTCTGTTCCCTAAGTGCACCTGCCTGAGTCAACCTGTGTTATCTCCCTTTTTCGCGTGCTGTTATTTATTTCAGCAAACTTTGGTTTGATTCACACCAGTGCTGTTTAGGAGGCGGAATAAATCTTCCCACTAAGAGGAAGATAATTGGTAGCTTTCATCCCTGCATTGGAAATAATTATTCCAATCTGTGATGTTTCAAAAGCAAGTGCGCTTTAGTGTGTTGGGGTTTGAATGATTTATGAGACAAAATGAAATGACACGATAATGACGGTCCTCTCCTGTCGCTTCACCTCATTGCGTCTCTTTGTGTTTGCTGCGTTTATTTGTAGGGAAATATAAAGAGCAGTACCTGGCTGACTTTTATTACTACAGATTGTATGCCTTGCTGTTCTTGTGTTATGCACATAAGGATTTTTTTTTTACACCTATCCATCATGCAATGCCATCAGGAAGGCTTAAGAACAAAGAGTGCCGCAACAGATGGTCTGCTCCCCCCGCGGAGCCTTGATCTCAGCATCCTTGAGTTGGTGTGATTTGTACGCCAAGAGTCAGGTTGACATTGTTGCACTGAGAGATTTCAAGAAGTATAATTAGACATAACTAGCCACTGGAACTTGAACAAAGCCTGAGTACCAATAATAAAAAGAAAATAAAAAGTTGGCACAAAAAGAAAGATGCGCTAAGAGCTGACACAATGGCGGACAAACCTGCAAGAAGAAAATTATCACTATATCACAGTTTCAAGATGAATTTCCACAAAAAAAAAAATCCATCACCTAAATCCCAGACATGTCATACAATAAGATGATCATATGAGTGAGAAAAATGATGGGAGTAATGATAGAAAATTGCATGCTTCATCCTTTTCAGGTGGATTGGGTTGTTCCTTAAGTGCTTGAGATGCATAAAAAGAATCAAAAGAGATGAGAGATGCTGTCAGTGTTTTTTGTTTTTTTTATGAAGCCTTTACGGTCATCATCTTTTGCAACGTGCAAGACATTTGAGTCTGTGTGTGTTCCTTCGGTAAAAATTAGCCGACAGCATCTGTTTGGCTGTGACTTCTGGGCTTTCAAAGATGTTCCACCTTCCACTTTTGAAAATGGAAATCTGGTGCGCTGATGACCACAATGATACACATTGAAAGACAATTACATTACATACTGTTTGCTAAGGAGAGATTGTCATTGTAGCTACTGAGTACCTCAAACAAATTATACTCTGGTACTTTTTTTTTCTTGTTCAGGACATGGGCTGGTATGAAACTCTGATGGCAGGCTAACCTTGAGGAAAAATACCAGCCAACAGTGTTTTTTAAGGAAATATTCAAACAAAAAGGTACTTTTAGCTCGTTGATTTTCTTTAAAATAAACAAACAAACAAAAAAAACAAGTTATTTCCACTGATGTTAAAATAATGCAGAGCAGCGAAACTAAGCACAAAAATAAAAAAAAGAAATAATATCTGCTAAATGTACTAGTAATTTTCCTTCCATTGTAATTCTGCTAATATTAGCTGCTTAAATGATCACACTGTCTTGGTTGGGTGTCTAGCCTGCAGTTAGCCGCTTTAGAGATATATTGATATACATATAGAGCTGCTCTATGCGCCACATAAACAAAGAAAACGTTGCTCACTCCAGCACTTTCACAGGGCCTGGAGGGAGAATGCTGTAGAGCAGCTCAATGGTTCATTTAAAAACATAAACGGATGTACTTTTGTTTTTAAATAAAGGTGTTCTACTATCACTGCAAAGATCAATATGGGAAAATTCTGATTACATAGCTGTTGTGTTATTTACTATATTTTTAATCTTACTTTTGAAGCAGAGATATACATAAGAGGAGAAATAAAAGAGGTCAGGCTTTTCAAATACTAGTAACAAAGATTTTAAATCAGTGACAACTGAAACATCAGAATCAGCAGAATGGTTTTAAATGTATTTTGTTGTTGTTGTTTTTCACACAGTCCTAAAGCATTTAGACGTAAATATTGCATAGACGAGTATAGTCAGTGTAGACTTGGTCTGGTTTCACGATTTACTAAGAATTTAAAAAGCTCCAATTTCAAAACTGCTAAAGTTTCTTAGGAAATTACCATTAATAGGGAGTGATGAACGCAACTAGCATTTTCTCCATATGTACAGAGGACATTGTAATGCAGGAAACTAAAAACATTCCAAGTCACAAAAAGATACATACAGTTGTGTTTTGGAAATTAAAATGAGGTTATTTTTGTGTTTTTTATACTACTGTTTTCTGACTATGAATGTCCTGTCTATTGAGCAGCTTACTGCAGGCTGGTTTGGAGCAGATAGCCTAAGGAATTATCAGACAAATGGGGCTGGGACTCTTATTATCTCACAATTCAATTCCAATTTTTGATTTTTGATTCAAAAAAATTAATCATGCTGATTTCTGCTGTATTCTATAGGTTTGCAAAGGATCCTTATGATCTGCTCCAGTCTGCTTTGCAAGGCAGAATAATAAATGGAGACTTTAAAGCATCACATTTATTAAGTTTTAAATATTAATCCATGGCTAGATGAAATTACTATCGCCCTGCATCCTCCATTTACTTTTAAGAAGTGGTAAAGAGAGAGTGCCCCACCTTTCTGCAGACATCCTCCACTGTGGGCAATGACATTGTAATTTCCATCCAGAAGTTTTGCAATTTTTCTAGTCTAGTCATTTAGTAAAATAATATATAATATATATGGTTTGCTGTTTGTATAAAAGCATTTAAACATTTTCAATTTAAATATTTGTGTGAATACCACAGAACTGTGGTATCAAGGTTATACTTTCAGAATCACATCCTGCCCCGTGAGTCTGGCAAACTTAATTTGGCCAGTTATGCAGCTGTATTAGCTGCTTTGTCTGCAGTAGGCTTGTTATTTTACCAACATGTCGTTGACTCATTATAGGTCATTACTGTTGTTTATTTCAAAATGCCGTTCTCATAAAATGAGAGCGGTCCTTTGATGACCAAACCGCAGGCATCCATCTTTGGAAAAAGGAAAAGTTTAGGTTGCGTGTTTAGATTTTCTCTCATTTGGAAGTCATTTACAACTGACTTACAGCCCACGGGATCAGGTGGGAAAGTGGATAGTACTTCTCTGCTGTTACTACTCTAAAATTGCTGAAAATGATCCAGTCACATATTAAATTTTAATAGCTTTTAAATCTTTTTCAAACTTTTAAAATCTTAAAATCAGAACCCCCCACCTTTCTACTTAGCTAAAAGAAAACACAGATTGTAAGTATGTTTCTCGTTGTCACTAAGACTGATCTACTCTCCTTTTTTTCTGCCTCGCTGCTCCTTTTCTGTCTCGCTTGGCGTCATCTCACGGTGCTTTATGCATCCCAGAGACTTGTCTGAAAGGATGTTTATAAGCTCTTAAACTTACAAACTTCCCCTTACTGTCACTGAGACCAATGTTTATGCTTTCTGCTCGATTTTTAATATCTGGATCTAAACACAGAAAGTCTCCAGCCTGTTGTGCACATGCTCATTCGTGTGGCAGCCTCAGCTTGCAGACATTCATGGGCCTGCATGCTCATGCAACAGCAAAACAGTGACCCACAGATGGCTGTCACTCAATACATGGTTTCTTAGCCATTTATTTGTTCTGGGCAGTTAACATGAGTCTTTTTTATAACAATTTGACTCCTACCTCTGATTTAAACCATATCTCAACCCTCTACTTCCTGCCTGCGTGTGACCCCCTTGAAACACAATAAACCCTACGGCTCTCATGTTTCCGCAATACACAGTTTTCTGTGTTTCTCACTCTAATCTCCCAGCTTAATGCCCAAATAATGAACTGTGTATTTTCTCACAGGAAAGCCAACAAACACTACTTCTTTATGTGTGATCAGTGTCAGTCTTGTACTCAGTCTTCTTTCCACAACTTCTGGCCTCTCGAGGGCCCCTGTGGTGTTGCTCATCCTCCTACTCCAAACAACTCGTGTCCTATCAGCCCACACTCTTGAGAGAAGGGTGGAGAACCTCTTTGCATATGTCTCGGTGTCAAACCTCTTGATTGCAGGTCTTCCCATCTGTTCTTGTATTTTTTTTCTTATTTTTTTTCAGTGGAAATATGCATAATTTTATTCTGGTCTTCACAAACACATGCAACCAACTCCAGGATGAAGCTGCTTTACCTGTTTTCTTCTATTTTTATTTTTTTTCATGGAAATCTTCAACTTGCATTGGAATAAAAAGATGGTAAAAATTCTCAAACTTCTTTTCATTACTTTTTTTGTTGTTTTCTGCAGCTTTCAGCAGAGCACCCATCCCGATGGCGGTGGTGAGAAGGGAGCTGTCCTGCGAGAGTTACCCCATCGAGCTGCGTTGCCCGGGCACAGACGTCATCATGATCGAGAGCGCCAACTATGGCCGTACGGACGACAAAATCTGCGACGCAGACCCCGCGCAGATGGAGAACACGCGGTGTTATCTTCCAGATGCCTACAAGATCATGTCTCAAAGGTAATTGCACATACAAATGAACTAAAGTGCTAAACGTGGGAATGTAGCCATCAGCTAGCTTGAACTCATACCCACACTCAGTGTTGCTTGCTGATTGTGGGATTAATGGTTAAGAATGCTAAGTTATGTAACTAATTAGTGAAACTTTCATAAGCATAGTTGCTTAAGACATTACAGAACTAGAATAAGCTAAATATTTAGCAACAGGCCACTTCGGCTGTTATTTTGCTCTCACTCGATGATTGGTCACTGAGCAATAGCTAAACAGGAAAGTAAAACACTTTCTTTCTCTTGTATGAAAACGCTAACGCGCTGTATTGACACAAAGTGATAGGAAGATAAAGTGGATTTAGATTAAGCATGCATGTATGCATACACTACATTTTATTGTCATATGACTATCACAACATAGCTGAGGGGAGGGTCAGGATTGCTGTCTCGATGCTAAAACGTTTTACCTTTGTCTTTCCTTTTTTTATTTCTATATTGAGGGTGTTGTCTCACCTACAGTTATTTTGGGCCAAATCAGTTGATGAATTTTACTAATTTGCAACTTTTTCTGTTGGTTCAGTTTTCTTTCACATGGAGAAAACTTCAAGCAAACAAAGATGTCTCTATGAACAATGCAGGAACATCCAGTCAGATATGTATGGGGCAAAATGTAAATACAGGAAGGTTTTTCCAAGCTTGTCTAAAACAAGTTCAGATCAAAATGCATTCATATTACCATCTTTTTGACTACTATTTAAAGAAAAATTATACCGGATAACAAGTTAACAAATGGATATAGGGCTTTATGCTTTACAAAAATGATGTGGATCCTTTTTTTTATTAGTTTTTTTACTCTTCTGTATCCCACATTTTAACAAATACCTGCCTACAGGTATGTTCAAATTCAGAGTGTATAGTAGCTGTGTCGTCTGAGGTTGGATCACCCAATAAATGAACGGTTCTAGAGGTCGTTTGTAACTTCCATTAAAACGGTTGTGGTATGGTTATTGCGATTGCTGTGTTCACATGTATAGAAAAGAGTCGCGCCATCGGGGGAAAACAAACTAGGGTTCATTTTAAATCTACTGCATATCTCAGGTGTGAAAACACCTCGACTTGTTTACTGCAAGAATTTTAACATATTAAGATATGTTTCCTTAGGAAAATGTTGACTCACTTTAGTATAAACTTGTAACAGATAGAGTCTTCAGGGATGATTTTGATAGTTTCTGTGAGTTTTTAAATTTACTGAGGCGCCTTTGACAGACAACTCAAGGGCAGCTGACTACAGCAACATTAAATTTATTCAGTTAGATACAAATTGCCTCTTTAAACTTTGAAAAACATTCTGATGGCTAATGTTTTTTTTTCTTTCTGTTTTTTTTTTACAAGAAACCTGAAAGCTTTAGGGATGTTATGGTGATGAGTCTGACATTTCTTGATTCTACAGGTCTGGCAGTAATCAGCCTTGGGCGTGGCTATGGAAACTAAACCCGGCTTTCTTAAAATGTGGTTAATCAAAGTGAATTCCCTTTAGCAATACTCTCTCACAAGGCGGTGTTGGTGTGGACAACATTTTCCTTAATAAATGGATAAATAAATATATTTACTCAGGTTGTCTTTGTGTAAATGTTCACTGCCTGTAGATCATGTGTGTGCTTACAATTAGTTCTTTCATTTTGTAATGCTCCGGCTCTTTCGTGTTTGCAGTAGAAATCAGGATAATAAACATGGTGATATTTGGGACTAATTCAGAACATGACCTTATGAGTGTGTGCGCACTTGTTCATAATTTGCTTCATGCTGCTCAGTAATCAACTTGAGAGTCTTTTCATGTAAAAAAAAACCAAAAAAACGGTTAAAGGAGGTATAAAATAAGACCCGAGGTTTGCTAAATTTCAATTAAATCAGTTTTTTTTAAATAATCTTATTTCTGAAGAGAATGGAGGCTGTAAAATAGATAATAGCATATATTGATCCCACACCAGCTTGGTTTTGAATGGATTCATTTATCACACGGGGATATAACAATAAAATCTCATGTTGTTATATGTTATGTGGATTTGTCTTTGCTGGTGTTTAACTTGAAGAGTCACAGTGATGCATTAACAACTTCTCTTAATAAAAACCTCACCACTGTTTATCTATTTTGGCCATCAATTAGTTTTGACACGTACCAATATTCGTTAGCAGTTGTTTGTGAAAAATAATTACTCTCTTGAAGAGTTTTTGTGGCAGACTGAAGCTGTGTCCCCAGAATTACAAACCCTTTGAGTGAAAAAAACTGTGACACCCAAACCTATTTATCTGAATAGCTACAATAAAGCCTAACTGTGTGATGGCCTTTGCTGTGTAATTGATTGCTAACATTAGGGTAATACATACACTTGTTTTGAAGTTTTAACTAAGCTTGAATTTCAGAAAGTATTGCACTCTAGGGGGAGTGCGGATGGCGTGTACATTTAGTGTGCAGGAGCCATTTTGTTGACGTATGGCAGCATTAAGAGCAGAATGAAAGCTCCATGCTGAGATCTTTCTAAGCTTGGGTACTCATTCCTTTGAGGTCAAATCACCCTTGTGCAATGCCAAGGGACAGGCTTTATCTAAATTGCTACTCTAAATTGACTTTTTCTAGCTCACTTTATTTCCAAAAGCTAAACATATGTCCATTTTCTTTTTATTTCCAGAGCTTTAGTTCCACTTTTGACTTGCCCCTTTGAGAAAAATACTAATGGACTTTTCAGCTTTATCAAACAATTGCTCTTTGGTTTTTAGTTTGGTTCCATAGAGTTCAGATAATCACCCATGTGAAAAGCAGGGGATAGTTAAAAGAGGTAGTTTGAAACAAGTTGTCACATAATTGATGCACCCTGTCGCTCCCTTTTTTCTCTCCCGGCTGCCCACTCACACTGAAAAATCCTGGCTGGAATGAATCAAAGGGTCCAAAGGGAACATAAAACACAGAGAAGAAGTCCGTCTTTTTAGCATTTCATTGCTAGCAGGGGCGTTTAAATGATGCTCAGAGATAAGTACAAGCCGATTCAGAGCCGAGGCACTTTTTCTTGGCGGAAGAAGTGACTAAGTGGATGAAGGGTGTGGGTGTTGTGAATTGAAAATGGATGAGGAAGACTAGTCGGGATCAGGTGAGAGAATTCAATGATATTTATGGCTGCAGTGACTCTGCTACGCATTAGCATGTGAAGGTTAGCACAACAAATGAGCGCCACCTCCTTCGACCTTTTCACAGTCGGGCTGTCAGGGCCGTTGCTAGGCATCTCAGCTCATTAAGGTCAAAGAACAGAAACAAGTCGTTTAAACAGAGAAAGTTCTTTTTTAGATGAAAAAATATTCCAAATAATAGCTTCTCTTTCTACATTCAACCTTCTTGCAGGTATTATGTTGAATCACTGTAATATTCTCACATAGCCCTTGAATTTGTGCTGCGGCTGTAAAGAATACAAATTAACAGCACTAATGGAGAAAAACATAATTAGAAACACAGATTTATACCTTTAGTGACTTTTCAATTTGACATACATGGGATGTGTTGGGTTGTTGTTGGTTAGAGTTAGTTCAGTTAATCAACAATGTACAACAAATGTCAAAAAACATCAAAAATATGTTTGTGGTATGCCTTACATAGGTAATTGCTATAGTGTGACTGATGATATGTGCAGTGAGTTTGATTCATTTTATATTAAACTCTGTCTAGTAAACTAATTATTTCCTCATTTGCTTTTTCACTTAATTAACAAAAGCGAGACTCCTTCAACTGTGATCCAGCATACTTTCCATCAGCATTTGTGTAGGAAATTTGTCTTTGCCATCTCTTTTCATGGTCCCCACTGTTTGCGTGCACACCATAACAGTAAATTAGTGTGATTAAAGCATCAAAATGGTTCAAAGCAGCCTGAGCTCCTCTTTATTGTGGTCTCTATACGTTTGCTTGATTAAAGTGTACAAGGATGTTCTGCAGACCATGTGAAACAAAACCAAGATGGAAATCATCTGGACTTTACTTTGGTTCCAAGAATTTGAGTTAAAACTAACGATATGATGTACATTTTCAAAGACATATAAATAAATCAGCCAGTCTATGCACTGTGCCTGATAAGGATTTAAGACATTTGTACTGAACATTGCGCTCAACTGAAAAATAAGCCTCTTTTTGCACTTATCTGCTCACAGACATGCCAGTACAGCGCAGTAGATTATCAGTGCCCAGGGCTGCCCTCTTCATCTGCAGTGGTGATGGACACTGTTCAAATTTCAAACAGTCAGAGTGATGCAGTCTGTAAGGAATCCTGCAAATATAAATGGTTTTTTTGAAAGAATTGTAATCACTTGAGCTGTAGCTGCAGAGCTCAGAAACTGCAGGGCTCAACGCTTTCACAGCGGGGTGGTGACAAGGCCATCCACAAAGAGTACTCTGACTCACTTGAGGCCGACTTGAGTTTTTTCTTCCGCAAGCCAAGTTCTATTTCTATGCTACATAATATTTATAATGTGTATGAAGCCTACTTAACTTCTAAGAATAAACCTGCAGATCAGAGCGTTTCCTCCATCGTCCCCCGGAGGTGAGGTGAAAACTTAACTCTTTTCAAATTCTTGTTTCGCTTTGTTGTCTTAATTAAAAAAGATCCTTGCGATGTTTTCACTGCTCATAGAGTATACTAAACAAAGGTAGATCATGGTCGCATCAATCAGTTGTTTCACACAAGTCAAGTAGTCTTATCTCCAGTCATGCTTTAGTCCTCCCCTTACAGCAGCTGTTCAGAAACAAAAGGAGAAAAAGGGTCTGGTTTGAACAAATATTTTTGAAATGGCGTTATATGTAGAGCCTGAAAATATATGTTAATGTTATTGCATTTTAGGTAATAATAGCATAACAGCTGGTGTTAGCATAAAAGAGCTAGATATTTACATTTATTTACAAAATACTGGCAAATCATCTCGTTGCTTGTACTTGTGACAGTGCAATGACAATAAAGTTGAATTCTATTCAAAAAAAAAAAAATTCTTGCATGGTTTCTGACCATAGCATAGTTAATAACAATTGCCATTTGTAGCTCAGATGCTAATGTTAGCATTTTAAGATTTAAGCTGCTGTTACTAGTTCATAAGAGCTCCTTTCAGATAATACTTTCATTCTATGATTAGCACACTTTACACATCGTAATGAACTGGAAGGTCTCAACACAAAATGGTGGTTTGAAGTCAACTCATCAATCTGACACTCCTGATCAAACTCAGGAGGAAGTCAAAAACCCATAACGACCATAAACTTTAACGGGTACTATGTAGTTGCAGCATAACGGTGACTTAGGGATGTGAGTTAAAGTAAAGACAGTAGCAGTACACTCTGTGGGATTTCTCAGGAAGAAGACACAGAATCCTCCACTCTGAAATATGTTGATGAGCGGATCCTGATGTAGGTGATAACATTGTTTGGGATGGCACACAACGTTATTTCAATTTAAATTTCTGAATTCATTTTGACATGATCGTGACACAGGTGGTATAACTTTTAGGCTGCTCTTAGCGTTACACATATTAATAGGTACTGTTAAATAACATGATGTTAGCTTCTTATTTAACACAAGCACTTTAACAAACATAGGCATTACATCCAATGCTAATATTTTCCAGAAAATATATTATCTTCATAGTTAATAATAATTTTAAGTTTAATAAATGTATGACTCCTTATGAGGTCTGTAGCTAACATTTCCTCTGGAATTCAGACTCTTCTTAAAACTTCCAGAGTGAAAACATCAAAGTTTGCAGCTGTCCATCTGCATAATGCAACATTTAAAGTAACTATTTAACCAGTCTACTTTAAAAAAAGTTAAAAAAAACCTCTGACTTCTAATTTTTTAAAAAATCTTACAAATGTATCTGTTAAAGAAAGTAACTTCATTAACACCTTCCATAAAAACCTTTATGTTTGGGTTCATTGTATATTGCAGACTGCAGTTTTCATCCGCTGTGATGGGCCTTTAAACCTTTTGCATGTTGCTCCTGAAAAGTTCCTGTAGTAGCTCAGCATTTACATTTTATTATCCCAAACATCAGAATCTTTTCTACAAAGCTACTTGTGTAACTGTTTCCACTTTACTTAGTATGAAATTAAAAAAAAGCCTGCAACCCTATGAACATCAAGAACAAAACCTCTAATCTATATTGCTGTAATTATATTCAGGGAAATGTAAATATGTCTGTTTTAATTTAACAAAGGAAACTGGTTTAACAACATGTTTTACAATCTGAGCAATCAAACCAACTAGACATAATTTACATGTGCTGGGTCAGTTGCTCTCTTTGGGACTGCAAAGTTCTTTATATTTGTCTGAGTGCCATCAGCATTTTTTGTTGTTGTTCCACAGATCGAATAGCAGCGACAACAACAAAAATCACTTTTAGCTCTACTTTTGTTTCTCACACCTAGTCCTCGTATCTGATGCTAAATGCAAAATGTGACTTACATTTCTGTTGAGACCCTATGAGTTGAATACTTTCAAGTAAGATCCTGAAATACATCCTTGGAAAGCACTCTATACACTGCTAAAAAAAATCAAAAAGGGCACATTTTCCCAAAGAGGGAAAAGGGCAGGTGCTCTAGCAACACCTAGTGTCTATCTGTGCATGTCCCTTCCCACACAAACAGCTTGAACTGCAATAGAATGTTTTTGATCAAAGAATATTCATGTTTCAGTGGCCCAGTCAAAGACCTGAAGAGAAATGAGGATCTGTGGTGAGACCTAAAACCTGATGTCCCACAGTTGTTCTCCATTCAGTCTGACAGGGACAGAGTTACTTTGCAAACAAGAAAGTGCAAAGCCTGTAGAGACATCCACAGCAACAGTAGCTAAAGGTGTTTTTACAGAATCTATAATTAGTATTTTGTGTATTCTGTTATTCTGATGAAATACAATGAAATTTGTGGTTGTAATGTAACAAAATGTTAAAAGAAGTTCATGTGGAATGGATGCATTTCCAAGGCACCATATATTGAGGATCCCTTTGGTAAGGTGCCTGGTTCCATTAACGTCCATTACAGAGCCAAAAGCACCTTTTATCTGAGTTTGCACCGTCACTGAGCTTATAAGTAAAGGTTGTCTCACATGATGCCATGGCAGGATGAAATGAATGGATGTCTTTCAACAGCTGGCTCTCTTTGTGTTTTGAACATCATGTCTGTGCACAAGCCTTTGGATAAACATGTCTCCTCTTGGCAGTGCAGGCTAATGATGCTGTAATTGAAATGTGCTACCTATGATTAATTTAGCTCAATTTGACATCATTTGCATAGTGAGTACACACGTGCTGCAGCTTGTGAGTCTTGCAGCAACCCCTAGTCCCTTGTGGGATATACTTGGAAGTTATTGTTGAAGAATTGTCTGAGTCTCCTCAAGACATGTCGAGATCTAGTCCCACTTTCAAATGAGCGAAGTAGCTTCAGGGATGGGCGTCGCAGACACTTTTGCTATCAAACAAGACTGACCCTTTTCTCATCAAAGCCACGATGTCTTTCTTCTCTCTTTTTGTGTGTTCCCCTTTTCTGTTCCCCCCTCAAGGCTATGTGGCCTTCACAGCCAGTAATTACAGGCTATATCAAAACTATATATCACCTTATATCTCAGCAGACCTCAGCAGGCACCATAAGGGACAGCTGATAGTATCGTGGCAGGCTTGTGCATGACCCCTGAAGGAGAAAAGCGGGTCACGGCGCCCCCCTCCTCCTTCCTAACTCATGCACGTACACCTTCCACGTCCTTATCTGTCCGGTCTATCCTTTTGTCTTTCTTATCACTCTTATTTCTCTTCCCCAGTCCGAACCCCCTCGGGATTGCTCCCACTGCTGTGTCACCACACTTGTCATTTCGGCAAACAAAGACGAACCAAACATATTTATGTCTGTACAAGCTCTTTGTCTTTGTGTGCATGTCACTAACGGTGAAGGTTAATAGATATCGCAGCTTGAAGAGTCTCACGAGGACGATAAAAACAAAATGAAAGCAACCTGCTTTTTGAACCCACCCCAGCACGTGACGGTTGACATTTGACAGCTGCTGTTAATGACGATGACGTGGAAAACAAACGCTTGCGGGTTGTTTCTCAAATGCAGGAGGACGATGGCTGCAGGAAAGTTGGGATAGAAAGCAGCCGATGGGGGGCTTATGAATGACTGATGGATGGGAAGAGGGAAGCAGATGGGAGGATCACATCTCATGATGATAATCCTTTCCATATGCATCGGTTCTAATTATCTTTTGCTTTTGACCTTATTTTAAGGAGTTCAGGCAAGATTTGCTTCAGTGTGGGCTGGTTATTTATTTATCTCGATTTTTGTTTGCTTGTTATCTGATGATCAGGGGTAGTTCTTAAAAGATGAAAACCCCAAAGAGACCCATGCCATCAGCAACCGCTAAGAGGACGATCAGATGTCAAGAAATGAAAGAATTCTTCTTAGCTTTGTAGCTCGAGCTCAGTCAGATTGAATGGAGGACGTCTGCTAAGATCAATTTTCAAGTTCTGCCCCAGACTCAAATCCTTGCAGTCTCTAACAGAAAACCGTGTTTCATTGAGAGGATCGTGTGTTCATGGTGATTAGTGTTTCCCTTTATGCACTTTGATTTTAAACACTTGTGTGATCTATTCAGAATGTACACCTCTGTGCAAACGTTTCATAACATGAATTATTTTTTGATGTTTTTGTGCCAGATTTTTTTTAATGTTTTTCATCTGTACATATTTTAAGCAGATTTAAGGTCCATCAAACTTCTTTTTTTATTTCTGCTCTTTGTGTCTGATACTACTCCTGAAAATTGTGGAAAATGGATAAGTTAAGGAGTAAAAGAGTATTTGTTCTAAAAGAGCTACCTACGGAAGATAACCAGTGTCTGAAAGTAATGTCTTTAAGACATCCAGCCAAAATTTCTCAAAGACGTGACACTGAACCTGACATTTGCATCATCCTTCAGTTGATCATCTACTGTATGACAATGTTTCTGCAAATATCCTTTTGAGATTAACCTAGTTGGTGCTAAAAATTGTGCGACTGTCCTGCTAAACGGCGGACAGTCGCAGCTATTTTTGGTGCTCTCAGAGAATCCACAATGGAAATATACTTTGGACAGTAAAAGTAAAAACCCCCAACCTATCAGGTTTTGGGTTTGCAGACATCGTCAGTTGCAGTTTATTGTGTTATTTATAAGGTTTAAATCAGAAGAGAGAAAAGGCAGAAATGGCCAAATTTGTGTGTATAAATAAGAACTTTGACTTTGGTTTCACATGCTCACAACATACAGATATTAAGTATGAATAAATAAACTTACAGAAAATAGAACAACAGATAAAGGGAACAATATCTACATGTTTGCACTCCCAGTATTTTATTTTACTCTTAAGACAAGAAAAAAAAGTGAAAATCCTATTCCCAGCTTTGGCTGAGGCTGACATTTTTTAAAGCACATCTGCATGTAAAAACAGAGCTTTGGGATTTAAACAAAGTTACTCAGTGGATCTAATGAAAGATTATCCAAGGTTGCATCATGGGACTAGACTAGAATAGAGCAAGTCAGGACATTTCTCAGTGCTTTTAAAGGGAGCAGAAAAACAAAGTACTTAATGCATACGCAGCATATGACGTAGTTTCTAAATCTTTCGAAAACCAAATAAACTGCTGCCATTAGAATTCAACTAAGACTTATTCTGTGATGGATCCATGCAAACACTGCTTTTATTTAAATGCACATTGTAACAAAAGCCAATACATATTTAAAATAATGACATCTATTGGTCCGCAAAAGCCGTTTCAGTTTCTAAAAGCCTTTTATTTGCACTTCTATTTATTTGGGTTTTGCATGATACAATTACATATTGAGCACCTGACAATTACAGAACAAAGATCTGAGCAATGAGCACAGCGTGGGACAACTGCCTATTGTAACGGTGTGAACAAACAGAATAGTGGGAGATTTTTCAGCTGCCATTAATATGCAGAAGGAATTAATGAAAGCTCTGACAGAGGAATAAACATAAAGTTTTCCCTTTTTTCTAATAAAAGTGATAAATGCACTAAGAAGTTCTTTGGATTACTGCAGAAATTTAAACCGCCTTCCCATCTGTGCGTACTTGCCTCCTGCCCCTGCATAACTCTCTTTCCATAAAGAATAGTTTTATTTGCCTCATGTTATTATTTTTCTGCTTTGGATGACATCACCTAATATTCATTATCTTGTCTTATACGTTTTTCCATCGTTCCCTTTCCCCAAAATTAATCTTTTGTTTAGAAGCGTGCCACATTCAATTTTTGGTCAATTAGTTGCTGTAATTTTGAAGCTGGCAGCCTATTAAGTCAGTGAGCGTCTTTTAGACATGGATGTACAAAATGCTACAATTATTAGAAGGAGGATTAAGGAAGCGCATGCCGGGAAATAGTAGATGTTTAAGAACATCCCCAGTGTACAGGGTGAATTGCTTCCCCTCAATAGATAAAAGCAGGATGGTGGGAGGGTTGGGCTTGACACGAGGCAGTGGCTTAAATCTGTCATAACGGTGGCCATTTTTATACCCTGAGCTGAATGCCCTGTAGACTTTATTATGTCCCTACAAGCAGCGAGGTGTCCAAGAGAAACCAGGAAGTTTTCTGATTGTGACGTTTTTTTATTTTCACTTTATACCAATAAAGCCTTCTGCTGCTCAAAGGGAATATTGCTATCATATTAAAAACGGAACATCTCAGAAGAAGGGGCTTATCATCTGTTGGAGGAAAAACTAAAGTATGAGGGCTCAGTCCATTCGTCAACCAGCGCACTGAGTTTCATTTGGATGAGTCCAAACTGTGAAGAAAGGGCTAATTCACAGGGGAGCAGGTGGTTGGTCACACAGCAGTGAATCTTCTGGGCCTTTTTTCCTTCTCTATCTGATATTTGCCCTTCTCTTCTCTTCATAGTACTTTTTTAACCCTTGTTTTTTTTTTTTTGCTCTTCTTCCTCGTTTCAGCTGGCAGTTGCCGGTACACACAATTGATGTCGACCACTAACTCTCTTTCTTCTGACATGAAGCGTTGAATATATAACGACCCAAAATACAGCAAGAAGATGCAGGTTTCAGTGACCTTGAATAGGTTTTCGGGACATTAATCAGTGTTCCTCAGAGATAAAAAGTAAAATACTTTGGACGGGATGAACTCCAGAAGGTCTTTTATCTCTTTAGTTTACCTCAGTACAGTAAGTTCAGTGTTCCTCTGGTCTCAGTTTTCAACATAGTCCTCAGTTGTAATGTTTGTTTCTGCGATGTTTGAGAATAATTATTATCGCAGGACAATCAATGCATAGGAACAAGAATGTTTTAAGCTGAGATGAACTACAAAGTAAAATGTTGTAAATATCAAAGTAACATTTGCTTTTTCATTGGTCGTATGTTCAGCGTTATTTTGTAGTCGTTGGTATTCTTTGAAATATACCTGTAAATCGTTTGTAGTAGTTTTTTTTGTTTTGTTTGGAAAGGTCGAATCAGGGGTTTTGGAGAGGGGCTCCATCAGATAGTCGAGCTTCGGGTTCCAGAGGAACCAACTCTACACCATCAGGATGCATGGGACACTACGTTACCTACACTAGAGTTGTGACTTTATTTTTTTATAATTTTTTTTTACGTTTCTTCCCAAGCTAACTAGACCGTTTTTGCTGCTTTATTTTCTAAATAATCCATAGAGTACCTACTTTGTTACTTTCTAAACGTACAGTATAACGTTTGCTTCGTTACTTCCTCAGATAAGCAAACTTTGCTACTTTCTATTCTAAACTGAACTATACTGAATACTACATCAAACTTATTTAAAAAAAGAGAAAATAATAAATGTTTGGTTTTAATGGTTTGCACATGTAAGTTTTGAAACACATGTATCAACCTCTTGATCCCCCATTTTAACCTTATTTGTGTCACACTGTTTTCTGTTATATCTACAGTAAATTAGGTGTTGAATGTTAAGCTGCAATATGATGACTGTGTCAGCTTGGATTCAAATTTGATCATTTTTAGGAAAAACAACCAAGAACTTACTCTGAATTATTATTCAATTGGTGTTAATTTCGTGAACCACCAGTTTGCAGTCTTATAAACATCTTAAACAAATCGCTTCACTGTTCTTGGCAACAGTTACACTGTTGTTGCATATAACAGTAAGCATTTTCTAATTCAATCCAGCCTCATAAATCACTTAAGTGAAACAAAGACAAACAGGAAAATATTGTAACACATAATTAATCTGAGTTTATTACACAGTCAACTGAGGATTATTGTGTTTTGCTTTCACAAACACAAAGGCATGTTTGGTTGTCTTTGGCAATATTTAACATGCATTGTGACATATTTTTCTTCAGAGTATTGAGCAGAACAAATTTGATTTTACAGGCTGATAACTCCGACTAGACAAAGCGCTTTCAAATGTCTGAGGCCAATAATTTGTCTAGCCAGGAACATGGTGATTAATCACTACATGCTGTCTTCATAACCCAGATATTGAAAATAGTCTGTCTATGTAAAAAGAAGCTCCCATGACACTGAATCAAACAGTGATATTTTTTATATTTGTCATTGATTTTGGTCAAAACTGTTAAAAACAATTAGATTTATGATAGGGCGTCTCGATTGGAGCCCATTATCTTGATTTCTGTAACACAGTTTCACTAAATCGATGAGTCAAGTTTCAAGATCTTTGAATTGAATATTTGAGTTTCCAACTGGCCGGTGAGAGAGGATGAAAATGAAAACTGCCTAACATCTGCAACTAATTTCTTGGTACATCCGTATCTCAAGATGTTATCAAACCTCAAAAGCTTTGATAAGATTTTTTCTTTTTCTTTCTTTCTTTTGTGTTTTCAGTTTTTCATGATGGTGTGAATCTTTAACCATGTAGCTTTACTGTGCTTTAACTTAGTGCCTTTCTGACCGAGTTTTCTTTTGTTCCTCGGCTGCTTTAGTCAGCTTTGAACGTCAGTCGGAAATGAGTCATCTTTGAGAGTTTATGCCGCAAAGTACTTGTGGAGTCCCTCTGAACTGATAGATGGCTCAAACCGCTTGGCTGGGAAAGCCTCTAGTCATTGCTCAGCTCAGCATTACAAGACACACTCTACCTACCTTAATCCCACTATCTTCCTGTCTCTGTCTTTCTCCCTCTGCTCTCAATTACCGTTCAACTCAGAATCCTCGCTTCTCCTCTTATCACTCCTCCCTCAGTGCTTCATTTCTTTATTTTCACTGTAATGATTCAGTTTTACTGTGCGTCGTTGTTACATCACCTCTCTTTAATGATACTTGGGAAGGGCATGAACAAGCTACGATCCCCATGTCTGCAGCTGCTGCAAGTTGGTAAGGCAGGGAAAGTGGGATGTACAGTTTCAACTCATGTCCTCCAACCTTGCTAAAGGGAAAATCAAGGAGGCAAAAATAAAAAGCAGTTTTAATTTGTTTACCTTTTAACTTTCTGATGGTCACCCACAGCTAGCACCTCGAATCTGCCATAAATAGCTCTTATTCGCCTAGATTTATAGAAGTAGGTTTCCGTTTTCAAATGATCAACATATTCTTGATAATTTCTCACCATTATGGGGATTTGTCTAGGGAATGCCATGAAAGAAGAGAGAATGTTGTTATCTCCATAGTTTGTTTGGCATGCGCCATTAAATATTGGATCCATTTGCGTGGGGCAAAATGTATCAGTCTTATAGCTGAAAAACAGATGACCCTTTCTTATAATCAATGTTTCATAACACAATTGCATAATTCACTTTGATCTCACCCAAGCTGCTTAATATTCAAAAAGTTTGCACCACTTGGACTCCATGCATTTTCAGAACACTCAGCAGCAGATTCCTGTATCCTGAGGGGTGCTCACACAATTTGCAGTTCACGTAGAGTTACAGGAAGCAATTTAGATATTCTCTGTTTTCAGTGATTGGCAGTCAAGATTATTCTGAGCACTGCACATGGTAATGCATAATTAATAGGCTTGTGTGAACTTTCTAGCAATTCTTGTTGGGATTTAAAAAAAACCACTGTGGCCTATAATGCCAAAGTTTATTCAAAAGTTCTATTTTTTAATTGAATGACTTAAAGCATCCATATTTGTATAAGTTTGAAGAATGTATTTGACAACATCAGAGTTGAATTTTACTTAAAAACATCCTATCCTTGGTTATAATATGGCAGATATTTTTCAGATTGCTAAAATGCATTGTATTGTTCAAACAACTGTTCAACAGATTTGTATGGTTCTTATAATGCACCGCACACCAAACTTAGAACCTCACAGGAGTATACAAGAGTCAGCTGGAAAATCTGGTGAACGCGGAGTGAAAGTGAGATCTGGAAGGGGTGATCACTGCAGTAGGAAAAGGTGATGCTGATTAACTAAATGTGTAACATTTATGGAGGTGCATGTTAGGAGAAAGTTGAGTGGAGAAGTATCAGAAGACTAGCAAACTAAACACAATGACAACACAGCAACTGAAAACCAAAATAATACGAAATACCAAAAGAGGCAAAGCAACTAAGTATTTTGTCAAATATTTGTAAAATATGTATTTGGTTTGCCTAATTCATTTTGGAGATGTTGCTTTTACAATGACCGTAACATTCACACAATCCAACAAACATATGGTGCAGTGTTTGTCTATATGGACTCTTTGTACTGTATAAATTCAGGGGAATTTGGCTCTGTATTACACAATGATAAACAAATGGAAGTATTTATTTATGTCTATATTTATTTATGTATCTTGCACATGGTTGGCGATCCCTAGGTTGAAATATAGCGCCAAGAAATCAAGTCCCCTTCACTCAGTCTTGAATGTTCACATTTTAACCTTGTATCAAGACAGAATCCCTTTTTTTTGTAAATCTAACAAAATAAATCTTTAAGTTTTATCTGAGAATAAAGTTATCGTTTGTGATTTTAGGCATCTGTTCTTAGTTTCTCTATAGTGTCTGGCCTGTGGTTATTATATTCCCTTCAGATGTTTCAAATACACAGAATGTTATAATCTTTAGGGATTTTTTGCTATGCCATAAAACAGATTTAACAAGTTGATGCTTTCTGGTTAATTAGTCAGTATGTCTACTCTGTTAGCCTGCAGTCTGCTTTTTAACAACCAAGACATTTGTAGCTTTCAAACTATAGTTTTAAAGCATCTTTGTTTTACTTGTATTTACTGTGGGAGAAATGTGCAGCAACAGGCATTAGAAGGGCAGTGCTCCACCACTCCGCTAAATAATTTCAGCTTCAGTTAAGCAGTTTACTTGATCTGGTTGAAAGAAGAAAAATAGTAATTTTTGACCTCTTAACACAGGTGTCAAACTCCAGTCCTCAAGGGCCGCTGTCCTGCAGTTTTTAGATGTGCCACAGGTACAAAACACTGGAATGAAATGGCTTAATTACCTCCTGTGTAGATCAGTTCTCCAGAGCCTTGCTAATGACCTAATTATTCTATTCAGGTGTGGTGCAGCAGAGGCACATCTAAAAGTTGCAGGACACCGGCCCTTGAGGACTGGAGTTTGACACCCCTGTGATATTACAAATGGCTGAATACATCCAAGCACGTCAGCCATTCTGTGGCTGTTCAAAAGTTTTAACGTCTTATCATACCATCTTCATTTGATTAACTGCTATGACCACACACTCTATCATGCCTCATTGCTTTTTTGTTTTATAAATATATCAATATTGTTTAGTGTCCAGGTAGATGGATTGTGCAGCAGACCGAGAGAATTGCCTCTCCTCTTCAATCGGCCCCTCACTCATTTTCGGCCTTTCACACTACTCCTGCTGAGGGGGTTAGTCTGCATCTAGAGTGGCCTCTCCTGCTGGTCCCAGACTCGCCTGTGAAAGCTAATTATGCCAGGCTATTTTCTGACCAGGGAGCATGTCAATATTACACAGTGGGAGAGCTCTCACTTGTTCTGGCGCTGCATTGTTATTCATGAGCATTAATTCCATCAATGGCCTCCTCGACCACTGGACCGTGGTGGCTTCTTACCAGAGTGTAATTTTAGGAAAAGTGCATGTAGCTGCCACAGGCATCACACTTCAGTTTCACAAAGGCCTGTGCCTTCCTGTCCACATGCTCAAAGATGTGTCTTATGAAGGAGTAGATGGGCTTTTCTATTGTTTACTATGGATGGATGATCCCAACAGAGGTTGAAGGCTTTGGAATAAAGTTGATGGTAAAGATACTGTAGAATTGTATCTGTTATTTTTAAATTAAAAATAAACATATATATATGGATTGATCATAGGCTTTTCTGTCCATGAGAGCTTTTTTCTTCCTGCATTTTTGATATTGCTAATAACTTTAGGTGTTATGAAAAAGTATCTTCCTACTTACACATAAAAAAAAAATTCAAACCTTAAAGCAAAATTTTATATCAGATAAAGAGCATAGGTAAGTACAGAAATGCAGTTTTTGAATAATAATATTTTTTCTAGGAGATAAAACAGGCTCATGTAACCTCCATTAAAACAACTGGCAGTGAGACTTTTGGCCCACTCTTCTTGCTCTTGGTTGTAATTGACCCACACTGGAGGGTCTCCAAGCATCAGAGTTCAGAGTATGTTCTCAAAAGTCTTTGTGATCTGTGTCTTCTTTTCAGGATGGAGTGTTATCTCAGAAGAGCGATCCCCAATCTTTTTCTAATTGCTGAACCATGAACATTGGAATACAAAATGCTTTTAAGATCTTTTTGTCTAATGTTGCCAGACAGGTTACATTTAGGTGATTTCATCATTTTACAGACGGATAGCAATTATTCTTTGACATAATGCCGAATTTTAACAGCTTTTTTTTTTCTTTAAATTGAAATGATTTTCATATTTTTTTCATAATTACTCAAGTTATCTTTGTCTGATGACAAATTATGTTTTCTGATCTTAATTATTTAAGTGTGAGTAAAATAAGTTAAACCAGGAGAAATCTGAGGGAGCAAATACATTTTCACAGCTCTGTAAATTCAAGCAAATTCGATGGACAGAAAGATATTATCAACCCGAGACCAGTAATGGTTCATATTTCATACAGTTTTAATGTAGGTATATTTTATTCCTCCACTGAGTGTATTCTGTGTCATGGAAGCTGAAAGGTATATCGGATGCACAGCATCTGTATAAAGAGAGGGGGTTATTGTTGCACAATGACAATGAGGGACGCAGCAGAAGATAAAAGATGCTTACCATGAATTGCCACCGCATCCTCTTTCCCTGCTGATACCGCCGCCGCACAATCAGGATTTTCATGTCACCTTGAAAGTTTATGGGATTTACTTTGCATCTGCAGTGACCTGATACACCTGCTTACAATTCTGTGCACTAGATCTGTTGGTGTTTGTTTTATAATTTGAATATGTCTTTCTGGAGTTCTTTGTGCTGCAGTTCAGAAAAGTGATTTGTGGAACTCAAGGCCTGATTTAGGAGGATGTAGGATCCTGGACTTGAGCAAGTTTGGTACGCCACTCAGAAGTTTATTTTATGTATGCAAACTACGATAAAATTAAAGTTATTTTTAATGATGTATTCCTTTAGTGTGAACTTCTTTAAATAGTATTTTTTTTGAATTATTTTACGAAGTACAACTTAGAAGAAGCAACATATATTTCTCCATTTTATTGCAAGACTCAGATTGTAATTTCTTTATTATGTTGGTTAGATACAAATAAAGACCGTGTCACTGCAGTATCTGTATAGCTAAACTTCTTTAACTGCTTTTGAAACTTTCCGTTATTCCTTTGCATTCTTTACTTATGAATCTTAATTCCTTATGCCTGTTTAATAAAAATAAGTAAGATCTTTAAAAAAGCTCTTTTGCCTGCTCTTAGTGCGTATATACAAAATAAAATATTGATTCCAACTGTGAAACTGGGTTTTGATACATGCATAAAATATTGTAATATAGCAAAGAAAAAGGAATACAGCATAAGTGCACAAGTACATGAAAAGAAAATAAAGAAGAAAGAAAAGAATCAAACAAAATAAAAGCTAACAGGCATTCTAAGGACCTGGTTGAAATCGTTGCTCTAGCTTACTTTACTCATCAAAGGAGCTCGTGTTCGTAACAATGACAGAACTATATTTTGTCCTATTGGTGACATTTGGAATCAGCTAAAGCAATCTTCCTTCTAGAAGCAGCCATCTGGTCTTGATACCTACCCCAGAAAAGATTTATTTAGATAGGGATGAGCAGACATCATGCTCATACCGGAGATGGAAAATAAGCAGAGCAGAAACAAGCCGACACAATGAAACTTTCCAGACTTTGCTTTTACAAGCAAAGGACTTCTCTTCTCCTCCTCTGTTTGTGTCTTGCGAGACCAGTTGGTATGGAGGAGAGGTTAAAAGATAGCTAAATGTCTCGGCTTCCCCTGACAAATTCAGGAGGACGCTGGTGGTGGGTGGGTTGAAATAAAAGGAGTACTTTGTCACCGAGAGGAAAGGCCCAGAATTAGATCAGCCATAGTACTCTGCGTTCCCTCATTGTTCTCCTCGCTTGAATTCCTTGCTCTGTAAAAGGGAAGCTGCGGATAACGCAGTGTCCAACACTGGGTTTCCAAGAAGTAAATTGCGATAGAGAGATGTTATTGAAGGAAAGAGCATTGAAAATGGACTCTTGTGCTCAAAGAACTAATTAATTGATTAGAAAATCCAAAGATGATTTTAGTTGTTTTTGTTCTCATGACTACACTTGATGTAGATACTAAATATGAGAACTTGCACCCATCAGTATTTGTTGGTTGTGAGTACAAAGCGGTTCGTTTGTGAATTTAATTATACAGCTGAGACAACTAAAACATGCAGGATGCTGACCCTTGAGGGCTGATGTTAGACACCCCTGAGCTAATCTCTATTTGTGCGGGCCATTATTTTTGTTAGTAGGATTCATTTAGCAGTTTATTTTGGCAACCTGTAAAGAGTGTAACCCGCCTCTTGCCAAGTAAACCAGATTCTCTAATACTCTGCAAGGATACGCGAGTATAGACCATGAATGGATGAATGGATTTTGGTGTGCATGTTGTCCGTTTTTGCTCTGACTCATTTACATCTGTAGGCCTGTTATTTATTTATTTTTATTACTGATTCTATGTTTGACTTCAATTCATTTTACATTTTCAAAAGATTTGCGATGGAATATGTGTCATACTTGCTCTCATTAGTACATTTAGACTTAAAAACAGTAGTGGTTATTGTGTTGTTTTTGCCTAAATTTTTGAGAATTTGTTTTTTTTTGTTGTTTTTCAACTGAAAAATAAATTATAAAGTTCATTCTGTTGAACTTCCAATCCTGCTGCTGGCTATCAGTATAATTGGTCTATGTTGTAGTGAATTAGCACCCCCATGCTCTTTTGGGTGGGTGAATTACGTCTCAGACTGAAGCTGTTTGCAGTGACTGACAGTACCTTCGGCGTATCGACACTGAGGAGATGCCACATCGTAGTCAAGACTGAGCTTTTAATCCCAACCATGCATCCCTAAGGCAAAATCCTTAAGACCCTACGTTTTTGCCGTGCATGCCAATGCACCCTTGGACCCCGGCCGAGCTATTGACGCCTGACCCCTTCTGCATCAAACACCGAGGTTACTCATAACCCCTGCTCGTCTTTCATTATTGAGATGTGAATGAGGAAGGGCAGAAGGAGGGGTGGTGCTCATCGATCGGTCAACACAGGAATATTTGATTGTTGCTTGGGTGCCTGTGCCAAGACACTCTTCTTCATTGAAACACACCATATGAAGGTAGTGCAGAGAAAGAAAGAAAAAAGCCAAAGTGCACATAAATGAAGAAGGTTCCGAACATGTTTTAGTCTTTTCACAATAAACCGTGTGGTGTAAATAGATAAAATTGTTTATCAGAAGAACATAGTTTGCTCTCTTGTCATACAAGGCAATTAGCAGCTAAACAACCTTCTGGAAGCTGAGCGCTGTGGGGGATCGTTTGTGAAGCAATCCGGTTTTAGGCTTGGAAAAAAAGAAGGCCTTTGAAGAAGGAAAGTGCTGGAAGCAAAGACTGGACCAAGTCAGACATTGGAAGTTACCATGGTGACAGCGACTGAAAATAAAAAATCTGTGCTTAAAGGCAGGCCTCTGTGCGGTGTGTGAGGAGAGCAATGGCTGCAGCGGTGGGGGTACAGTGATGCAGCGTACTTATTGATTTGTGTAGAGATTTTAAAATACATTGAATGGAGTGCTGGTTCCTTTTTGAATGTTGATGGAGGGTTTCTATGCTTTGTGCAGACAAACCTTAAGATACCATTCCTTTATTTTTCCCTTTCCAAATCAACCAAATACGAGTTATAGGGAAGGATTAGAATCTTTTTGTTGTCACATAAGCTCCCCAAAGCACTCTTTGAACTCAAAGCATCAACAGATGTCTTTTTCTGTGCATAACAGACATGACTTGATGTCTTGAAAATTGAAAGTTGTGGCCTTTCTGCCCTTTTTGTTTTTATTCCCCGTACGTCCCTCTGAAGGCCGGCACAGCAGTGGCACGGCCGACAATCTGGATGAGGAATCTTTCTTGCAGCTATCCTTTTGAGATGCACTTAAAATCGCTGCAGGGATGATTCAAAATATTTCAGATTAGCTCTGTGCTTTCATTTTTGTATAAAGCCTGTTCCGCCTATCATTCCCTTTGAAAAAATATTGGTGCTTATTCAACCAGTCTCATTGGTTATCAAAAATCTAATCCCTCCTAAAATCTATAAATGAACTTAACTCTATCTGTAGCTTGAAAGATTCTACCTTTCTGAGGAGTTAATGTATGCACTTAAATACAGAAGATTGTTTTTGTTTCTTAAGTTTTTTTTTTTAAATGGGTGTTATTTGTATGAGTGTGGAAAAATTAAGTTTAATATGACCCACTAACAAAGAATTAAATTGGTTTTGAATCTTCCATTATATAGTGTGTACTTGCAAGAGATTAACTAAAAACAACTAAACAAAATTAAACACACTTAATATGTAGACTACTTATTGATGCAAGGGTTAGAATTAATAAAATGGGACTCAAGCTACATGAATTAAAGTTAGTTAAAAACCTAAAGTCATTAAAAGGCTTTTTGTCTCAGAAACTTTTTGAATACACTGAATAATTCTGAATTTTAATCTCACATTATTGTAGGAGGAAGAAAGAAAAAAAAAAGCGGCACAGAAAAACATGAGAAGCCCAGGGTTTTGGAGCTGCAAAGATAACCCTAACCACCAGCAATAAAATGGTGAAAGACTTCGTACGGAAAAGAGAGATGCTGTTGATCGTCTCTTTAAACTATAATTCTAATTTCCTTCAGTCTGTGACACATCAGTATCATTGCAGCTCTGGTTGCAGATGACCTTAGCTTCACATTTGGTAAAAATCTTTTTTAGCACATCTCCGCAAGAAGAAGAAAGGTTTGCCAAAAATGGCTCCACGGGCTGAAAGCCCGTAGGGGCTACTCGCTGGAAGATAAATCAAGTGTCACCAAGAAGATATGGAGCAGCATCATCTGTTGGCAAGAATAGAAAAATTCATCTTGTGCAATCGTAAATCATTGCAAAGACCGGCTCGAGTGAATAGGCTTCAGCCGCAAAACAAATTGATATGTGAGGTTAGCGCAAGTTGCAATCCTAACCCTTGTAGTGCGTCTTTGGAGGCACCGGAGGAGATGCTGTGGGTGTTGAGATTTACATAGATGACAGCGCCTAGCCAAGGATTAGTGGCTTGTCTCTGAAAGCTGGAGATATGCAAATCAGACATTCAGCTTCATTTAAAGCTGTTATTTTCTTATAATGAGCTATTTTTGAAATATGAGTACAATTTGTACCCCATCTATATATATATATTTTGTCAGAGCAACAGATTTAACCTTAATTTGCAATTTTAGGAAAACTTTTACTGTAATACATTAGCTTTGCTTAGTGTTTCATATTTTGACTTAAAATTGAGATTTGAAGTACCACCTTTTTGAACACTAAAGGTGAAAGACTTTGACTTGACCATTCTGACACATCAACTCTGGCGATAAGTGAAGATTGCTGGTAGCTGTACCGACAGTCCAATGTCAAGTCTAATATTTTTTCCCCCATATTTTTCCTGAATTTAGTGCCATTTGTTTTCCCATCTGTGTTGACCAGCTTCCCTGACTCTACTTGCAGGAAAAATGCCTGCCAACACCATGATGCTGCCACCACTTTGTCATATCAGGTAGATGGTGGGTTGATAATGAATCTCGTCTAACCTGTCAATCTTTGTGATAACAGCCAATTGGTTTCTTATGATTTCTGTCAGCCATGACTTTCATCTTACCATTATCCCACAAAAGGCAGATCTGGCTGCTCCACATTTAATTGTTGTTCTGTTGACCTCTTTGCTTCACATATTGAAAACAATGCATCATTTTCCATTCAATTAGTTGATGCTTTGTTTTGGTCTATCACATAAAATATCTGTTAGAAATACCAGCGTTTGTAGTTAACATTGCAAAGAAAGAGTAATTTCCAAGCTTCAAGTTAATAAAATAAACTAACAATTGTGAACAACTTATCTTTTTGACTGTTTTAGCTTTACCTAACAATGGTAACCCAAGTAGCCTTAGTGGTTTGTGTACCACATTTTAAGGAACCCTGGTTTTACATTTTGTTTTTCACCAAATGTAAATCCACTGAGATAGTGTCCTGTTAATGTTCAAGACTGAAGGAAACAACTCCCCCTGGGACATGATCACACGTAACTGAGCATAACATCAAATGAACTGTCACAGGCTGTATGTTCACTTGTCAGTCCACTTTGGCAGAAATCCCTGCTGCCTTGTTTTAAATGAGCCACAGTCACATCTAACAGGCATGCTGATGTGTCCTTTTAATTAGTTACTGTCATAGCTGTTGAAACATATAAATCATATGTGTCTGGAGGTCCATTGACATTAAAATCTATGTGAAAGACTGCTGTTTAATTGCAGCAGCCGTATTCATAGTAGTGTTCTATCAATTAACTCATTGGGATAGAACCAAGGGGAAAAAAGAGCATAAAATGTATTAGTTAGGTTCTTCTAATAGAAGACATTTTTTTTCCCCCATGAAAAGTCAAAACCATTGTTGTTGAGGCTGAGGATCACTATCAAGCTGAAACCAAACATTGTTATTTGGACTCTTTGTAGCCGTTCAATTTCCAAGATCTTTATCTGCAGGCATCTGAGGAACTGGCTGGGGATTTTTTGCAGAGTTTCTGTTTGCCCTTTAGAGACAGACACTGATGTCTGCTGCGTGCTGCGGTCCTGCCTTGAAAGCAGAAGAAAGCTGCACATGTGAGAGCATATATGAAAGCAGCCGAGCATTTGTGACAGGGAGGATTCATCACACCCAGGCTCTATTGTTTTTGCAACGACAGCTCCAGGCTATACTGTACCTATACATTACCAGCATCTGAAAAAATTACAATTAAACTGCAATAAAAGGAAGTCCGTACACTCATCCAAATTAATTATAATTCACGCGCAAGCTTTTATTGTGTAGTTCAAACAGTACTGCAGCTATATAAACTGTATCTGCTGCATAAAAGCAGATATAATGTATTCATGTTTGGATCTGTTCTTTTTCTCTCCCTGATGTTGAATTTGGAAGCATCTGACTCCCCTAGTGCTCTCCAGCAGGTGCCAAATTTATACTTTAATTGAATTTTGCTGTGCACAGCTAGATGGATGTCCACACCATGCGCAGAATCACAGGCTGACCTCTCAAGGGGAGAGAAGAATTACATCACCCAATACGCATGGCATATAAACAGATGGATTAATTTCTAAGAGGGAGAGTGGACATATCATACTGGTATACACCTGAATTTCTTGTGCTTGATACTGTTTGTCTTTTTTACTTTTTAGTAAGTTTACATTCTTAATTTTGGTAGTTTGCATTTTATTTTAATAACCTTAGAAGATCACTTAAAAGGATGTCAGGTTTTATTAACGTCTAAAGTCAAACACTTCATTTACGACCACGTATTGCTATTATACATCCATTCTTCACTGACACAGTCATACCATGTACATAATAAAATATAGGCAGAAAAACTATGCGACATGCAAAAATGAAATATGCTGTTAAGCTTAAATATTGAACATAGGACGTAATAGGTTGCGTGTCCAGAACAGGCATTCTTAATGGCCATTTGGTTCAGTTCTCCACCACTCCTTCTACCATTTTCATAGTTATTTGGGAATAGTTAAATCACCGGATTCCTCTCATCATACATTCTTATGAAACTATAAAAAAGGGGTGATAATGTGATGGTTTTATCACTGTGTTCTACATTATGAAGAGAAGGACTGAAAAGAACGAATGAAGTGACTGCTCTCAGGGCTTTGTATTTTATGACTTTTTGGCTATTGAAAGATCCATTGTTTAAAAGAGCAAATCTCGCTCCATCCTGCTTTGTGTTTGGCGCCACCCTTTGACTGGGAGTGTAATTGCTGCTGTTGCTCCCTGATAAATTTGTTGTGGCTCTACCAGCTTATTTTCTACCCAGTAGAGCCAGCTAGTAGAGGCAGAAAGAAAATAAATTCACCTTGAAGGAATACTTGTCTCTGACTTTTTAGAGCACATACCGTTCCTTCTTTGTATCTTATTTCTTGTCTTCCATTCTCTACAAAGAGGAACCCACACACCTCCTGAAATGTTGAGGCTACGGTTATAGGTTTACCATTACTTATAGGGCAATATTATGTAATATAATTTGCTTTATACCTAAGGAAAAAAAACCAACCAATAAGTTTGCATGATTGAGAAAATTGATTTTTTTTAAAAATATCTACAAGTGGTTACTGTGTTCACGATTTCAATATATTTCATCACTTTATAAGGCAAATAGATTTTTTTTTGTCTTAAAAAGTTTGAATAAGTTTGAGATCATTTCTTTTTAAGCTTTGGCAAACTTATCAACAGAAAGATCAAATATATATATGGTAGATATTTAAGGTCGTTGCAAATGTTTTCCTATACTTTTCAAGAAAGTATAGGAAAACACTACTACACATACATAATACATACATCTCCAATGTTTGCAGATAGTTTTTTCTGACTCTTCCCATTTTTATTTCATGCACCACTTCTGCTACTTCTCAATACTTGTTTCTTAAAAGAAAAACACTCTGTCCTGTTCCAAAATACACCACGTTTTCAGATAAGAGTTCCTTGTGAAACACTTTGTTGCAAGAATACAATATCTGTCAAAGTTTTTTTTTTTCTCCGAAGAGTTTTTGCGGCGCTAGTGGCTCGTATTTTTTCTACAGCAGGCAGACAGGAAGGAGGGTGAGGAGAGGGGGGAAGACATGCGGCAAAGGTCGTCGGGACCGGGAGTCGAACCCGCGACGTCCGCGTCGAGGACTAAGGCCTCCAAACATGGGGCGTGCTAACCCCCTGCGCCACCACATCTGTCAAAGTTTAAAGAAATAAATAACAAAAAATGTGGTATCAACAGTCCACAAACATTGAAAAAGTCAAGAAGTTAAATAAACTGGATTATTGATCCATAAGCACCTGGGTCCCACAGTTTTTTACAAAATATAATTTTAATTAAAGCTCTCTGTAAAGTGGCCACTTATCTTAGCACATGGTTACAATGTGTTCATCAAGCTTTGCTTGTGTTTGTGCTTTAGGCTTCTGGATTGTTGCCAAGCAGAGCTTCATGGATGAGTCTGTAAAGTCTCAGTATCAACTTGGGGGGGCCTGAAAATATTGGAGTAGTCTGCTGCCTGGTTGGTAATCTTTCACCCAAACTAGCCATGCTGCTTCAGTGCTTCCATATTTCTTTTCGCTTGTCTAGGATGAATTGCATCTTATCTTCCAAATGCAATATTGGAGAGGGAGCAAGCTGAGTGATGTCAAATCTTATGAAACCTACTAATCGCTGTGAATGGCTGTGAGGGATTACGTTTGTCGGGTAGGAAAAAAAAAGCTTGAAATAACCTTTTTTTTGTAAGCAGTGTAAGGAGTTTACAAGGAGTGATTAATACTGACCTTTGTTTGACCATTCCCAATGAAACTTTCTCTTCTTCACTTAGCAGAGCTCCATAAAGGTTGCTCATACATACTGACATACAGAGAAATGCCCAGATCTGATCGTGCACAGCACTGTCAGCACTTTATTTATTTCCGCTTAGTTCCAGTCTGCTAATCCAATAAAAACTAAACATGGTTGATGTTTTATCGCCTATACCAATACACATCTGACAGAGCTTGATGGTTCTCTTAAGTTTTGTACTATACTGTTGATACCTCCCTTTTTCTTGTCATGTGTTGCTCAACAAATTGATCCAATCAGCGGTTCATACTTGCATTTCTGTGAGGACGTGTTCACACATTTGTACAGCAGCATGCAAGCTTAAGCATTTGAGAACAGCGAGTTCCTTCAGCGGCGTACTTCAAATCCTCTGCGCCCACGCTCGGCTATTGTGTCTATGTTGTAGACATTCATTCCTGATCTTTCTCCTCTGCCTCTTAATCTGCACTAAGCGGATCTCTTGATGTTGGAGAAACAAAGTGTTCAGATCTAAAATAAAGGGAGTGTCTGTGAGTGGGATTCAGCAATGAGTCTACAGTTTGGTGGGGCACATGTGATCATTTTTAGGTTTCACTAATCCTTAGCCAAATGCGCAATTACGCAGAACTTTTTCAATAGTTTGTTTTAGTTTGTTTTCCTATGTTACGAAAATGACTTCAACAGTCTGTTAAAGCGACAACTTTCAACTTTTTTTATGGGTATGTATATATGGAAGTGGGTGATGTTAACAAAATATATCAATATTTCTTTCTCTATGGATTGATTTTGATAATAGTCACAATATTTTTTCTGATTGAAATTCTTGTTTCTAAGATTCCATCTGTTTAATATAAAAATAGACTAATTCAACTGATTATAGTAAATAATTAAAGAGCTTCACTATCAAAAATTACCATAAACTAAATGAAACATACCCTTAAGCACCGTCGGACTTTATGGATAACAAACGAGTATATCTACATGTTCATTTTCTCAACAGGCCATATACTGTTGTACAAAATCCATTTGAATTATTTGTTTCAGTACACGTATGAAGTAATTCAAATGAAGTTACCATGATTACTCTTATTGTAAACTATTGTAATAATTGTTTTCCCCAACTCTAATGAACTGTGGGGAGGAATTAAAATAGCTATACAAAGCATAAGGGTGTCCATATGTGCTCCTGGCACCAGGACATCCTAGGCTACAGTTCGATGATCGACTTTTTTTGTTGTCTCATCTGATCTGCGGCTGCATGCCTTGGGCACTCGGGTGAAGAGAGGGCCGGCGCTGTCCACTGACCCCTACCTGGTGATTGTTGGGGAGAGTGCTCGTCAGCGACCTTACGTATGGCTTTGAGGTTATTCTGGTCTTAGAGTCAGTTTTAGAATAAGCAATTCTAAAACTGTTCATAAAAGAATAGAATTATAGATATTATGAAATGTGTAGGGACCCTACACCAATATGAAACGGTGTAAGTTAGATGATGTGGTGGATATCCTTCTTCCCTTTTCCCTGAGCGCATTTTAGAACAACAACCAAAAATATCACTTAACCCATAAGAAAGGATAAATGCTGTTTGTTGCAGCTGGGGAAAGATCTCATTGTCTTCAAGATAATGAGACATTTCTACCGTGAGTGTTGAAGACCATCACTGTAGCGTATTGGGTCAGAAATATTGACCCCTTTGTCACTTTTTTCCCTCTCCTTCCCCACATTTCTTACAAACACAAACTCTCAAGTGTGTGTCCACAGCAGGCAAAGAACTCAAACACTACTCCGAACACATGAAACGCACAGTTCAAACATGAGCTGTTTCTTGGCACACAGAGTGTTATTTCAGCACATTGAGCATCGTTTGTTTTCTTGACATGGAAGCTAATGCCAGGTGTAAAAATTCTGTCTGAATGAAATGAAATTGGCTCTTACCTTAACAGGCTGTTCTCATTGGTAATACTGCATTACCGATAATAACGTTAACAGGTGCAACTTATTATAAAGAAAAGTAAAAGACAAAAAAGTTTACTTTTTGACTTGCGACACTAATATTTTGCTGTTTGTTTAGAATGGAAGAATACAAGCAACAACAGTAAGGTGACAGACAATAACAATAAGTAGACTCACATGAAGATGGAATAAAAATAGGTATAAAAGATATGTTACATATCACACAAAACCAATAAAAACAAAAGTTTTAACACATAAACTTATGTGTTAAAATTTACACGAGGGTTATACATGGTATGCCATGTATAACCCTCAAAAATTGTGAAAAAAAGACATCATTCTTTAATATTGCTCCAACAGTGAAACATAATAACAAAAAGTTAAGTGGAAGAAAAACTTTGGTAGATAAGGAATAGAAATAACTATAGCATGGGAAATATTGTGAGGAAATATCCATTCGAGAGTTTGGAGGAGATTCACAGGATGTGGACTGGTTCTGGTGTCAATGTTTCAAAAGCAGTCCGAAAGGGATTTATCCAGTACATTAATAGTTCAGATGCAGAATTCCAGCTCTTTGTGCTTTTTTAGCTCTCTTCCGGCTACATTTCTTTTTTGGAAAATTGCTCAAAGCATTTTGGCCTCATGGAATCTGATTCAGCAATAAATGGTTAGCCTTCAGATTTGAAAAAAACTAAAAAATTTCTACTCTTGTCATAAATCTGTTTTTTTGTGCTAGAGATGTTACAGTCTTTCATTCAGTCACCAATTCATGTTTGGTAGTGTTTGCACCTGGTTTGGGTTCAATGCAACCAGGAGGAGTGAGCTTCGAAGTCAGCCAGAGTGGGGATCAGCCTGTGATTACAGCAACTGCAGTTTGTGCTTACATTAGGCTCTGGTTCTTTGTGCTTTATCTTCTCTCATCAGCTAGCACCTTGACTTCCAATCTGCCAATTATAAAACAGCAGATGTAAGGAACATAGAAAGGGGAAAAAAAGGCAGTCGGAAAAGAAAATCAGGAGAAAAGTAACATACATTTCACCTTCTTTTTTCAAACCCTTTGTGGGCAGTGATTATATCCATGGGCCTTTTGAAAGCGTTAATCCTATGGTGCCATTTTTATCTGATAAAGAACAGAAAGAACAGCTACATCAAGTTAATACCACCTGTGTTTCATTCTTTACTTGTGATATATTACATCAGCTTCAGACCACCTGCATTTTAATACATATTTCAGCATATAACCCAGACTTAAACCACTTCACCTTCTCTTTGTTAGTTCAAAGGGGTCTATAATAGGCAAGTGTCTGCTGCAATCCTTTAACTTCACGTTTTGATTCAGTGACGGTTCTGTGGCCTTCAATCTAACAGGATTCTCCCTTTAAATTCCCCATTGGTTCATGCTTAATATGTTTAGGTCTCTATGCCGCTTCAAAAGAATGGAGTTTAACTGTTTTCAGTATCTGGACAGGCACTAAAAAATGCTTATACTATTTATGTTTCATTGGCTCCATCTACCCATCCATCTACAAATAATTATACAATAGCAATTTGGACAAAAAACTGTATTTTGGTTGGGAAATTCACTTGGCAGTTAAAATCCTTAGTGGAAACATGAAAGGAGGGATCTGTCCTGCTATTTACTGATTCCTTTTCATCCTACAGTTTCTGCAGTTTCCACATTAAAATCCTGACCACTGTGCAAATATGTGACAGAAATTCATGAATTTGACACTGAAAAACAAACAGAAACCCCATCATTCTTTCTCCAGCCTTTCATGCCCCTTCGGAAATTTACTCAGACAATATTTAATCAGACAGCATCTGCGGCTGCTTGTTTTTGTGCATGCACTGGTAAAAATGAACATGGATTGTTTTTCTTTTTTAAGTAGGTCAAGATAGGCTCAGATTAAGTTTGCAATCCATGTTAAATAAACATTCCAATGTTTAATCCCCCAGGAGGATGTTAAATTGAAAAGGCGTGTGATTAAAAGTCCAGATTTGTTCATAGCCTTTACCTCAAAGGGTATGGATTAGCAAAGCTGAGTTGGCCCCTTAAATGTGAATGTGCAGCTAGATGAGTCAGCGGGCACTTAATGATGTCAGACAAGAAAATAATTGGTGTATTGCGTGTGTGTCTCCGTTTGCTTCATCGGATGGTTTATGTCTCTATTTAAAACTTTTGCTGGTTCCATCGCTTCAATCCACAGCGAAGACACCCAAATTTAGCTTGCACTTACCTGCTTATTACAAACCAGCCACCTCCAAACAGACTGATGGATAAATTTAAGTCAGGAAGAGAACGGGGGAGACCATAAGTCTGCCTTGGTAATTGTTTTTCGGTTTCATCGGCTTGACCCCTTATTTATTTGATTGTCATTTACTGCCTTTGCATTAGCTCTTGGTAGATAGGAACTGTAGCTTACCAACAGCTGACCGCTGTGACTGAGCGAGGAAGACGGATGACTGGTCGGGTTCATGAACCCATAAAGCTCACATGGGAGGAAGTTGGCGGACCATATCTCATTACCGGCTCAGGCCTGAAATGAGATGGGTCCCTTTTTTGCCTGTCCCTCACTGCTCCGATTGATTAGTCAGCAGCCAATCAATGTTAATTAAGGTGTAGAGAATCATTTAATTGTGGCATATGAATCATGGTGTCAGACCCTTCCTTGACCTTCACAGGACTTAGACTGTGAACCGTCTAAATACTGTTTGTATATTGAAGGGTAATGGGAGTGTGTAAATGAGCGCAGGTTTGATGGACGTCTGCCCTGAATGTGCTGCAGTCTGCAGCAGTAAACCTCTCGTAGATCGAAGCAGAGACAGGATCAGACTTGGCATGCTATTGTGCAAAAGCTTCCCAATAACTAGGTTAAAAAAGCATTCAAAAGTTAATCTTGTTGAGTTATTCAGTTTTAAAAAATATAAACATCGTTGTGTTAATTACATACCAAGATATACTTCAAATGTTTACTTACTTCTTTTGTCGAATGGGAAGACGATATGAAATTAATTAATACAGAAATGTTATGTTGTAGTCATGTTACAGCGTACGTATTTGTGGGACAGACTGCTAATTTGACAAGTCTGTCAAGTCTGTGGAGAGTGTCATTGGCACTCTCCACCAGGATGGTTGTGGTCCAGAGGTAAGTTTCTACTGTCAATGATGACACATTCAGTGATTTGGGAAGCCATGTTTTCTGCTGGTATTGGTGCGCTGTTTTGTCAAGTCCAAAGTCAGATGTAGCCATTTGCTATTTCCTGTTGCTTTGGCAGCTTTTCTATTACTTTCCACTTATGTTTTGAAACCATTCCTGGAAGGAGTACTCTGAAAAGCCAGGCACTGACCCTTATTCACTTAACTTTGTTGTGGAGTGTGTCTTAGGGTATGCCAGAATTTTGCTGTGTTTTTTACAGGGAAACTCTGTAAATATGGATTTTACAGTACTTATACGGAAAATATCTAGCATCCACATCTGCCGGTATGTTACCGTAAATTATAGTGTAATATTTCACATACTTTTTTGCAGAAGTAGATTCAAACAAAAAGATGCAAAGTTTAGATTTTTGTATTCACTACAATCAAAATAAAATAAATGCTTGAAAATATATCCACTGGTGTGTATAATAATCCATATAATTCTATACTCTTTATTTGTAAAATAAACTCATTGATTATATCAATTATTGAGATGCGCTTTTATTTTCGAAATGGATGCAGAAACCCAACAGATCTATATCTGTCAAAACGTTTAAAGCTTAATGTTGTGAGATAAGTGCTGCTTCTGTTATGCGAGGCGAGAGGCTCTCCGTGCATATGAAGTGGCGCTTTGATTGATGAGTGCCAAAAACAAAATGGCAGAGGAGAACACCACAGGCACCAAAATTGTGTTCTTTAATGAAGACCTGCATTTCATGCTGGAGATGATTGTGCAGTCAGTTGATTGTGTCTACCTCCTTCCCCACAACCTCCGCCTACCACAACAACCATCCATCATGTGATAATAACGCTCCAACCTGTGCATGGTCTGGTTGGTACACCCATGACTTTCAACTCTATTCCTCCACAACAAGATGAATTTGTCTCTGCCAGAGCCAAATGAACCTTAAAAAGAGGGGAACTTCTTAACTTTGTAGATTTCAGAAAATAGTACGGCACTGCTCTGTTATTTAGTTTGATCGATGTATGATTAAAATCAGTCTCCTTGGCAAAGTTATGTAAATCCTTTAGAGTTGTGTTTCTCTACATAATTCCTTGAAATTCAAACATCTGAAGTTTGATCCACAGTTGTTTCTGGGTATTAAGGGATCCTTTCCTCCACACTTTATAATGTGCAAGTCATATTGGATCTTTTTGCAGACCACAGAGAAAGGGAATCTAATAATTTACCATACTGTTAAAATAAACAGTAGTTTAAAGTAATTTTGTAACACATTGAGTACCAGATATCGTTTTGCCATATTTGAAAAGTGGTGTTATGCAAAAGACTTGTTAAATATGACACCAGGGCTATTTGCTAGCTTAACATTATGTTTTGAGGGTACAAGGTTCGTTTTCTTAGCCTATGATGTTCACTGTGATGTTCACAGCAGAGACCCTATTTCAGAACTTAGCTATAAGCACTGCTAAGCTTTCTAGCTTGATTGCACAGTGCGAGAGATTGCATTACATCAGCCAAAAGCAAAGCTTAGTGTTACTTTCAGGAGGAGTTGAAGATACAAACTAATCCATCTGGTGTTCCAGGGCCTGGTCATATGCAGGAAAATGGTAGCAGGTAGATGTTTTGTTTATACCCCTATGTTCAGTGGAAGAGATATTCTAGTGTTCATTAAAGACTCAACACCTATGAGATATTTAGCACTTTGGTTAGCCAGTCAGTCCAGCCTTCGTCTTCAAACACCACAGTTGAGAATCTCTTTCTGAGAAAGTCCATATGTAATATTTAGTGTTTGACTGTCACGCGTTGTGCCCACTGATTGCTGTTTGTACCTTTTGATAATTAATTCTATGATTTCTGCAGATGTAACAACAGGACCCAGTGTGCTGTGGTAGCCGGACCAGACGTGTTTCCTGACCCATGCCCGGGAACCTACAAATACCTGGAAGTCCAGTACGAATGTGTGCCCTACAGTATGTATTTTCCACTCTTGCCTACATTTCTAAAGCTCTCAGTCATACTAATGCCTTCTTAGCAACGATTCCTCAGCAACTTCATCGTAACTCTTATCAGTACTGCTCTTAAGGTCAAAGATGTCTTAAGTGCACATTGCAGTGGTAAACCTATGCTGGGGATGTTGTGATGATTTTTTTGTGATTGTGTACTGAAGTAGATAAATAAAAAATAGAGTGTATCAGAGCAGAGAAATGTCAACAACATTGGATGTCTTTAAGATATTTGACTTAACCCAGGAGGGAACGCTTTCACTGTTGTCTTTCTCTATGTTAAATTTGAAAAATTTACAAACCGAATATTTTATTTGTCTAACAGAATCACGGCATGGAAGATTTTGAAAATGAAATATTTCCTACTTGTAACACTTTATTTGAGCATTTCAAGAATTTGTTAGAAGTTGCACACATATCAAGTCTGCACACATGATAAGAAAAATAAAGTTAACTTGTTTTCTGGAAACCAAGCAAATGTTTGGCTCTCCGTGGCATTTCTAAAGGGATTCATTCTAATGGTTAAATTTCTGCACCAGTTAAAGAACAAGCAATAGTATCAAGCTGCAATAAACTTTAGTGGAAATGTTTAGGTGTGGAAAGGGTAAGAATGGGGTTACAGGATGAACACATGAAGAGGAAATCTACATGAGGTCAGAGGAAATGGAATGGACATTGCCATATAACCCTAGGTATTGTTTTAGGGCGACTTTTCAGCGTATCATCAAAGCCGGTCATGCCGCCTGCCAAGATTCTGATGTGCTGTCAGGGCTGATATGGGAAAAAAATGTTTGAATAAATCTGGCAGTGGGCTTTCAGATGTATGGTCTGCTGTAGCCACGGGATTGAGGAGAATTGTAGTAATTCAAATTCAAATCAAAACCATCTTCCTAACATGTTAGGTCTTTACTCGGCTCCCTTTAGAAGTTTGACAGACAGCAGCTTTGATCTTGTGATGCAAGAACTCTTTTTTTACTAGAGATATAAAGCCTGCAAACACCTCTTTTATATCTGACTCCTTCCTGTTTACACATTTTGTCATTCCAGCCACACGGTGTCTTTTTTCTTTATTGAGGTGTAAAACACTCCAACCCAGCCCCGGCTGCTTCGGTGTACAGAGACATACTTGGTCTGAACTGTGGCCTACAACAGCACTTAGTTTTCCATAATATCCTGTCCTTCATATCCTGCAGTGGTTCCTGTTGGAACTAACTTGAACTTTTGTTCCATCCACTTATAGTGTTGACTTCACAGTTTGATAGCACTCGCATATTGATATATTCCTGGAACAGGATTATACTTTTTCCGTTTGTTGGGCTGTTTGTTACGTTCTCAGTTTTTGTGCAAATTATATTTTTATCCCAAGAGTTGTACTTGATCACTGCCGTTTACTGTGCAGTGTATTCTCAAAATTCATGAAAGTTATGAACAAAAAACTATTTACAAAAGATGAACAACATTTAAGAATAGTGTAAGACTTGTGTTGTAACACCGCTGGTAATCTTTAGTAACTCAAAGGTTAGAGCTAAGAGGTGTAAAAAACAAAGTGGCTTAGCTATTTACAGTACTGCATTGAAAATGAATAAAAAAATCAGAGAAACATTGTTTAAAAAGAATGAATGTTTAAAAATAATACTTAGAAAACCTCAAGACCTGCCAGTTTTAGTTATTAAAAGAAATTGAATATTAAAAAAAATAGGAGCACTCAAGAATTATACATAGCATTGTATCACTATGTTACGTTCTATTCCAGATTGATGTCCACATTGTGGCTCCAGACAAAGAGACGTTCAACATGGAGGTTTGGTTTTCAGCCAGTTTTCATCCGTTATATTTAGTGTAATTGAGCTTTATTCCAAAGGGATGTTGGCTGGTCCACCTTAAACATGATGCCTAAATTACTCCTGTCTGATCACACATGGTAAATATGTTCAGCCTATACTCTTGTGCAAATATTTAAACCTTTTTTAACTTTTTTATAGTCATATTTAGCCACATAATTAGACTTCCTGGCTCCATTCAAAAAAAGGCTTACAGCCAATGCTAAAGGTCATTATTTTCCACATCCCCGTTGAAGCAATAATAATAATAATAATATTTGCCCTTTAGGGCAAAATAAATTTCTGTTCTACCTATAGGATATAAGGTGTGAGTTTTGAGTCTTGTGTAAGTATTTTCAGCAGAAAAAAATGACTTATGCATTTGTTAAAGAAAGAACTAAAAATAAAGAAATAAAGGTCCAGCTACATAATTGCTATAATTTTCTTGCCTCCAGTTTGAACTTCAGTAGTGTAACTATGGATGGTGGCCAGAAATCATTGTTGGATAAAAAAAAGGCTTCATTTCCATCAAAAAAGGAATGAAAAAAAAAAACCAGATGACTTTCAGGGATTTTTAAATATACTATAAAACATTAGCAGAGCAACTTAAATTCACCACCATCTTTAGGACAAAATTCAAAGAAATTCATGTCTAATTGTCCAAATAATGCAGTCAGATCTTTTTTGTCTAGAATGAATTGAAAGGTGCAACGAAATACAACAATAAATGTGTAGATTTCACTATTGTTGTGATTGTCATTGATTGTCACTGAAGTGTAGAAACTTTGATAACCAGAGGAGAAAGCCTCCGTGCTAAGTCACATTTATTTAGTTGTGCTAAAATCATGAAGCATCTATAATGGCAACTGCGTAAACTTCAGTGAGTTTCATTTAAGAATAATAATACATAGACTTTATGAGACTCCAGGTTATTCTAGAATTAAAACAATTTTTAAGAGTGATTTGTCACTTTTAATATCTTCATTTCCACATATCCATTGTCTTCCACCTATGTGAGATTGGACTAAAGGGGTAACAGGTCCTGAATGGGTATCACACATTCCTCTCTCCAGTGATGCCCTCCAGCTCATTTCGAGGGAACCTAAGACATTCCAAAATCATCATAGTTACATAGTCCATCCAGTGGTTTTCTAACACCTATCCAGAATAAGAAAACAAAGATAATCCTTAACAGAATAAGACTGTATAGAATCCCCTTTTCATTGACAAGCCTTGATCCCAATACTTTTTTCAAACTTAAATTTCTCCCTCTGCTACTGTCCTACATCTGCACCCTCCTTGGTCCTCTACACCTTTCTTTACCATTGCTTTGCTTCTTTGTTCTCTCACTCTGTGGTCTCTTTTCCTCATCCCTTCGACCACTTTCACTTTTACATCTGTATTCCGCTTGGGGAGCTTCTTTTTCTTTTAGGGATAAATTACCTCTCTCCACCGATATCTTCATAAAGCGACATGATAGCAGACTCAGATGTGCCGTTAATAATGGCGGGGAGGGGAGTGTGCTAAATCGATGGACACATGCCGTAGATACAATATTGATTTCATTAATTTGCGATTTGATCCGCTCCATCAGTTGTAATGGAGGGACAAAAAGAAGTTATAACAATTACCGCCAAGAGTGGTGGTGTCTGTGGGTGGCAGTGTCACAAGCCAAGGCAATGCATCATTTTTCAATTGAGCTGCTGTCTGAATAATTGTTTGATCTAAGATCTGACCTTCCTGTAAGGAGGTAGAATCATGGTGAACAATCAAAGAGGTTAAAACAGTAGTAACAGAAGGGATAAATTAAGAAATTAGTATATATTGCATGAAATTTATTACAGAGAAATGTATTTGCTTCATATTAGATCATATTAGATCTGGTATAACTCATGGACACTGATTGGTTTAAACACTGAACCACTGAAGTTGGTTCAGTGGGGTTAAGGTCAGAGATTTAATATATTGTGCATCTGGAAAGTATTCGCAGTGCTTCACTTTTTAAACATTTTATAATGTAACAGCATCATTACAAAGTTTATTAAAGTCTAAAAAAATGATTTTTAAATTTGTTAACAATAGAAAACCAAGAAAACACATTTACAAAGCCTATGCTTTATACTTTATTGATCTACCTTTGGCAGCAATTACAAACTCAAGTCTTTCTGAAGTTGATGCCACAAACTTTGCACACCTATAAGCTGTTTCACCTCTTCTTTGTACTTCTTATCAAGCTCCGTCAGATTGGATGGGAGACGTCTATGCAGCCATTTTCAGATCTCTCCAGAGATGATCAATCAGATTCAAGCCTGGACTCTGGCTTAGCCATTCCAGGAAATTCACAAAGTGGTTCTGTGCCACGGGTCATTGTGGTGTTGAAAAATAAACCTTTGCCTCAGTTTGAGGTCAAGAGCATTCTGGAGCAGGTTTTCATATAGTATCTCTCTATACATTACTTAATTCATCATCCTCTCTATAATGACTAGTCTGCCAGTTAATGCTGTTGCAAAACATCCCCATTGTGTGATGCTGCGACCAGCATGCTTCACTGTAGGGATAGCATTGGCCTGGGGATGAGCGTGGTTTCCTCCAAACATGACGCCTGGGATTCATGCCAAAGAGTTCAATCTTTGTGTCATCAGACCAGAGAATCTTTGTTTCTCTTGGTCTGAGAGTGCTTCGTTTGTTCCTTTTGGCAAACTCTAGACGGGCTGCAATGTGCCTTTTCTGAAGTTGTGGCCAGCTCTAGGGAGACTCCTGGTGGTTCCAAACTTCTTCCATTGACAAGTGATGAAGGCCACTGTGCTCACTGGAACCTTCAAAGCAGCAGATTTTTTTTCTCTGTCCTTCCCAGATTTTTGCTTCAGGACAATCCTATCTGAAGAATAATCAGTGGAAACAGCTCCCATTTGAGCTTCTTGCAAAGGCTGTGAATACTTACATAAATGTGATTTCTTGGTTTTCTTTCTATTTTCAATAAATTGTCGTAATAGGGTGTTTGTGTGTAGATGTTTGAGGAAATAGGTTCATTTAATGCAATTTGTTATAAAGCCGCAACATAAAATGTGGGGAAAAGGGAAGCACTTTCCAGATGCACTGTTGGTAACCTTGTCTTGTTGGAAATAAATCAATTTATGTTAAGTCTATCATTTCTCTTAGGAGGAATGGAAAAAATATCCAGTCAGAATAATACAAGTTTTTGATCTTGACAAAAAAATGTAATGGCCAACTTAGGGAAGAATATTTAACCAAATATCCATGAGGGAATATGTATCCATTTGGACATGTATGCGAAATAATTTTTTATGTCACAATTCTTTAAGGGTTCATGTAATATAACTATGTGAAACACAATCATTACTTAAAATACACTATTAAAAATGTCAAAGTCAATGACATTTCTGGCTTAATATAGTGTATATTGGCTTCTGAGTAGATCTGTACATGGTGCACTTCACTGTTAAGTACGACCACCTTCGTAGAACCGAACCTTTGAGATGTCTCATAAACATGACCACTCCAGTAGCTGACATCTTGTCTTAACCCCATCCTTTCACCTTGACTTTCAGTGTTTCAGTGGTGAGATGCCAGCCTATTCTCCTAGTGGCTTATTAAAAAACTTCCTCTCTCCATTGTTCCATTCTTCTCTTAGTGTAACTTTCACTCGAACAGCTCCTCCCAAAGGTCAAGTTGATAAGAGGTCAGAACAGCCGTGTCTTCCTCCTACACAGCCCCTGCAATCTTCCTCAGCAGTAATGAAGCCCTTAGATTCCCTCGGTGGCCCCTCAGGCTCTCCAACCTGTCATACAAGATCGGGCATCCGGACCTGTGTTGCCATGCTCTGCTGTTTAAGTAGCTTTTTTTTTTTTTTTTTTGAGATGTTGCGAACTTGTGGTGAGAACTTGAAACTTCTGATTCTGCTAATTAGTTGTACCTTCACGCTGCGGTTTCCATGGCAAATTAGCTAACTCTTGTCCAAGCAGTCTATCAAAATAGTCTATTAAAAAAAGGAGATGAGGTATAATTAAATGTCCTTTCAGAGATCTGATTTTGCTTTATATGCTCGGCAGAAACACTTCAGTGTGTTCAATAGGGAAGTGCAGGAAAAGTGGAAACAGAAAGGCAAGGACAAAGATAGAGTGAATGAATAAAGGAGAAAAAGACCTGCTGGCTGTCTGGTGCTATACATAAGGCACCAGTTCCCCCCACTGTTTGTATCTAATAAGGACAATATAAAATCCCGTCTCTCACACAGTGGGATCCACCTCAGCTCTGTCAGCTACTCCTCGCAATTTGGAAGCTAGGCCAGGATATATAATCATGCAATCAATTCTCAGATTTGCACAAAGCTGTGCAGGCTTGTGCGTCATTGAAAGTTGTCATGTAATTTGTCATATTTGCCTTCTATTTCCACCCCGACTAATTGGTTTTTAATTCATTTTGATAATAACAAAGAAAAGTTTAGGGTCTACTGTTGGAATTATGGTGCAGATTGTTTAGGTAAGGTATACCAAGCATCTGCTACCACTCTGCACTGGCAAATAAAACCAGGAAATTGATGGTCTGTACATGATTATCACTTACATTAAAGCTTAGGCCTGATGTGGGGTAATTACAGAGTCTGTTCTGGACCGGTCACACCTCAAATAAAAGCCACCTTGGGGACATGGACTGGACTTTATGGTATTTAATTGGACACTGTCTGTCAGCATGGTTGTATTGTGTTTTTTATATATTTTCCCCAAAGCAACATTGTCTATGGAGGCAGTTATCACTAACCTGGAGCCAGGGACTGTGAAATTAAACTCTTAGCGATGCATTTTTTAGAAGCATAAGTATGGCAGTGCAGATGGTATTGCAGTAAGACTTTGATAATATATGAGTGCATATTTGTAAAGTGGCAATTTAGAGATTTTTTCTTTTTTACAAAAAAATTATTCAGCCCCCCAGAGTCCATATAATTACCACACTGAACATATGTTTTTACACCATAATGTGTCTATACAATGACAGCACTTTTTGTATTCAATTCAACATTTTACTGTGCTAATTATTCAACACAACTGCTGTGTTAAAATTATTCAACACAGTGATTATGTAAAGGAACACAGTTATTATGTCCTAATATAGGCACATTATTGGGTTGGGTTTTGACTCAGTTTGTGATGATATGAACACATCCAGAGTGCATCCAGACAGCAAAACCAGAGTGGTTTTTGCATACAGAGTGTTTTGTACAAGGCATATTTGTAATGAATGAGTTATTGTTTTATAACCCAACAACATCATCAGTGAGCTGTCTGCCGTGTCCCTTGGTCTTCATGATGCTGTAAGAAACCTCCATTGCTTTCTTATAAGAGCTGCATTAACAAAAGGTAAATTACATACAGTTGGAATCTGTGTAGTAAAGATGCATTCGGAAGAGAACTAATCAATTTTGAAAAGGGTTTGAAAAAAATGTTTCAACCATGTATCAATTTTCTTCCATTTAAGATTTTTACACCACTTTGTGATGGTGCATCACAAAGAATAAATTGAAGTGTGTGGGAGTAAATGTAACAAAATGTCAGAAGGTTCAATGCATGTAAACACTTTGGAAAGGCACTTAAAAAATGGCAAAGCAGATAACTGCCATAAATACTTATCACTTTATTAGAGAACAAGCAACTCAAAACATGTAAATTGATGAAGCCTTAACATGAGCTTAGTTTGCTTCACCACTTCAAGGTGTTTTTGCATAAATCATGTCTTATTTACGTTGAACCTCTGATCTTGGATTTAACGGAGGCTAAATCCAACATCAGTAATTCAGCAACATCAGCATTCTACCTTCCCTAGCTCACAGTCAGTCCTCTCAGCCTTGGATAATCTCCCAGCTACTCATAAGCTTCTTGAAGAGCAAATCACCCCTGTTTGATGTAATCAGTAAATCTACTAAGCAGGTTGTCGGGAAGTTCACTGTTTTTTTTTTGTTGTTGTTTTTTTCCCCCTTTGCCCTTGAGCTCTTCAACGTGTGTCCGTTAGATCTAGCTTTGGAGTCAACACTAAGACAGGCGATGCATCAGCAAACCACACCCACCTCACTTCCAGCTGAAATGCCAGTGAACATTGTCCAACTTGTTCTGGCACCTTTTTTTCCTCCTCCTGACTCACTGCCTCAGCTTCCTCCCATGTTTGAAGCGGGGCTGCTAATGCCACCTCATCACTCAGTGACAGCTGACCACTCCCCAGCCCACACAGCATGCTTTGATGACTGTGACTTCCTGTCACATAGATGAACAGTGGTGCCGTGACCTGAACTTGTGGCGATGACTCTGTAAAATCTTAACTTTCTGATATGTGCTATTATTTTTAAATGTAGCGTAACAAGATACAATCGTGGAAAAAAAAAGAACACCCAAGGTCCAAGGCTGTTTTTTCTTTTAAATATGTGGACATGTTTTATATACACTTCAACAATTATGAAAAAAATTGTGTATAATAAATGAATAACAAAAACTGAAGAAAATATCTGTAGGCAAAACTTCCAAGGCTGCACAAAGACACAGCTGAGAGCACTGTTGCCTTGCAGGAAGAGGTCCTGGGTTCAAATCTCTACCTGTGGTCTTTCTGTCTGGAGTTTGCATGTTCTCCCTGGTATCTCTAAAATTGTCCTTACGTCTGTGTGTGTATAGTTGTTTGTCCCGTCTGTCTCTCTGGTGCCCAGCAATGGACTGGCGATCTGTCCAGGCGACACTGTGCCTCTTGACAATGACCGGTGGAAAAAAGCACCAGACCCCCTTTCAACCCTGGAAGGTTGAGCATGTTTAGGTAGTAGATGGATGTCCCCTAAAAATTGCAGCAATTACACAAAGGCATATCGAATTAAGAGCGTAGAATGAGAATGACATTACTTACCTTGTTTTATTTGGTGTGTTCTTGATTGCTGAAATGACTAAACTTCATAGTGAGATACACAGAGCAGTCAAAATATACCACCAGTTAATCCCCCAAGGTCTTGTTGAGAATAAAGAACTATAAGAGTCTGGGCCTAGTCAAATCCTAGATGTTGATCTTGTTGAAATGCTATGAGGTCATTTTAAACAGGGTGTGTGTTCCAGAAACCTCTAGGACCTTTCAAAACTGAAAGTGAGATTGTTGGTGATTTTAAAGACTGGTGCTAGAGAAAGTTCTGGAGGTTTTTGAGTAACACAATCCTTATTGTATTCAGTCAGGTGAAATTAAATCACTTTTTTTCAGAGGTACATTTGAACTTAACAGATTTATATGGTTGGCTGTTAAAAATTTCCTAGAACAGAACAGAATATTTAATGAGGGTACAGATTTCTTGCATGACTGTAATGTATATGTTGCAGTCACACTATCATGCTGTTTGAAAGATGCTTGGAGAAGAACTGAATGATTGTTTTTGCCAAAGGGGAGCAATCATCATCATGGTTGTTGCTGTCATTATCACCAACTTGATTGAAAGTCGGCTTGAGAAAAAGGTTATGTAAAACCATAAAACAGCCAGTAAATGTTCCACAGATTGCACAAGGTAAATAAATAATTCATCCACACAAGCCATTGTTTTAAATTTTATTACAACTCCGTATGCTGACATCTGATCATAAAGTACAATCACCCGTTAAATCAGTCTGATGCATTCGCCTATTACCACCATTGTGATATTTTTTCCAGGAATAAATACAGTTGCTCTTACACACAAAGAAAAACTACCTTTTATAGAATAAAAACCTACCCTTCCATTATTTCCAGTGTCTGAATGATACACTACAATAATCAGTGGGTTCCTAATTCCAGAAGCTCCTGATGAGATTCTCCAGGATTAGTATATAATACTATAAGATGTAATATTGTTATCTGTTTACTGCTATTTTGAATCCCCCCTTGTTAGGGGCAATTAAAGGGTTATTCCATTTTTTTTCTCTCTGATTATAATGCATAGTGTTTGGCAAAAAATATATTCTTTAATAAACAACAATTCTACAATCAAGAACCAAATCAACTAAAAACTACTACATTTATTTGTAGTTTTAAGTTCCCATTCTTCTGTAAAATGTCCTTTTCTTTGTACTGCTATTTAATGAGTTGTACAAGAATGGTGAAATTAGCTGGTTAAATAGTTGATAGTTAAATAGCTATCTCCTCTAGTAACCAACCGTTAGTCAGCTGCTTAACAGACATGCTTAACGAAGCTTGCCAACCGTAGTTTTAAATTCTAATTTGCAAGAGCGTTTAGTGGCTCGCCTTTAAGTTTTAGAGGAAAAGTTTCTCATTTTAATTCCAGACGAGCTTAATAGCCTTTTTTCAGCCAGCCCACCAATATTTGAGGGAGCTCTGTCACACACTAATCTCCCTACAGTGGCAGAAACCTCCTTTAACTCCTTTACTTTTTGCGGTAGGAGAGCTGTGATGAAGATGAAAAGACTATTTGAAATAAAAAAAAATCTTTAAAACCTTGTTACCTTGATACAGGCAACCTCCCAATGATTATCCAGTAATTTTTTATTCATTATGTTTCAATATCCAGTCTTTGATGTTCTGCTTCTGTCTGCCTCTCAGTGACCTGCGGTTATGTTTACCAGCCAATGACCTGAAAGCTTGGGGCTTATATTTTAATAGATGCTTACTGCATTCTGAAATGTCAGACTATATGTGACATAGTGCAAATGTGCTGGGACAAATAAAAGTGACACAGCCCTCTTGCATGCTCCTGTTTACTTTAGAGATCTGCAGGTTTTTCAAAAGAGAGAAGTCTGCCAGGTCTGGTGAATAAGAAAACAACTAAACTAAAATAGCATTGGTTTTACCAAAAAATCCAGCTTGGAAGGCAAATATTAGACATAAATTCTAGTGATTTAGTGCTGTACATTTTAAGGGTTTTTTTTTTTAAATAGAATTTTTCAGCGCTATGGATTTTATTTAACAGTAATTCAACAGGAATGAGACAGAGAGAAAAGAGGAAAGACATGCGGTAAATGAACCAAAAACAGCACGCTAGATGACCTGTGGCCTCTGTATAGGAAGCGCCTGCTCTAATCACTGGGCTATGTGACGCTCCACAATTTTAACCTTTATTGTGTCAAGAAGCCCTTGTAAAATAACTTTCTGCATGATTTCTTTTTTTTACCAGTTACTAAGATTCTAAAAAATAGCCATGGTATTGTGTTAAAAACAAGAAATGTCTACAATTTGTGATAAATCATTTGACTTTTAGTCAAACTATCAAAACGCAAAGCGCACAAGCAAACTAAGAGCCTGAAACTTTAGGGTAAAAAAATAACTGGCTGTAAGGGCGATATACTAGACCCAGAATAGGGTTAAGGTTAGGGTCAGTTAAGGTGACATTTTTTTCAAATAACCATGGACATTATTTGTAATGATTAATTTTAGGGAATAAACATATTGATCACTTGCAGTGCTACATTTATTCTGCAGGGACAGCAGAACATGTAACAATCAGGTTATTCGTAATATGAATTGACAGATCAAACTTATGATCGCCATATGAAACAATGTCTTCTAAAACAAAAACAAAACCTTCAAAAAGTGTTCTCACTTAATCTCTATTCTTATAAATGTCTGCATAGGCCTTATTTGTCCAGTGGGCTCACAGCACTTTCCTTGCAACATGTACCACAGGCTGCTCTCATAACTACCAAGCAAACAGCAACACCTTTCACCTGCCCAGAACGTCTCATAACTAAAAAGTACGACCTCCTAAAGTGACAGTTAATCCAGTCAAACTGACCTGTCGTCAAGCAAAACATATAGAAGTGCTGAAAAGAGTTTCAAAAGCCAATTTTCTCCTCCAAATTGCTTTCTTTGCCAATTCTTCTTTTAGGTGTAAAACAAGACCTTTGATTGAAATGTAGCATTAAGAATGGTACATTAAGTTGTCAGCTTAGCATATTCCTTACTTTAGGCAATGTTGTGAACATAACAGCCAGCTGTTCTGTGCTGAGCTGACTATGTGCACAATTTGGTCACTAGGTGCTTGATGCTAGCCATGGTGTTGGTCGTTAGCTTTAAAAACATGTCAATACCTCTCTCGGCTAGTACCAGAGTAACGTATCAATTACAGGTAGAAATATTTCAAAAATTAGGGTAGCAATACCTTGTAGCGCCAGCTAGCAAAGAAATAGCACTATGAAAGTTAACAATAAACTTGTCTTTTAGTCTTTTAGAAATGTATCTACTGCTGTTTTTTCACAATAAAAGACAATAAGTTGGATGCAAAAGAAAAAAAAAGCTTAAAATATTAAAGACAGTTTGATAAATGCTTGGTTTGGTTAGGTCAACAGAATTGTGAACCAGCATGTAGTTGGTTAAAACAAATTAAATTTCATTCAACTAATTAGTAAGGTTAATAGACAAAAAACTATGAATACTAAATAAAATAACTAAACAAATAAAAACTAAGTGATGAGAAATCTTGATTTGTGGGTAAGTAAAGGGATAGATGGAGGAATAAATAGACATATAACCAAATAACTTACTTACAAAAAACAAATAAGCAGATAAATAAATCAACAGACAAATATCTTAACTCATATGGTTAATACATAAGAAAATACATTAATACAGGAATAGATAGATATCATGGCAATCATATAACGGACTAACTGAATAAATAGAAATGTCACTTTTGGTTTCATCTAAGAATGAGGAAAATCACTTTTATGCAAGGAGATTACTAAAAGTGCAGTTGCAGTTAGTACCAGGTGGGATTTACAGGCCTCTCGCAGGAAAAAAACAAAAAAACAAACATTGTTGAGAAGCAGCACAATTGCATGGTTAAGCAGTGATTACCAATGTGGATAAATAGCTGTGATAAAGGGGTGAATCTGGACACAGAGAAACTCTTCTCCCCCCACTAATAGCTAAATAAGCGGCTGTAATCTATCAGGTCTTGATTTTCTAGCAGCTGCTCGACTATTTGCTAATAACATAAATACAGATTACACTCTCTTTTTTTTTCTTGCAAAAAATCTGAGCAAATGGCGTACAAGCTGTAGAAATGTCTATAAATAATGTGATATAATACATTGTGAGGAAAGCATTTTTTCTTCGTGTTTTTCTCCACGGGCTACAAACACACTCAGGAAACTGCTTCTGAAAGTGCCAAGTGTCGAGAATACAGCACTAATTAGAGACTAGTATCCTCAAGGGTTTTCTTTTAATGATCACCCTGTGAATCACAGCTCATTTACTATTCTCTTGTCTTTTTTATTTTATTGTTTTAATTTCACTTTTCCCATACTGCAAGCATATACTGACTTTAAAAAGTAGTCATACCCTGACCATTTTACACTTATAACATTTGACTATTTTGTTGAGATTGTATGTGACAGATCAAAATATGAGGGGCCGTTTAGGACAAAATTTACGTTTTGTCTCTCACACACTACCAAAAACTCTCGCATACTCCAAAAAAGTAGCCACGCACACTCCAAAAAATTACGTTTTGTCTCTCACACACTACCAAAAACTCTCGCATACTCCAAAAAAGTAGCCACGCACACTCCAAAAAATTACGTTTTGTCTCTCACACACTACCAAAAACTCTCGCATACTCCAAAAAAGTAGCCACGCACACTCCAAAAAATTACGTTTTGTCTCTCACACACTACCAAAAACTCTCGCATACTCCAAAAAAATAGCCTCGCACACTCCAAAAAATTACGTTTTGTCCCTCACACACTACCAAAAACTCACGCATACTCCAAAAAAATAGCCTCGCATACTCAAAAAATTACGTTTTGTCTCTCACACACTACCAAAAACTCTCGCATACTCAAAAAAATTACATTTTGTCTCTCACACACTACCAAAAACTCACGCATACTCAAAAAAATAGCCACGCACACTCAAAAATTACTCACGCACATTCAAAAAATACTCAAATTGCGTATACACACACTACTAAAATGTCACACACACACACACAAACGTTAACTTTCTCGCTCACATACACTACTATCAGCTCGCTCACATACACTGTACTAACAGCTCGCACATTCACAAACGTTAACTTTCTCGCTCACATACACTACTACCAGCTCGCGCACATACACACAAACGTTAACTTTCTCGCACACATACACTGCTAACAGCTCGCACATTCACAAACGTTAACTTTCTCGCACACATACACTGCTAACAGCTCGCACACACACAGACGTTTATCTCTCACATACACAAGACTAAAGTTGAACACACACACAGTACTAAGACTCGTTTTATGTATGTGTGAGAGCGAGACTTTTTATGAATGTGTGAGAGCGACACTCTTTATGAATGTGTGAGAGCGAGAATCTTTTTGAATGTGTGAGAGCGACACTCTTTTTGAATGTGTGAGAGTTGTCACGGAAGAGGCGGGGCATAATTTTTGGATCAAACTGCGCATGCGTAGATCCTAAACTATAAGTTTCGATTGTTGACTCACTGTATGTTCTATTACTTAGTATATTTGTGCTTTTAAATATATATAGAACGTTTAACTTTCTTGTAGATTAAATGTGCTATAGAAATAAATGAATCTGATTGATTGATTAAAAATAGCAAAATTGCTGTAGTACAATCTGTCCACTGGGTGCCAGTATTACAGGAATTATTAACCGGCGCCAACTAGTGCCGAAGAAGAAAGAGTTTGCTATACCGAACATGGCTAACTCTAATTCGAAACGAGAGAGAATTGGTCAGGCAGCTGCCATTTTAAACACCATTCTATCTTCTCCGGAGGCAACCAGCACTTTGACAGGCGCATTAAACGATTCAACGACTGCCCGCAGTGCTACAATCTGGCACCCAGTGGACAGATTGTACTACAGCAATTTTGCTATTTTTAATCAATCAATCAGATTCATTTATTTCTATAGCACATTTAATCTACAAGAAAGTTAAACGTTCTATATATATTTAAAAGCACAAATATACTAAGTAATAGAACATACAGTGAGTCAACAATCGAAACTTATAGTTTAGGATCTACGCATGCGCAGTTTGATCCAAAAATTATGCCCCGCCTCTTCCGTGACAACTCTCACACATTCAAAAAGAGTGTCGCTCTCACACATTCAAAAAGATTCTCGCTCTCACACATTCATAAAGAGTGTCGCTCTCACACATTCATAAAAAGTCTCGCTCTCACACATACATAAAACGAGTCTTAGTACTGTGTGTGTGTTCAACTTTAGTCTTGTGTATGTGAGAGATAAACGTCTGTGTGTGTGCGAGCTGTTAGCAGTGTATGTGTGCGAGAAAGTTAACGTTTGTGAATGTGCGAGCTGTTAGCAGTGTATGTGTGCGAGAAAGTTAACGTTTGTGTGTATGTGCGCGAGCTGGTAGTAGTGTATGTGAGCGAGAAAGTTAACGTTTGTGAATGTGCGAGCTGTTAGTACAGTGTATGTGAGCGAGCTGATAGTAGTGTATGTGAGCGAGAAAGTTAACGTTTGTGTGTGTGTGTGTGACATTTTAGTAGTGTGTGTATACGCAATTTGAGTATTTTTTGAATGTGCGTGAGTAATTTTTGAGTGTGCGTGGCTATTTTTTTGAGTATGCGTGAGTTTTTGGTAGTGTGTGAGAGACAAAATGTAATTTTTTTGAGTATGCGAGAGTTTTTGGTAGTGTGTGAGAGACAAAACGTAATTTTTTGAGTATGCGAGGCTATTTTTTTGGAGTATGCGTGAGTTTTTGGTAGTGTGTGAGGGACAAAACGTAATTTTTTGGAGTGTGCGAGGCTATTTTTTTGGAGTATGCGAGAGTTTTTGGTAGTGTGTGAGAGACAAAACGTAATTTTTTGGAGTGTGCGTGGCTACTTTTTTGGAGTATGCGAGAGTTTTTGGTAGTGTGTGAGAGACAAAACGTAATTTTTTGGAGTGTGCGTGGCTACTTTTTTGGAGTATGCGAGAGTTTTTGGTAGTGTGTGAGAGACAAAACGTAATTTTTTGGAGTGTGCGTGGCTACTTTTTTGGAGTATGCGAGAGTTTTTGGTAGTGTGTGAGAGACAAAACGTAATTTTTTGGAGTGTGCGTGGCTACTTTTTTGGAGTATGCGAGAGTTTTTGGTAGTGTGTGAGAGACAAAACGTAAATTTTGTCCTAAACGGCCCCTCATATCAAAATGTACCTGTATTCACTACACTTGTGCACACCAACAAGGAATTTTATTTTGGTTCCATTTTGCTCTAAATAAAACTATTTTAAAAATAAAAAAAGGAAAATATATATCTATTTTTAAATATTTGTATTGATACTTTTTTTTTTAACAAAAGAGGAAGAGTAGTTTGTTTTATTTTGATACCCTTAAATAAAATCCAGAACAACAAGTTCATCAAAGCATGTGTAATTTAATCAGTTTAACTTCAACTGTTCTCTGAGGGACTCAAAGATTTTGCTGGGAGCATTAGTGAATAAACAGCACCAAGAAGACCAAGGATCACAACAGATTGTAGACAAGTTTAAATGAGTTAGTTTGTAAAACAATCCAGGTTTGATCATGTAACAAATAGCTGTTCAATCCATCATCTAAAATATGTTTGTCCAGCTAAACAGACAGGGTGACAAGAATAACATTATTGTAGATGTAGTAAAGAGGCCCTTGGTAAAAAAAAAAAAAAAAACCTTGCTAGAGGACTTCAGGCTGTGGAGGTTGTTCACCTTTCAGATACACATTCAACCAGAGAAGCAGTGTCCTGCATGTTTCAGATGTGAAATAATGTCTGAATTTCTTCCAATGCACTTCATCAAGTTCTGGAACACCTTAAACATACAGGACACTGGTTCTTAAAAACTGGAATGGGAAACCTGTAATTTAGAGGAAAAGCATGTACACTTGTTAGAATGGCTTAGTCAAAGTCCCATTATTGAGAGTTGGTGGCAGAAACCTTACAATAGCTGTTTGCAGGCACTCTGTCCAATCTAATTAAGCTCGAGTTTCTTGGTGAGGAGAATGGGTGAAAGTTTCAGTATCTGGATGTCCAGCTGTAAATGAGCTGTAAAGAAGTGAAAGGTGGTTTTATGACATTTGAGTTAAGCCAGTGAATGCAATTGCACAATATACTTTTTTGACTCTTATTGAAAGAAAATAAATAGAAAACCGTGTATCTGTTTTTTCCAATTCACAATTTTGCACACCTTAGTGTCAGTCCAATAAAATATTCTAAAGCTGTTTCTAACAAGGTCTTTGAGCAATTTTTGCATTTTTTCCATGAATCTCTTCCTGGTTTCAAGGTCTTTACAAATTGAGCCATATTTTAGGTGCTCCAGTTAAGTTATTATTGCTCTGGCTGCTGCCATGTTCTACTAAAGCATCATTAATTGTGTTGCTCTTGGATTCCACATGTCATCTCACTCTCTACTGGTCAGCCCCTATGTGGCTTGGTTAGCATCTATTTCCTGCAGCCGTCCTTCAAAGCAAGACAAACTCAAACATGCAATCTCACAGGATGAGGAGATGCTTGCACACTGGCGGCAACCTGAATCGTCAAGGTTATAAAATAGCATGGTTCTTTCCCCCGCATGAGGGGGGGGGGACCAGCAAAGCGACAGAGACAGAAAATAGATGCTAGGGGAAGGAGATTGAATAAGTGTTTGAAGGTAGCACAAAGATCAGACAAGTGGTTGAAAAGAAAAGAGGGATGTTTAGAAATGGAACCTGTAATGATGGTTTGGGAGACACGAGTGCCGACCGAGGGAGATGATAGGGGTGGGGGGGGGGATAAAATGAGTGGGAATACAGAAGAAGAGAGATGGGGGGCGCGCTGTGTCCTCCCCCATCCTTAGGCACATGCTATTCAAAGCCCTGTAATCTGTGTCATTAATTAAAAAGCTGATGGGATGGAGTTAAGGAGGAGGAGGGGGTGGGGGGTTCACTCTTCAGCTCATTCTTTGAGACAGAAGGAAGGGCTGGGGAGTCTGAGGGGAGGGTGCTGCAGAAAATATTGCCTCCATTTTGCCATGAATCTCTATTAGTGCCTAATGATACCATTCTGATACCTCTCAACCATTAGTGTGAAATTGAGAAGCATTAATTATTCAAATGAAAATCCATACAGCTGCCACGCATATGACGAGGTCGGCGCACATCGGCGGCATCGGAGGATATTTAGTTGGAAACGGATCGCACAAAAACTGAAGTGCGGCATTACCCCGTTAGATAAATGGCTCTGAAATTTTGGGAGGCAAAGAAGCAGTGTATTTAGCTTTGTTTGCCTTTCTACAGTTGATCCCAAAATTATCCCTTGAAGGATTTAGACGCATGTCTCTTAAAAGATACAAAAAATTTGTGAAAGGAGCAGCAAGTTTTTAAGGTTGGAAAATTCATTTTATGAAATGCATCCTGCTTGGACTGTTATTTTTTTCAGCAGAACAGCCTGAAGTCTTTGTTGCATAGATTGGTTTTAGATCATCTGCTTTGTTATAAGTGGTGCATTATCCTGAAGGAAGTAGCCATTAGAAGATGGGTGGACTGGTCCAAGAGATGGACATGGTCAGCAACAATGCTTAGGTAGACTCTGTTGCCTGTAAGATACTCAGTTGGTACTAAAGGGCCAGTGTATTGACAAAAAAAAAATTCCCCATACCATCACGTCACCACCAGATGCCTCAACCACTTGTACAATACAGCCCATGCTTTTTTGAATAGTTATGACTTTAATATCTGAACATCCTGTAGCTGTAAATGATACTCATTGAACCAGATAATGATTTTCCAACCTGGGTGACCTAGTGCTGCTGTACCCTTCTTTTTCTATAGAGTTTTGATGGACACTTTTAAAAGGCAGTTAAGGACTTTTTATTTCATCGACACTTCAGAGAGACTCTCGTATGTGAAAATCTCAATGGGTCATCAGTTTTCATACTCAGATCAGTCAATCTGACACCAGCAATCATGTCATGTACATAGTCACTCTAATTCTCTTTCTACCTCATTCTGAGGCTTGGTTAGAACTGTTCAATAGTTTTTAGAGGTTGAAATTTATTGAGTTTTTGCTGTTCTGTGATGTACCGATTTGCTCTTTGTGTTAACAATTAATTGAACAAGCATACCTCATAAAGCAAATGGTGAGTGGATATTGTATATGCAGTCACAAACTGGTATTTTATTTGGGCAGATTTTGAAAATCCGCCAGCAGTGAGAAATGTTATGCATGAACTCGGGAGCTGCTTCAAACACTTTAGAAATGGCGTTTAAATAGTATTTTTAATCACAGCTGCTCTAAGACATTACTTTGCATCTTCAAAATCTATTTTGTCCACTGCAAAACAAAACTTGGGATTTTCATTAGACAAAACAGGTTGGACTGGGCATCCTTTCTTGTTTGCTATTTGCACCAGTTTTAACAAGATGTTGTTAGTCATTCTTGGCCAATCTTAAGCTGAAATATTGTCAAGTCTCATTCCTGTTGCTTTTGGCTATAAATAGATAATAATCGCTGCTGATTATCTTTCCTCTCAAGCAAAAATGTAGCCATTTTCTGGATGGCAGTACCACCTGGCCTTCTCACCGCAAAAGCAGTTTGCAATCATTTGTAAAAAGGCGAGCTCAAGTAAAACCTGTAGCTGCTCAAAACCCAAACCTGACCAGATTGAATTTACATAAGGACCACTTGAGTACGCACAATATTCTATTCAGCTAATTTTTCCCTAACGCTATTAAGTGTTTTAAATGTAATTATGAGTAATGATGGACCGGTGAGTGATTAACCTTGGTCTCAAACTGTTATCATTACACAGATGTGTCTTCATCATTTTCAAGTATTTTTTGCTTCCCAAAATTAAACTGAAGCTTTTTGCATCTGCCAAAGGGTTTTCAAAATGCTGAAATGAAATATTTGTAACATTTTATCAAATGTATGAGTGTGAAAGTAGAAAAAGAATTGTTTGTTGCAACTTCTTTAGCTAGTTCTCAAGGACTTGTTTTGGTGAAATGATGACAATTTTTATTTTTTATTTTTTTACTGATGCAGGAATATATCTGAAGTGGTCTCTTTTATTAGAAATATTAGTATTTTTTTGAGTGTCTTTCATATCCGAGACAGGGCACACAAAAAAAGACAAGGAGTATTTGGGGGCAGAAGAGATGAGGGAGCTAAGTGCCTTTCAGTGACTCAGTGACAGCCGTGACCAAAATCGTATTAGGGTCACAATAGAGGTGGTAGGGTGGAGTAAAAAAAGCTTTTCAAATAAATCAATTCTGCCTCTCTTTTTTTTTTTTTCTTTTCTCCACCACTTCTCTTGTGTCTCCAGCTTGAGCAAAACGTGGACACCCAAGAGCCGAACATCTCAGTTATATCTCCGCCTGAGGAGAAACATGATCGGACATGACATGAACAAATTACTCTGAATGTACAAACGGCTGGCCTTACTGCAACCCACCTCGGCATCTTCCGGTCATGGGAAGAGCCAACGTTGCTGGACCAAAGCCCAGGGAGCTCTGTGTTTCCTTGTTGAGGATTTCATCCACATCCTTTACTCCCTTTCTCACACCATCTCCCCCGGTGATTGCATCGTATACTGGCTTCTCACATCCCCACCACTAATGCCTTTTTTTATAGATCATTACCCCTGCTCTCTCCTCGCCACTGTTAGCGATCGCTCAATCAGAAACACAGGCCTCCCCCGTGGTCTTTGCTATGTGGCGGCTGCCCCGGGGAGGCGAGGAGGCGTCGATCAGGGCACGTTTAGGCTGTTTGCTTTGATTTGATGCATGGGGTCCATATGCAGCTCCATGTTTAGTGAATTGTGTGTAGCTCTAAGCAACTGTTGCTCGTGCTAGCCGCAAACTTATTGCGCCTAAGCGACGGCTCGAGTGTTCGCTGTTAATGAGGTGTCTCGCTGTACCATTGTAGGGCTTTATGATCTGACAAACAGACAACTTGTTGAGAGGTTCTCCCCATTATTTCTCCCTCTTTTTTCCACTCGTCTGCCTGATTCCCTTCATCTCATTGGCCCTCTGCCTCGCAATAATGTAGTTCTCATCTAATAACTTTCCCATCTTTTAAACTTCACCCTCCCTTCACCTAGCTGCTGACCTCCGTACCTCACTTTCTTGCACTCTCTGGAGGAGAGCACTCCTGTAAGCTCTGGTACCAGAGGTTAATCCTATCTTATTAGATGCTGGATTACTGGAGGGAAAGGGGCTGAAGCCGGTGTGCTGGCTGGATGCTAACCTGAACCTTTAAATGGGAGAGATAGCCAAAATGCTTTGGCTGACTTAAGGAGCTTGTCTAAGTGACAGAGATCAGGCTCTTTGTTGTTACAAGATTGTTTCCATTTCTTGAGAGATGATATATTAAACAAGCCGAGGTTGTACCAGCTTTATCAAGAGGTGTTTTGGGGGGCATTGCAAAAGTGTCAATAGCATCCATTAGCATTCTATGATGCATGGTTTTCAAAATAGTTTGCAAATAGAAATGTGAAAGATGTGCCATGCATCTCCATTCTGGTCACAGGTGGTTCTTCAAGTTGCAACAGTTGCAAGATGCAATTTCTAAAGTATGTCTCTACAATGTTTGCAGATCTAAAGGCTGAAGTTTTTTCAATTTTTCTTTACAAAAATAACCAAAGGTCATTTAAAGTTAATGAAACATCCATTTTCAAATGTTCACAAAGACTAATCTTGCCACTCCCCATTGTGACACAAATACATGTTTTGATGTTTTGATATTACCCATTCTATTATATCTACGGCTGTATGTTTGTTGTACCATTGAAAGAAGAAGTTCTGCCCCAACGGTTTTTTTTGTTTGTTTTTTTTAGCAGCATCTGACAGATTTTCTTCCAGTATTGTACTTGAGTTAACTATGAAGTTAATAGTTGCAATGTAATGAAATATGAAAAATTTGCTCTATGCACGCTTTTGCAAGACACTTTCTGTACTGTAACCCACATCAAGGTTAAGCTCTTCATGAATGTGATTTTCTCTATGCTTGGAACATAAGTTTGACTCTACAGACTGCCTTGATAAGTTTTATATTTATATTCTCTTGAAGCTTTTTGCTGATGAATGTGTGAGGAAGCATGCATAGAGGCACCAGACTGATGGTTTTGCCCTGTTTAATATTTATTCTTCTCTGTCATTCGGTTTGCACATGTTTGATTTGGAACTCTACATCTGGTTGTAGATAAATATTACAAAATGTGTAAAAACTCTTAATATGAACAAATGGTTTGTTGCTTTAACATAACTTTGCACTGAAAAATTTTTTAAATCCAGCCCTTAATTTGACTAGATTTTTTTCAGTGGTGAAAATATTTCTGGGAAATGATTGTATTTTTATAGAATCACCCCTGCAATAATTAATGTGACCCTGGTAAGTCCTGACAAACAAAAGTAATGAAGCATTTTTTTATTTCCTAAATCTGAGCAGTGTTTACTGGAATTTCTAGATATTAATAATGTTTTTCTGTTTCCCTCGGGTAAACAAGTTAAGTGACACAAAGGTGAAGTTGTTTTCGCCACTCTTGAAATTAGAAGACATGTTCAAGAAAATCAGATGGATACGAGAAAGTACCTACCTGCATATCTATTGTTAAAGTTAGAAGCTTGAAACATCTGGAACTGCGATAAACGAGGCTGGACAGACAACACATGCTAAAGAGGATGGTAAGGGAAGTAAAAAAGAAGCAAATCTCCAAAGATCATTTACAGAGGAGTGCAACAAATGTTCTGGTGTGAGATTATTGATTTGCCGCGGCACCACTAGGTTTTGAGGGTGCTGTATTTGGGTCAAGAATTATTTTGTCAACTTCTGATGAGCAAAAAATGTTTGCTAATTGGCTAAAGAGAGAGACTTCCTCTGAAGGCCTTGCTTTTTTTATGTATGTAGCAAAAAAGGTTTTTAAAGTGAGCCTCTGAAGCTCAGTCTGAATTAGGCCTGCATTGGGCCTATTTGTAGTCATTGATTGGAGTAAATGAAATGAGCTATCTATTGTCTTTTGAACGTAGATATTCCTCTACTCGCTTTGTTTATGAGACGAACAATTTCTACATAAAACCAACACCTCATAGGTCTACATAAGGGCATCTTCACTGGGGTATATGGATTTAAGGATATGCAGTATTGTCTTGTTTAGAATAAATGCATATATAATTCCAAACAGTGAGTTAGACAGTTAATTTAATGATAAACTGTCATTTTCATTTAATTAGTGACATTTCTAATCCCCTAAACAAATTTGTTTTTAGAGTTTGAAATTTGACCACATTAAAAGCAAGATTTATGTTTCAATGTGAAACAAATGACCATAAAATTGATGGAAATTGTTATTATGGGCTGGTTAGCAGTCCAGTTGTACTACTCAATGTAAATGTAGAAAATAAGATCATTTGACAATAAGTTTTGCTCTTAAGTGAATTTTTAGACCTTTTCTAGCAATTGATTTAATTGATAAACTCTGATGAACTAAATCACTGTCCTTTAATTCAAATTAGAGAAAATTGCACAAAACCTTCATTTCTAGACAATAATATGGCATTTTGGAGGTCATCATGTCTGAGTGAGAACTTTTTATTTTAAGCTGATTTTTTAGTTTAAGCAGGGGTGGATGTATTTGATGTTTGTTTTTTTCCTGCATCATGTTTAACTGAGATTTAAGCAGATGACTTGGAGGAGTTTATTCTTTAAAATCAAAACTTTAGACCATTGCAGTTTGGTTTTGTTACATTACAGAAGCATTCCTTAATTTCATTTGAAACTCTTTAATATTCCAGGGGATTCACAGTTTAACTATTGTTTTTCATTTGATCTTGCCTCCTTTTCAGCAAGCTTCTTCTCTGGTTTCATGTTTTGTATCTCCTCTGGAATCTTATAATCAAATATTTACTGTTTTTTTCCACTAACCCAGTTCTTCTCTTGTTCTTTTATTTGACAGTTCCTACAGTAATTAATCTGTTCTCTATTTTTCTCTTTCTTTCTCCCCCTTCATGCCTAAAAATAGAAGTGGAACAAAAAGGTAACTAAATGCCAACAACTTTTGTTCTTTTTATTTGATTTTTTTTCACCTGCTTTTCCATTCTGTGCTGTTGCATGTTCTGGTGATGGGTTGCTGCAGATGGTTTCTGGCATATTTTGTATCGCTGTTGGTCAGTCGGGTTACATATGTACACTTCTGGACAGAAGGTTAACTGCATTCAACATGAATGTGACTTCCACTAATATTTGGTCGAATGTTCCCTAGGAAGGAGAGCCAAAAACCAAAGGTTTATTGTAGTTTTTAACAAATGTTTGGTGTTTGTGCACATATCTAGCTTTTAAGAATAGTTCTAGATAAGTCAGGGCCATCCAGAGGATTAATGATAGCCGACTTTATTGATTCCAACACTGTTTTTTGTTTTATATTTTGTCTTTTTGTCCTCTTGAGACACTTAATTTTGTCCAATGTTTCACTTGTCTAGCTCTCGATTTAAAATGAAGTTGTATTTTTTGTATTTGGGATTGTTGTCCAATTGGAACACCTGACTGCTTACGATTGAATAGTGTGGATTTAGTTCTCTATTTTTATTATTCTATTCAAGTTGTACAATAAACAAGTACCTTTTGACAGTGAATCAGATTCCTGAGCATGCTGCAGCCACTCCCATGCTTAGCACTTGGTACTGTGTTCTCTGGTCTAAAAGTCTCATCTTAAATCCTTCTTACATGCTTCTTATTATTGTGGTTAAATAGCTTAATATTTTTCCTCATCTGATCCTAAAATATTTCCTGAAGAGACTTTTGTGATATTCATGTAAGAGGTTAAACATTTCAGTGTGCATGGGGTATCAAATTTGTCTGTTTAATTTGCTTTTCTCCTTCTAAGTCCATGTTAATGTACAATACCAAATACAGATACACTTAAAAACTTTGGAATGGATAAAGTTGGCACCATTAAGCATCTGAAAACACCATTAGACAAACTGCAGTGAAAATCTGTGGGTCTTATTTATAAGTTAGATTATTGCCACAAAAATCAACCTATTCAAATGAGATTCACCAATTCAAAATATATATATATATATAAAAATGAGTGAACAAACATCCAGCAAGAAATAGGAGCTTGTTGATTAATTATACCTGTGGTTAAAATGCAACTTGCTAAGTTGCATTTAACCAAATTTAAATTGGGGTGTAGGAGTTTATTTTTGTTTTTTAGCTTTAATATTGATCATGTGTGTATCAACAAGAATGTGTACCCAATTCTTGTTCTTTTTTTTAAATATAAATATTGAAACTGCATAATCATCACAGACTTGAAAAGCTGTTCAAACAAATCTCTAAAATTCCCAAACTAATATGACCACAATTCTCCTCATTATTGTTCGCCTGACCAGAACTTTAATTCAAGAGTGGAAAAGTATTGTTTGATGTAAAAGTTAGAAATTGTCCCCCAAATTCTTGTAATTGTTGTTGTAATTTTTAACAACTGCATATGAAATAGTTGATTCACATACAGTATATGATAGTCCCTTCATGTGAAAAATGATGTTACAAGCCAGCTCCCAGTGGAAATCCCATAACACCGACATGTTTTTATTCCCTGCAATAACGGAAAATTATTCCAGCTCTGCTTTATCAGCTGCATACTATTAAAGCAGAAAGCTATACGGAATGATCAATAGCTTGTCCGATGGGCTGTCAGCATATTTCAGATAGCTCTAACGTGATGATGGCTATAACCTTCAGGGACTTGCCTGTCAATACAGGAGATAGATTATTGCAGTTGCAATCTTACATTATCAGCAGTGTATGAAGCTGGACTATATATTCTAAAGCTTCTGAAATGAAACTGAAAGATTGAAGCTGGAGATGAGAGTGAAATCAGACTTTAATGGCTGGGCAGGGAATTTTCAGGCTAACATAAATATCTTTTTTTTTTTTAATTTTGACAAAAAAAATAATGACAAATATAAGTTGCTAGGTAAAACAAGAAAAAAAACCATGAAAGCTGCATCTGTTTTGCTCTTCTAATATCTTTCGTGCGCAAGCCTCCATTTCTCCTGTCACATCATTAAAAAGCACCTTTCTTCACAACCCACGTTGAGCCCAGAGTGCTGTCAGAACAAAGCATACAGACTCTGACCTCATAACCTAGCACGTCTTGAGTTTTTTTATTATTATTATTTTACCTCTCCCAAGCAGAGAAAACTGCTCCCTCAGCATTTAGCGGTGCAAACGTTGAGATGTGTGCTGAGGCTCTGTGTCACCGGGACGCATCTCGGCGTGTTTTTCACCCTGCAGGTAGACAACATGTTTAATCTTGGGAGATTACATAAAGGGGGGGGGGGGGGGGCTCTGTCTTCCCCGTCTCTTTCTCCCCCTTCATAGCGGGCAGCTTGCGGGAGCTCGAAGCTGTCAGCGCTCTGTCAGGCTGGTGCCCCATTTTTACTCAAATCAGCCATCTCAGCCTGCTCGCACACACTCTGGGCCCAATCATAATTTCATTTTGCTATCTTTCTTGTGTTGAATATTGTATTTATAAATCTACATTTGAAAGGGTAATTTACTGTGACTTTGCAGGCATTGTAACTGAGAATTCAGATGTCACCTTTTAGAAAAGAGAAAATCATTATTGCCACAGTCCACAGTAATCAATAGCTAACTGAAATTGGCTTTTTTTTTTTACAAATGATATTTTCTATTGAAAAGTACCATTTCGTTGCACAGCCTTGGCTTTGCTTGATTAGACCTGAGCACTAACAAGTTTACATATGATTAGTTTAGTGTGTGGGTGGCGGGCTGTAAATCATAACTCCGATTAAAAACGTCATTCAGATGAAATAATGGAAAAGCAGTCATTATGGAAATGATGTCACAGTAATTTATTTATTTATTTTTCTTTTGATTTGTTTTCATTTTCTCAAAGAGCCTGCCTTGGCCAATAATTGCCACAGAGCCATTCATCAAAATTTGGGATATGTGTGTTTGCTTAATGCTTCTTTTTTTTTTCAAACTCAAACTAACAAGAAAGCAGAAAATTAAATGAAGCCATTACCACTTCCACTTTTTTTTATATTTCCTTGTGTAGAAAAGTTGTTGCATGAAGACAAAGGGGAAAAAAACTAATTCTGTGGTTGTGTGTAGGCGAGTAATGGTCCATGCTGTTAGTTTTATCAGTGTCTCTGACTTCTCTGTGCTCATGAAGTCAGGAAACATAACCTCCACTAAGTTTATAATCCCCTTCTCTGCAAACAAGTCAAATTTATTTAGCAATTATGTCAATAATTTTTTCAAGGTCAGGGAAACAACCTGAACTAGAAATAATCCTTATCTTGGAAAAATTTTACTCCACAAAATGTTAAGACAAGTTAAGAAATCCCTCTTATTGTGTACTGTTAGATAATACTTTCCCTGATTTATCAAAAGGTATTTTCAAAAACGGTTCCAAGCTTTCTAGCATTTTTTAGCGTTGTTCACAAAAGTAAATTATTGTACAAGCACCACTACAAAACCCAAGGAACACAGCAGGCATGCCAGGGACAAAGTTGTCCCTGGCAACCTTTCTTGGCTAAGCAGGTTAGCCAAGAAAATGCATAACTCAACATCTTATAATGACATGGCCTCTCACCTACATAGAACAAGGAGAGCATTGATTAAAGATGCAGACAGGTTAATCTGGAGAATATATAGATATATCTACAGTTCAGGCAGGAACATCTGTTGACACCATAGCTATATGTTAGAATATTTCCTGTCTCTGTCTTTCATGTGTTTCAATTGAACTAATCCCTGGCAATGTAACTCTGTGATTGTCTTTCCCCATTTTTGGCTCCTCAGTATTCCTGTGCCCAGGGCTTCTGCGCAGGGTATACCAGAGCGAGCACCTGTTTGAGTCAGACCACCAGTCCGGAGCCTGGTGCAAGGATCCTCTCCAGGCTTCTGATAAGATCTACTACATGCCCTGGACGCCCTACCGTACGGACACCCTGACTGAATACTCCTCTAAAGAAGACTTCATTGCTGGAAGGCCAACAACAACCTACAAGCTGCCACATCGTGTCGACGGCACAGGCTTTGTGGTATACGACGGGGCGCTGTTCTTTAACAAGGAGCGCACACGCAACATTGTCAAGTTTGACCTGCGAACTCGCATCAAGAGCGGTGAGGCTATCATTGCCAACGCCAACTACCATGATACCTCTCCCTACCGGTGGGGAGGAAAGTCAGACATTGACTTGGCTGTGGATGAGAATGGACTTTGGGTGATTTATGCCACTGAACAAAACAATGGACGGATTGTCATCAGCCAGCTAAATCCCTACACGTTGCGAGTCGAAGGGACCTGGGACACGGCTTACGATAAGCGTTCGGCCTCCAACGCTTTCATGATCTGTGGGATCCTCTACGTAGTGAAGTCAGTCTATGAGGACGATGACAACGAAGCAACAGGGAACAAGATTGATTACATCTATAACACCGAGCTCAGTAAAGATGGCTTTCTAGACATACCTTTCCCCAATTCATACCAGTACATTGCTGCTGTGGATTATAATCCCAGGGACAATCTGCTGTACGTGTGGAACAACTATCATGTTGTCAAGTACTCGTTGGACTTTGGAGCACTGGACAACAGACTGGGTAAGAAAACATTTTTATTCTTTCACTTGATACAATAACTGCCATATTATTATGAACAGTGATCGTTTTTCACATGAACAGTGTGACTTACTAACTAAAGAAGACCATGGACTTGAGGGCACAAAATGAATGACTGATAGAAACATAAAACAAAAAAAATAATTCTAATTGAAGCTATTTATTTTCTTCTTAAGTTATTTGTTAAAAAAATATGTTGCTCTTAAAGCTCCTTGACCTGCGCAAGATGATGACGCTTGTGCCTGGTGGTGTGTTCAGGTACCTTTGCTGGTTGTCTACCACATAGACCACGCTGATGTAAATAGCTTTGAATGGAGGTATTCATCACTCAGTTCTGCAATAAAGCAGTAATTGGTGTGGGATGCGACCAAAGGACGTTCAATTCTATGTCTTTCTGTGACTCTTCCTGTCTTTCTGCTCCTTATGATACTCTGACACAATAAGCTCAGTGGCCACTTCCATCTGGGAATATCCAGTTTGAAGCCTTGCAGTGCCAATGTTAGTCAGTTTTTGGTTGTGGTCTTATGTTATGTTTTATGAATAATTAATTATATATATATATATATATATATATATATATATATATATATATATATATATATATATATATATATATATATATATATATAGCCGGCATTATCTCACAAAATCTTTAATCATGCAAATGACTTAATCATGCAAATTGAAGACAGCTCCTGTGCTTCATTATCAGTATCACATAAGGTTGGCAAAACTTAAGCTGGGCCACATCTCTGTTTCCTGCACTCAGAAAAACACTCACTCACACATACAGAGCAGCCATAAAGTTTGCCTTAAGGGCAAATTCGCTTTTCTGCATTAGATATTCTAAGTTTGCCCTTGAAAATGTGTAGGTCTTATGTTCATCCCCTAGTAAAGCACCATTAGAAGATGTTCGTGTGAGCTGTGCTCACCACAAGCTTTCATACAAAACCAGTATCATTTAGTTCAAAGTTTTCAATAAAGTCAGCACCATTCTTGAACACATTTATTAAGGGAATGTTTTGAATTGCTTAAAAAGTTTGTTACAGCCATGACTGCATTCAGGAGGCTGCCGAAATGCTTTTGTATTAATTTACTCCTGTGAAGGGCTGTTTTCTTTTCCCATAATATCTAATGGAGAATTATGAGAAAGCATAAGCAGAACTGCAGTCATTTTTGACTAATGTCTCCTGGGGATTACCTCTTTCTGATTTAGACCTCCAATAAGCACTCAGGCAAAATCCTCTTTAATGTATTTTAGTGGGTTGCCTGCTCAGCCAAGTTGGGCTCATAGAAAAAAATAATTTTTCTCTTAGTGGTCCTTTAGTTTCTTGTCCAAATTATTTTATGGCGTTGAATTTTCAGCTGCTGCTCCAGGTCTTTGCTGTGTTTAATGTAAAGAAGAGACTACTTAAACGTCCTTTCTCTCTTCACTTTTGCCAAATGGAAATATAAACATGAATTTAATGTATTTAAACATCTTTAACGTGGAATTGCGATGTCTGTTTTGAAAAAATGCTGTTCAGTCAATCTACTTCAGCTGATGGAAAGATAAATACAGGATGTTGATTTCAATTGCTATGTGTAAACCTTCAGTATTATGTGTCTCTGTTTCATACAAGAGTATTCAGGCCTCTCAAAGGCTGTGCACTGAGCTTATTTTATTAGTGCTAAATAAAAAAGATACTAGATTAATTGCATTAGTTTTTCCACTAAGAAGTTGACATTTTTACCCAGGTTTAATAAATCTTTGTGATTTTATAGCTCATACTCACAGCTCATATAATAACACTGTCCGGACTTTAAGGTGAAAAAAAATAACAACAAAAAACCCCTCAAATTTGCACAATGTTCTCACAGCAACATTTGTAAAACTTTCTTGAGAAGTCCAATTTCCACACTCTGTTGTTCTTTTTATAAACCGGAGCATGTTGGGAGGCTTATAACAGGAAAAAAACGAAACTGTTTTGACACACCAAGGTAATTCTTTGTGCTATCTCATCAACAGCTCTAGTCAAAAATGTCACAAGTTATTTGACTGTGAAATCCCTACTCCTGTTTTTCTTCTCTGGTGCGTTTTTATACCTGCAAGCTGGCAGGTGAATTTATTTCCCTCAGCTGACTCCAACTTTTTTCTTAAAATTGTTTTTTTTTTTTCTTTTTTTTGGAAGTTTTTTTAATATATATATGCAGTCCCGCTTTAACAGACCCTATAATATATTCATTCATTCAATACCAGTCCACAGTGTTTGGTTTTGAAGATATACAACTCCTGCATTGTAATTTGTTGTGGTTAAAGAGAGCGAAATAGTATGTGCTTCCCAGTTTGAATCACTCTTCACCTTTTAACAGCGATAGACATTTTTTATAGACACACAAACATTCTGCTGAAAATGGTTTTGCTGCTGTTGCTGAATAGGCTCCCCTCTAAATAGCCAGCTGCATGATTATAGATAGTAAAATGTTACATTAAGTAGATGGATGGAGTCGGAAAACAACTATAAATGTCAGATAAACAGATTAGCCAGGAATAAGAAGAGTGATTGATTGGACTCTGATATGATGAACCCTCCAGTTTGAGCCATTTTCAGACGTATTCCAAGTACACTTAGTGTTGTTAACTGTGGACAGTATCTGCACACTTGTCTCCTTAATTGCCTAATTTTGAAATGGCAGTACAATTACAACTAAATTGTTTGAAGCAGCATCAGTTGTACCACTTCACTGCCCACAAATTAGTCTATATTTGCAGCTTTGTCATAATGTTTGTTTGCTGCGGCGCTGATGATGCAAGGAAATCAGACAACACGGGGCTCAAATTTCTGATGCTACTACTCACGAGGAGTTTAAGGAAACCACTTATGTGATCATTTGGCTGTGTTACACACATTCAGTGAGCCCAAATTTCGTCCGGAAAGAGCCAACGGTCCAGAGAGTCTGAAGTTAATGTAGCGTCGTCCTTTTTGCTGCCAGCACGAGCTTGTGAAATTTGATGCGGTGTCACGATCACAGTGCCTGTTAACACTCACAGAAAGGTGTTGTTCTCTGATCGGGCTAACACTAGCTCATTTCCTCTTGTGCTTCGCATCGCGTGAGCACATGGCTGACCTGCAACATCAGTGGAGCGCAGAGGATGATCAGCAGAGCAGCACAGACAAGGTCAGACCCACAGCTGAGGCCGGTGCTCCACAACAAGAGGCGCAGCACAGCACAGCACATGCTCAGGCGTTTGGCTCAGGCTTTGTGATGATGTTCGCAATGACCAAAACATAGAATGTGGACATAAAAAAAAAAACAAATGCAGTGTAAAATAACAAAATCAGCCACTATTTAAGACAGTGTAGTAGTGTGAATTCAGTTTAAATTAAATTGAATAAATATAAATGCAGTACCCCAATTTGAAAACCATTAAATTAATTTGATCAAAAAATCAACATTTTAAATGATAAAAAACAAAACCAAAATGAATGTTCATTTAAAAACATCTACAAATGTTTCACAATTATTGCCTTTTGGGACAGGCTTGTTCTATTACAATAGATGAAACTCATTGTTTCTCACCTATCCCTGACCCCATTCTCCATGCAATGTTCACCTTTTTTAATTAATTCTCACCTCTTCCGTGTCTGTGTGACTCACCTCAGCCATGTCCTCCATGAAGAGCTGTGCTTTGATTGTTTCAGAACATTAGACCTCTCTGGACTGCAGGTTTGAGAGCTGCGTGGAATTGGTGTTGAAACTTCAAGTGGTGGAAGTGATGGGCACTTGTCGTGGCCTCTGCTGAAAAGAAAAAAAAAATCAACGACTACATTTTTCTAGTTGTTTTTTTTTTCAATTTTGTAAGAAATACTACCATCGGCAGTAAATAGATATTGAGTAAACTAATATAGGCAGGGGTTAATATTCAATGAGATGTAGAAGAAGGTAATTTGGTCAGATGAGATTAAAACAGAACATTACTGAACCTAACCCGCATCAATCTGTGGGTTGCTTTTCTTCTGAGGTGGACGTTCATATTCTGAGCATCCTATCAGAGTTTCGACGGAATGGTTGAGATCACACATAATATGTGTTAGAAGACTTAAAATTTTAAAACAATCATATTTATTTTCATTCTGCACTGCGATGTTCTTTTCTTTGATGGTCTTTAAAATGGTCTGATTGTAATTCTGCTTGAGGCCCGTTTGAATTCTAGAGTATTACTTTGCTGATGGAAAAACTTTTGAACTACTTTTTTATCCTTAGCTTTGGTTAGATTATTTTGTCTGAGGCTTAGATTTGTTTGAACAACCTACGTGTTGCTTGTCAGAGTGAGCATGGGGTGCATTGTAAAGACAACAGCAGCCGCATGAGATGATGTTCCTCGGTGTCTGTCACCTTTTGTTGCTGTCTGAAGCACTGATATTGTTTTGCAACATGAGAATATAAACAGTTTTTTTCCCCCTGCTCTTTGTCTGTCAGCCAATATGCGGAAATGTCAGTTTAATTCAGCCTTATTTTCCCAAACCTTATTGTGATCTTTAGTAGAATTAGAGTTTGTGATTATTAAATGTCTGTTAGTGTTGTCCCTGTCTGGGAGAGGCTATTTCAGAGTAACCTGTCTCTGAGGCACCCTTGTAGGCGTTCCTTATGTCTGTGCTAGAATAATCTTTTCATTGACTCATGACTGGTGCATAGATCGGGGCACAATTAGTATCACGGATACATTCATTGTCTGGCAGTGCTGTAATTTTGCCACGTGTTGCCATCTGTTCAGGGCGTGCTGCCAGCACTCACTGGCCTGGAGGGAGCTGCCATAGCTGGCTCGCCGACCTTCATGCCGAAAACAGCCAATGTTTTGGATGCTCTGGCCCATCCTGGCTCAGTTTGGAGGAGCCTGACACATGCTAAATTGATTAAGAGCGTCTAAGCAGTAAATGCCCATTGGCAGAATTGCTGCAGAAAATCTGAATATGACTCAGCATGCTCTGAAAGCCACAAACTGTCGCCCCTTTTTGGCTTTATAGATGCACACAGGGGCACGTTTTTCATTAGCTGCCATTGCTGTCAATTGAGCGCTATCATACACATTCAAATGCCACCCTGCAGTTGCTATAGGTTTGTCTTGTTTGCAGGGCCTTGAGGAATATAGTGCCATGTAATTCAGACCTAAGTACTAGTGGCCTACAAAAAAGTGGCCGTTGCATTCTGTCTGAAGCCTTTTTGATGTCGAGGCTTAGGGATGTAGGCTAAATGCTTATTTTCAGGCTACGCACGCTTATCACATGCCTGCTGCACCTCTTGGAGAGGGCAATTTCCTCTGAGGGAAAGTGCAAGGTTTAGGATTATAGTTGCGAATGATTCATGGAGCACACACAGACTTCAGCACAGCCTCGTACAGAGACGCATGCACAAATGCTACTATGAGGAAAGCTTTAATGATGCAACACAATAGTCCTCTGTTGGTAATGCATCTGTAGACTTTTTTTCCAATATGAAACACACAACTCTTGGTTGGGAATTGACTCTTTAACCCCTATTAGTTCCTTTGAGAATGAACTGTGGTATAGTCATTTATAATCATTTTGACCCCACTTGTAAACAAATGTTTTTGATCTTAGATCCTTTTTACAAAGAAGCTTGCAAGAAACCTTTGTACATTTGAGCTGGTTGAGTGTTTTACATAAGCATGTTGATTTGCTGCATGTTGTAGTCCACCTGAACTCCAAACATCTACTTCTCTTACTCAACACAAAAAAGAAGGCTTGCTTAGGTCTACTTTAGAGAAAAGCAGCTAAAGTATTAACACAAATCAGCAATATCCAGAAGCACACCAGTCCTGCACTTTATATTCTAAACTCTGCAGAATATGTTCAAATATTGTAGCTATGAACTAAAATTACATCTGATCGTAATGTAAACGATGTTCTTAACCAAGCGATAATAGACATTAACCCTCTAAATCTGGGCAGATTTTCATGTGTGATTAAACGGTTCTCTTTTGGGCCCAACCTGTGTATTTTCTCATTGTGAAGAATCCGTTTCTTGCAGGGAATACACTGGAATCCAAGAAAGATTCACTTTTCAAGGAAGACCTTTCGTATTTTGCTCAATTCTAACTTTTCTCACCCTCATCCTTCTCAAAGAAGAATATTAAACAGCCAATGTCTTGATTCTGAAATGAAGTAACTGGATGACAACTGTTATATTTTTGGCTAAAATGTTGCAAGAATCCAGAGCGCTTTCTTCTTAATGAAAGACTTGTCACCTTTCAGGTTTGACCAACCTGGTTGCTGGAGTTTAATTTCCAGCAGGATCAGTTTTCTTTGGCTGGCTTTCAAAGACCAAACAGCTGCCGTTTCCCAGCAGTGTTTGGCTACTCTTGGCTCCCTCTCAAATACTATTTGCAGGTTTCAGTCACTTTCAGATTGTCAATTCACTTTATAGAGCTAGAAAGGTACGCCTTACCTTTTTCCATGTGGTTCATCTTTCATGGATTATGAGCTTTTCCGTTTCATCTGTCTTTTGTTAGCTGCATCATTTTGCGTGACCTCTGCTGTGATGCTCTCAAAGTCGGTGACCAGCTGGACACTATGCCTACATGCTTGACTCTTCTAACATTGAACAGCTACTTGATGCTAATCAAGTGGCATATCCTCAGAAATGTTGGCGCAAGTGTCTTTTGTTCAGCCACCTTTGTCATTAATAGGCTCGTCATCATTTTGACGTCATCCTGACCTCTGAGGACTTTATTTCTGGGTAATAATTTGAGTTGTTGCTCACAATTATTTTTGACATCATCCAACCAAGCTTTTTTAAAAATTAAGATCCGGTTACACTGCTTGTATTTTTTTAAAATTAGGTAACATTCACAGTTTTTGCTTTGATATGACCAGGTATGTTACCTTTCAGTGACATCAACGTCTCGTTTATTTATTTTAGAATGGAATACAAGGAACTGACTGTCTTTAAATGAAATTTAATGCCCCATGACTGCACCCAAGTAGTCAAATCATTACTGGCCACATCAGATGACAGGTGATTACTTGGGTTTCAATTTCAAGAGACCAGACCAGACACATTGTCATTGGAATTGCATTGATTCTGTAGCAGTGATGCATATATAGGGTTTACATGGCAGGTTAGTGTGACGATGCTCATGTGGGTGAATTTTTCGCCATGTCCAAAGAGTATATGGGAGACGAATTGTGCATGCTACAGGTAAACACATTATATTCTTATGTCATAATGTCTTCCAACACCACTGATATGAAAGACTTATTCACACTATCAGTGTGTCAGGTGTACTAGTTTTGTGCACTGTCGTTTTAGGCCTCTGAAGCATCCAATGTTGTGTTGCTGCTCTGCAAGGACCTGGATCCCATTATGCATTATGTGATTCTTGTCTAGGGTGTCTCCTTTTGATGGGCTATCCATCATTGGCTGTACTAGCTCTGCTCTTACCTAATCATACACAGATCACATGTATAGTGAGGGGGATAGCAAGCATTACCTCAATTAAACCAGCCAGTCCATCTATCACTTCTGGCATGTAAAGACAATTGGAGGAAGAAAACATTCAAAAAATAAACATTATTGAAAATGTTTATTTTCAATAAACATTTTGAAAATGTTTATTGAAACATTGTGTAAACCACAAATGATGTTGTGGTTTACTTTGTCGGATTTAGATTCTTGCCTCAGCCAATCACCCGAGGTCTGTTTGACTAAACCTGTGAATGTAGCAAATGGTATAATATAGCAGGTGGTAGTTTTCTCAGCTTTTTCCTCCCTCTTTTTTCTCTTATGTATTTCTTTGTTTGTTGGTGTGAGTGTTTGGCAACCGACTCCTCCAGAGGCCCCAAAAAACTGCCACATTAACTTTAACAGGCTCCGTGGCCCAGAAGCTCAAAGTGATTTATTTTGACCAATCAGCCGAGTGAATCTGAGCGGAGGCCTCCAAAGCGTCTTTAACTCTCTTTATCATCAGAGTCAGAGTTTCTCTCGATTTGGCCTATTCCACCCCGGTTTGATAGTCTTTTGAAAAGCCCAGCACTCTGTTTTCTTGGCAATTGGCGAGACCTTGGAAAAGCAAGCTTTTCCTCATGGTGATTCCTTCCTCATGTTCTACTTTTTACCCCTGTGCCTTTGTCCATCTTTTTCTCCACCCTCCACTTTCCTGGGCAGGCTTGACTATGCTTGGCCTTGTCCCTTGCCCGAGAGACTCTATATTTGGCTCCAAAGAGTAAAAGCCAAATCCAATATTTCGCTTTTCTTGTAAGACTCTCTCCTAAGATCAAAAGAGAAACATTGGAACTTGGTAAATAAGGATTTTTTTGGACCGTGTGTTCATCGTGCAGTATGTGCAATATTTAAAGAAATGTAAAGATTTCCAACTAATTTGAAGACTTTCATTTACTTTGAAGAGGTTTGAGAGTTTTGACTCCATCAATTGTAATTAATTAAATGAAAATCAGATGCTTCCTCTCTGGGTAATGTAGATTACATAGTATGTGTGTACATTAGACCAAAAAACCTTCCTATTTGTGTGTCTTTGCAAATCTGTGCAGCAAAATGACCCCAGAGTTCTTCAGTGCAGTGCCTGTGGCAGCTCCTGTCTCTTCTGTCAGTTAAAGCAAACACAGCGAGGGTCTCTCCAGGCCCGTGTCCATGTGTGCATACATATCAGTCCAGTGCATACACCTCTCCCAGTGCTGTGTGACCTCCATTGATGCCCTCTCAAATCCCGCGAAGGGAGCTCGGGAATAAGAAATTAATTGCCAAACAATGCATAGCTCCCATCCATTATGGCTCTCATCATGTCAGATGATATCGAAGCTTACCGGATGCCTTGCAGCATAATTTATTGCTCCTCCTCCCCGCCACCGCCAGCACCTCTTCAACCTTTCCACTTCCCAGTTGCACATTGTGATGGATTTGTGGGCTCGACACAATAAGATACTATTAAATGACAGGACTTTTATCATTTATTTTCCATCCTTGCCACTCAGCATTTTATCTATTTATATAATTCATTTGAAATAGTTTACAGCTCAGACTATTTTGTGCTGATGAAGGTGACAGTGCTCCCTGAATTAAAGCTTCTCTTTTGACTATACAGATGAATGTTTTTTTTGTTGGTTTGTTTGTTAAGCAGCTTTACTGTGAGTTATGAATGATTGACACAAAATGTTCCCTGAACTCAAGGGGTGAATCAGTGTTGTGTCTACAGATAATAAATAAGTTAGTTAAGAACCCTTTTAGGCACTTTAACAGCAACCTGTCACAAAGGCACGTTTTACTCTTATTTCTTTAGTTAAATCTATAAGAAATGCCAGTGCCAAGCCCTGCATCTAATACTGAAGCCTTCTCTATGTGAAACCCAATACCAATCACCACCACTAAACGCTGCCACTGATACGGGCACCCATTCGAAACAGGTCTCAGTTGTAACAGCACACTTTTTACGCTGTAAATAAAGATACAGTCTTCCCTTTCTTAGTTTGCAGCAGAACCATCAACCACACAGCAAACCTAACAGTTATACCCAAACAGACCTAGAGTATGTTTAGATTAAATGTCTCACAAGAATACTATTCTGTTTTCACTGCATGCCAGACCAAGTAACAAGTCTTGGGTTGTAGAATCAACATAGAAACCAGTATAGAAGCCTTGGGAATGGGAACAAGTAGGAACTAACCCAGTTCAATGAGACAGCCTATGCCTCCATAGAAAAATGACAATTTTACTCAGTACAGGTGAAACACAATCTGCGTTGTTCAAGTTGATTTGTCAGGCAATGCTCCATGTATATGGTTTACAAAGTTTGATTGTGATCATTAGCTTTAGATGCTTCTATTGCATAAAGAATTTCAACTTTTATTTATTTTAAATAATTAGTAACACATGTATAATACTATTTTCAAAAATGTCTTTTTTTTACATTTTGTTTTCTGGCATAACTTGGATCCTGTCTGAACTCCCTGAAGGCCCTGATGGTTTGACACAGAAAAATTCTAACTATTAGCTGAAACCGTGGCACACAGTAGGTGATCAACTGAATAATGATGCATCTCTGAAGTTTTAGGTCAGATCTTTGCAGGATTATACCCTTTTTCTTTTTTCATTTTTTTTGCTACTTCTGAAATATGTGTCTTTCAGATGCTTCTCACCTGCTCCTCAAAGCTCAAGTAGAATTAAATTGTTGACTTTGCAGCAGTCTTTCATTTTGATCTTGCCACAGTCATTCATTATCTGAATTTCAGAATTTCTGCTTTGGGTTTAAGAACTGGTTAGGAAAATAAGTTGGAAAAAAAAACTGAAAAAGATGTAGGTTAAAAGAGACATCAGAAAGTGTAAAAGCTACTGAAGAAAAATGATTTTAAAATGTTATAAGAACAGATCTGTTTGGAAACAAACTGACATGAAAAACATTGAATCAGCCCAAGATTCACAGTGATGTAAATTGCATGTCAGAGACAAAATAATGCCTCAACATTTACTAAATGCTGAAATGATTGTTGATTATGAAGCAAACAAATTCAGCAATTCACAGTTCACTTTCCTTAACGTCTCCTTTACAGGGTGGATGAGACCACTCTTGGAAACATAATTTTATGCAAATCTTTTCTCTGAAGTCAAAGATGTTGATGTGTTGAAAGCAGCTTTAGCTTAGTAAAAGAAGAAAAAAAAAACACAAATTTGGTGACGAAGTGAGTCTAGTTCCTTTTAAACTCATGAGATCACATTAGCACGTTTTAAACCTTCTTAATGACATTGTAAATCTAATTTGTGTCAGCAGTGGAAAATCAAACTATGAAGCAGCAAAAAAGGTGCAGCTGAAGCTACAGTAACTCAAAATGCTGACGCTTCATGAATTTGTCGAACTACCTGCTTTCGCCTTACAGACAGCATATATGATCACTTAAAGGAACTGATTTAAATTCATTTCTCAAATCTCACCTATGTTATGTCCAAGAAGGTACAGCAGCAAGTCACACAACCCAACACAGCTTGACATTTGCTGAAACTGAAAACCACATAGAAGTAAAATATTATCTTAATCAATCCAAAAGGATAGTGAGAAACTGCTAGTTATAGCCAATCCTTATCAGTAACCCTCATGTACAGGCAGCTAGTAAGAGTTTGTTGAACAGTGGGAATGTCTAGCTTCTTCAAATCACAACAATGTATCAGTCAGATACTAATTCTGATCATGGGTTTAAAAATCTGTCCCGGCACCCAGACAGGTAATTTTTTAAAGTTTAATATTAGCTTTTGTTAATCACATTGAATGAGCTATAAGTGGGTGAAAAGTAAGTAAATAGCTGACAGAACACACCCACAGTCAATATTTTTAATTCCCTGTCTGTGGAAAATATCTGCTGAAGATGTAGCCATGCATAAAGGTTCAAAACCTTAAATTAGAAGGTAATTGGGTTCAGCACGACGATGGAAGACTCACTTCACTGTCTATTGCTTGTTCCATTTCACCCCAAAAGCCCCTTCCACCGCTCTTTTGATCCCGACTCAGCCCAAGTTTCCCAGAGCCAGACGTGTCTTGCTCTCCATGTGGAAGTGGCAAGTCACATAAACCGGATCCATTTCATAATAGCGTTGCAATTTTCTCTCCTGGAGCGGAGTCGAGCAGGCTTATCTAATTGTGGAAGCCACGAGCCCTGGGATACAGAGAGAGAGGCTAATTAGTTAGAAATGAATGCTTTGAAATGAAGCACAAAGCACTGTGTGTGGTAGAAACAGACTTCATGCTTTCTGTGAGATCGGGGAGGGGCTGAAGCAGAGCATCGATGATGAGAGGGTTCTGGTACTCGAATAAGACGGGAAGCTGGAGAGTCTACAATAGTTTACTGCTGACTTTTATGAATGAACAGGTTGATACGTTTGCTCCTGAATGTTCTTAAGTCTTCAAGATTTAAATGGATAATGTAAGAAGTGGTCTGTTAATATGTTAAATAGCAGGTTAATTAAAGGTTTTTGCATGGCCATAGCTCCTGTCACAGGACACAGAAGAGTTGCCCTGAAATATTTTTTTTACATTTTTTAAAACCTACAACTAAAATTATTTTTTGATTAATTCAAATATGCTCTTAAGTTCACTAATCTATTGCTCTGGGCTCTGAAGAGACCACTTTTACACTATATGTTCTCGCAAGCCTATTTGTATCCCCTTGTCTAGATTGGCAGAGTTAGCAAGTTAAAACAAAATGACCTTGTATTGTCTCTAAGGCGATACTGTCTGTGGACTGTAGCTGCTGTCCACTGCTGGCTTCCCTTTTTTTTTCCTTTTTCTTTTTTTTTTTTTTTTTTGCTCTGCATGTGCTCATTTCATGGAAAAGACATTTAATTCTGTTCAAGGGCATACTCCTCTTTTCTGTCCCTAGTCTCTATCTCTTTTGCGTCCGTGTGTGTCTGCAGGTGTATTTAACATGCCGTATGTAGACCGAACCTTCGGAAAAATAATTTACCCATGGACTCAGTGGGATCATCCAGAAGAATAGAATTACATTCTAAACATGATTCCTGGTGACTTTGAATTAACCCCCTGCTGTGACAGACATTTCCCTAAGTCATATTTCTTCCGTACTGTCATACTGCCTTAAGCATTCAACATTTTTTTTATCTTTATTACTTTAGAAGAAGAGGTAAAAGAAAATGATCTCACTGTCTTTTAGCCTGGGATGAGAAATGACCAGATGAAATGGTTGACCAGACTCTAGGGTATTTATTAAGATTCTGAAAGGACAAATAAATAAAGAGGAAAAACAAAGCTGGGTAGCACTACACTATATATAGCCCATGCTTTCCCGAAACTCAGACATTATTTTCAAGCTCTTACCAGGTACTTTCCGGGACGGCACTGGAATTGATCTGTACCTTTAATGGGACTTAGTAATTACTTTCTCTGTACTTAACAGGTAAATGTCCAAATCTTACAATGTACCTTCTAGTGCTAACCAGCAAGCTTCTCAAATTTTATTTCCATATGTACTTTTCAAAACCTACAAAGTACTTTCCTGGCAGTTTCATGAAGCCCACCAGGCACTTTTAGAGATCTTATGAGGTACGTTTGTGAGCTTATCAGGTTCTTTGCTAGAGCTGATGGGACACCTGGAATTTACCAGGTGTTAACTGCTTTCCGAGAAAGCAGTTAACACCTGGCTGTATCCGAGAGGATACAGCCATTTACCATACCGATCTGATAACGGATTAACTGAAATTAAACCTACACATGATGATACATTTTCCTATAAATGTAACATTTGAGCATCTTAAACATAGTACCCAAGACTAGTGCTTCCAATATGTTCAATTAGTTGTGATAAACCTTCAAAGAACAAGGTGTTCTACTTATTATTCATTTTTACACTGACTCTTTTTAAATGCACCATTTAAAAACCTTATGCTTTATTAAGATTTGGAAATTTTAAGGTTTTTATAATATGAAATGTCATCCTATAATTTTAAGGTTAACATTAGCATTTGTTAATACAGAAATAATGTAAAAACTGAAAAGGGTCAGCCAGTGAAGTAATGCACTCCTACTTTAATGCTCTTTAATCCAAGCAAGTATCAATATCACACAGGAGCAAATAAAATATGTTCATGATCTGTCTAACTGCAGTCTTTTCCATTTTAATAGTCCCTCATGTGTTTCAAGTTTTACCTTCATTCACATATGCTGGAGGCAGCTCAACAACACCACTTCTAAATTAGTGGTCTTCACCTGCGTAGAGATTTGATTCTCCTAATTGGCCCCTCTGCTTGCCTGTTCAGTCACTAGGTTGTATGAGGATTGCCACAGCAAGGCCAGTACTGACCTTGATATAAGCAGATCAGATTTTTATCAGACGTCCTCATGGTGGCCTTCCTATCATATTCAGATTTAACATCCACTGACATCAAACCTATATTTAAAAAAAAAGCAGGGTTTCATTTTTGATTTTATTTTTTTTTGGCCACACATAAAACACAAGTGCTTTCATAAACAATCAAATAAGACTGGTGTCCTTGAGTATATTTCCCTTAAGGATATTTCCTACTACTGCTTTCCTGGTAGATGGTGATGAAATTAAAATTACTGATGATGTTTGTCACCTTGTGGAGAATGTAAATTGTGTTTTCTTGGGCTGATTTTTATCTTACTGATAGGTTCATCTGTAAAAACAATTCGTAACCATACACTTATTTTGTACCTCTGCATTTCCATTTCGCACCAACTGACTTTCAATGTGTGAAATTTGTACATATAAGCACCAAGTGATTGCAAAGTTTGTAAGTACCTAATCTCGACCCTTCGTGGTGTGGTGTAAGTGTAGTCTCAGCGGTTTCCACCTGGCAACAATAGTAACTAAAGATGAGTCCTACATTTTCATGAACATAACCAACATGTAAAACAGTCTATATGTGTTATTTGTCAGGGAAGCTTAAATAGTGAAATGCAAGGATTAATTTTGGAGGGAACCGTTTATTTCAGGTTTTAACCTTTTTCTTTGTCTAGTGGCTCTTGTCAACTTTGTATTGTTTATTGAAATAAATTGGCTTTGTAAGTCTTTGGTTCACATTACTGTTCAATAAGATGAAATGTGGTGTGACTCTACAGGAGTTCCTAGGATACCTGCAGACACTTAAAACACACCAGTCTCTTTTTGTTGGCGGAAGGAAAACAAATACTCAATCAACCAGCACTCTTGCTGAGGTGGCACATCATTTAATCAACCTTGGCTGTCGCTGAATGCTGTTAAGTGTGGAACGCATCGACTGCTGATAGTTGTCGGGGTGTCATTACAGCCCGCGGCAGCCTCTGCGTCCCACACTGCTCCGCTAATTTATGCCGTCTCATTTTACCCTTTGCAAATTTACCGTACCGAGATATTGTCCCATTGCAAATTGAATCTCATAGAACAGTCCCCCTCACCCCCCGTTATCTGAGCTCACGGAGGTACACCGCGTCCATTGAACCTGCCAACATAAAATTGACCTTCATTAAATTTTGTTTTGCTCTCCTTTCATACGAAGATTAGGATCGTTTGTCACTTCTGTCTTTTTGATTGTATCCCGGCACTGGGAGGAAATGACAGCTGTCCCAAATTGCATTTTAGTGAAGGTCCAAATTGTGTGTCTGTGAGAAAGGCCTCTTTCATCCATTTAGAGGGGCCATTGCGAGCTGTCCACAAACCGCAGACTGTAATTAGATCATGACATACAAAACTGTTGGCAAAGCTAAACAGAGCAAAGATGGTGGTGTAAATATACAATGGTTGGATTAAAAGGGGAGTTAGGGCATTCTTTTATTTTCTTTTTTTTTCTGTGGAAATGTTATGAAGTTTTATCCCTTGTGTGTCCTTAGACACTCTATGGGCTTACTGAGTTCATGGATTCATAAATAAAACTTGGAGCTAAATTAATTTGGGACCTCTAATTTCCAATCAGAGACATTGTGGAAGATGAATAAGGTGCACAAGGCATGATTGATGACCAAGACTTGAGGAACTTCAAGTGCATTTAAGAGGGAGGAGAAGATGGCTGAGCTAGTGCATGAGTCCATTTCTTAGTGCGCATGCATTGGTGTTGTTACGATAGCCATTTTCTCCTTAGAGCTCAGGTAAACAACGTCATTAGCAAACAGTTCCTGGAGTGTAACCACAGGGAAGATCCACATCCAGGAAATGGGTGTTAAACTTTGTGCTCTATGACCCAGAAATAGCACATACTTAGAAAAAATTGCCATTGACTTGCAGAGATATGGCCCCACTAGCAGCTGCATTTAGAATGCACAGCTGGAAATGTGCGTTTCCTGGTGTGTGGGGGGGTGTGTCGGCGTGTGTATGTTAGCTTAACCAGCAGGGGTCCCAAACAAGACACCATGCATGCTCACTTTGGTCACCCCTGAAAACTCCGACTGATCCTCTTTGAACTATCTTCTCTTAAACTGACACATGGAAAAAGGGGAAGAATAGAGTTCCGATGTGTACACTGTCCATATTTGAGCTTTAAAAAGAGCAAATTTCCACTTGAACACAGCTGAGGTACAACTGATGAAATGATTTAAAACTATTTCTGTGCTTTTTTTTCTAATCTTACATCCTTTCTTATGTATCAGAAACGTCCTCCTCTGTCATGGTTTATATGGACACCATGACTTCAACAATGAGGACCACTACTCGACCCGTCACCGTCACCCTGACACCCACAACAACCAGGACTACCACCACCAGGATGCCCTCCACAATAACTGCAGTGGCTGTGTGGCCGCACACAACAACCACCACGCCATCACCCGTGCACACACTGGTGAACGCCTTAGAGCCAGAAGATGACGATGGAGCTCTGCCTTCCTCCAAGCTTCCGAACATCAGGGTGGAATATTGTAATCCCTTGGTGATGATGGACATCGCCTGGCCGAAGACCAGGCAGGGCACTGTCGTCAAGATGCCCTGTCCATCAGGAACCATAGGTAATGCTGGTTTGTTTTAATGCCAGATCTTTGACGATTACTAAGTAGGTGTTTGCTCTCCATTAACTCTTGTTAGCTTGTCATTTGTTAAAGACCGTGGAAGTGTGTAGCAGCCTTTTGCGTCATTGAAGAAGGTGCTGTGTTTGTCTTTCTTTGGAATGTGTTTGTTTCCTGAAGGAATACAAGCAGGCTTTATAGCAATATATTTCATGATTTCTTTTTTGGGGGGGGGCAAGTAAGCTGCAACTAAAATGCAGGAACCTTGTTTTTAAGTCCATGTAGAAACTGGAATTCACCCGAGCTTTGCAAGTTCTATTTTCTATAATAAAATCCTAAAATGAATCGTGGTGTGGAGAGGGCAGCGATAACAAAACCACACATCTGCAAGATTTATGACTAATCCCAGACAAACTCAAACATATCTCTGTTGAAATCAGAAAAGCTCTGCTTAAAAAATAAATAGTGTTTCTCTATTTCCTCTCTCAGAGAGGATGTCAATATTCTCCTTAGAAGAACCGGTCTGCTGTGATTTGCTTGTGTGAGTTTTTGTTTATATTTACACTCCCTGCGCAGCCTACATTCGCTCTCTTCCTGTCTTCCCCCACTGACTCTTTATTCCCGACTCAATGATGCAGCGCTAAAGATAGCATAATGTTGAATTTGTATGAAAACTAGTTACTAAAACATCACACAGCTGTAGTTGTGCTCTGTGTTTCACTGCAGGACAGATGTGAATAATTATAGCTCATTAGTCTTGATCAGGCATTAGACCTTTGTGTCTGTGGATGTTTTCTGCCCGTCTTTGCATCAATACTAACAGAATAAAGTCAAGTGTAGTTTCAGATTAAATCAATGTTGACTGCTGCGCATTTAAAGACATTCTATCTAAAAGGTTAAAAACTTGAGAGCATTTATTTTTTTTAATGGTTTAGTTTAGACAAAAACACCAAGCCTGCTGTCAGCCAGGATTCTTCAATAAAGATTTTTGTTGCAAGAAAATCAATGAAACTGGGAAAAAAAAAAAAAACGATAATGAATGCTTTATACAGTCAAGACGGAAACACAGACAAACAGAAATGCTGGTCTAGGAGTACTTCCATAGGAAAGGAAAGCAAAATGAGTCGTTGGCAGTAATAGCCCTTTCAGTGGCTCCTTCCATGCAGAAGACAATGCAAAACATGGGGACTCTCAGATAGGGTGTACTGTCAATGGAAAGAAAATCAAAGCAACTATCTTGGTTTCTTTCAGAAAAAAGTAAACCTAAACCGAGACGCACTGGGAAAGGATAATATAAGGATAAAATAAAGATGCTACACTAACTGAACAGGCACAATGGCTCTTTTAGTTACTTTGTCCTGGTAAGATACTTAATATGGAATCTCTAGTTCTTTAATAGTGCACAAAATTAATAAACCAGTAGTGGCATCAATGATTATTGAGGACAAAAAACCCACAGAATCACTGAACAAAAAGCACTTTTTTAAGGTGAAAAAACAAAAGGATGACGGTCATTATTGCTTTTGTCCGAAGAACAGAAGCACTGGGCTAGGTGTGCTTTCTATCTGCAGTCAACCAAAAAAAGTACACAGAATTAATTGCAGCAATAGCTCAGACAGCAGCACAAGCACTGGGTCAGGGGTATTTCTATGAAGAAAACATAGAAAGTACATCAAATTAATGCAGAAATAGCTCTTTCACTGGTTTCATTCAAGAAAAAAGTTGGGCAACCCAAAGAGTCACAGGGCCAAAGCACCAAAAAGTTTTTTTTTGGGCAGTATATGGTTTTTTTTGTCTTTTGAACGCTTCTTAAGTGCAGAAACAGCTCTGTCAGTAAATCTATCTATAAAGAAAAAACAGCTAAAAAACCGTCGTTGGGCCAGGGTGAGGGGTACTGTCTGGGGAAGGGCCTGCTAGTATTTCTATGTATAAAAAGCAGAGAGAACACGAACGGTGATGGCAGCAACAGCTCAATTTATTTTACATAACAGAAAGTAGTTTTTATTTAGTATTTAGTTACCTCCTTTGGTAACTTTAACTCTGATAGAGGGACGAATAAAGCATTTGCTTTGCATCTGGTAATCAGTAAACCTTAGTGCTTGCATATACTCTTCAGGTGAGGTCTAACTACACCTGCACAATGAAAAACAAAAAGTTATTTCTCTGGTATGCTCAAGTTCAGCTCGGGGCCCAATCCGTTCATCAATCAGTTAACCGACAGAGACGCACATATACATGTCGTCTTCATTAACGGGACAACGTCAGCGCTCATCGAGACCTCACTAACAGCCAACACATGGTGCAGATAAGAGGAACCGCTACCCCACCTCCCCCTCTCGGCGCTCCCTTCAAAGCCGTCGCACTTCAGACAACACTGTCAAGCAGAACACGGCCGCGTGAGCTTCCTCTGCCACTCTTTGAAAGTTTTCCGAGCTCCCCTTCCATCTACGTCTTTTCGTTCCCTGTCACTCCTGTCTCTCCCCTCTGACCCTCCCCTGACTCCCCACCCACCATCCCCCTTCTCTTTCATGCTCCTTCATTCTGTCTCTCAGTGTAGGGGGGAGATGCACAGTCACTTATCTTATAAACCCATCAAACACAAGGCTGTCTAAGGTGGACCGGAGAGGGAAATTATATGTCCATCAAAATTTATATCTGTTAATGCAGGTTGTGTCAACCTGCAACAACACCCTCTGTATACAAGAAAGAGTAATTTAATGTCAGCATACAACTTCGCAGATGTAAGCGGTGAAGGTGCATGCATAGACTTTTAAGGTGAAGAAGCAAATTGGGTTTAATTTCATTGCAAAACAATCTCAATTCACATGATATGTTGAACCTGTACCTGTAATAACATATTTGGTTTACATTTAAACCAATAAAAATATTATATTGTAGATGTCAATAGGTGTAGCAAGATTAGAAAGGCTTAACGTATAACCATGCAGATTAATAATACTCAGTATCTGTAAGTGGATTTGCAGTGCTCATCTATCAGCAGAGAGTTTCCTCCAACCTGTTAAATTGACCTTTCCTCGGGATTTCAGCCTTAATTGGCACCTATTTTGTTGTATCTGCTTTCTTATGCAAGACTTAAACAGCCACAGGAGCAGACACTTTCTGACTTTTAATGATTAAATACTGAGTGTGTCTGGATGAGTCCAGCAACCAGCCTTCACCGAAGCAGATTCATTTTAGCCAGTTTACGATAAAACCATCCAATTACAGTTCTGCAAATTCCATTAATTGGATCACTTAGAAATTTTGTTTCTTTGGACAAGTTTTGCAAATAAGAAAAAGGGCTTGACATACAGAAGACTCGGGCAATAGACGAGAAACTGTAAAGTATTATGTGGTGTGTCAGTCTATAATGGGAAAATGGTCGAGGAAAAATTGGAAAATTCTGTTAGGCTTGCGTCAGACGAGATTGGTTAGAATGATGGACAAAACACACAGAACAAAAGATGTTTCTCTGAGTCTTTATAACCACTTAACTGGTGACTTTCTTCTGTCTAAAGGTGTGGCTTCATTCATGTGCTTGGGACCAGAAGGATACTGGGACCTCCAGGGGCCCGACTTCAGCAACTGTACCTCTCCTTGGGTCAACATCATCAATCAAAAGGTAAAAACCACAACTTTCACTTTGCACCATTTTAAAAACATTTGGAATGGTGTTTAATTTTCTTTCAGTATCTTTGTATACGTTTTGAAACGATATTCCGAATCCAACATGTATTATTAAATTTGCTAAAAGATAAAAAAAACAGCACCACCTTCATATACAATAAGCAGAATGCTTTTTATATTACCTATGTATCGGACTAGGTTAATGCTATTTAAGTTTAAGTTAATGGTATAGAACTCAAGTCAAGGCAAGTTATTATTTTAGCACAAAGTATACACAAAGTGTTTTAAAGTGCTGAAGTCACATTAATGACAAGAAATTGATTCAATTTTAAAGACATGACAACAATAAACTCATAAAATAAGATTTGACTTTAATAGGAAGACTTTAGAAATCTATTGTTTTTAATCCTGATTTAAAGGAGCCAGGAACAGTGTCCACACATCTCTTGCTTTAAGGGAGTTGGTTTAAAAATCTGCAGAGCAGAAAAACTAAATGCTGTTTTCACTTGTTGGGTTGTGACCCTAGATATACTGAGTGACCCCTGTTGGATCTGGCCCATACTGACTAACAATACTTTGAAACATTTATTGGCCCAACACTATTCAGAAGCTTGTGAAAGATTTTAAAATTGGTCCTTTCACACACAAGGAGCTAGAGCAGTGATGCAGGGCTGGCGTAATGTGATCAATTTGGCAACAGCCTTTTGAATGAGCTACTGCTGCCTGATTATTTTCCTGAGAACTGTAAAGACACCATTAAAATAATCTATTTCACTGAACCTAAAAGCATGACTTATTTGTCTTGTTCTATTTACCCTTTATTTTGGCAATGTTTTAACATAGTGGTAGGCTTATTTAGGAGTAGGAATTAGAAGAAAAAATTCTTCCAGAACAGGAACATTTAGTTTTTATTATTACTTAGAAACTGTGGAGTACTCATTACTTTTACAAATTTAGAGCATACTTAGAAAGTCCAGAGAATACCTACTTATACTTATCAAGCACCCAGAAGTCCAGAGGATACTTACTTATTTACACTTATTTAACAACCCAGAACAGGGATTAGAACTTGGAACCCAGAGAAACTACCTTAGAAAAACTACTTTTTAGACTCGTATTCTTGCAACCCAGAAAAGGAATTAGACCAGAGGACATTTACTTATACTTATCTACTAACCCTGAATAGGAGTATCTAGTTTATTTACTTTGGATAAACATTATTAGCTTTTCTTCTTTTGCTCTTTCTTTCGGTTTGTTATTTTGTTTGTATTTCCTCTTAAATCCTGTAAAGCGCTTTGTATGGCCTTGTTGCTGAAAATGTGCTATATATATATATATATATATTTTTGCTTTATGTGGCTTTTGACATATCACATAAAGTGTACCACCCAGAGATATTATTGATACACAAGGACAGCATACATGTGAGTGAACATGATTTGTCTGCTCACATTTATTAAAAACCTAATAACCACAACAAAGTCCAGCAACATAGTCCACTTTTATGTAATGCTGAACATTTACCATTTGTAGCACAAACATTTGGGTTAAAGCCTACTGCAGTTCTTAACATGCGTAGGTTATTCCTCTTTTATTCTATTTGCGGTACATTGCTTAATAAAATAAACCTTATGTTGTCGGAAAAAAGACTTGAACATTTCAATTAGTTATTGTCAGAAAAACAGGAAAGCCTGGACGTTTCAGTAGTGTCAATTTGAGTCTGGACAGGATAATTCAGAAATGTTTAAGAACCTTAGAAAGGTTGAGAGAGACTTTATCCTTTCACCCTTCTGTCAGTACTGCTGCAGCGGCTCTCAGGACAGATATTTCTGTCGCACTCAGTCAACTCTGCTCTATGTTGGTTTCGTTCTTTGCCTGCTCATAATTGGTCAATTAATGTAATTGATTAGCCAGACGGTGTACTCCATAGAAAGCTGATACCTCTGTGTGCATGCACATATGTTTAGATTGGAGTGAAACCCAATCCAACAAACCAGCATAGTGTAATGGACTCCTGTGGGTAAGGCTCTATCCACGCTGCCGTCTCCTCTACAACATGATACAGCGGTTATTGGCTCTCCATATTGCTCGAGCACAAATGACTTGCATCTTCTGCTCTGCAGGCTATTATGCAAAGCCTCATTTCGACCTTCCTACACTTCAATCTGTAATCAAATCAAAAATAAAAGATGGGAAGGGGACGGCAAGTGAGGATCCATGTTTCAGGTTATGAATTGCAAGCAACGGTAAAAATATTCCACCTGAAACGTGCTGCACCCTGAGGCATGCATGTCATACCACTTATGTTTTACTCTATGGCAGGAACTTAGCCCATTAAGCCAACAGCAGTCTGTTGATAGGAATGGAGAATGTCTATAGTGGAGAAAACTAGTGGTAGAAGAAATAATCAGCTGCACTTGTGTATGGTGCATTCCATTTGTTGACAGCAATAAAACTGGAATATAAATAAACAAACGCAGCAGAGTTGGTTTGCTTTTCTAGCCCTGCTCAACAGAAATAGTGAGACTACTTTTGTATTATTCAAATCTACAACAAAGTTAAGTTGAGAAAGTAATATATGTATTTTTAGGATAACAAAAAAGCTATACATTTTTTATATAATTCAAAGGATATGACAGTTGAGCGGTACGCCTGTCTTGGTGGAGGAAGAAAGTCTCTAATGAAGATCAACCCGTCAGGGATTTGGAATGCCCATCTGCCACTTCGTTATTTTATATCCATAGCCATTGTCCTGTGAGTATCACAGCTCATTACCAGATGGTTTGGTAGACGAAATGAAGAAAGGACGATGCAGAGGGTAAAAAGGAAACGAAATGACACCAGACAAGCAGAAAGGGAGGGAGTGTAAGAGACACAAAAGAGGAAGCAGAGATATTTACCCAGCATCCTCAGCTCTTCTCATTAGGAGATGAGCGCAGGGAAGCTGAGGACGAAAACATCTTCCAAAGACATGTTCGCCTGCACACACACCTCTGTGAGGACCAATTTAAGAAGCCTAATTACTTCCCTAATAAACTCACAGGCAGAGATAGCAGGTAATGCTACAAAAAAAAAATCAGCATGATCCAGTTTTTACTCACGTCTTAGTTTTCTGCATCTCTTATCATCGTACGTTGTTCGTGAATTACACCATGAGAAAAAAAAGCACAGCACCCTCCTGGCTAGGATGTGTAGAAAAGCTACATGCTCTTGAAAAATTTTTTTATTAGTCTGCTCGTTTAAGTTGATCAGTCTCCAGGAACTTTTAATTAGTATTTCCTTACTTTTTGTTTTCATGGAGTGTGGATTCTTTTAGCTGCTTTTTAGAATGAGAAAGAAAGACAAGCATGGTGTTCAAATGTGGCAGATTTGTGATGGTATTTGTAAATCAAAAAATGTCTGAGAGAATAGCCACTCAACTAAATTTGTCCACATCAATAATTGTGACAAGCAAGCCTGTAGGATAACTCAAAGGTATCTTCCATCAAACCCACTGAATAAAAAGAAAAGAGAATCTCTTGAGATTTTTACATTTATTTGAGATGCCAATAAACATGGAGAGTACCGAAACAATTCCTTTGTAACAGATCAAGCTTGTTGTTAAGATCAAGCTTAAAATGAACCCAATTAACAAATTGCCAATGTTATGAATTAACCCCGGATTTACCATCACACAAGTTATTTTGTTAAGCCTGTAGAGATAAACACTGCTGAAGTTACCTTTTCCAATAAGATATACTGCAGCAGATATGGAAGTCAATGAAATGTCTGCTTTGAGCACAGACTGTGTATTGCTAAGCAGACAAATCAAATTCAAGGCAACTTTATTCATATATCACCTTTCAGCCAAAGACAATTCAAAGTGCTTGTACAAGAAAGTTAAAAACAACATACAATAAGAAGAGAGTACAGTAATAAAAAAATCAAGCAGATAGAAAATAGACAAAGTAAACATTAAAATTTTAAATATAGTGAATGAATAGAATTTAAAAAATTAAGTATAGGCAACTTCAAATAAGAGGTTTTTAACCTTGTTTTAAGTAAACAGGGGCAGTCTTACAATGAGCAGGAAGCTTATTCCAGAGTGTTGGAGCATAAAAACTAAATGCTGCTTCACCATGTTTAGTTCTGACTCGGAATAGTTAGTAGGTTTGATTCTGATGATCTTAAAGGTCTGAGTGGTATATAGGGTTGAAGATCAGAAATGTAGTCTGGGTTTCTATTATGAAGTGCTTTGTAAACTATTAAGGAGATTTTAAATTCTATTCTTTGAGTAACAGGCAGCCAGTGCAGGGATCTTAGAACTGGACTGATATGCTGATCTCTTTTTGTTTTAGTTAGGACTCTTGCAGCAGCATTCTAGAGAAGCTGGAGCTGTCTTATTGCTTTTTTTGATAATCCAGTAAAAATGCCATTGCAGTAATCGAGTCTACTAAAAACAAAGGCATGAACTAATTTTTCAGAGTCTTGTGGGGACATAAGTCGTCTAATTTTAGCAATATTATTTAAATGATCGTATGATGTTTTTATGATAGATTTGATGTGGTTATTAAAGTTCAGATCAGGATCCATGATCACCCCCAGATTCTTGACTTTGTCAGAGCATTTTAATCCAACAGACTGAAGGTGGGTGATTATTTTTAATATATCCTCCGTTGGTCCAAACACTAATGAAACCTAAAGGGTTTGTGAACTCTCATTCTAAAGCCTTAGCTTCAATGTTCAGAGATGTTGTTATCAATGTTTTTGAGCTGGAAGAAAACTTATGGATAATTGGATAAAAGTGTACCACTAGAGAGTTGGCTTGTTTTTAAACAGATTAAAAATTTAGGAACAAAATAGAGCAAATACAATTGATAGTAGAGTAATGGCTCATGTCTAATAAAGGAAGCATTTATACTTTGAAGCAGTTCTGCCTTAAACAAAAAAATAAAAAACATAGCTTTGTTTTTTTGTCTATAGACTCTACCTTTTAGATTTTCATTTTTATTTTTTACATTAACTAGGCAGTATGCGGAGTTTTTGTATTATTCTCTACACCAGGACGTACTATCCCTTCATTTCAGTGTAAATAGCATTAATCAAGTCTAGCTAGTTTATATAGAACATTTCTGTTGGAAATATTTGGCATGATGAGACCCAGAGCTGCACTGTTCAGGGATTTCCTGTAGTTTTGTTTTAAGCTGTATTTTTGTTTTTCTGATGTAGTGTAGAAGCATTATCCATTTCATTTGGTAATAAATCACATCCAAATAGAAAAAATAAAGGGACATTTAATTATTCTGTGGACCTGATTCTGCATTCATTGGGAAGTGAAATTGAAAATTTTACTTCAACCTCAAACAGTAAAACAAATATTTGTCATTCTTACATAATTTTATACATTTCATATTATACATATTCCACTTTATCACATTTTGCTGCACCTCACTAACTTCAATTTTTGTGTGTGTGTTGTAGTTGTCTGTTAAAATTAATAAACATTGGTGAGATTTTTTTTCCTTCTCTGGTTACTACAAATTACATAATTCCTTGCTTGAAATTTCCCTGTACAGAGGCATCAGTGTGCTACTCTATGCTCCATGTAACTCCATGGAGCTTATTTAAATATTTATTTAAACTAGAAAAATGTACATACAGTACAGACCAAAAGTTTGGACACACCTTCTAATTAAAATGGGTTTTCTTTATTTTCATGACTATTTATAATCAATCAATCAATCAAATTTTATTTGTATAGCACATTTCAGCAGCAAGGCATTTCAAAGTGCTTTACATCATTACAAACACAGAAACACAAAGCAACATAGAATCAATAATCAAAACAAAGCATTAAGTCAAGTTCCATCAATAAATTTGTAATTGATTACATTTCAAATACAATCCTAAACAGGTGGGTTTTTAGTTGAGATTTAAAAGAAGTCAGTGTTTCAGCTGTTTTACAGTTTTCTGGAAGTTTGTTCCAAATTAGTGGTGCATAGATGCTGAAAGCTGCTTCTCCTCGTTTGGTTCTGGTTCTGGGGATGCAGAGCAGACCAGAACCGGAAGACCTGAGAGGTCTGGAAGGTTGATACAACAACAGCAGATCTTTGATATATTGTGGTGCTAAGCCGTTCAGTGATTTGTAAACTAACAACAGTATTTTAAAGTCTATTCTTTGAGCTACAGGGAGCCAGTGTAGGGACTTTAAAACTGGTGTTATGTGCTCTATCTTCCTGGTTTTAGTGAGAACGCGAGCAGCAGCGTTCTGGATCAGCTGCAGCTGTTTGATTGATTTGTTGGACAGACCTGTGAAGACGCTGTTGCAATAATCAATACGACTGAAGATGAACGCATGGATGAGTTTCTCTAGATCTGGCTGAGACATTAGTCCTTTAATCCTGGAAATGTTCTTCAGGTGATAGAAGGCCGACTTTGTAACTGTCTTTATGTGGCTCTGGAGGTTCAGGTCAGAGTCCATCACTACTCCCAGGTTTCGGGCCTGATCGCTGGTTTTCAGTTGTAATAACTGAAGCTGTGCATTGACTCTAGATCGTTCCTCTTTAGGTCCAAAAATAATAACTTCAGTTTTGTTTCTGTTCAACTGGAGAAAGTTTTGGCACATCCACACATTTATCTGTTCTAAGCATCTGTTCAGTGATTGGATGGGCTCTGAGTCACCTGGTGACATCGTAATGTAGAGCTGTGTGTCATCTGCATAGTTATGGTAGCTAATATTATTTCCTGTTATAACCTGAGCTAGTGGGAGCATATAAATATTGAATAAAAGGGGTCCTAGGATTGAACCTTGGGGTACCCCACATGTGACCTTTGACCTCTTTGATGAAAAGTTTTCAATTGAAACAAAGAAATCCCTGATCTTTATGTAGGATTCAAACCAGTTAAGCACTGGACCAGAGAGTCCGACCCAACTCTCCAGTCGATTCAGTAATATGTCGTGGTCAACAGTGTCAAAAGCTGCACTGAGGTCCAACAGAACCAGCACTGTGGTTCTGCCACAGTCCGTATTTATATGGATGTCATTGAACACTTTTACGAGGGCGGTCTCCGTGCTGTGGTGAGCACGAAAGCCAGACTGGAAGGAGTCAAAGAGGTTGGTTATCGTTAGGAAGATAGTTAATTGTTTACACACAGCTTTTTCAATAACTTTGCTGATGAATGGGAGGTTGGAGGTCGGCCTGTAATTCTGCATTAGTGATTTGTCCAGATTGTTCTTTTTTATAAGTGGTTTGATTACTGCTGTTTTCAGAGCCTGGGGGAAAACGCCCGATGAGAGCGATGAGTTTACTATTTGGATCAGATCAGCAGCAATAACAGGCAGGACTTTCTTAAAGAAATGTGTGGGTAAAACATCCAGACAGCAGGTACTGGAGCTTAGTTGACTTATAATTTCCTCTAGGGTTTTATAATTAAGTAGTTGAAATTGGGTCATTTTTCCTGTATTTGTTTTGTTTGGGCACAGCATTGGTACTGGCTTTATAGTGGATGTACAGATTAATCCTCTGATTTTTTGAATTTTCTCTGAAAAGAAGCTGGAAAACTGGTTGCAGGCAGCAATACATTGGAATTCAGGCGGTAACGTCACAGGAGGGTTTGTGATTCTGTCAACTGTTGCAAATAAAGCTCGAGCATTATTAATGTTTTTGTTTATGACATCCGCAAAGAATGCCTCTCTTGCATTTATAAGGCAATAAATCCCACTTATTAACCTGACAGGGCACACCTATGAAGTGAAAACCATTTCAGGTGACTACATCTTGAAGCTCATCAATAAAATGCAGAGTGTGTGCAAAGTAGTAATCACAGCAAAAGGTTGCTACTTTGAAGAAACTAGGATATAAGGGGTATTTTCAGTTGTTTTACACCTTTTTGTTTAGTTTATATTTCCACATGTGTTATTCATAGTTTTGATGCCTTCAGTGTGAATCTACAATGTCAATAGTCATGAAAATAAAGGAAATTCATTGAATTAAAAGGTGTGTCCAAACGTTTGGTCTGTACTGTATATTTTTCAAATATGTCTAGGAAACCAACAACATATTTTGAAATAAATAAATAAATAATGAAATATATAAATAATATGTTTGTATGCATATAATATGAAATGTTATATGTGTCTAATATTCAAGTTTTTATATAATAATAATTTTTATTATTATTATTATTATTATTATTATTATTATTATTATTATTATTATTATTATTATTATTATATAATATGGCATGACATATTATATACATTAAAAATAAAACACTCCAAAGGCTATATGTTCTGCATTAGTTTCATAAAAGTATAATGCTGTCTGGGGAAATTCCCTCAATAGTTTCATAATTGCGTGCAGATATAATATTTTGCCCTGGTGTACACTCAACTTCGTGAGACAATACACATCTCTGTGTGCACACATTAATTGTCTGCAATATTAGAGCAGTTGGGGAAAAATTGCAGGTCAAACAGTATTTATTTTATGGGGTAGATACTTGTAGATCCCAATTTATCATGTATTCCCTTGTAGCCAGTGAGCAGGTCATGAATATTAACAGGATACCTCACATTTCTTTTCAAGGAATAATGTGTGTTAGTGTCTTCGTTTACAGTACTTTTTCCCCCCCTTTCTCTTTTTCAGATAAAAGCTGGAGAAACGGCAGCTGTGATTGCCAGAGAGCTGGCAGAGCAAACCAAGAGCAACCTTCAGGCAGGCGACATCACCTTTACGGTGAGGGCTATGATTCAGCTTGTGGATCTGCTCGACGTCCAGCTGCGGAACCTAACGCCGGGTGGAAAAGACAGCGCAGCTCGAAGCCTCAACAAGGTACCGAAAGGAACCTTTTTTCTTTTTTTTTTGGCTCCCCTAAATTCAGTTTTCTTTTGCTTTTAAATATATCCTGACAATTTAGCAGGCTGGATAAACATAACCCGCAGGAAACCATGACCTATTGCACTTATTGTCATGACTGTTCAGATCAACATATTTCAGAGGTTAGAATAAAAATTAAACAATTTCAGAGAATTTACACCACTTGTATTCGTAGGTAAATTTAATGGAATTTGAACTACTTACCATGACTTAATCAAAGAATATCAGTTATTAGTTTATATTTATGGTGCATGTACCAGAGAACTATTTGACACATTTATTTTATCTTTTGAAATTCTGTTGTAATTTCAAGTTCATGTCTTATTCTGCCTTGATCAGAAATAGCGTTCAGCCATAATAAGTCATAGTGTCTTTAAAAAGTGCTTATAAAGTAAAAAATCTGGCTGTTTTCTACTGGAAACCCAAAAAGGCATGGAGTGACATCCAAAAAAGTGCCACCCATCGCTATTAACAGGATTTAATAATGAGAAAACCCAGCCCAGTTTGAAAGTTTAAACCTAATAAGCCTCACACTGTGACAGAACTTACACTTTATCTATCAAATGACCCCAAATAGCAGTGTGAAAGCTCAAGTCCCCTCAGTTTTCAATATTAACTTTAAAAAATGAGAATTTTTCATTTCAAATATATAATAAATAAAACCATTCAGGCACAAACCATGCTACGTTTCAGCTCTCATGGTTCTATTATTTTTTAGAATTGACCTAAAGTTTTTGCACTGTAATAGTTTCTTTTAGGGTTATGTGTCTGTTTGGCTTACAATGATGGGAAACCATTTCCCCAGAAAATGCAGTTTTCTTTTTTTCATCCAAATTCCTAAAAGGCTTATGAGAAGGAAGTGCGTTTATGTGAAAATTTAAAGGCGTTAGTAATACATTAGTATTTTAGTAGTATTGTTTTCTAAAATTTTAGGAGACATATTTAATATGTGTCGAAAGCACTACAACCTAACCCATTAATTTTTCCAAGTAGTGCCAAAACATTTATTGTGCTTGATCTAAAAAATAGAGGTAAACAGTAAAGCGAATAAATAGTATCCCTGTTAAGCAGTAAACATCAGTAAAAATGTAATTCAGTAATTTGCTAGACCACCTGCTCTCTCATAGGTTTCTTTTTATATTTTCAGGGCATTTTTATTTATTTCCTTGCTGCAACAGACACAGATGTCCCCATTGAGATTTTAGTGCCAGTTTTCTCCAATAGAGAGGGATGGCAGTAAAGCAAGATGAGTAAATTCATATTGAGGATCAAGAGGAGTTTTTAACACCACTTCAAAAAAGTTTCCCATAAAATAAAACGTTTAGGTAGAGGTGCCAGTTTGGAGATTGTTTTTGTCTTCGTTTCTCCTATAAAGTAGAGGATAAAAGCAGCTGTATTGAGTGGAATAATGTGAAAAGGCTTTTACAGACAAGAAAATTTATTTAAGAGGTCAGAGGGAACCCAGTGATAAATTATTCTCAACCCACAGATATGCCGTCAATGCTTGCAGCACAGTGGCTCTATGGAGAAAAATGACCCTTTAGCCTTTTCTTGTGTTGAAGTTCCATCGCCATTCAAAGCGCTCCTCTAGAAACCTTTTTCATTGCTCTGGCAGTGGTTGATGCTTTCCTCTCAAGTTCAATCATTTTGACACAATCTGCAGTGAGCTAAACGAATTAAAGATCTCTTTTTTCCCCTTTGGGCAGCAAAGCACAACACACTGCCAGCTGACAATGAAAGGATTGGATTGGCAAACGCCAAGATCAGTGTCGTTTTTGTGATCAAAGGGTAACTGGCTAACAGAAGAAACGGGACTTTTTCCAGAGGAGTGGGCCACGATGTTGGCTCCTTTATAAGAAAGTGGTTGTCTTTGCTGTTAATCTGATTAGGATTTAGCACGGTACCAGACCCAAGCTCTTAAAGCCAAACAGTGGCTCTGGTGTCTGTATCAGGACTTCCAGTGTTGGAGTCTTTGTTAGATGTAATTTCTCAGGTATTCTAAATTTCTCTGAGCGTTATCTCTGCTTCAGTGCTGGACAAAGTTTAGACGTTAACCAGCTCTCTGTTGCTCTCCCAGGAAATGAAATAAATGAAACCAAAATCAGGTTTATGAGTGCCTGGAAGCATTTCCCCACTTGCACTCTGTCTCATTTCTGGGCTAATTAACACATGCGTTTACACTGTTTTGCGAAGATGGTGTGTAATTAAACCACAGTTGCTTCACAGCATTACTTTTCACTTTGTAATGTCGTAAATTCACATTTATTCAAAAGATATTTTTATTCCCCCCACCCCTAATTCATCTATTTTTAGGAAACCGTTGTGGCAAATTGGAAGCATCTTTAGTAAGGGCCTCCTTCGCCATGTATGGCAAATTGGAAAAGTATGAAGTAATGTTTTGTGAGAGTTGTAATTGTTCATCCAGCTCTTTAGACGATGCAGGTTTTTATTGGGTTTAAGAAACATCCCCTCACATTTGAGAGATCACAAATTGTGTTTTAAATAATCTGTGAACAGCGTAGAAAATTCTAGTCCAGGTTTGACTAGTTCCGTTTTTATTCTTGACTAACTCCAAGTGGCCAAAACCCATTGAAAAGCCTCTTTGTTTTTGTTTCCAAACGGGTTTTAAAGAACCTCAACTTAATTCACTCTTAAAGATAATGAGCCTATGTATAGATCATAAACTAGAGATAATCTCTTAGTGTTTGACAGTCATTACCTCTGGATTACTAGTGATTAATGAAGTCCATTTTATAGCATCAACATGTGTTCTTGTATTTCCAGACAAACAAAAAATTTCATAGATCACAAATTCTATATTAAAGAGTGCATCTATATAGTTCAAGTTTACCCAGAACTAGCATAGCTCAATAACATAGGGGGATTTAATGCCCTTTAGGATTGAACCATACGCAAACATTATGTTTGTATTAAAATTCATTAAATACAGTAATAATAAAGTCAATATCCAAAATGTAATTTTTATTTACATAAAACTATCAATACTTGTCGGGAGACTCTTTTTTTGTTTCTTCGTTTTAATAGGAGCGCTCACAAAGTGATGGATTTAATTTCCTTGATGGGTATTAAACCGGAATGGACCTCCATTGTGTAGCTTATACTGGCATGTGTTCATAAGACTTCTGTAGATCACAAAACTTGTCAGTGCAACATCAAACCATCAACTGCAAAGAAGCCTTTATAGACCTCTGTGGTAAAACTGCAGAGAGGCATAGATCAGGGGCGAAGGAGCATGATCATTCTGAACCTTTGAGTGCTCCCAGGAGCAAAATGACCTCAGTGATTGCAAAACGGAGAGAGAGTGAAAACATTAGCTCTCCTCCTCAGGTTGACTGTCTAATAAAACTAGGGCAAACAGGGATTTTATCAGTAAGCACTCTAACAGAGCTCCAGATTGTCTTCCGAGATGTGAGAACATGCCACGAAGATCACAGCAGCAGTTCATCAATCAGAAAGCAGACACATGAGAGCCAATCTCCACTTTCTCAAGTGGTGTTTAAAAGACTCTTAGAACATGAGGGAAATGATCATTAGATCCCAGGAGACGAAAATAATTATTTGCTAGGTCTTAACATCTGTCTCCGAGTTAACGGATGCAAACTGTCACTGCGCGACTGGTCTAAAACCAAATCACTTAAAACACATCTGGGTGTAAGAACAAGGATTCCCTGTTACAGGATTTAGGATTGAAGTTTTTGATCATAGACAGACATAATTCTATCTGCGGTATGAAAAAAAGATTTATCTAAAGATATCCGTTTCTTTTCTGAAAAAGAAATAAAAAACACATTAAATTTCTGGGTAACCTTTTATTCACATCTCAATAAATTAAGATTGTCAGTGAAAAAAGGAATTTATTTCAGTAATGAATTCAAAACATGAAACTTGGATATTAATGCATACTGAATAGTCCTCAAGTGACTCAGTACACTGTTTTTTATGCAGTCCATCTAAGTCTAACAGTGAAAGCACAAGTGCAAAATATCTTAAGCGTAATTTTGTTGAGTTGTTGATTTTTTGCTAACTTTTCTTTGCATTTCCTGTCAATTACAGCTGCAGAAGAGAGAGCGCTCATGTCGATTTTATGTCCAGGTACTTGGATGTAATTTCCCTCGTCCATCTGTCATCACTCTGTTGATATTGTCATAGTTTTCACCGCATGTTTTGAAAATTGGCCTTTTTGAAGGGACATGAGTTATTAGCAAAAAAAAATATGAGAAGCCAAAAGTAACAGCATCAAAGTGAGTGAATTCTGAATCAAAGGGCCAAATTTCATTGTGACACATTTCACCCTGTTTATTTCACACTGTTGGCCCCCTTCTCTGCAAATGCATGTCATAATAGCCTGTTTCTTAACCTCGAGCATGTAACCTATCTCTTCATCTGCAAGAAATGACCTAAATACAGTTACCTCCTCTTTAATAAGTCAACGACAGCCTTCACCTGCTATGATTCTCCCTGCTGCATAATACATACTTGTCCCAGTTTAAAAAGAGAGGGAGTTAACTTCCCTTTCTTAGCGTTTTCTTCAGACTACTTTGTGATTTTGTAATCCCAGGGGTGACATTTACGCTGTCATCAAAATCATTTCTGCCCTGACGAGAAAACAGGAGAAATTGACATCCTCTGTCTTCCATACGGTTGGCTCAAATTACGGCTCACACGCCATCCAGATGTTGTTTTTATGTGCATCCTCTATACTGCTTGTTTTAGCTAGTGTGCTTTCAGCTCCTCCGAGGCACGTCGGAGGACAATTTGTTTTCAGTCTTTGAGCAACTGTGCACATGAGATAGGTGTCATGTATGCTGCTGTGTGCACTTAGGCAAGCTATGCATTATGTTGCATTTTAGTGTCTTAAAAAACTTAAGAAACTAAGATCAATATTTGTGGTATTCAAGACTTTTCTCATTGTCAGCTAATGTGACTAAAGGATATGTATTAATATGTGCATTAATATGTGCACATTACACCAAGGTTTAGCTAGACAAACCTTTATTTCTGATGAAAACAACTGAAAATGTGTGTTTATTTCTTCACTTACTTGCATTACAATTGTAAGATTTTCTTAGAATTTGCTGGTACACCAGTATTTGACTTGTTGGCTTAATTTTTAAGTTAAAATGTTAAAAAGCAATTTTTTAAATTTTATTTATTTACAAGAATATTGTATTAAATTGAAGAAGCTAAAAACTACAATTTGAGGAAAACCAAACAAACTTCCAGCTGTTTTCTTTTGACAATAAGTAAATGTTTCGTTGGTGTCAGGAAAATGAGCTGCTTTAAAACCTCCTAATTATTAAGTCACAACCTGATGGCACTGTCCTGTTACCTAGCAACCCCAACTGGGCCCAGTCTCTCACCAACCCAAGTGGAGCTCTGCTCACTTCATCATTCGAAGATGAGCACATTTGGTCAGCTGGCTTTACTGCTGTATGTGCTGAACAGGGTCTACTGGAAAAGACAAGTGTTTTGTTGTTGCAATGAACAACAGGTGTTCATGCAAGAGCAGAGCTAAGTGGCTTCATTTTATTCTTAAGCTGTGATTTATCAACATTTTTTATGCACATTTTATACTATCACAATAGAAAAGGTTGATGGAAATGGCAAAATCTGTTACATTGCTACAGATTAGACATGACTGACCATTCAGAAATCACCATTATGTTGCTTAAGCTGCAGAGAGGAAGGATTTCCTATAGTTTGTTACTAAGGAAACTCTCAAATGTAGCAACAGCTTCATGCATGGGGCCATGCATCATGGGAACATATATCCCATGATGCATAGCACCTCAGAGCCTGGAGCTGATGCCATGTGGACCTGTAGCTTTTCTCACCTCGATCTCTAGTAGCTCATTCCTAACCAGAAGTGTTTAAAGGGACAAAATGGTGGTGGTGGTGGTGAAGGAGGGATCTTGTTGATTGGAGTCTTCTGAATTTGAGTCAGATTAACCCAAAAGATCATCACTTCTGTCAAACTTCATTATTGGTGTAGATCTTGATTTAATATTAGCAATCGTTACCCACTGCAATATAAGTTCAATCAAATTAGTTGCTGCCAGTGTCCAATTGATGGCTAAGCAGTGAAAAAATAAAGCTATTCTTTTGCATACATATAAATAATTTGACTCTCAACTTTATTGTGTTATACAGTAATTGCAAATTAAAGATGTCTCTCTGTGTTCTAGGGTTTTAGTGGAAAATAGAAAATGCTAATCCCTCTCTATTCATGCAGGACTTTAGTTTTGCTATTAGCTTATCAGCATAGGCTGGAAAAAAACAACAGAAATCCCTCAAAAACTACTTTCTTCACATTAGTTTCTTTTCTTGGTACATTTCAGCTTTTGCAAAAATAAGTACTTAAAGGATTTATTCAACATTAATATAGATGACTGCACACACAGCTTAGCTATAGCTTAGCTGGCTTGTCAAATTCAAACAACAATGAAGTGATTTTTGTTTGACAAATCGACACAATGGAGCAACATCTGTGGCCAGACGTAAACACAGGCATTGACTGCACATACTGGAGGCCTGTTGAGGGGGAGACTTTTATTGATTAGGGAAATTGGGCAATGTTTTCTTCAACAGGACCCTTGTGGTTGTCATAAGTGGGATAAGCAAAGGAATACAAAGCAAATGAGAGATGCACCTGCCTCCGCTCAGAGGACACACGTGCTGCTGAAAACAGACTGTTACAGCGCTGCTGGGAATACTGTAGGAGTTCCAGGTGTTGTTGTTGTTAAGGAGGGACATGTCCTAAAATAAAATACATGGCTTGATGAATAAATCAGATAAAGAGAGATTATTTTTTCTTGATTGAGGACAAAAACAAATGACACTTGAGATTTTAAATTTATGCATGTGAGTGCAGAATTTTGATACACAGCTCAACCTCAGTTTAACTTGTGCAGATGAAATGCTGATTCTAGCTCTTCCGAATCCCTCTAAATAGTCACATCTGCTGCACATCGCAGCCAATTTGATTCCACTGAAGGGATTTGGCCTTGACATGGCAACAAAGTGCATAATGATCCACTCTCTTATGTTTTGTGTTCCCCCTGCAGGAATGTTCCTCTGTTGTGGCCTTTGATTTTGAACAAACACAATAAAAATGGCGCCCTGCCTCCCTTCACATTTTAGTCACTTTAATGGCAGTTTGTTTAAAGGTAGCAACATTATGGCTGTCCAATTATTGTGATTACATCTATTCTTGTTGTCCCTCAATCACACACAATAGCGTGTTTGTTTTGGGGGCTGGTTTTAGGAGGAAATATGAACTGTGCAATTTGCAGTACATTTTATGTAACAATAAAAATGTATCATCTTTTGCCTCAGTAGGACCCAAGTAAGTGTGAATATTTAAGACACAGGGAGGACACTAAGCCCTGACCCTCATAAAAACAACTCCTTTTGCTCAAAAAGAAGGCCAAAGGGAGTGTTGGATGACCTCAAAGCAGCCGAAACCAAGGGAGGTTTCTCGTTCAGGAATTTAACAAGAGGATAAAAATCCCCTTTTCTTGAAAGATGAAGATAAACTCATCCTTATAAACACAGAACTCCTCATTTGGATTGCAATCCAGAGATAGGAAGAGCGCTCGTATTGATCGGTGCTGCTCACAATGGAGGTGGCTCGGCTGGCCAGTCAAGCGTAAAAGCTGATAATAGTTTTTAGAGAACACCCTTGATTTTCCTTGAAATTTAAGCAGTTCAGTGGAGAATCTTACATGGTTCAAAGAACATGTAAACTTGCCATCCTTGAGTGCGTACGTCTGAATCTGACCACTCTACCATTCTGATTTCCCTACTGCAGTGGCAGAAACAATGGACAACATAAAACAGATAGTGCTAAAGATCATCACGAGGCATCCTTTATTGCCTGTCCTCCAATTTCACAGTTTCGGCAAAACAAGCACTGTCCTTAAATGATACTTTGATCTAGTCTTATTTGATACAAGCTAAAAGCTGCAAGAAGCAAACAGAGAAAATCATCAGGTGTCTAAACCTATACATGTTTTTCTAACATCTAACAGCAAAAGTAAATTTTAATTATGAAACAAATATATTTGGCTTCTAAACTCTTACCATACAAGTTAATGGAAAACAGGCAACAGTATATTGCGGAATTTACCAATAGATCTCAACTGCAAATCTGCAGATTCGCAACGAATCTGCAGTTTAAATCCCTTATGCAGTTCTAGCTCGAATGCTCGGGAACAATGGGTGTCTTCAGGCACTTTCTGAAACTACAAAAAGAAACAAAAAAGATTGTTTGTAAAAGCGCACACAGGGTCAGTCTGACCTCCTCCTTGGACTGTGGGAGGGTTGACTTATCATTGAGAAACGGCTTGCTGCACCCTTGATGGTTGTGATGGGGACTCCAGTTCTTCTGCCTCTGGGTCTGACTCGGTGTCAAAGATGGTTGCACAATTGTTTATCTTTTTGCATCCATTTTCAAGTGCATAAAGAGTAAACACTGAATTGGAGGACACGGCTTGCTGCTGCTTATTGCATTATAGTGACGTAACTCTAAAACATCTCATTCTAGAAAAAGTTCAAACTGGCAGAAGTGACGAAGTGAAATCTCATCTACTGAGGACGATTGCAAAATATGTAATGAACATGATTTGTGTAGCTTGCAGACCTATCCTAACTTCTTCCAGTAAGCATAATAATTCTCTTTTAGAAATGGTGTAAATTTTTTTCTTTCCTCTCCAGTTAAGAAAAAAGCTCTAAGTCTTCTCAACTTTGAGCATTTCAGTGAACAGGAAATAAATATAAGGTAACTCTTCGAGGCATTTTCTGGTAAACATTGAACTTTAGATGTTAAGAGACCCTGTAGAATATTCTTTTTGGTTTGGAGGCATAACATTTATGAGGTACAGTGAAAAAAGAAATTGAATATCCAATTTCATTTCATGGTAAGTTTGCCTCTTTTTCCTCGTTTTGCAGCTCCTTCTGTCCTTTTTCTAATATTCTTTGAGACAACTAAGGAACCCAACTTTTTGTGATATTTTAGGGATTTCACAAATAGACGTTGCAAATTATATCTGCTTTTAAAGAGTCTGTACTCATTTTGGGATAATTCAATCCAGGTTTAAACCAGATTTCGTTCATGCTTGTTTCAATCTGTGGTTTAATTGTCAAAAAGCATCAATAATGCTTCTTTGGTTTGTTTTAATAATACAAAATGGTTTAATAATTGTATACCAGTATTGCTTTAAAAAATAGTATTGCAGGACAATATTTAAGATTACAAATCCCCTGGGGATGAATTGCAAATGTGAAGTTTCCTAAAGCTTTTCAGGATCTATTCCTGTAATGACACACTCACCTAATGTTTACACTCACCTAATCCCAAACCCAGAATAACTGCTCATAAAAGTGATTTTTTTTCCTGAAAGTTTTTTTTTTTGCTGCACCATGAAAGAGATTAGATCAGTGACAAGTGAACAAATGTTTAGTAGCTGATTTCATCAGAAAGTAGGTCAAAGTAGAGCCACTCTCAATATTCAGTAAATCAAAACAAGTGAATTTTGTTAGTTGTTTTTTTTTTTTTTAAAGGTGCACTGGTGCCTTTTTTGATTACTAGAAAAGCTTAAGGTGTGTGTCCTACTTAAGCTGTCATATATAGTTGACTGAAAACTCACTGCAAAAAGTAGGGAGGGGAAGTTTTACTCTTTGTTGTAAAACTCAGTTTAATTCATCAAGAGGAGCTTAAATAGCAGGAGAGGTTTTAGTAAAAATAGTGATTTTGAAACTGTTTCTTTTGAAAAAGATGCAAGAAATAAAGAAACACTGGAGAAGTCATGCTTTGTTTCTGAAAGAAGAAATTCTGTGGATTTTTGTTGTTGTTTTTTAAGCATAGTTAACATTTTCACAGTGGAAAGATACTGAAACAACCAGGAAATCTAAAATAACAACTGAACATTACAAAAAAAAAGTTTCCGAAAAGATCTGGTTCTGCAATTCAGGTAAATACGGGGGAGGCATATGGGAATTCATAACATCAGACCATATGAAATAAAATGAAAAGTACAAAGGTTATCCCATAGAAACTCACTTACTCAAAAAATAACCACCCACGTATTAGGAGATGGATTCATGAAATATTAAAGTGTCGGGTTTCAGTGGTTTCCAAAGAAAGCTGTCGAATTGGCCAGCAGGTATAAAGAAGCAAGAAAAAGAAAGAAATGATGCAACAGCTTCATCTGTATCCCGAGACTGCAGACGATCAAGATTAAGATAAACTGGAGTTTTCTTCCCAAATTTTGAGTTTACCCTTTCTATGTCAGTGACAAGAAAAAAAGCGACAAAAACCAACTGGTTAGCAGGAAGGAAGGAGGGAGGGAGAAATGAGGGGGACTAAAAGTGCATGCATACAGCACAGAGGGTGTGCAGGGAGGGAGATCAGCCTCAGCCAGAATCAATTTCCTAGACCCCGAGTTCATTTCATCAATCAGCGCACAGATAGAGGCGCACACACCACAGCTCGGCTTGGACTCCAGCCAGGCTCTAATGTCCACCTCTCCCTTCCTTCCTCTCCTGCGTTGGTATAAATGGGCCATGCACTGCAGCGTTTCAGGGCCGGCCATCATCCCTGTACCAAGTGGAACATTCTTGCAGTGACCTCGGTTTAACGACCAAAACATCTCTTATGTAACAGGGGACTCATTTAGCTCTTTTAATTTTTACTTCTTTTTTTTTTAAAGCCGTTGCACTACCAACAAAATTTGCAGCAAGAAAATTGTTTGGGGTTTGCAGCAGCAGGGAGGGCTGCTACGGTTGACACGTGGAGAGGCAGTGCTCTAATAGAAGAGAAATGGCATCACCACACATTCTTGATTTATTTGCACAGACCAAGATGACTGAGGTGATGTCCTCCTACCCTCCAGCCCGCTCAGCTTTTCAAACAGAGTCTCTGAATATGCCCTTTTTCTGCTCTGATTGCAGTAAATATAATTTTAATATTATGAATAACCTGCAGCTATTCCATGTTGTAGGCAAAATAGATTAATCTGATGTGAGGTTTAGTGTAATTTGATCATAATCATGGATTTTCTCAATCTTTCTCACTTTGCTTTACCGTTCAATATCATAAAGACAAACTCATGTAGTTTGACATTGTAAATTATGTACAATGGTGTGTTGTGTCTCGGGTTCTGAATTTATTCAGGTCTTCAGATGTGAAAAAAAAAAAACGATTCAGCAGCTTTATTTATTAAATGTCTTTTAATAAACAAAGCTAAACCACAATGGCTCAGAGTGGGTGCATCATCTCACTTTTCTTTCTGTCCAAAAGTACAGGCTTAGTGACTGTAAATGCCCATATGGAGCATCTGAAACTGACAAGCTGACAATCTTTCTGTCTTAAGTCGACATGTAGGGTCCAATCAAAAATAACTACTCTTAATTATCTTTGAAATGTAATTGACCTTCCACTCTCACCTCATTCTTGCTCCAGGGGAAGGAACACTGCAATTTCAGTAACTCAATGCATTCAACTGGATTTAGACAACTTCTTACCGGCTTGGATCAGTTTAATTTGACTTAATTTGAATTAATTTAATCAATGAATTTGACTGTTTTGTTTTATGTTGGCTCTGAATCAGGCTGTGCATTTGGACATGAGTAAACCGGACTGAAGGGAACCTGTTTGTGCATTGAGATGACATTTGTTGTGAATTGGTGCTCTATGCAATACATAAAGGGATATGGATAGAAAAAAAATTGCTAATCAGAAATAGGTTTCATGCTTTGCCTTCAGAGAACAAAGCATTCTCATTCCCGCAAGGTAATTACATTTGCAGGCTTTTACCTTGCGAGATAGTTGTAGTTGCAGAACAAAACTCTAGTTCTGTTCTTGTTGTAGGCCTGAAGGCAAGCAGGATTTGACTACTAATGGCAAAGAATTAAATAGCTTCTTTTAGTGGTTTGTACACACATTTACACAAAAGGTATTGCAGCACTGCACAAGTAGATAAGCCACTCAGAGATAATCAACAAATAGAGAATGTATTTTTCACTAAGGATTATTTGGATTTTTTTTTTGTCATTTTACCATTGTCATAACACACCCAGAATGGGCAATATTGGACATTAATTATGCTAATTACATACAAGAAAGGAAGCATTTAATAGTTTGTGAAATCTCCCTATAAATAACAAAAACACTGAAGTAATGCTCCCATCAGGAAAGCTGAGTTGCAAATGACTTGGGATCCATTTTCTTATGATTTACTTTATGTTAAATAAGGCAAAGAAGACTTCTTTGTTCATAATAAAAACACAAATAACATTCACTGTAATTTACTGTTCTAAGGTGATTGATTAGCTAGAGTCCATTTATTTACTAGTTGACATCAGAAGCTGAATTTATCATGGCATAATAAGTTGGTCATGTATAAATTGGCTATATCTAAATAAATAAAAATGAATTTTACTTAGCATTATTAACCAATGTAAAAAATGATTCCTTATTTCTTTATGAGCTTCCATCATTTGTTTGCATGTTTTCCCCCTTACCAGTTTCTGACCTTCTTCCTTGTCCTTAGAGGGCGTTCATTGCTTACAATTTTTTCTTCTTTATACATCTCCTCTGTATGTGAAAATGGCAAAGTGGCAGTCCATCAGTCCTCACCCTGTGAAGAAACCATTATTTTTAGTGGTATGAGAACTAGGAAAAGAGAATCTTAAAGTCGTGAACAAAGGAAAGGGGAAGAAAAAAAATGTCAGCGCCTGAAGAAAAAGAGCTCCTTAATTGAGAGCGAATCAACCTCTGCTTCTAGCTGAATGTCAAAAGGTGTGATTGGAGATTGGGTGCTGATAATGAATAATTACATCAAAGATGATAGAATCCCCATGCATGTGGAGTAGGTTTTGCCGTGCACAGTCTGCTACGTTGTGCATGTTCTTGTGGAATAGCAGGTGGAGTGGTGTGTGCTCAGTCTTGCATCAGACTCTTATATTGCGTGAGTGGATATTGGAGACTCGGTTTGTGTTGAAAGTTGAAATTGAAGCTGGCGAATCATAAATTTAAAAACTACCCCATTTTTTTTGTCGCCCTACAGTCACACTGACTTAACCAAAATTAAAACATGATGCTGTAAAGTAGCTGCGTCATTTGCCCCCATTGTAGCCATTTATAATATTTAGCTATGTTACAGGCACATTAATATTAATTCCACCTGCTTTGTTTTTGTCAGTCTTGTTTTCAGCCATAATTTGGTAATTCAAAGGGTTTGTAGCTGTAATCCAAACAGAACCCTTGTTTTAATCTGGCACTTATTTGCAATAAATTGAATTACGTAACTTGAAGCTTTAGGATGAGTCATAGATATACGACTACTGTTAAAGTACTTGGTAATTAAAAATGTTGAGTTCCATGTCAAAAATGTTATTGGTAATGGTAGTTATCATGGTCATTAAACATAACAATTTGAAAATCCCTCTGCTTTTATGTTTTGCGACCTGATCAAGAACGCTGAAATAGACCTCATTACACTAAAGCATCAGTTTTCACAATCAAAAGCAGCTCATTTTTGCCAGTGGCAGAGAGCTTATGTTAAAATTAAAAGCTATTTTTTTCTCAATTTTACTCAAGTGCTGAAAAATACTTACCTAACCTCCAAAGTGAGTGAAAAGCCGCAATTAGCATGTTGACCCTATGGCTAAAAGTTAGCTTTCTTCAATTTCACTAAAGCAGTGTAACATTACAATACAATCCCATATTGCTAATAGGAATTACCTTGGTCAATGAGCATAACAGTCAGTAAATTTGATTTCCTGGCTTGCAACTGGAAAACAAATGGTGTTCCAATTATATATTATATATTAAATAAGCAAGGTTTTATTAATTCCACCAAAATTCTATTCTCCCTCTTGGCTGTTAAGTCTAAACAATAAACATGTTAAAGATTTGCTACGCAGCAATTTCGGATTTTATTTTTTTGCACAAAAGGTACAGTGCTTAAAAGTTGCTTGGTGTGAGATTTTCTAGTTTTTCATTAAAACGATCATTATGTCTGTTCACTAAAAGTTATTTATAAATCCAGTCCATACTTGTGTGAGTTGCAACAATGCAACATAGTAAAATCTGATTTGTCTCATAGGAGACATAAGTGTGATATCAAAACCAGATTATTTTAATCATCAGCTTTGTTAATTGCGACATGCTTCTAGCTATTACCTCAGTTTTATCCTGCCTTTACTTATTTATGCAACACTTAATGTAAGAATGCTCTGTGGATAAGTACAAAATACTGTACTCAAGACTCACAAAAAGATCTCCCTCGTCTTTACACTGTTTGATTCAGATCATAGTGAACATTATTACTGATTACTCCAATTTTTCATACATCTACTGTATAGGAATGGATGTTTTGGACAATTCTTGGCGATAATTTTCTTGAAAGGAAATGTTTCTACCAGTAACAACAGTAAACGTTCAAGTAATAATAATCTGTTTAACCACCAATTGTACTTTGAAGACTTAAAGAATAAATTTATTTCCAGGGGCTGCCGAGCTGAGCTTGGTCTTTGGAGTGTTTGTACCAGGAATGAATTGCTCTGCTTGACCAATTAGTATTCCATTCATAAATCTTGCCATTGGCATTTTTAAATCTTTAATGGCTCTTAATTTTTCATCTTGTCTTGGAGATGTTCACTCTTTTCCCCCTCCGTCTTTACTTATTTACTTCACCGCTGTTGTGTGCCGATTAACGAAGGCGTTAATAGTCCTTCACTTCTATTATTACTGTGCAGGAAAAAAAAAATCTGTATTAAATGGTTGCAGATAGTTGCTACCAGCAAAAGCTTTTTCCACCCACTGGATTGTCTTAATGTTGTTTTACTTTATTTATTTCAGTGCATTTGTGTGCTAAGGTTGTCTGCAGGGTGGAAGATCATTTATCACACCAATTAAAGACTTTAGCCTCAAGTCATGCAAGGACTGGCCTCTAGTCTTGTAAGCATTGGCTCTGATTCATTTACATGATTAATTCCTCTTGTAGATAAAAGGAAATGGCCACAAAAACAAAATAATACATTCAGTGTCATTACAAATTCAGGTGTTGCTGCCACTGGGTGACCATTCCACCCTGATACAAACACTTTGTAAATCAATCTGATATTTTATTTTCAAATGAAATAAAGGAAAAACAATCATCCATCCATCCTGCACGATTCCCACAGGATTGTGGGATTTGTTTTTCACTCACGAATTCCCTTTATTCTCCCTTAACTCATACCATTTACGAAATCACCATGTCAAGCAGCCTCAGTTTTTCTTTTTTTTTCTTCTTCTAAATAACTCTTTGGATTCCCCAGGCCATGGTGGAGACGGTCAACAATTTGCTGCAGCCACAGGCCCAGGCAGCGTGGAGGGAGCTGAGCACCGGGGAGCAGCTGAGAGCTGCCACCATGCTGCTGGACACGGTGGAGCAGGGGGCCTTCGTCCTGGCTGACAACCTGCTGAAGACGGACATTGTGCAGGAGAACACCGACAACATTCGTAAGAATATTCTGACCCTTTTAAATTACAGGGTGTTACAAAAGTAATTAAAGCTCTTATTTAGCTAAATTCCAGCCAAAAACGTCATTCTATTTAACTGGGATTTAACGTGACAGACCAACACAAACTGGCTCATTATGGTAAAGCTTAACAAAAACGATACAATGATGCAACAATAAAAAAATTGGCATATCCTCTTTAAAGCTACCTATGGTCAGCTTCCCATATATCTGAAGTTATCCAGAAAAGTGTAAGATCTTACTTAATTTTTTCACAAAATCTGTTCTTAATGACATTAAAAGGGCTTGTAATGAGTTGGAGGAAAAAGCAATGAAGATTTTTGTGCCTTATGGATAGAATCAACTCCAGATAAATTCAATGGAACTTTTGTCTTTAAGTTTACCAATGCTCAATATTTGAAATAGTCAAAGATCAGAATGCAAATAGTTGAACTATTAAATGTATTCCTGAATGTGCTTATAGACTTTTTCCTTGTTGTTTATGTTTTTGAAATCACTAATATTTCATATGTGTGACATCTTTCAGTGTTATTTTTGTCCAGATTACCCTTAAATCTCAAAATTGTTGTTTTACCTCACATTTATGCATTACTCTGTGTTGGTTGATCACACAAAACCTTTTTAAGAATTATTGAAAATACTGGCTATGTAAGAAAATGGGGAGAAAGCACAAATGATAGTTGTTTCTTTGCAGGGCATGAAAATAACACATTCACGGTAAATGTGCATAGACAAACTTTGACTCATTTTGCTTGGGGAAATTGTAATCCTTAGCCTCTGAGTTAAATATAGAAACAGAATACCGCTTTATTCTTATAAAAATGGCCACTTGGCATAAACACTCATTGTGTCTGACAGTTATCTTCCCTTGGAGCAAGTCTGTGTGATATTGTAATTCAGCAGTTGTTGTTACTGTGCCAGAATGTCCCCACAGCTTTCAGCTTGGTTTTATCTCAAAAGTCAAAAATAACTGACAACACATCCAACTCTCTTCCTTTACTACTACATGAGATGACAACAGGACTCTGCTGACCTTATACAAAATATATGACAATATTTGTCGCTGAAATGGAGGCGTCTAAACTTGCTCAGCTTCATTTCTCAGGTGCAAAGTTGTATGCTGGTTTCACCCGGAGTCTTGACGGCACATACCTACTGGAGCTTGTGTAAAACAATGACAAGCAGTCCAACTTATCCGAGTGCACTTTTCTTTTTCTTTTTTTTTTTTTAAAAAAAGGAAGCTCAGTCTGTTTTTTTTTTTATTCAAGCGGTGATTAAAATACTCCTAAAATTCTACTTTAAGTAGCCAATATTTCACCTGAATTTACTATGCGCAAGCAGAGAATATCACATATATCATATTGACACAGGATGTACAGTAGTTTCTTTTTTTCTTTTTACAGCCTCCTTATGCAGTTTGGAAAATTCTTCGATTCGATTTAACTAGTGTCCAGGTTGAAAAAAGAAAAATGAGAGTGGAAAAATAATTGTATTTCAAGACTTTATTTTCCATCCTGTTGTCAAAATATCAGTCAAGAACAGCCCTAAAAAGGACCAAGAATTCTGCAAACTGTGGAGGTTCCCAGTTTTTACAGCGGCTGTAACATTTAGGAACTCTGTTTTCAAAGATGTAGTGAAAGCTCAAAATCTGTGAAATTATTTTATTGAGCTCTATGCACATTTGTATGACACAATCATTACTGGTTTCAAATGTGACCTTAACAGTTTAACATCATAAGCACACCATGTTTACATGACAATCCTAATTTGCTTATTATTGTAAGCACAGCAATTGAAAAACCCAAGTAATTTGAATATCAATGTTCATATTGTTATTCTTGAATAAAACTCCTAAAGCAAAGTACAAATCTATAAACAAACGTCATATATGCTCTAAATGGCTAACCTCGGACATGGATGCATACATTGACATAAGTTAATTTCTCATTCACATTTACATTCAATAATGGAGCAAAAACACAGACTAATGTCAAACAGACATCTAACGTGATTATCGTAATTGTTGAGAGAGTGCAGGGAGACTGGATACATCCTGTATAAGCACCGGGGAGTAAATTATCCTCTTAACCTGCACAGAAAGTCATTTTTCACTTATAAAGTGGACTTCTTTTCACCAGTATGACTCTCAAACAAAAACAAGAACAAGCATTTCAGTAGCAAGCCATTTGGTTTCATCATTCCAGCTTGGTTTTGCTCTTTTCCGCCCTGCATCCGAGTTGTCCCTGCCCTCACCCGTCTCTCTCGTCATACAGAGGCCACGGTTTCTCCGTGCAGCTATCGATCCAGGGGCCACTCTCGTATTGATGACGGCACTTTCTGAGCCACTAGATCAAGTGTGAAGGTCACTGGACTAACTCTCCTCTGCAGCTGGAGGTTAAGATCTATGGGACTAGTCTCAGCCGATAGCGTTCAGCTGTAAACTGGCATTTATCTTGTCTGATAGCGTTTAAATTTATGTCAGTTATTAGGCAGAATTAACCGCCGCTCGTGAAGATCAGGGATCAGTGCTCATTATTCAGAGTATAAATACCAGGCGAGCCCAGATAATGAAACTCGTGTCATTACTGTTTTCCCTAGTGGGGTAATCCAAACCTAGAAACACAGGTTGTTGAAATTTTGAATTATATGTGCTATTTTAAAGTGGGGAGCAAAACATTTTTTGTCAGTCTGAAGTTAGTGGGGCAAGGGAATAAAAAAAACAAAAAAAACAGCGTCATGATGAATAACCCTCTACTCCTAACATGCTGGATTTTTTTTTTCTTTTTTGAAAAACATATTCTTGCTTCCATGGCAACCTAAAAATATAGGTCTACTTACTTAAAAGGAAGCAGGCGTTGGGAGAATTAATAAAAAAGGGGTTTTATTGTATCTGGCACACAATTCATCTGGGTATTAAGGAGATTCTGAGCTCGTTTAGAAGGAGGGGAAAGGAGTAGCGGGGGGGACTAGGCGATGCTGTGCAGCCCAGACTTTATAGCACGCTGTGGTATTCTGGTTAATTATGTGCTGGTGACATGTTTACTAGGCCTTATCTCTCTGTTTGCTTGGCTTATTTTATTTTATTTTTTCAGCCGCTCAACTCCTGTAATCCTTCACGTCACTGAGGGGTGTTAAATGAGAACGACGACGAAACCCTGTTTTTTTTTATTTATTTATTTGTTTTCAGCCCCGTTAATCACTGCACCAGCTAATGATTGATCCTGCACTTTGAAATCCTTGTGATGTGGAAAGCTTTAGCGTGTGCAGATGTGCTATATCCCTGACATGTTTGCATCGGTGTTGGAGTGAGTGAGGGTTTCAAAGGGATCCTTATGGTTGCAGACAAGCTGATTATGAAATGTTTTTTTTCTTTCTTTCCTGCACGTTATGTTGCATTTTAAAAGCACTCGCACTGGCAAACTTTTCTACTTTTTCAATTAGCAGCCACAGACTTGTATGTGTATTGTTCTGTTTTAATGTGATGAACAAACACAAAGCAGTGCATATTTATAATGTAGAACTAAAACTATACATGGTTTTGGACATTTTTTAGGAATAAAATTCTAAAACTTGCAACCTGGTTATGAATTCCGCCTCTAGTGGCGGAAATTTTTTGAGGGTACCTTATTTTATTTAAAGCTTCTTCTGCCACGGTGTCTATGTTTGTGTTTACACTTCGCAGCCAGTGTGCCCATGGAGTGCCCTGTCTGTGGCTAAGTTTGCTTCGCTCCCTCCTTGATAATCTCATGAACAGATTTCTGCTGATTAGCCGTGTTATTCAAACCCTGCTTTGAAGGTATAGCCCTTGGGTCCAGCAACTCCTATGGCATCAAAGAAATTCCCCAGAGCCTGTCGTAAGCTCTTTTACACAGCCACGCAGGGAAAAAGAGAGAGCGCAGAGAGGGAGAAGAAAAATGCTTCCTTTATTCCAAAGGCAGACTTGGAATCCAGGGAATGCTGCGCTATCTGGGGTATTGTCTTAGCTAAGTTGAATAGGAATGTATCAAAAACCCTCTGGCCTTTAGAAAACCACGAGAGAATACTAATACAAAAGATTTTTTTTTTTTAAATAGAAAAGATGGAACGCCATGGTATGAAAACAGATACAAAGGGAGGATTAAATGTGCCCTCGCTGCAGCCCTCTGTTGGCTCTAACCTTTATCAAAGTCAGTGTGTCACGGCGACATCAGATCACCAGCTGAATTCGTTATCGGATTTAATTAAGTTTCTTTCTCTTACTCTTGTTCGGGCTGTGTTTCAAGATGAGAGTCCCCACTTCAGACTAATCAGGCAGCTTTACTGTCGCTGCAACAATGACTGAATCTCCTGCGCTGGTTTTAATGTTCTTGCTGCTCAGATCAGCAGGAATATTGAAACATGTTGCTGGCAATGCTGTGGTTGACGTCTGTTTGTTTAATCCCGGAGTGATTATCTAAAATGTACGTAGACCCCTTAACCCTGCTCCTATTGTATCTGTAGCCATATTGAGATGTAAAGTAGGGTCCCACTTTTTGGCTGAAGTAGCTAACGTTTGTCTTCAAATACAACAAAGGATATGTAAAAGGCAAGTAAAAATAAATATGATATTCAAAGGAATTTAGTGCCAAACCAATCATTAGACGGGCTGCATCGTAATTACTTAGCTTAGAGTCACTACAAATTTAGTTTGCCAGAAAAATGTCATGATCAGTAAGAAAATAAAAAATAACACAGATCAATTCCTCTGAGTTTGAAAAAGGTGAACTCCTCTTTCTGGGAGGTGTTGAGGAGGCATCCTTATCTGAGGCACCTCGGATGACCCCTCTTCAACATTTCTGTAACATTACTCATCACCTTTAAACTGTGCTTGTTGAACACTAGTGCTAATAATTTTTGACCAGACACGTAAGGAAAATTGATCTAAGATATTAGATCTACATGTTTTAGAGTAAAAACATGTTTATCTTTATGTTTTTTTCTTCTATCAATCAATTGATCATTGGTTTTATCCCTTTAATCAGAGGCATTCTGACATTTAGGGTGCCAAAACTTCATAACCACTGGTGTTATGACCACTACATAACATCGGTGGTCACTGTATTGCTAGCTTAAGTCAAATATATCTTAATATAATAACTATAATATAATAACACAGAATAGGCTCCTGGTTGCTAACAGAAGTCTTTTGACAAAGGAAATATTTGAACCATAAATTTGAAGTTTGCTTCAGACACAACAGCTGTTGAGAAGCTATAAAAGCTGCTCTTCATCTACTGCCTATATCGCTCGCTGTCTCGGTTCATAATGAGAAGAATCATTTCATAATATCAGGGATTTCTTTTTTATGTATCACTAATGTCACTATTGCATTTAGAAGTCAGTTTTCCTAAAGAAAGACATTATCAGTAACAGTAACAATCCCTGTAGTCTTTGTTGGAAAGCTAGACTACAAAGATACAACACTCAGAAAAGTGCCATGATGAATAATTGTTGGAGATGTAGAGTTTTTTTGAATCTGACAATACTGGAGATGTGTTTGAACCTTTCCCGGTTGCTGCTGTTGTGTATAGCTTTTAATCCCCATATACATGTATATAGAGATATTATTTCATAGACAAAGTAAAATGCAAGCAGTTGCAATCAGAGGTTTACATTTACTTATTGGGATAAATGTTAAAGGTGCATAGCTATGACTTTTTGTAACTTTTTGGAGATTGGCTCTTTTCTATAATTAAAAATTTTACATATAGGTTAAAAAATACACAAGTACACCGAGAAATGTATGTATAAAATTCCCTGAGCAAGTTCCATCTCAACCACAAATGCTTTGAATCATTTTGCGACATAAATACTCAGTTATGTGCTGGTTGTAACCATCTAGATGTGGATTTGAGGTAAAGTTGATATTTGAAGGTTTTCTTTCTTTGTTTTTCTTAACTCTACTTTGCGTAGAATGAATGTACTAGTATCTCTGATAGCTAAACAGTTGTGAAGCATGATACTGCCACTATCATCCAGAAAGCCCCTGGAGCTTAATCTTTTATTTCTATCAATTCTGATAAATGGGCTCAAATATCCAGTCAAATACTGGATATTTATAAAAGCTTGTGATGCAACCTTTTATACCAGAAGGTTGCAAATAGCTATAAAATGTGTGCAATTGAGATGGAACTTGCTAACAGACAACAAAATTATTTCCCAGTATTTTTCATTCCAAACTTAATAAAAGAAGTGTCTAAACGGCATGATTAAACATGAGGAATGTATGTGACTGCTTGTTTTAGCTCATAATCACTCAAATTACCTCTGGGAGTCTAAAGTTTGTCTTCAAAATATCAATTTTAACTGTGAAATCCACAAATTTGAAAGGACATGACCTCTGTGTTCTCAGAGGAACCTCAGGCTTTTATTGATTCCTCAAAGTTTTGTCGGGTTTCTTCTGCTTGCATGCAGAGCTGGAGGTGGCGAGGATGAGCACAGATGGGAATTTGCCTGATCTGAAGTTTCCACAAACTGGAGGGCAAGGCAACTCAATCCACCTGTCAGCCAACACACTAAAGCAGCACGGGAGAAACGGTAACATGTCAGATTTTCCACTGGTGTGCATAAGTTTGGATTTCTATTGTGCAACTTCAGCTAGAGGACAATTCACAGGACTAAATGAACAAAGTATAGCGGAAATAGGGTTTGCAACACTTTGATTATGACATCATATTGTTTCTTTGCTTTCCAGTAATTTTATTTCTAACATCTTTTAGTTTCTTGTTATTTCCTTGGTATTTCAGCAGCATTCTGCATTACATGTATTTATAAACCTGTCCTTTACACTCTAAACAAGGTTGAGTTAAAAACAATACCTAAGCGCTCTCCTTGTGCAGATACTGCCAGCTCAATCAAATCAGGACAGAGGGCGTAGCAGTGCTGGCTGTCTCTCAGCTGGACGCCTGTGTCTGTGTCCAGCCGTGCACAGGTAGATCAGGACAGCAGGGTAGCGAACATTCCTCCATCATCCAGGGCTACGGCACCCAAATTGTTTCCCTTTTCATTGGAGTGAGTGATCTCGATCGCAGCGGGAGGGGGCTTTCCTTTGATATCTGTGCTCAAACGTAAAAATCGCAGGAGGCGAAGATGGAGGCAAAGAGAGAGAAGGAAATTATTAACAAGAAAAAATTGAAGAAAACATATTTACTGATGCTTTTGAAGAATGCTTGGAGACATCCTTTTAATGTTAAATTTGAAGAAATGTTTGGTGATTTGTTGAAGTTTCTCTTTTTTCTCAGAAAGGTTTTGAGTGATTCCTTTTTTTTAAGTTTTAAATAAGGAAACATTTTATTGTTCATTCTGCTGTTGTCAATCTTAGTGTTATTCCAATATGTAAAATGCATATGTCAGTTAAAGGTGGTGTAAACCGTGAATGACATAATTAGAATTTATATGTATTATCAAATCAGACAAATAAAAAAGAATATTTTATATAAATATGTGATGATATTGCCTACATAATTACAGGGAAGATGGTCTCTGACATGCTTCACAAAGAGTGTGAGCCACAAAAGGTCACTGCTAAATGAGTTTGGTGTGTAGAGTGTGTATTGAAGTATATTTATGAAAAGTTCAGTGGAAGAAAAAAGTCCTAAAAATTCATGCACTAACCTCAGAAAAAAAACCTCTGTGTTGAGATGACTGTGTCATCTCCTGGTGTTTGTCCATTGTATTTGATCAAATCCAAAGTCAGCACTTCATACTTCCCTCTGTTTACAAACATTATGAAGCCGCTTAAAGCTTAATGTTGGGTTTAATGAAAATGATATCAAAGTAGCTGGCCACTTCACTGGCCTGACATAAACCCCAACTGTTGAGTTTATTCAAGAAAAAAGATTAATGCAGAAACTCCTTATATTGGGATTTCAACCCTGGACCAGAAAGTTAAAGTTTATAAACTGACAAAGAACAGATTTAATAGAACTCTGTTTGTTCCTGCACCTGAAACTCTGCTCCATATATTTTCAAAGTGGCAGGAAATTAAAAAACCTCAGGCAGTAGCAACTGTTTTTTGACCAAAAGAGGTTTTAGTTTTGTAATTTAAAACAACCCTGCAAAGAACTAAAGCATCCCTTCATGTTCTCACTACTAAAAAGGGAACAGAGCAGACAGGAATCTTGAGGAAATACTTGCACAGACGTAAACACTGCAGTTCATCCTTTGTGAAATATTTATGGTAACTTTTCTCTTGCAGGTGAAATTCGAATAGCGTTTGTCCTGTACAAACACATCGGCGTTTACCTTTCCACGGAGAACGCCAGTATGAAGTTGGGCAGCGAAGCTCTGGCTACCAATTACTCCGTGATTGTCAACTCTGCCGTTATCACAGCTGCCATCAACAAGGACTCTAACAAAGTCTATCTCTCTGACCCTGTCATTTTTACCATCAGGCATCTGCAGGTAATTTTCTCGTCCTGTATCTGTGTCTGCGTGTGTTTGGACCTGAGGGGAGAGGGATTTGTTTTTACTTAGATGTCAGCGCCTCGGCATTTAATGTGCTCTTTGTCTCTTTCCATTTGTTTACACAGAGAGCACACTTACTTTGGCGCCTTCTTGATAGAACCTTTCATCATCATTTTCTCTCTCCCTGAAGCGCATCGTAAATGTGTAAATCCCTTCTTAAGACAGTAAAAATAAGTAAATATGAAAATGTCTTATTCATGGGTAGGTGTGACATATTAAATTGCCACAAACGACGTTGCTCACGAGGGAGGCACGCTGTTGTTCATTGGCTTGAACACCAGCTTGATCTTGTGAGCAAATATCAGCCGCATTCAGCCTCACTAGAGGCTGCTTAGTCATCGTGGGGCGCCATGACTTCTCCCTCCTGACTCCATTTTCTTCTCCACACTCTACCACCCTCAAAATACCCCTGTTTTGTCTACAAACAGCGCCTTCAGCGATTATCTGAGTTGTTGAACAGCCATAAGAGAGCAGCAGCAGTGGTTTTGTGTGTTGAAAGAATGCATACAGCAGCAGAAAAATGAGAAGAGAGCAGAAGGATGACGATGAGTAAAAGGACTATAGCTCAAGGATGTTAAAATTAAATGGTGGGAAAATGTCAGGGGGATGATGTCAGAGCAGCTGTTGCTCTGACTCACCTGCCCTAGAAGAAAATTGTAATTCCAAGACTAATTTTACTATTAGTCTGATGTTGGGGTACGTTTCCAGTCTCTTTATGCAGGGATCAAGTAATTTTAATAAGATGCTGCCCTTTTGCTAACCCTCACACAGCTTGTAAAACAGAAATGTACCAAGAAAGTGTAGCTACATTTTTATTTTTTTTTAGACAGAAACATATGAAGACACAATCATAAGGTAGATATTGTGCATACAACTTTCTTATACGCGCATTCACTTAGTAATCAGAATATCCTAACATTTCTTAGTTAGTTAAGTAAGCCTTATTAGATGCAGCAAAATCTGGATGTTAGACAGAACAGATAAAAGGGACCCTAATGTGTACCCAAGATAAGGTGTGGAAATATGGCAATAACTTTTTTTTTTTTTGGATAATCTTTAGATTTTGACAATGTGTTGCATTTCACAAAACTGATTTTAGATTGATCAAGTATTTCCAACATGTAAATATAAATTAATCAAAAGACAAAATTAAATAAAACAAGATATAAATCCCAAAGACGAGTAGAATGATCCTTTTACTTGTTTACGCCAGTTTTAGTCATTAAATGTACAGTTCATCATCAATACAACATAGTGAACAACTATTATCAAAGGTGCTGTAACTAACTTTTATAAAAGAAAAATATGTTTTTTACATTGTTTTAACTGTCACCATGTAGACACAGCATGGTATGAGACAGATAATCTGTGAAAAGAGTGATCTCCTATTATTGCGGTCTTACGAAATACACCGCTCCCGACCAAAAACAACCAATCAGAGCCAGGAGGAGGGTCTTAATGCCGTCACTCAATGTCACATACTCACTGCTAAATGGGCTTATGGCAGAGAAACAACTTACAGGCACAGGGAACCCATTCATCCACAGTCATCGGTGCCCATGCTAACAAGCGTAGCATTCACAACAGTATCTGCTGATGGGGAAAAGCTGTAGCAGTAGAGAGCAAGGCGGGAGGCTGGTGAGCAATGCCATACGAGATTGTAATTGACAAGCACTAAGACCCGCCTCCCTATGATTAAATGATCATAGTTTGTTAAATTTTGCTAATTGACTGAGTGTGTGAATTTAGCCAGAATATCTGGTGTAAATTTGGTGCTAACTTTAATCAGTGTGAGCAGAATTTTTTTAAAAGGCAACAAAAGCAGAAATGTGGCTATAAATAAGTATAAATAGCTTTTGACATTTGATTACAATCCTAAATTAATGTTAAATCTTACTAACTTATGCTGTCGCTAAGCAGGTAGCTTACATGCAATATTGGCTTCCACTCCAAATTAGATGTAATTAATGTTCATATTTAGCATCATTGGGTATGGCTGTGTCTTGGGGTGGTTTACTATCCTGCTGCCTTCCTGTTTAACCATGAGGTTTTGGTCTGCTGGTCTTCGGGGATGATTATGTGTCCTCTAGTTATTGTTTCGCTTCCCTGCCTTCCCATTTAACGGGCCCAATTAAAGCCATTAATGGTGACGGAGGGTCATCCTATCTCCTTGCAGTGAAGTAGTTTTCACAAGGTGTTGAACGTGTGAAGGGTAAATGCAATCAGTGGAAAACTTGCATTCACAGAGGATAAACCTTATTAGACTAATTACCATAGAACAAAAGTGAAACCAGGAGAAAATAAAAACCTCAGATAGTCACAACGTTTACAGTACAAAGGGAGATATGTTTAACCTTGAGTGCTGAGAGTCACTAAAGAAAAGGTGGGTGTACTTGCTTTATTTCTGCAGCTACAGTGCAAAGGACAATTGGACTCGAGAGGGAACGACTCTCAGTGCATCTATTTATCAGCACTTACATTTTGTTGTGTTATTACGCCGTTGTGTTGTGGATGACTTTTATAAAATGGCGAGCAAGATAGCAGGGAGGCTCGCTTGTCATTAGGGCAGCAGCCCAGCACAGACGGCTGCGGTGCCTATTAAACAGTGGGACAGTCCATTGTCATGCAGCGAGAGTTAAAGAGAAAGGTCAAAAAACACAATGAAAAACAGGCATGAGGCTGCTTGATGCTTCCTGACAGCGAAGGCACCTGCTATTCAGTCAGAATGGATGCGAAATGCAGTGGGGATAAATTAATCTTTTTTTTTTTCTTTTTTGGTGGATTTTTATTGTGCAAACAAAAGAAACCAAACATGAATCTGGTGTGATTACTTTCAGACACCTGCGTTTCAAACAGTGAGTGGGCATGTTGATTCTGCTCATTTATTATTATTTCTTTCTTTGTCCAACAGCAGTCTGAGGAAAACTTCAACCCCAACTGCTCGTTCTGGAGTTACTCCAAGCGCACCATGATCGGTTACTGGTCGACGCAGGACTGCCGCTTGCTGAGCACCAACAGGACACACACCACATGTTCTTGTACTCATCTCACCAATTTTGCAGTCCTGATGGCCCATGTTGATGTTAAGGTAAAGCATTTGGGGGGTGTTTAAAGTTTCTATCCCTAAAACAAGGTTCCTACGTTGTCTAGAAAAGTATAAATTTTGATTTTAGTATTTTTCCAATCTGGATAAGAATGGAGAAAGAGAAAAAAAATCTACATATAATAAATAATAACTCCAGACTTTATTCTCTATCCCATGGTCAAAAATTTGTTTGCTGTCATTTTATGCCGTTCCTTCTTCTTTTCTTCCTGGCCTACATCTCATCACCATCCTAAAAGAATGGCCTAAGTCATTATTTTGCCAAAAGTGATTTTGGCAAAAAAAAAACACCACCTCTTTCTTTCCAAAAGTTGTTTTAGGCAAATTAAATCACTTTTGGCACTTAGGTCGATATTTTAGGGAGGTGATAATGTGTAGCTTTCCTTTCCCCCTCATGCCCTTTTTTTCCTCTAAGGCATTTATTCTTTTTTTCTTGTCTCCTGACCTTTCCTCATTGTACCCAACTTCTTTTCATGTGTCCTAACCTTATTTCCTCCACAAGTTATTCTTACATTTCTTTTCTCTTTTGTGTCCTACTTTCCACTCCTTCCTTTCTCCATTTCCTTCCTTCTTTACTTTCTTTGCCATCCTTTTAAACCTTGAGTTCTTCTTTCATCCTGTCTGTCCTTTCTCTATTTTTTTCTTTCCTTGTGTCCTTCCTTTTCTTTCCCTTTCTTTTGTCCTTCTGTCTTTGCTTATTTGTTTCCGTCCCTTTTCCCGACCCTGATCCTTTCTTTTCCCCATTGTTTCCTTTTGTCTTTCACCCTGTGCCTTTCCATCTTTCTTTTATCCGTGCCTTACTTCCTGTCTTCATTCCTTGTGTTTCTTCCTTTTTCGTTTCTTTTTTTCTTGTCCTCATTCCTCGTCTTTCCTTACTTCTCTCCTTCTTATCTCCCGTCTTCTAGCGTCGGTTTTTCCAGGTTCCATATTTAAAGTTAATGCTAGAGTAGAAATATATATTTTTTGTAACTTCATAGTAAACTTTAGCATTTTAGTTTTTAAACATATTATAAAGCCCTGAGAAAAATATTTAATTTTTACTTGGAAAAATATGAAAATGTGCAGGGCCCCTGTTTTTTGTATGCAACATAGAAGGTAGGATCAAGCAAAAAGCTTCATTTTAAGTTAGTCTCTTCAGAAAGTCTACTATTACTTGACTTAATGCTTTGTTTTTGATTCTATGTTGCATTGTGTTTCTGTGTTTGTAATGATGTAAAGCACTTTGAAATGCCTTGCTGCTGAAATGTGCTATACAAATAAAATTTGATTGATTGATTGATTGATTGATAGATATTATTGGTCAACGGAGGATTAGTGGGGGCAGCTTCTCCGTCTTTGTTTGAAGTGCAAAAAAAGTAGCTACAAGTCCTGCATTGCAAAATGTGTGACGGAGTGTTGTTAATTAAAGGAAGAAAACGTCTGGACTCTCCTCCATGGGCTGCCACCTTATCGTGGTGGAGGGGTTTGAGTGTCCCAATGATCCTAGGAGCTATGCTGTCTGGGGCTTCATGCCCCTGGTAGGGTCACCCAAGGCAGACAGGTCCTAGGTGAGGGACCAGACAAAGAGCAGCCCAAAGACCCCAATGATGAAGGAAAACTTTGGACTTGGTGTTCCCTCGCCCGGACGCGGGTCACCGGGGCCCCACTCTGGAGCCAGGCCTGGAGGGGGGGCACGATGGCGAGCGTCTGGTGGCCGGGCTTTTACCCATGGAGCCCGGCCGGGCTCAGCCCGAAGAGGAAACATGGGCCCCCCCTCCCATGGGCCCACCACCCGTGGGAGGGGCCAAAGGGGTCGGGTGCAGTGTGGGATGGGTGGCAGCAGAGGGAGGGGACCCTGGCGGTCCGATCCTCGGTTGCAGAAACTGGCTCTTGGGACGTGGAATGTCACCTCTCTGGTGGGGAAGGAGCCGGAGCTAGTGCGTGAGGTCGAGAGGTTCCGGCTAGAAATAGTCGGTCTCACCTCGACGCACGGCTCTGGTTCTGGAACCAGTCTCCTTGAGAGGGGCTGGACATACTTCCACTCTGGAGTTGCCCAAGGTGAGAGGCGTCGGGCAGGAGTGGGCATACTTGTTGCTCCCCATCTCGGCGCCTGTACGTTGGGGTTTACCCCGGTGAACGAGAGGGTAGCATCCCTCCGCCTACGGGTGGGGGGACGGGTTCTGACTGTCGTTTGTGCTTACGGGCCGAACGACAGTTCAGATTACCCACCCTTTTTGGAGTCCTTAGAGGGGGTACTGGAGAGTGCTCCTCCTGGGGACTCCCTTGTTCTGCTGGGGGACTTCAACGCTCACGTGGGCAATGACAGTGAGACCTGGAGGGGCGTGGTTGGGAGGAACGGCCCGCCCGACCTGAACTCGAGCGGTGTTCTGTTGCTGGACTTCTGTGCTCGCCATGGATTGTCCATAACGAACACCATGTTCAAGCATAAGGGTGTCCATATGTGCACTTGGCACCAGGACACCCTAGGCCGCAGTTCGATGATCGACTTTGTCATCGTTTCATCGGATCTGCGGCCGTATGTCTTGGACACTCGGGTGAAGAGAGGTGCGGAGCTGTCCACTGACCACTACCTGGTGGTGAGTTGGCTCCGGTGGTGGGGGCGAAAGCCGGTCAGACCTGGCAGGCCCAAACGTGTTGTGAGGGTCTGCTGGGAACGTCTGGCGGAATCCCCTGTGAGACGGAGCTTTAACTCCCATCTCCGGCAAAACTTCGAACACGTCCCGGGGGAGGTGGGGGACATGGAGTCTGAGTGGACCGTGTTCCGTGCCTCCATTGTCGAGGCGGCCGATCGGAGCTGTGGCCGCAAGGTTGTCGGTGCCTGTCGCGGCGGCAACCCTCGAACCCGCTGGTGGACACCTTCGGTGAGGGATGCCGTCAGGCTGAAGAAGGAGTCCTATCGGGCCTTTTTGGCCTGTGGGACTCCGGAAGCAGCTGATGGGTACCGGCGGGCGAAGCGGCATGGCAGACTGGGGTGGTGGTCCCCCTGTTCAAAAAGGGGGACCGGAGGGTGTGCTCCAATTATAGAGGGGTCACACTCTTAAGCCTCCCTGGCAAGGTCTATTCAGGGGTCCTGGAGAGGAGGGTCCGTCGGATAGTCGAACCTCGGATTCAGGAAGAGCAGTGTGGTTTTCGTCCTGGTCGTGGAACGCTGGACCAGCTCTACACCCTCGGCAGGGTCCTGGAGGGTGCATGGGAGTTCGCCCAACCAGTCTACATGTGTTTTGTGGACCTGGAGAAGGCGTTCGACCGTGTCCCTCGGGGAGCCCTGTGGGGGGTTCTCCGGGAGTATGGGGTACCGGGCCCTTTGATACGGGCTGTCAGGTCCCTGTATGACCGGTGTCAGAGTCTGGTCCGCATTGCCGGCAGTAAGTCGGGCTCGTTTCCGGTGAGAGTTGGACTCCGCCAGGGCTGCCCTTTGTCACCGATTCTGTTCATCACTTTCATGGACAGAATTTCTAGGCGCAGCCAAGGTGTTGAGGGGATCCGATTTGGTGGCCTTAGGATCTCATCTCTGCTTTTTGCAGACGATGTGGTCCTTTTGGCTTCATCAGATCGTGATCTGCAGCTCTCGCTGGAGCGGTTCGCAGCCGAGTGTGACGCGGCCGGGATGAGGATCAGTGCCTCCAAATCCGAGGCCATGGTCTTGAGCCGGAAAAGGGTAGAGTGCCTTCTCCGGGTCAGGGGGGGTGTCCTGCCCCAAGTGGAGGAGTTTAAGTATCTCGGGATCTTGTTCACGAATGGGGGAAGAAGGGAGCGGGAGATCGACAGGCGGATTGGCGCAGCGTCTGCTGTCAAGCGGGCGCTGTACCGGTCCGTCGTGGTGAAGAGAGAGCTGAGCCAAAAAGCGAAGCTCTCGATTTACCGGTCGATCTACGTTCCCACCCTCATCTATGGTCATGAGCTTTGGGTCATGACCGAAAGAACGAGATCGCGGATACAAGCGGCCGAAATGGGTTTTCTCCGTAGGGTGGCTGGGCTCTCCCTTAGAGATAGGGTGAGAAGCTCAGTCATCCGGGAGGGACTCAGAGTAGAGCCGCTGCTCCTTCACATCGAGAGGAGCCAGTTGAGGTGGCTCGGGCATCTGGTCAGGATGCCTCCTAGACGCCTCCCTGGTGAGGTGTTCCGGGCACGTCCCACCGGGAGGAGGCCCCGGGGAAGACCCAGGACACGCTGGAGGGACTATGTCTCTCGGCTGGCCTGGGAACGCCTCGGGATTCCCCCGGAGGAGCTAGAAGAAGTGGCTGGGGAGAGGGAAGTCTGGGCCTCCCTTCTGAAGCTGCTACCCCCGCGACCCGACCTCGGATAAGCGGAAGAAGATGGATGGATGGATGGATGGATGAACGTCTGGACAAGAATGGTGTGTGTTTCAGGTTGTTTAAGAGCTATTTTTCCTGTGAAATTCAGGTGTGAACATAGGTGACAATCAGCTTGTTATAAACACAGGAAGCAGAGAAAAGCAGCCTTCCTTTCTCTTGCCAATTTCAAGAAACAAGGTAGTGACTAATTTTCAGAGAAAATCTCAAAAGTTAACTTTTTTTGCTACCTTGTTTTGTTTGTGAAAAAAGTGACATATTCATCTGGTGCTTTTTTTCTGCCATTTTGTTCTCAAGATTTTTGGCGGAATCCAGTTTAACCCATTGCCGCTCTTTCTTACCTCTGAAGGCTACATTTTTAAGGCGACGTGGTGTCGCAACATTTCTGTAGAGTAGGAGGCGATGGAGACTTTTTAGATGACTCTTAGAATGGAAGAGTAGGATCTGTGCTTGCAAATACGGTACACTTACAAAGTCAAATAAAAACATTTCTTAGCATTTTTGGCGACACATTATCCTTCATTAATGGGGGCTGAATCCCTGTGCACACCACACCAGTTTTTTGTGGTGAAAATTAAAAACCTTTTATCATTTACTTTCACTTTATAATTATGTGCTACTTTGTGTCGATTTACTACAAATAATCCCAATAAAATACAGCTTCTAACATGAGAAAATGTTTGAGAAGTAGGCTACCTTGCAACATACTGTTAAAGACTCTTTCTTTGATAGAAGTGAAGCTCACATGCAGTTTCCATCAAGTGAAAAGTGTAAAATGTCAGAGAGGTTGATTGTAAATATATCTGAGTGGATAAATTAGGTGGAAAAAGCAAAGAAAGTCATTGGTCATGGGGGAATTTCTAATCTCACATGGACAGATGACTTAATTGTTTTTGTCACTGGAGATTTGAAGAGCTCAACCGCTGATGGAGCAGAGCAGCCTATTGGATCTGTCATGGCATCTGTCTCACCAGGGCATCTTTTCTGAATCAATTGGAGAAAAAGAGATACTCTCTGTGAGAGATGTCCCACCTGGCCCCAGTCCACAAAATCACTGGCCTTGTTTTTTTGTTGTTGTTGTTTTTTTTTTTACCTGTCTTCTCTCCAATCTGGCTTTTTTGTCTCTTTCGATTGTCTTTCTCTCAAAACTATGCACAAATAAAAGACAAAATAATATGCATGCAATCTTCCTTCCCAGTACCCGCAAAACCCTCTGTTCTCCTTGTGGGTGGGGCGGCTGCAAAGAGCCACTGTTTGTCACTCAGCAGCATGACTTCTGGACCCACTAAGCTCCCTGCAGGGCTGAAGTCGAGTCTGGAATAGTGAGGCAGCGATGAAGAATGGGAGCCTTCACACGATGAAAGCAGAGCAGGGCAAAAAAAATAGGGGGAAGCAGTAAAAGAGCTCTTTGAGTTAAGCCAATCCCCCCAACATTTTGAAAAGCCTCGCTAGCTTGTGCCACTACATTCACCAGAGAAAAGTGGACAGTGGTTGCACCCCAATTCTGAGTGATATTTTTCCCTTCTTGTCTTTTCTATTTCGTTATCTTTTCTACCTTGTCGTTATAAAAGACAGCTCATAGGAAACTGCCACTAAATGGGGGCTTTGGAGGCTTTTTATTTGACAAACTGTCACCATGCTTGATCTAAAAGCACAGCGAATGGAGAGAAAATAGATGTATGCGTCTGTGTTTCTTGGAAATAGTGCCAGATAAAGAAATCTTATGAACCGAAGAGGCTATCGGTTTTTTTTGTATCCATGGCAGCAGAAAACAGCAAGTTCAGCTACTGCATTGTTATTACTCATAACCCTCAGAGCTACCAATTATCTTTTAGCATTGTTTATTTATTTGAAAAGTTGTAATTGCTTTTTTTTCACTCTGGACTGAGTCCAGTATTACAGTCATTATCAATCTTGTTTCATGGGGTGATAACTTTTGTGGCAAATGAGGAAAAATTGACCAACATGTTGAAAGATTTTCCTGTTGGTGAACTTTTCTGTAGTGCCACAGCTTTAACATCAAATTATGAGAGCATTCAGTGTTCCCATATATTCCATAGAGATTGGAGAATCCAAAACAATCTCTACATTGTCATCACAGACATTTTATCCTACAGAAGTATTTTAATGATGCAAAATCCAATGGGTTCACTGTGGTGACTATTAAAACTAACTTAGTAGGAGAAAAACGTGGTGGAACCTCTTCCTGTTGCCAGAGCATCATAATATATGAATAAAGCTCTGAGTAAAATATATTTAACAATGTTTACCAACATTTTTTTACCTTCACATTACTATTTTGTTGCTTCCTCCTGTCGTTTTCCTATAAATAACTCATTTTATCACAGTTGATTTTTTCTTATTAGTTAAGTACAGTTGTGACAAATTTTGAACACCCATCAATAAGCATGTGTGTTTTGCTAACATATGTGGACCTGGGCATCTTATTATGCCATCAAATTTGGAAAAATATTGTGCAAACCAATCTCACACCTTGCAGAATCTAAAAAATATTCCATCAGATATTTAAAAATGAAACATTTCTCTATTTGAACCAATACATGAATTAATTTAATAGCACATTTTAGTCTGAGGCCCCTTCCTCCTCACTCAAGGTCACCAAAAATACGCAAAATACATTAAGCAACATCGGTGGATTAAATTGTTTTGCATAGTTCTGGTGTGTGACAAAAACTGTGCTACCTTGGTGGATTAAAGCTGTTCAACGCTCCTCTTAGTCATAATTATTAGATTAGAATGTGTTCCTTTGAAGCTCATTTGTCTGAATAAAAGACAAAATAGCAATTTTAAGCAGGTATTCTAAATACTTTCCATTAATCCCACATTTCTGTATCAAAGATGCTTTTTGTTGGTCTGATGTAATACTCTTAAATAGAAATAAACCATCAGGCTGAGTGTAATTATTCTATATAATGTGTGTCACTTAAAGAAGTGAGTTACTGAAATAAATGAACTTTTCAATTCTATTTTAAATTTATAAACATGAGCGTAAATAAGTGGTTTATTTAACAAAATATTATGTTCAATATCATGGATAATGTACTAAGAATAGCCAAAACAAGAAACTTGGTATCTTTTCTGCTTAGATTGTCATGCATAGCACACTGACTGCTCACAGCAATATACTATGTGGGTGTTTTAATTTACACTACATGCAGCCAGAGAAAATTCTGACCTGTACCTGGTCTTTTATTAAAATAACTCTCCTATGAAGGCCTTTGCAATATTTCAGTCTAAAACTCTGACCCCTGAGGCAACTTTGTCCATTTTGTTCTTATGCATATCTTGTGTGAGCTCTTCATAACAGCTACATTTAGTATTAGAGATCTTTAACTACCATAATGGATACTGTATTATGAAGGACCATTACAACGGCACAGAGTGCTTTCACTTCTGTCTGATTTACAACTGACGTCTTGGACATTCAAACCAGAACGACAAATGCCTCCGTCTGATCTTTCAGTCTCAGCAGGGAGACGCAGGTGGTCAAACAAACAAAAGTTGAAAGCAGAAGTCGGCTGCATGCAGGATATGATTTTTGGGGGGGTTTTGTCTCTGGTACTTTGAATGATTGCAGATTTCTATTTGAAGGGAATGATATGAGTGGGTGTACTTTAAAGTGACTTTTTCAAGCGCGCAAGTGATTACAGTATTAAAATGTCTCATCACTTCGCCTGGAGCCATTTAGTACGGTTAAAATCTTTGAAGAGTGAGCTCACTCCACTCAACCTCATATTAGGAGGCTGAGATCTAACAACAGCGATGAACTTGGACCTCATATGAACCATTCTAGTCAAATGATTTGACCTTTGTATAATACCTGATGAAGAAGATGAGTCCAACTTTTTTTTACATTTGCTTTAGAAATTAAAGGAGTGCAAATGCAGTTGCTTGTATTTTCATTGTGACTACTTTTGTCATTTTTGTTACACCTAAATGACAAGCAACAATGCAATTTCTTAAGGCTACAGAAGACTTGAAATTCATCAGAACTGCAAGTAGAAACTGAGATTATGAAGAAACGCATTTTAGATGTGAACTACAGCATTAGTCAGAAATTTACAAGCAGTGACAAACATTTAAGTATGAGCTTTTAAGAATACATTGAAACCCTTCTTTTTTCAACTTGAACACAACATAAAGGTCTAACATTGTTAAGTAGTGTTGTCATCAGAATTAGGTTTAAATTTATTGTGCGTTTCAGTAAATTTTCCTGGTTTCACTGGCACAAATAATACTTTATTTGACTTCTGTGTTTAATACATATTAGTAAAGCCATTTTTGCTGTTTTGCTCTGTTATTTTCATGAGTAATATTGAGTTAATATTTTGTCGTCATGGTTTCTGTATTTGTTCTGTAACTTTTATTGTGTTCAGCTTGTTAGTTTCCATCAGTGCCTCTGTTCCTTGCCGTGGTGACAGTGTTTTTACTCAGTTAGTCTCACCTCGTTAGAAATCCCAGTCATCAGTTTCTCTTCTGTATATGCTTTTAGCTCAGATACTCTTATCTACTTTTTGCTGGTTGCTCTGTCTGGCTTCCCCGGGGTGCAGCATTTTTGCTTTTCTTCTCTCACATTTTGGGGTTTTGTTTGCAATGCTTGCTCATGATTTTTTTTTTTTTTTTTTTTATAAAATATAAAATATATATACCATTTTATTGCAGATCTACGGCCTGTTTTTCACCCACTAAAAAACATCTTAAGGGAGATTGCAGGGAGGTACTGAACTACTGTTAGGTGACACCATTTTTAATGCACTAGCAGCTACAAAATAATGACACGTCCTTTCGGATGATGAAATGGCTGAAATCTGGGTCACATTAATCACTGTCTCCCAATCAGACAGTAACTACGAGGGCAGTCAAGGTTAATTTTCTATTTCATGATATAACTTTTTAGTTTATGTACACACACGCCAAAAGCAATTGTTCAAGATACATCTACCTTAAAAGCCATGGCATAAGAGTGGTAGAGACAGTGTCTTAGAACACAGTGTGACATTACGTGCATGAGCCGAATGCCAACTCCCACCATGCAAGCTGTAGTCTTTCTCCGAGCCCTTTTAAACGTGACAAATTTGCAAGCACCCCTGAATCGAGCGCCCTCTCTGCAACTGTTCCACGTCTCCATGAAGCTCATAAATTCCTGGTCCCATACCTTAGGTGGATTTGTCACATGACTCCTTGCAGTGGGCAACTACCCTTTAGCGCAACAGTCTGCCCCGCCTGACAGTATTTCATGAGTCAAAGACCGACTGTGGAGGCACACAGTGAGATTTATGCATTTTAATTGGATTGGCTCTGTGGCCCCCATGCTGGGAGTGGTTCTTTGAGGTATTGATTCTCTGTTCAGGTCTTTGGCTTTTTTACATTTCATAGAACTTTGTCAGGACTTTTTGGCTTTAGAAATAGGATGTTATGATAATTAAGTGCATATGATACTATATCAGGCTTCAATGAGCTGCCCAGAATGATCAATGTGCAATGCACGAGGCTTATTGCCAAGTTCTTTCTTTCCCTTTCTTGTTAGTATCTACATCAGGTACTCAGAAAACGTATTTTATGCAGTCCACCAGCAGATAGGGGCAAAGATTTTTCAAATCTCATTAGACCTTGTCTGCTGCTTGAAAAATATGCGTTTCCTGGGAAGCAAGAGAAAGCAGTGTCTTAGACTTTCCCCCCTATTTTGACATGCTACTACAGTACTTAAAGGATTTTATTGGATTTTTTTAATATAATAAAACACAGGAGTGCATTGTTCTGAACCGTATTTTTTATTTTTATTACAAATAAAAATCTGAAAAGTGTGGCATGCATTTCAGCCCAATTAAAATGATCTACTCTCTTTTCTTCCTCTGCACACTTTTCAGTCCTTTATGTTGGACTGTCACATAAAATCCTAAACATGATCAAATCTGAAAAAAAATTGCATGAATACTTTTGCAGGTCTCCACAAATAGTATTGGCGCTGTAAGATAGGACAGCGCTTGTGACACTGAGACCGAATCAGTAGAGTGAACTACTTCCGCCCACTTTAGAGACCCTCGCAGACATTTCCTTTGCAGAGGTTTGTCAGTTTAAAAATAGGTGCAGAAGCTCTACAGATCCCATCATTTGCCATCCTGGCTGGGGAAAGCCTCTCATAAAAGGAACCTTTTCAGTTGAGACATTGTGTCTGCTGTTGCAGAGGCATTATCCACCTCTTAGAACAAAGAAATCATTCCACGGTAAATCCATCACCCAGGTGTAGATACACTCCCTGTCATACTCTTTTTTTTCTCTCTCTCTTTCCCCTTCGTCGTCTCTTTCTCTGACCCCCTCTTCAATCGGAGGTGAGATGGAGATGGATAGAGCCTGCAGCCACAGAACAGCCCAAGAGGACTCCGAGTCCCCCTCTCAATGCGCCACGACTAGTACCACCCACTGCATCAATGTCACTATCAAGCAGCAGGCTAAGAGTGGACCAGTGCGTCTCATACACAACACAACCCATCAGATCCAAGCCCGAACACTGACATGTGTTGCCACCTCGCGCATAGCCCCTCATCTAAAGTATGGCGCGCAGACATCCAATGCACATTCACTCCCAGATGCCAGCTCTGTACAACATATTGCCATCCCTCCAACGTATACACAACGGCTCATCAGGCAGGAAAATCAAAAGACCGCTCTCCCAAGACTAAAGGAGCACTGCGGCTGTTATTATACCAGAGCCTGTTAATGATCAGCATCTGTTCCTCTCTCTGCAAGCGTTAGCTCTGCTCCCTTATAACAAGGCTTTGTGCAAAACTCGCAGTAACTTTTTTTTTTTCTTCTTCTTCTGCTGAAATAATGCTGAGGGTGGTTGAAATGTGATTTAAAGATATGCTTGTTTGTGGAGATATATTAGCATTTCTTGTAGGCCTATTCTTCAATGTATGCAAATATTTGCTTGGGGTTTTTCATAACACTATTATTTTTGTTTACTCGTTCCAAAAACTGCAAGCACAACTTATAATTTCGAGGAATTATAAATTTATATATAAATATAAAGTAAAATAAGCCAACAGCCTATATAACTGAGTAGGAATTATTTTACATCTTCTCTATGTACTGCTTTACACTTCTTGTCACCATAAATGTTTGCTCTTCCTGGGTGTACGTATATCATTTGCCCAATTTGAAGTATTATTGGTGTGATCTTCATTTATACATTTACTCAAAAGAAGGATGAATGGTTCATGTAATATTAATCACCAATTTCCAAGTTTTGCACATTTCCCAATCTTGAAAAAAAGTCTCTCTAAGAAATAAGACCAATGACAAAATCGTTACGGTTGATCATAATATTTCCATATAGAAAGCAGATGTTATACCATTTTTTTCCCACTGGTGACAGATATTTTAAGTTATGACACTGAATATTTTGTAAAGCTGTCAGAAGATTTCATTCAGATTTTATTTTGGGCTTTTAATATTTCTTTTTAACTGGAAATTTATGTCTCATTGTTTTTTGTTTTGTTTTTTAGTAATGTTTAGAGGTTAAACATGAACATACATGCTCATAATTAGCCCTTACAAACGCCAATCTGTAGAAGTTTCAGAAGTCACTCTGGTGGTGCTCATCTTGAAGTGTCTTGGCCCAAATCAGTAATATTTTGTCTTTTTGCTATCACTCTCTAAATATTTTCCTTTTCTGCTTTCAAAGTCCACCTGTCTTCCATTAATGGATAGAAACACTTTGTTGTGGTTGAAGCAGAAGCAATGGGGAATCTTATCTTTCCCTGAACACAACACATTTATTTTCAACAAAAAGTCGTTTTTGTGGCCAAAACTGTCCTTGGCTCCAAATGACAATCCGTAAAGAGAAAATTACCCAAAGGCAAACGGTGAACGATATTGCCCATGTTACAGTTTGATTGGATTCGTGTTGTGCTGGTCTTAGACACCTGTGGCCTATTGGGCGGCTCACTTTGTTTCACTTTGTTACCTGACCAAAATGAAACAACAGGGGGCCATTTTAAATTGATTCACACTGACTAATTCATGATTCATATCTGCCACCTGTGGCTCCGTGTACTTCTGTATTGGAGCGGTGAGTGGCTCCACTTTCCCGCTAGAAAGCAATCCTGAAAATAAAAGCTTGAGCATTGTTTCCATTTCATGGTTATTTCTTTACTCCCACAATTGCTTGTTTTTGTCTGTTCCATAAATAAAAGATATATCCTGAAACTGCTGTTTCTTCTTTCTTTACCTAATCTCTGGACATCTTATTTGGATTACAAATAGAAGAATTGTATTTTCCATTTCCTCTTGACGCTGCTGAGCAACTTCTGTTCTCATTTCTCTGCAGAACACAGACCCTGTTCACGAAATGCTCCTGGATGTCATTACATGGGTGGGCATCCTGCTTTCTCTGGTGTGTCTGCTCATCAGCCTCTTCACCTTCTGCTTCTTCCGAGGCCTCCAGAGCGACCGTAACACCATCCATAAGAACCTGTGCATTAGCTTGTTCATAGCAGAGTCCCTGTTCCTGGTGGGGATCAACCGGGGGGACCAGCCGGTAAGAATAACAGGGGAATTGCTGTCCATCAGATGAAATGCAATGATCTTTTTAATATTTAATTTCAAAGGATTGTACCATGAACTTATTCATTTTGGCCTTATTACACTTTTATCCAGTTTATTTGAAGCTATCATCAGTTGACTCCGGTTAAATACAGTGTTTAGTTTAACTATGGATTTACTAAAATTATACTTGGAACTTTTTTTACTTCCAAGAAATAAATAATGTTGGTAAAACTTTTAAATGACCTCATAAAATGGTGAACCCAAAAGCAGGTAGGAGACACCGAGGTGGAAGTTAAGTTGACTTAAGAAATGAGAAAAATAAAAAACGTTCAGAGATGAAGCCAGAAATAATAAAGCACATGAAACACATGAAAACAGACTGGTGGAATATAGAACTTTAGCAGGAGAATATGAGGAACTGTCTCCCGGAGAAATATTGATACAAAAGAGAGATGGAGGGTAGGGAATGTAGTTGATTAGAATCAGGCAACACAAGGAACTGAAGCTCCATTTAGGAGCTGGGAGAACTGGCTGTAAAATACACAGAGAATTTGGAAAACAAATAAGTAATCTAAATACACAAACACATATGTATCCCAAAACCCATGCAACCCAGAATTGTGACAAATCTTTTTTATACATTTACTTAGTGTTTTTCTTGTGGAGAAAAGAGACATTCATATTCAAACTACAATTTTAGTTTTGCAGAATTGCACTTAATCCTGTTTTTATCAAGAGCCCGTTTGGTTAGTTGGGTTAGGGACTCAAATTGGACTACATATGATTGGGAAATATTTTGTAGAATTGGAAAAAAAACCCTGCTTAATATGCAGTCAAATGTGCACCGATGTAGCTTATAAGAACAAGAAATGCAAAACAAGAAACAGTCAGCCCAAACCAAACTAAAAGTATTTATTTATAATTATCTAGAGCTCAAATTCTGAAAAAAAGAGATTCAGAATAATATACATTTACAGCAAATTGGATTGTAATTATATTGCAATAATTGAAATTGTGTTGACCATAACATTCCTACACACTGAGTTTATAGAGTCATAAAAATAATATTGATATTGTATATATATGTTTAAATTTGAAGTTAGGAAGAACGCAAATTTCAACCTCATTTCACTCCCATGTGTTTTTCAGCTCAGGTTTAATTACTTTCTGCCAAAATTAAATAAAGTAAAATGTAATTCCCAAAGGAAAATATTGCCGATATATACACAAGCCCTTGCACTTTGCTGTTGTTCGCTGCAATTCAGTTATTTCACAGTGTCAGACAGAAGGTGTATGTCTGTCAAAATGAATCTCCCCCCTAAGTGTGTCCACCATCTTGAGTCTTCCAACCTGAAATGTTTTGGGAAGAGCTATAACCTTTTGTGTCGTGCTGTGCTGAGAGTGGGGCTCCCCGCTGAGTGTCAGTGGCCCTGGACTATTTCGCTTCTGTTTGGCTCACTGAAAAGAAATACTGAGAAAAAAGGAACCGAGAGGCATCTATTAAACGGGATCTGCTTCCCATAGACGTGCAGAAGTGCACACATGGTTCAAAGTTTACTTGAAGACTCTCACAACAACAACGTCCAACTCGCTTACTGATAGATCACATTTATATGGAACACCTTCAACCCCACAGCAACCTTTGGCAAAAATTTACTTTTTCACCTACTTCAGGCCAATCTGGATTAGAAGCACAATCCCCCTTCTTGTGTAATGACTGGAGTTTGGGTGCAATTTCTTTTCTGGTAGAGCTCAACTGAGGTAACAGGTGAGAACACGCTGTCAGTGCAGTCATTTTCAGGAGTGTACACTCAATACTCAGAGAGCAGAAAATTGGGGAGTCATTTAATACTTTGAGCTTTGCAAAGGACTTCAAAGAGACAATTCCATTTTTATTATTATTATTTTTTTTTTCATTTTAAAAGCTTTTAAGCAGTTATTATGTTACCTCTTGTAGATACTTTTCTTGGATTTCTCTTTTAGTATAATCAGTTTGTCAAAAAGGCTGGCAACTCAAAGCAACTCAATATCAGAAATGTCATAGCAATTTCATGAAATGTAAACTTACAAGCCAAACTTTTGAGCTAAATCAGCCACATCTGAGACATAGTTTGTCAGCTGTAATACAACACTCAAGGTAAAGTTTTGCTTTTGGTTCCAGCCATTCACACTAACAGAGATATCACTTAAGAGTTCTTTTTAGGTCCATTTGTATTTTTCTGTTGTTTTTTGTTTATCCTCTCTCACATTAAAAATCATTAGATGTTAGCTAACACGTGAGCCTGTATGTGAGAAGACTGACCAAGAGAATTCAGAAAAGTAATGGGAAATAGAGAAGCAGGTTAAACTGGAATAGTCTGATTTTTTTTTTTAGCAGAGACCCTCGATGATCATTTCAATGCAAGTTCCAATCCATGCATAGAATCAATGTGCTTACAGAGCAATTACCAATAGAAAAGTAAGGCAGTAAGCTTTACAGTGTTTTTATTATAATAACAGCCTTAATGCATATTAGACTGTCAGCATGTGTTTCAGACAGGAAGCTTATTGGTGGCACACCAGCCCCATTCTCTATTTCCTGTGCAAATAATCATCAACTTCTATTTCAATAAACACCTGAATGAAACGCAGTGACAATTAGAAACTCCAGAAATTAACATTGGATCTAAGATGGCAGTTGTTTAAGGTGGTAAAAATCCACATTAGTCGTGGAACCTCTTGGACCAGCAGTTGTCTTTTACTTCTGGGACAAATTAATCTGGATTTGTTTTGAATGAAGAAGTCAAGAGAATTATCTGCTGAAGTGTTATATATTGGAGAAAACCTCATTTAAAAAATTCTACTCCTAGAATTCACCTTTTCCTTCTACAGTGTCCTGCCCTTTTTGGATATTAGTAAGGCTGACAATCCATGCTTATGTCTGGAATACACATAGCCAGCAGTCTTTGTGATCATATGCAAGACTAACCTTTATTGCTTATTATCCTCTATGAAGCATTTTACAACTTTTAAATGATTATAAATGGAAATGTCAAAGATAAGAAATTGTACACCTTTAATTTTTTAGGCCTTAGTCAATCTAAACAGATCTATATTTTCCTGTTGGAGCATAATTACTGTCAGAAGGTAAAAACTACAGACTGTCGTTTAGCCGCAAAGCTAACTTCCTGTGAAGTTAAAGATAATGCTTCATGGCCTTTTCCTCCCATAATGTTTTATGTGTATGACTCACAGCCCAGCAGTTGAATCACTTTCATGGACTGCAATTAATGTCCACTCAACCTCTTGGTTATTAAACTGAATCCATTCCAGTAACAAAATACTCTAGTTATGTCCAACCGTGCCAATAATTGGATCAATCCATGTAAGTGCGTGAGCAGACATGAGGAGAGGGCTTTCTGCTGTATTCACTTCGAGCTCAAAAAGTATGTAACCACATTATGAACCTGCACCTGGTTTATGTTGTTGTCCTAAATGGCTCTTGGACAACAGACTTCCACTTCTTCATATTTCTCTTACATCCATGCCAGCTACAGCAAACAAGAACTCATGGGCTGCAGTGTTCTACTGCCAGTCACCACAGGCAACAATCCAATGGCTTCCGCCAAACAAAGCATCGCCATTTTAATTGTGAGAAATGCTGACTCAAGGAGGTCAGGAAATGCTGCTGAGTGGAGTTACTTGGATGACTCATTTTGCCGTTTAATTATTTTAGGATAAAATTTTTATTATTCTTGACTGACTATTGTAAAAAGTCAAGACTGAATACAATAACGATCAAATCTGTCTTTTTGCTTTCCCCCCATCCCCCTGTGTCACATCATTTCTGTTGCCGTTAAACCTTCCCAGATTGCATGCGCCGTTTTCGCTGCCCTGCTCCACTTCTTCTTCCTGGCAGCCTTTACATGGATGTTCCTCGAGGGGGTGCAGCTTTACATTATGCTGGTGGAGGTGTTCGAGAGCGAGCACTCACGCCGACGATACTTCTACCTGGTTGGGTACGGCGTGCCAGCACTCATTGTGGCTGTCTCGGCGGCAGTGGACTACCGCAGCTATGGAACAGAAAGAATGTGAGTGCAAATTCAAACGAACGTCTCATTAAGTGCATTACGAAAAAGCAAAATAAATTATCAGAATAAACATTTATGCTTATGGTGATGACATAGTTCTTTAAATAAATTAGAATTGATTAAAACCAGTATCCTCAGGACTTAGCTTTGCAACAACCTGGGATCAGAAATCCTCCACGAAAGCACAATTGGTGCAACTCAGATTATCTGTAAAGTTGTGTGCAGGGTTACTACCTCTTGACAAATGCTTTGCCCGGTCTCTAAGCTGCAAAATACACTGCAGTCTCTGTTGCAGTGCAACTGCGAGCAGAGGATCACTCTCCATTTCTCTCCGTTAATCTCTGGCCCATCTGAGAATAATGAAGACCAGCATCAGCAGTTTGCTGAGATGTTTATCACGCATGCCACACACACATGGGCTGGCCACAGAGCTAGAAAGACAGTGCATTTGTAGATTGGCAGCGCAATAGTTCTTGGTGATGGATGAGGTGATAGCTGCCACCGCCTGAGCCTTGGCATCATGTGAATAATTAAAGCCTGCCACCGGTGGAACAATTATATGCTGCCATTGAAGGATGAGGCGACGGATAAAGCATGACACGTGGTGAATAGCAAAAGGTAGTGGTGGTGTTGGGTGGAGTGGGAGTGGGAGGGCTGGTACGTTGTCTTGCTGCAAATTGATTCTTGGTGCTGCGGCTGCATTATCATGGGCGGGGTCACTTTGAGCAGGAATATCCAACAAATTGCAGTGACCCAGTTGCAGCAGCTGGATGACGTCCAGTGGTCTCACGGTCAAGCCGATTGCAAGGCCTTCTTCTGATGTCTGATCAAAGAGGATTTTTATTTTAAATTCCCCAGGAAGAGCTCTAAATGTGCCCTTGAATAAAGTTTGCGGTGTGAGGCTGCTGGTGGTCGGCGGTATAAGAAATTTGTTCTTATTTTTTCACCACTAGAAATGAACATAATACATCAAAGGAGCAAGGATTTCCTGTTCAACTCAGTAATGTAGTTGCTGATACAGTGGAGTGTTAGTCCTTTCTGATTTATTGAGCATGTGCAATAAGAGTGTATGTGGTTAAAAGCGCTCCTGTGCACCACATTTGACCCTCTAAGCTTAAACAGTTTGGTGTCGAAAAAGACATTCCTATTCATCATATTTTATAGCAGTAATCTTCCTGCCCTCTGCTTTGCCCCTACGTCTTTTTAAAATATTCCTGTACATTCTGGTTGGATTTTAAAGTTGGCAAAAACAGAAGCTGCACCCCAAGCAAAGAAAAAACTGTTTTATGATTATTAGTGTTGAGCTTCCTAGTGTCATTTTTGACCTTGTATAAAGAAGGTTGTTACATCAAACCTGATGCCAGGATATGATATGAGGTTTGTTTTACATTGTTTTATCATGGAGATGCATTTGTGTTGTTATCTTAGGAACTCAAATCAAATAGTTGACATTTTTCACATGAGTCTACATCAGGCTGTCTGTGAATTAACTTGAAGGTTTTGACAGTCTGTCAAGGAATATTTTCATACCTTCTGCACCGGTCCCTGAAATCAGTCTGTAAATCAAAATGCTATTCAGGATTTCCGAAAAAATCTGAAAATACATTGCTTTATTTTATTTTGTCAATAGCTGTCCGACATTTCGGCGAAATTGCTGTTTGTGACGCAGGGATGCAGAGACATTGCCTTCGCTGTGGGGATAGCAGGCATCCATCCACTCTGCAGATTTGTTTCCTGCAATGCCAGGAAACCAGAGCACGAGGTGCTGGCACGAGAGCGCCATGTGTTTAAACTGGCAGACATTTGCATCTATTATCGCTTGGTTTCTGTAGGAGCAGCACACAAAATAAAAAAAAGAAAGAGAGAGAGAGAGCGAAGCATGCCAGGAGGGGAGATAAAACTGGCTTTGCATGCACCAAAAGCCAGACACAAGCATGACAAGAGTGGCGTAAAGGAGGTAAGAGGAGGCAGAGAGAAAATGACAGCCTCCAGCTCCTGCCGCCTACCAACTCTTTAAATCTCACTGTGATCTGAAGTGGAAGAAGGAGAAACATGAACAATAGAACCTTGAGCATAATTTATGGCGCCGACATTTGGAACATGAGCTTTGATGAGCTGCCAAACTTTTGTGAATGTTGTTCCGCTTTCATTTGTGTATGTTTGGTGTTTTATGCGTCCATGTGTTTTGTTTTTTCATGCCTCTTTTCTGTCTTCTCTCATCCATTGATACCAGAGAGAGGGAGACGTATCGAGTCCTAGTAAAATAAAAGCAACACTTTTGTCGTGTCACTTGTCATGTTGTGTTTTATCTTGTTTCAAAGTGTCGTCTGCTACTTTGAGGAGTTGTTTGGAGGCAAAGGAGAAAAATGTCCAGACTGCCAAATAAGCTTGTTATGTAAATTAAGTGCCATTTGCTGCGAATGTTGAAGACGCTGCATTTTCTTTTTCCTTCCTAACAATCACAGCAAAAGGCATTTTGTCATATTACTTCTCTTTTGTGTCAAGATTTAGTTGAGTTTGCATTAATTTAGAAGATCAAAGTTTGCTTTAGTGCACTATTTTGATATACATTGAAGTTTTGCTCAAAATAAGTGAAAAGAAAATGATGCTGAAAACGTTGACAAGTCTTCAACTCCATTTACTTTGATACTCCTAGGTGAAAATCACCCAACTAGAAAATCAACATTTCAGTATAAATCCAGATTTTGTGTGAAGATCCTCTGAGGTTTGTTAGAGAAAACTAGAAAATTAATAGCAGCAAGAAGCGGAAAGAACACAGCAGACATGTCAGGTGGGCACAGTACAGCGCAAACCTACTAAGACATGGCGATTCATCTAAACTAGAAGGCTCCATGGAAACTCTGAAGGAGATACACAAACAAGTGGCTCAAGTAGGAAAATAAGTGGATAAGACAACTATTAGCTTTGTACTCTACAAATATGGCTGGTATGGGAAATTGTTTTGAAGACACCCAATGTTGTAAAGATATGCAAATTGCCACAAGCTATGTAAATGGCTCTACAAACACGTGGAACATTACATTAACACTGCACATCACCCTAAGTCACTATGAATCATGTTATGGTGTTGGTTCTACAAAGTACTGAATAGTAGGGGCTGAACGCCACAGCTTTTAGATGTTATTTCTAAAAGAAGACAAAAGCCATGTGCCATCACATGGCACCATCGCATACAGTCTCAATGAAATACACAAAAACTTGTAGTTGCAACATAGTGAAAAGTTCAAAACAAATATATTTAGCCTATCCATCCAGTTATCTTTTTTAAAAAGTTCCACAAACACTTTCATTTTCCTTCAAATGGTGTTGAGCTTCAGCTCGTTTCCCTGCCACTTCCACTTCCACTCCATGTCAGTCTGAGCGACAGTCGCTGCGGCAAGAACTGTAATTTTCCAGCGGCCAAAAATGGAGGCGTCTATCTGCTGCAGCAGCGGAGATTAAAAGATTAATAATTCAACCACAGGTCATGAATCACATTTTTTTTCTCTCCCCTTATTTCAAAAGAACACTGTCACCTTCCACTGGCCCCATTTCTGTTTCGTCTCGATTTGGTTCGACAGAGGGCCATAACGACTTTCCGTATTGTTTGTACGAAGCGTGAGGTCAGAAGACCACTTTGTTATATTATTGATGCAATAATGGCGGCTCCTGCAGAGTAATCACAGTTAACACAGACATGTAGGACACGTTAGTGAGAATTTAAAGGACTGCCGGGGTCAAGGTCAATCCAATTCCTTTGGAGTGAGACAATTAGGATTCAATTGAAAACTAATTGAATGGTAATTTGCCCCTTCACCCTACAAACTGAAACAGAAAGGAGCTAATTTCTACTCACTGTCTTTTCTTTTATTTCAAGTAGCAATTATGAGTATTTTGGCGGGTCATTTTCAGGCATCACGATTGTGGTTATTGGCAGTTAGGATCTCGTCTCCTCCAGATTTTAGATGATGGTTATAACTCTTTAAGCCAGCATGTTTAGAAGTGCCTATTTCTCTGTCACTCCAGCCTCTGACTTGATGTATAACCCCTTGAGCTGGAGTATAAAGATATAACATCATATCTCTACACACCCCCTTCACTTTTTCTGTTCATGCTCCCCATCCTGTCCCCTTCACTTCACTTTGAATCCCCTTCACCTCTTGTTCTTTCTCTCTTTTTGCAGTTGCTGGCTTCGCCTGGATACATACTTCATCTGGAGTTTCATAGGACCTGCAACCTTGATAATTATGGTAAGCTTCAGTCCCTTCTTCTAATAACCAACCTCTCTCCCCTTCAGCTCATTAACCCTACTTAGCCCGCGGGTCGCTGCTTAAATGGTCCATAGAGATCTTTTTTCTTTTTTTTTCCTGGTTCCTCCGTCGAGCACACATGCCACCGAGAGGCATGGAGGCATGCAGAAAAATGAATGAGGGGCGTAGAGGATATATATCGCAGCTTGTCACTGCGCCGCGGTCACTGGCTAAGACAATTTTGGAGGGGAGCTGAGAGCGCCATTATGGAGCAGCAGAGGCAAAGAGAGAGCGAACTCTGCTCTGTAAGCAGTGTTGGAGTAATCCGCACCGCGATTATGATTGATTTTGTTCCCGTTCCAACTTGTACTCCACTACCCTTTCTCCATCTTCTGCTTGCAGCCACACAGTCCGCGCTGTGGCTGCAGATACACATGCATTATGCAGGGAGGGCACACACTCTTTTTGTGCCTTTCCCAAACAAGACTGCACATTGCTCCGTCCAGAATGGCATCTATTGATCCAGTTGCTTTCAATCAGATGCAAGACTGATGTGTTGCTGAAAATTTACATGAAACTGTTACTACTTTTACTTTCATCGAACAGTTTCATCTCAATTTATTTCAGTAGTTTAAACCAAAATGAAGTTTCTTACAGAATCTTAATATCATATTTGACCAATAAAAAAATTGTTATTTGTAAAAAGGTAATATCGTCATATTGAGAAATATGCAGTGTTTGTGCAGTCAGTACTGGGTTGGGGTTCCTTTTGCATGAATTATTGCAGCAGTGCTTTGTGGCAAAGAATTGATCAGACTGTGACTCTTTAATGCTTTAATGGTGAATCTCTTAACTCATCTGATCCGGTGTCCTTCATCTTCCTCTTTACTGCATAGACGCTCTAAAATATGGATAATAGGTCACAAAGTTTAAAGAAGATAATACAACTTTTATAATGAGGGACAAAATATACTACTCAATATATTACTCAAGTAATAAAAAGTGCATATTCTGCATCCCTATGGGATAGTGAAAGCGTGAAAGAAAAATAAATCCTGTGTATCATTAGTGTTGTTCATTTGTGGGACTTTTTGTGCAGATATTGCAAAACAACAGAAGTGTTCAAACCTGACACCCTCTTTCCCTTACATCAAAATGTGTGTTTATTTTGCCATCATTTTTGGTCAGAGTATCCAGAATCGTTGTTATGGGTAGAAACGGCAACATGTGGGGGTGGAGCCAAAGGCTGCAGACACCTGCTATGTTTCACTCAAAGTCAAGTTGCCACCGTGTTGAAATTCGAGGATTATCATGTGCAAAAATATTAAAAAGAACTAGGTGTAGAAATATTTTTGCAATGTTCTGCATCTTAGATTGTAAAAAGAATTGATAAATCCTAATCCCATCAGTAATCATACATATCTAACTGCATAACCGTGACTGTTTGTCACATGCTATCATGCGCAAGACAGTTTCACGCATCAGTGAAAGGAGTAAGTGCTCACATTGCTACTTTCTCCTTTGTTTTTTCCTCCCATCTGATTAACAAACAGAAACTGATATATCATTGAGTTTAGGTCCAATTCTAACCTTTTGGAATCACAGTAATGGTTTTACTTATTTTGTTTCAAGTCTTTGTATAATCTAGGCTCATATGAGCTGAGTGTCACCTGTTTCCAGGAGGAAACCATATTCCATCAGACTAATTGCTGTAATTTTTGAGGAGTCTCTCTAAACAGACCCCACTCACGCTGTGAGTGCAATTGGCTCATTTTCTGTTTCTTGTGATCACAATCTGACAAAGAGAGAATTAATGACATGCACCACAGTTGGTATGTTTATTTATTGTCATTTTTGTGTTTTAATGCAAAAAAGAAAGCAGTATTCCTGTGAGGGAACTAAGTGTGAGAGAGTCTCGTTTCACTGGTCCCTTTGCTGTCTGTTTTACCTCCATGAAGGGCTTCAGGGGATTTTGCGCTCTGTTTGGCAAAGTGGAAAACCAAGTCTGGCTACAGTGTTCCGGCTTTGTGCTACAAAGTGCCCCGATTTAAAATGAATGGGACTGGGACATGAAATGGACCAGCTTCATTCCCTGTCCCCTCACTCACCTTTCTCTCTCTTTCTCTTCTAGCTCAACGTGATCTTCCTGGGCATCGCTCTCTACAAGATGTTCCATCACACAGCCATTCTGAAACCAGACTCCGGTTGCCTGGACAACATCAAGTAAGAGCACTCTGATCGCTCAGATATCCATTAAAGTCACCCCAGAAATAGCACCTTGCTTGTGCGCCTTTGTTGCAGAGTGAAAGAATGCTTCGGCGTAAAGCCTGGGACCTTGCTCCCACTAAACTCCGCCTTTCACAGCTAAATTGTGTTGAGTGTGAGCCGACATTCTTCGCTTTTCAATGAACTTTTAGACACAAACCCATGTTTCCAAGGTCAGTTTCCTTTGTCCCAGGGTTCCTGCACAGTCTGGAATAGGTTGGAGTTTGACTTTGGCATTTATCAGGTCTGGATAAGTGGGGGAATAAAAGAATGCAAGAACGCAAATATTTTTTATTATTTTATTGCGATTCCCATTGGCTCAGTTTTAAGTTCCCTCTTAATGTCCTTAACTTAATCTTTGGTTCCTACCTCTCTCCTCAATGTCTTACTTTTGGGTAGTTTTATTTCTTATTTGTGTACTTTTTTCCTTCCTTGTGTCTTTTCCTTCCTCAATCTCCCCCCTCGCCCCCTGGCCTCCTTACAACCTTCTTTCTGTTCTTTTTTCCCTGTGTCCTTGCTACTTTGCCAACTTTTTGCTTTACTTCATTCCTTTATCTATCCATTCTTATGTTCTACATCTTTTCTTTATGTTATGACTGCCTTCTTCATTTTATTTCTTTTCTTGTGACCATCTTTTATATTGGTTTATTTTTCAATAGACAGAAACACAAAGAAAACTCAAATCCTTACACTTTAAATATATTTTTTCTTCTTTATCTCCTTTCTTATCTCTGTCCTTTCTCCATCTTTAATTCCTTTCCTTTCTTATGTATGTCCTTCATTCTCCATTGTGTCCAACCGGTCTTATGTTCTTCCTTTCTTGTTTCCTCTTTGTTTTCTATCTACGTCACATTCTCTTGTCCTTCCATGCTTCACTTTTTCCCTTCCTTGTTTTCAAACATCCATGTTTCCTTTGCTCACCTACTTTATTTGTTCCTCCCTTTATTTATTTCCTTTCTTTCTCGCCTTCAGTTCAGATGCATTCGTCTCTTTGCAGGTTCCATATTTAAAACTGTATAAATATTTTCTTAATTTTCTTTGTAGTCTTTACCATTTTATGTGTAAAATCTGTAGTATTATTGCATGAATAATGTGCAGAAGCCTTGCCTCAGCTACGTTTGATGGTTTCAAATCATTATTAAAAGCAATTAAGTTGCGAACATCCAGCCTGAGGGTAGGGGGAGCCTTTTCTGCAGAGGTAAGCACCTCTTGTTATGTTTAAAGGTTATGCCAGCCCAGGTTAAAATCAAACAGGTATTGTGTTGCATCTCCATCATTATCTAAATAGGAAGCTTGGAGGAAAAAAAGGCATGTAGACAATCTAAAAGAGGTAACCTTGTGTTATCGAGGTGGTAACACTGAGCAGATGAATATTCATAGTGTCTTTAGTGTCTTTAAATCTATGCCTGCTTGTTGTCAGATAAAATGAAACCTTGAGGGAATATACCAGCAACAAAATGCAAACTTTGAGAACTTGCCACTTAACTTTATAATGGAAGAAATAAGTAAGACTTCTGTGAGCAGAATAACATTTAAACGCGCTGTGAGGAAAAATGTGACTGCAGGATGATGCAGCACTTTCTGATGTCAGGGCAGGCTTTTCCTGCGTATGGTTTTAATGTTGTTTTGCTGCCTTTCTGTTGTGATAGATGCTTGCTATATATTTTATGCAGGTTCTTTTTCACATTTTTAAGCCACTTTGGACACATTAGTCTGCCTTATGGCTGGTATTGTGGCTGTATTTATGTGGCATCACACAGCTGCAACGGTCTTTATAAAATGACCGTTGTCTGCCCTGCACTTTTTTGATGCATGTACATGCATGAGTTAAAACAAAATGGGAAAAATGGATAAATAAAATGTGATGCAAACAGTAGTTGGTGTTGAAGTCAGAGTTTTATGTACTTTACTAAATGGTGTGACTCTATCGGGAAAACCAATGACTTTTAAAAACAAGAAATTGGTGCAAAAGTTCGAATTTCATACAGATTAGTCAACCAATATTTAGTTTAATGTGCCTGGGCAAGTTGTAGAAAAACCACATAGTAGCCATCAGCAAGGTTGTAATATAATTCTGACTAAATACTTGATCACGCTCTGTTGATATTACGGCTTTGACAAGTATTTCTCTTAGCTTGATATTAACCTGCTAAGTCCACTTGTCAATAGGTTCATGGTTTCTAAGCTGTTGATTTGAGGTAAAGTTTAAAAAAAACTGAAGATAGTCCTACTCTCGCAGTATGCTGTCTACTTAAGGTGCCCATGCAATTTTGAGTGGTACAGGTCGACTGTATGATGCTCCCTCCTATTTTCTTGATAGTAGCACAGTGCTAGTAGCATCCAAAGCTCCACCTTGTGCCTTCCAAACAGTTCTCAAATAATTCGATCCTCGTCTTTTTTGCTTTTGCAGGTTGTAGAGAAACGTTTGGCTTGTACATGTACACAGCTGCATACCCATTTTTGAGCAGAAAATATTCTTACTTAATTTGTAGCACACACTCAGTTCATGGCAGTGTGAAACAAGCATCACTCTGGACAGCAGCACTGCTGTTGTAGCAGACATTTCTTTTAACATGAGGGTTTATAAACCTGGGTACACATTTGAGTAACTTGTACTTCCATATAATTATTTGAACCGAAGACCTTGGCAGTTGTTTAGTAAAAGCATCAAAAGGCCTCTAAATGTACAGTTCTTTTTCTTAGATGCTCAATACCTTCTACAGATTTCCTGCTGTTCTGAGTTTTGGTTAATTTATCACATATTACCTAATAAAATATTATACAAGAGAAACCACAGGCGTTCACTCAAAATTGCTAAATTGAAATGAACAAGACTCTTCTTGTCATCTTAAGGACCTTCAGGCACATCTATTTAAATATTTGGGAAAGTATTTTTATATCTTTAAGCCTGTATATCTTATAGTTGTAAAGATTTTATCATCATTTTAGTGTGTAAAAAGACCAGTGAAAAGCCCAGAATAAATGAGGAATTGGAAGTGTCTGGGAGCTTTCCGATCAGAACCGTCCTTTAAGGCAACAAAAAAATTGTATAATTTAAACATACTGAGTTATTTTCCTAGCCTGGTTAGAATACGATTTTCACGTAATACATTTCCTGGAACTACACACTATTATTCCCACAGAGTTGTCTGGTCTGGTAACACTTAAACACCTCATGAAAACCAAACTGAAGCGACAATACTTTGCCACATTGTTCATTCAAACTAGACTTGACTCCTGCAGTGACTACATAATGTAATACTTACACAGTCACAAGACTACTGTTTAGTATTCATTCTCATAAATTTTCTTTCACACTTTGGACCCCCTGCTGTAATATTTTCTAGCAGTTCTATGCAAACCGTGTTAAGGCTGTGAGAGCCGTTTTCACCAGCACTTATGTTTACAAGAGACTTGAACTAATAGATTATCAAATAAAAACACTTCTGTCACATTTCAGCACAGACACATAGTTACAAATACTGTACACGTAGTCATAAAATCTCTTCTAAATTCAAACTACCAGCCTTCTGCATCAGCAACTTTTAATGCATTTCTAAATTGAGTCCCAAAAGTGCTGCATTAAAATCTTTTATATATATATATCTATAGATATATCTATATATCTATAGATATATAGATATATATATAGATAGATAGAGGTATATCTATATACCTATATATAGATATATAGGTATCTATATATCTATCTACAGTATATACTGTAGATGGATATATAGATATATGTATATACAGTATATACCTATATATCTATCTATATATATCTATATATCTATACTGTATATATATCTATATATATATATATATATATATAGATATATATAATTATATTATAATATTATAATTGGAATAAAACTGGAGATAAATACATTTAGCTAATGCGTGTATCTATTAATACGTAAATGTAGGTGTTCATTTATGATCTTTATAATTACATTTACAATAAATTCAATAAATTCAATGCAATTTAAACTTGTTTTATATTAGAATCATCCATAATTACTTCAGCATTTATTATACGATTTCATGGTTCCTGCATCATTATGGTTAATCAATTAGAGCCAAACAATCATCTAATCAGCACAGAAAGTCAACTTCTGATTAGCTTCAATAGACTACAGCAGTATTAGCACCACTTACTTATGTTGAAGCTCACAGATAAAATACATATCTAAGTTGCTGCTGCAAGAAACCAATAAATAATAAAAAGAAAAATACTTATATATAATGTTTCTGTGAAAGGTGTTTAATTGATGACATGCAGTAGTTCACCAACTATGTAATCATCATTTCATATGTATTTTGTGTCAAATTCTAATAAATCACCTAACTACTCAAGTATTTAATTTATTTGTTGAACTGTGGCCCGTTTGATCTTTCAGGCATCTTTACAAAGTTTCCTTCTTGGAGCAAAGGATAGTAAAATGTTGAGTTGTCAGGGTTTTTTCTTTTTCAAAAAGAAATATTGACGTTTTCTGGTTTTGCTATCCTGTGATTTATAACTCTACACCCTCCTAAATGTAACAAGCAGCTGACCTCCTGAATCCAAGTTGTACTGTTGTCAAAAGAGACCAATGTTTTATGTGTCCACTAAGAAACGGCTTGATTGTGCAGAGCTTTGTGTCAGTGCTCATTCATCGTAATATTGTTTTCGAGGTATCACTGAAACCACAACTGCACGCAAACTGGTCTGAATGTCATTGGCTGTGTTGTCAGAACTAGTTCTTTATCACAAAAGGAAACTGAAAAAAACATAGTTTCACATTAGTTTTCAGCTTAGTTCCACTATAAGCATTAACAACCTCTATTTGTCATTGTTTCACTTTACAGATACATTTTTGCGCCATGTCTCTCTTCCAATGGCAAGTTGAGCTGGTTTCACTTTTACAATAAGACAACACTGGTGAATCCTGTCAATTTAGTTCTTTTTCATACAAATTGTGTTTTCTTTTGTTTTATCTGTCTGCTATTTTGTTCCTCTTTATGGTTTGATGTCAAGTTTTCTGCTCTCATTTCATCATTCTGAAATTATTTTTATTCAATATGTTTCTGTTCATGCCTGCTTGTTTCACTGCCTTTGAGTAGCACGTGCAGTGCAGCCTACAATTTTGTTCTTGTTTATCTTTAACTTGTTTTTCTGTTCTTCATTTCACTATTTTCCCTCTTCATTTTAGCTACCGTTATTATGATGGATGTGTTATTGTAGAGTGGCACTGGTAAGATGCAACATTACTTAGTACAGGGTGGAAAGTAGAATTGATTCTGTGTTTTATGTTTTTGCTCCCCTTTCACTTCCCATCTTGGAGACAGAGACTGACCTGGTATTCATCCATTGCTGCATGTTGAAATAATTTATTATAGTCTCATTTTGTGCAGGTAAAAAACCTGGCATGTTCACAGGACTGTGTATGCTCTAGAGATTAGCACTAGCTCTATATTTAGCAAGTATAGAACATGATAAAACTAATATTTCCAGGTAGAATTCGTAAAGACACTCTACATAAAATACTTGTGCAACATTCTGTTAAGACTAAACAAATTTGCCTTTAAAAACATTGGAACACACTCACTTTTTGACGATTAGCCCATTAATCAAACCTTTGGTTAACTGATATCCTGTTGGACTAATTATTGCTCTTTTGTGTTCTGTGCAATAGTTTCTAAAATGGCTATTCAGATTTATAGCAAGTTAAATCAAATTGTGCTCTAATACATGAATACAGTGTGACTCTGCCAGGAACAGAACTTCTGCAAATTAGGTCATTTGGTTTGAAACAGGTAATAATGCCACTGTTTAAAGTAGCCCCTGCTTACATTTGCTCATTTTGATCACCAACTGGAACAGTAACATGTTTTTCTCAGATGAAAGCACACTGTTGCAGCCATTAGGAATTGATATCTTACACCACTATATTTAGGAGGAGCTTTGATTTCTGTGGTATCCATCACAGAGGTCATTACTTGTAAGCATTTCTAAAAGAAATAAAAACAAGAGATAACCTCCTCCCCTCCCTTTGTTCCTCATTTTCAAAACCACAAACTGTTTCTAAGATAAATAAAACAAAACAAGACAATTTATAATATTTGGTCAAATTTTTCCACACACAATCCCTGCTATATACTGTAAGTCCAGTGGAGAAGATTTTATCTTAAAAATCTCCAGAGTCTAAGTCCTAATTTTTATATTTTAGATGTTAATTATACTGACCTATAATTAACAGCACCCTACACTCTGACTTTGGTTTTGATCAAAATCTTGTCTGCTTGTTTGTTTCTATCGGATATGTGGCCATAAAAACATGATGCCACATGACAATTTTTACAGGAAGAAATTCATCACTTGTTACAAGAAATAAAAAGAAAACAAAATGTTCAGAAGCAGAATATTATTTTCAAAATGGAGTTCAGATAAGGACTTGATATGCTTTTTATTTTTAGCTTGGGTGTCTCTGTGTTTTGACTGATGCAACACATCTTGATACATTGTCAACAATGCAACACAACAGAGATAAACTATTTTGCCAAAAAAGATCGAGTCACCTCTCCAAATTATTGAACTTAGATGTCCGGTCATTTTCATTTGGAAGAACTTGACTAGAACAAAGCTCTGACCTCAAAAGACAGAGCACTTTGGAGAGCAGTGAGAGACAATGTCCTAGCCCTTCTTGTCCAACATCAGAGTCTGACCTCACCAATGTGGCACTACATGCAACATTGATTTTAGATATATTCTTACAAATGTGTCTTGTAAAATCAACATGTTTTCATCACGACTTTCTACAGTTGATGGGAGTAGCGACCATATTGAAACTTAGAGCCTTAGAGACATTCTTTGACTTTCCAAGTGGAAAGTCGTACTTTAGGGAGTTAGGGGGTGTTCCAGCTTATCTTTCCCACCCGGAAGCCAAAATGGGATGTACCATAACTCCACAGAACCTCTCAAAAAAAATCTGTATATTTTGCTTCAATTATGGTGCTATTCCTAGAGAAGATCCACAAACGCAAACATGTGCAATATGTCTCCATTACAGAGAAAGCAGAGATATTACTCCAGCTCATATGTGCTGTTTTTGTCCAGGGGTTTAATGCAATAACTAATTCATAACATCTCTAAATATAACATGCATATGAAGAAAGGTGAATGAGATATATATGTTTGTCAAGGTAGGATGGAGAATATTTTATGAGAAAAGGTGATAGCAAAGGCAGTAAATATTTGAAAGTAGCATACACTGCTTGGAAACTTCATTGCATTAACTCTTATTTTTAGGATTGCACACTCAACATTGCAGTTCTGTCAATATATCTCCAAAAAATATATAGAGGTTTGAAAATGTACAAAATTAATAGACATTGAAAATATGCACCCACTCCACCACCCAACTCATATGGTCAGTTAATTTGTCAACAATCCCTAGTTACATAAACTGTTACAGTGATGCTGTTAATCTGATAAGGATAAAATAAATACTGTCATACTTAGAAGTTCTGCCTAAGCAGTTGTCAATGGCATCCCAGAGTCTTCGTCTGTCTCCAGAAGAACATATTCCATGTCCTTATATGAGTGACATAAATTCTTCATTTTCTATCCTTTCTGATGTCTTTTTTTTGTTTCTTCTTTTGTCTGTCGCTCATCACCCTTTCAAACAAAGCCACCACTAGTGAGGAGAAGATATTTCTGGTCCTTTTGGGCCCAAAGCATGTGTTTTTCTGTGCAATCTCAGGCCAGTCGTCTTGATGAAGTGCCTCCCCCACCAGGTCATTAAGGCAGCCCTGGGAAAATTATGTTTAATGTTCGAGCTGCTGAATTCATAAATCATTTTTTTTTGCTTTGCACCTGGCCCATTTATAATAGTGCTAAATGCAAAAGTCTGCCATATTTTATGAGGGCAGTAAGACCCTGTACTTCTATGAACTGAAATAATTCGGTTAATACCTGTCAATTCATTAGAATTGTCCAGCCTCTTCTTGGTCTTAATGTTTGCATTTGTGTCCTCACGTGGAGCCGACAAACACACCATCTTTGCTCTCCCCGTATTGTTCCTTCTTTTGTCCTAATTTGTATATTTTGTTCATGCCATCATGCAGCTTCTCATTTGCTTCATGTGTTCTGATTCATTTCTGTTTTTTATGCTTCTGTTTTTGTAATGTTGCCCAGCCATCAGGATTATGCACCTGAAATCAAGTAAGGCAAACCTGGAAGGACCCTTTTTCCGATAATGCCATCTCTCATTTCCACCTCCGTATGAAACAAAATCAGCACCAAAATTCCATTTGGCTACCTCTGAATCATTAACGTGATTAATAGCGGGGCACTCACTCATGCTGAAGGCCGTATTAGTGAGCCCACAGTACTCCAGCCTTAGATACACTATGCCTGCAGATGTGACAAGCAAGATAATGTTTAACCGGTACCTGTATCTTCCCGGTGCACTGTATGGATGTGTTAGTGCTGTAATGAAGATATGGCACTCACATTTGTCAAGTGGAAACTATTTTCTATAACCACATAAAGGCTCTATTCAATATGTGTTTTAAAGTGATGGGTCACAGTCCAAGCTCGAGACACTTTTCTCCTGAAAGGAAACCTTTACATCTGCTGAGTGAAAATTGAAAACGATCACCTAGGAACATGTTTTTAATGCATGAATAATTATCTACGATACGTGGGAAGACAATTTGTAGAAAGGACATCTCAAGAGAATTCGATTCCAAGTATTCCGTTTCATTTCATTATTAATTCATATGACGTCAATTCACAACAAATGTCCTCTCTAATTCAAAATAATCCAAATCATTCTAATTCAGAATTACATATATTAAGAGCAAGAATCTGACCACAGCAGACAGGAAGTAAATGACTTCTACTTAACAAGAGGAAACCATTAATAGAATGAGGCACAACTTTGACTGTCTTGGGGTTAAGAAGATAGAAAAGAGATGTTAAAAAAAGGTTTGTGATCTTACAAACACTTTCAGCGTATGTCTTACAGGCTGAAGAATATCATCAACATTACAGCAGCAGTGCTGCTGCCCACACATTACAACGATGAGCAACCAAAAACATTGTCACGTTCAAAAAAAAGAAAAATGCATTATGAGCAACATTTAATCAATCACTCATGAGTTCTTATAAACTACTAATTTCCTAACTTCTTGTAAAAACTAGCTGTACTGCAGTTCTAACTCCAGTATGGAAGTAAACAGCGAAGAAATGAACTTAGTCATGTTAATTTCTTTGTCTTCCCTTTTTACTATGACAAAGTTTTTAGTATTTTGCATGGCAAAGCACTTAAATTTGTCCAGCTTATGTAAAATAATTCTTGAGTTTAACTGTGATATACGTATACCACCACAAGGGGCAGTACTACAGCCTTCTGCTCACACTCATCAACCTGACAAACAACACAAACATTCATCACCCTGTGTATTTTCAATAAAAATTAATATAACATTTCCCAATATTAAAAGAGGGTTATTTGACTACGATTCTTGTTTACTTTATAATCTCATGCAGCACATCCAGAGATTACATACACTCTAATATCTTTGCTATTTTTTATTGCATTAATGTAGAATCTAAAGTCCTTACAAAGTGCAAAAAGATTTCAAATGATTGTGGACTGTTTAGTGTTATTTTCACTGAGTCATTCATTCACGATGAATGAAGATTAATTTGACCTGCTAAAAAAAAAAAAAAAAAAATCCATGTACACTGTCCTGTATGGCAGACTGAGACATGAGTCAGTTATTATTCTCAACTCGGCATCACTACTGCTGGACACAGTGTGTCACCAAAATGCCGAAAGATTGGACGTTGAGGGAAAAAAGGCAACTTTCTCTACACGGTGCCCTGGCACAGAAAGAGATCTCCTTATTATTGAAGAACTGCATGTTCTTGAGAACGTTTACCTCAGATAAACCCTCATCTTGAGGAAGAATTGGTGAAACACTTGTAAAAACCCTAAAACAGTAAGAGTTCAACATGCAACTTACCCTGGTCCCATCAACTGAAAATACTGTATTGCTTACTCTCTCTCTCATAGAAGCTATAGTTGTACATATGTATTTTTCATGACGTCAACAACATGGTCCTTTCCCACCAGTTCCTTCTCTAATTCATTTATTTTGTGATTCTGTATACTGTTATAGATCAACAGTATTTTGGTACCTCTTACAATTCCCTCCCCCTAATCTCAGAATAAGGCTCCCGAGAAGTCTCAAATGCAGTTGCATACAATTATTAAGGAGTTTTTAATTTGACTGTATGGTTAAATTTCAGATCATGGGTGATCGGGGCCATCGCCTTACTGTGCCTTCTTGGATTGACCTGGGCCTTTGGCCTGATGTACGTCAATGAGAGCACCGTGATCATGGCGTACCTCTTCACCATCTTCAACTCCCTGCAAGGGATGTTCATCTTCATCTTCCACTGTGTGCTGCAGAAGAAGGTACTGAATTGTTCTTTTAAGTTGTAATGAATCCTTACGGATTATCTGGAACTATATCCTCGGTGACCGACGTTCCAATTTTCAGCAACAGGATTAGATGTTTTCCTGACGTTGTGTAGCCTTTGCTCCAACCCCGTGAAACGTCAAAGGAAAAAAAACAACTTGTGTCCTATTGAAAGAGGGTTGCATAAAGTATTACCAGGAACAGATCATTAAATTAATATGAAACTTTACAGACTTTTTTTTACTTTTTATTTAAACATGCTTTGCCTGTTTTTGATTATTTTCTGCAGGTGCGTAAAGAGTACGGGAAGTGCCTGCGTACTCATTGCTGCAGCGGCAAAAGTGTGGACAGCTCCATTGGCTCTGTGAAGGGCACCGCGTCTCGTGCTCCAGGACGGTATTCTTCTGGGTCACAGGTTAAAACATAGTTATTCTGTTTTTTCTGTAGGTCTTTAACAATTTTATTAAAGGTTATTTCTCTCAGTAGTTCTGTTGAACTCTACTTGTCACCAATGTATTTATTAGCACTTTATTCATGTAATAGAGTTAGAGCCCGGGAGTCAATCATGGATATTACAGAAAAAAAACCCAGTTGATTTCAGATGCTCAAAGGAATCATTTGTACAGTGGCAGTTTGCTGTAAATATACAAGAAAGATTTCAAAGAAACTGTTTGCTCGTGTCTCAAAGTGATAGATAGGAAGTGGTAGGTAAGCCAAATCCCCGTAAGTGAAACCAGCCAGCCTGATGTTTTATTTTTTGTAATCAGAATAACATGTCTGGAATCCACACTGACATGACATGAAGACTATAACAAAATTTTTGCCTCTAGCTCAGTAAAGAATTTGTCAAATCTCAGAAGAATTTTGCCAAGACATGTTTTTGCATGCAAGTGCTGTGTCTCTGTGTAAAGTAAATTCCTAATGGATTCCTCCCACATTAACATCCACTATTGCATGAATTGCCAGGAAAAAACGATAACCGAACATCTTCCCAAAGAGTAATTTCCTCTCAGTGCTGCATCATAAATAGTCCTTAGAGTTAAGCATGCAGTGGCATCCCACGATACGAGCAGGATTCTGCATATAGATCAAAGCATTTCATTATGCACACTGCTTCAACAAGAAGGCTGCAACCTCATTCTCGGCTACCGCATACATGGAAGTACTCTGAAAACTCTCTCAAATGAATGTGTAATCAGCAAAGTACAGCTTGACCCACAGGATACGAGGTCTTCAAGTTTTTGTCCTTGCAAAATCATTTTCAGGCAATCTACGTCCCAATAAATAGGTGTATAACATGATAATCAGTTCCACTGTGCCAGTGCATGTTCCTGTTAAATTAAATGCGCTATCTCGAGTTGACACAGGAATCGTTTATTCAGTTTTTTTTAAAGAAAAACACATTCTGGCTAATGTGAAAGAGAAATAAAAACAGGAACAGTTGCTTCAGTGCAATTTGATATGCATGGAGGTGGCAATGACATAATTAAGCTGACACATAGCTGTGAAGTGTTAAGGGAGCCAAAGGGTATTCAGAGTTAAGGCGGATAGTTGAGTTCCTTCACGGTGAAAATATGTGGAGTGATACCGAGCAGTCAGTATCTCACCCAATGTGAAAACAAACTAACAGCAAGACCAAATTACCACCATAGTGCTAAACTTGAGCTCAAACTTTCTCAGCTAATAAAGCCAATATTTTATTAAAACCAAACTGTTTGCTTTTAAGAATTTTTTTTAAAAACTTTTTTTAATCTTCAAATATGTTAAAATGTGTTTTCTCTGACCATAAAGCTTTTCTGGTGGCAACATTCTAACTAATTTCTTTTGTGCAAATTGGAATTACAAAAATAAAATTTGCTTAATGGAAACACACAGATTTTTGAAAAACTCTTTTTTTTTTTTTATCAAAGGTTTTTGTGTTAGGATGCGGGGATTGTTCAGCCGTGTCAAAATATGTGTATTTTGCAAAACTGCAATGGGAATACTTTTTGCGCATCACACATTTCAGAGCAGTTTATAGACAGCAGCAACAATTCACAGCCATCTTGTCAGAAATGTCAAAAGTTGAGCATGTCATTTGGAAGAAATGAATGCATAGCTCTTCTGTAAAATTGCTGACATTCCAAAAACCGCTGCATACGCAGTCTCTCCCAAATACACAGTTTTTGTATCATGTCATTGTGTTCTGTGATAGCTGATCGATGATGAGCTCTTGTGCTGTGGCTGAAATATAAATATATCTCATGTAAGTATTTAAATCTGTCGCTGCCATAATTTTCAATGACTTTTTGTATGAACAGACCTATTTGCATGTGATTTTAATTGAATTTCTTAATTAATGGAAGCACCGTGATTGTGAAATTGTGCGTTTTTTGACATTAGCAGAATGGAGAAAAGGCTTTGTATGTAGATTTAGGTGGAAGAGTGAAAAGGTAGTACCTCCAAATTGTTCAACTTGACCTTCTGGTAGCAGATATTTGAAAATTAAGTTGACTTAATAATAAGAACTTCTTTTCCCTATCCATCCAATTAAAAATCATCTTATATTTATACATAAATATTTTTATACAACCATAAAAAGTTTTTTTTTTGTTGCTCATGTTAGTTTTTGGCAGACTCGCATAACAGTTTGCAACTGAACACAGGAACAGTTTTGTCAAGTTTTGCACAAACCAATTATTTTAAAGTTTCATTTTAGTCCAAAACCTAGTTCTGGGTTTCAATCTTTGTCTCCTTTTCAGCAACATATTAGCTTGAGAGTTCTGAAAATACTTAAACTAGATAAATGATTGTGTAGAAAGGGTGCAATAAAACTATAAGTTCTGTCATGATTGCCATAGAAGACCCTCTCAATTTGGCAGTAAAACCTACAACCAGGTGCATCAATAATGCATGGAAATACTGCATTAGCACAAGTAGAGCCAGTCCAGTTAAGTCATCAAAATGAGGAAGCTTTATTTAATTAAAAGATTGCAGTTGACCTCTATTGATTAGGAAGATTTATTTAGCTAGGACCCTTTAACTCTTATATAGAACGAGATCCCTGGAGTGAGCTGTAAGTTGATGCTTGAAGCTGGTGTTGCTCGGGTGGTGGAAGGTCAAGTAATGAAGTGGCAAAGACAAACAGATAAAACAGGAAAGGTTGTTGTGTTTAAATGGGGACTGATGATCTGCACATGTGTCAGTAGATAATCATAAGAGGCTTTACTTTTTTTCTGCATTCATTTGAAGTGAATTTAGACCCTTTTTTTTGGTTTGTTTCTGTTTTATTTCCTTTTTTAACCAGGTAAACCCCGTTGAGATCTCAATCTCATTTTCAAGAGGGACCTGGGTAGACTTTATTAGCTCAATACATTTAACATACATGCACACTACATGTTTTCTTTCAGTAAAAGTGTTGAAAACATTGTTTGATTTTCCTTCCAATTCACCAACTTCGTGTTGGTCTGTCACATAAACTCCCAATATCGCAACACGTGGGAAAATCTAACGGGTATGAATACCTTTGAAAGCTACTGTACTTGGAAGATATACAATTGCAGAAACTTGGTCAAAGCTTAAGAAACTTAGCATATTAAATTCCATCTCACTGCCTCTGGTCTTCTCTGAGCACTGACTAATTTTGTACCTCTGACAGCTCATAGGGCAAATATTCTGATGTGTTCTGGCATGTTGTTTGTCTCTGCAGAGCCGCATCCGTCGAATGTGGAACGACACAGTCAGAAAGCAGTCTGAGTCCTCTTTTATGACCGGAGACATCAACAGCTCGGCATCGCTCAACAGAGGTATTTGGTCCTGCAGGAATTACTGTCATTAATGATTCCTTCAGCCTTTGGTTTCTGCTAAAAATATTCAAACTGAGATTTCTTTTTGACAATACAAATGCTTTCCTCTTTACATGATGCAAGGTTTTCACAGGGTTCAAAGCATTTTATAATTCAGTATCTGAGGCAAAAAACTTAGAAGCATCAGTTAACGTCATGGCAGCTCTGTCACTTCTCAGTAGTTTGTCTTAATTACATCAGAAAATGCCCATGTTTCTCAAAATATATGTTTTATTCAACTTCTTAACACAATTGCAGCATTATGTTTTTGAAGTTAGACATCCAGATGCACAAGAAGTGAACTCAACTTATATCCAATGAAATTTCAGTCAATCAGTCAAAAAAACTATTTGTGGAGTGCAACAAAGTCTTTAGTACAGAGTGGGAAGAAAACAACACACATTTAGACTATATAATAGGTTATTAAGCTAATCTAATATGACAGGAACATTGAAACAAAAATAAATAAATATAATTAAATATATGTTAAAAAATAAAAAAAAAAAAAAACATAGCATATGCTTTTAAATAACCAATCCATAAGTTCTAGCTAATTTAATATTTTCAGAGATAAAAGGGCATCCAGTTTGGGGGGAAAAAAGCACATTATCACATAATGCACAGCCTAACAAAAAAAAAAAAACATTCTCTGTGTGGTCACAAGGTTGCATTAATTGTTTTGTAGCATCTTATCTTATTGACAAAAGATATATTGGACTGCAGTGGCTCTCCAGGGGGGGTTAGTGTCTGAACTCTGTGGTGGCCAATCCATGTGTTGGAAATGATGTCTCATGCTCCCTGAACCGTTCTTTCACAATGTGATCTGATGAGTCGTGGCATTGTCATCTTTGATTATAGCTGCGCCATCAGCAAAATATATATCGATGAAAACTGAGACTTATTCATTCATCATATTTCTGTAGTTGTCTAGTTGTTTTTTGGAGGGCATATTTGTTGCTGAACGTCAGGCAGATGAGCTGATGTGACCCCAGACCGTAATCCTGATCCTACTTGCTTGTACTGGCAGATGACATTATGGGTGCATCACTGCATCCGCGACTTTCTGTATCCTGGTGTGCTGGTCACACCGGGACACAGTAACCCTAGATGCATTAGACCGTATGTTTCTTCTTTGTTTTTTACATTGTTTGAGCTACAGAAGTTTAGTCTTTATGTATCTGAATAAACTAATTTATTTCAATCTGGTCTAAGTGATTTTTCTAGAACTACACAACTATTTATGCCCAAAACTTTATATTTTCTATAAATTTTGTACTTACACGCATTTGATTTAAAAAAAATTAAGATATATACATGCCAGATTTGTCCCGACACACATTTCTTCTTTTTAAATCAGGGGGGTACAACCTGAGGCTCCAGAGCCATAAGTGGCTCTATATATTTTCCACAATGGCTCTTTATGACTCTGGCTAAGATAGTAAAAAAAAAACAATAACATGAATAGCATGTTATTTTTCTTTTCATTAGTCGGAAGCTATGTTGTTTTTTGTTTGTTTTTTACATAATTTTCCACAAATAACATTCTATAAAAGAATTTTATTTTTTTTATTTTATTTTACTTTAAAACCTAAAAATAGAAATAAAATGTTGACTCTTCAAAAATGACAACCAATTTCTTACCATATATATCAAAAAAGAGAAATGATCCTTTTTTATTATAGGATGTGCTTTATTGTTTAACAGTATTGGCCTTTGTTCATAATAGTATGAGAGAGAATGAAGAAGCAAATGTCAGGAATTGAGCCCCATATTGCATCTTCAAGGAGTAAGTGACTCTGTACTTCGTACTACTTTACCTCACACCAACCCGTTGGGGTGCATCTAAGTTTCAAACATACATATTTTTTTAAATAATCTTCATATGAAGCATTTCTTTGTTTATAAAAAGTATTATAAACTTAATTTAGTGTGAGATTATGTTACTGCAATAAAAAAATAAACATATTTAAGGCAATAGGCCAATATCTCATTTTCAATGTGCTGTACCGCTTTTTTGTCTGCCTCCACTGTAAAAGCGGTCCATACAACCAAACTGTGCCGTGCCATTCTTGAACCCCTTTCAGTTGTATCTCCATAGGACAATAGTTCAGGGCATTGAGGGTGGAGCAACTGGCATCACACAACACTCCCCATTGATTGCTGGACAGAAAAAAAGTTACGTCTTGTAAAAAGCGAAAAACATACAAGTCTGTAATGTTTGTCGCTGTGTTAGCATGACGCCACATTAAGCGTAGGGATTTAATCCTGCCTGCTCAGTGAGAGTACAACTGGTTGTGAAAATGCTCTCCTGAATGCGCCAGATCATAAAACGGCTTAACCGAACCACACCGACCCATGCTACCCCATTCAGTGTAAACGAGGCATTAGGGAAGATTGAGCCATTATATCAGAAAAAGAGTTGTATAACAAGCTAAAAATTTATTTCACCACTTTTATTATGAGCTAAAGAAAAAAAAAGTCAATGAGAAGTATTTTAGAGCAATGCCTTTGACAGTGACAGTCACTGAGTTCACTTCAGGGCTTCTCAGCTCAGAGAGGAAAAACAGACACCAGACTACATCTGACATCAAGCTGCAAACGCCGCTCTCGCTGGCATGCCTCCCTAACACTCTCGGCAGTCATCACATCTCTAGATTGAAGAGCTCCGGTTCCACACTGCTCTCTCTCTCTAAATTCACTCTGGGCGCTCGCTCGCAAAGACGCTAATGCATAGTTACAATGATGGATTAATGTTCGACACAGTGAGGAAGTGTCATGATCTCTGTAATTAGGCGCTCAGCTCAGCATCGCCAACAGACGTGACTGTTATCAATTGTGCAGAGGCTGAGGAGAGAAGGTGGACGTGAGGGTTGAAGGTCAGGAGTTGGGGGGGATGAAGGTAAAAAATAAAAAAAGGTCTACACAGATCTTCCATAAAGACAAAAAGCGGAGGCACCAATTATTTATGGCTCCTTACCAGGTTTTGAGTGATGGAGAAAACCCTCAAAGTAGCTGTAGAGCATGTCGGATAGTGCGCTCTGCCATCACAAGCACCATCAGGAGCAGATGCAAATAGAACTGCACTCATGCGTGGCTTTTCCTGTGTGCTTATTAAGGAATTATGTGTTGAGGAGCAAATATTTCTTGCTGATTTGGCCTCTGCAGTCTTGACGCTCTGGCAAATTTTGCCCTCTCCCCCGCCTCCCACCTCAGCTCAAAGCACCAGAGAATGAGCTCACAGCTGACGCTCCTTGCTGTGCTCCCCTTGAAAGCAGAGTTGTGCAATCATTCCGATGCCGTCGCACGTTCAATTTGTCTCAGTATTCAGGATTATAACTGCACAATTAGTGCAATTTCTTTTGGTAATCTGTTTAATTTCGACGCAGACACAATAAGCTGGGGATTGGTCATTGTGGGGATTGAAAAAGGAAGGCTGGTTGTTTGTGAAGAGCACTGTAATTAGGGCAAGCGTCACTTGCAGCAACAAATTACTGTTTCTTTGCTTTCCCCCCCCCCCAATCAAAACAACATTCAGTTCTCTGTGCAAAAATAATAACGTCTACTTAATACTTAATTCAAGCAAAAAGAAATCTTACTTATACTACAAGACAAAATTAAACAGGACGTTATGATTACATAATAATTTATTTTACTTTGTTTGAGGATTGCCAAAGTAAAGGGGAACTCACATAATAACATAAGCAATCATAGTTCTTTGCAATAGTCTTCACACCCCATGAACATTTCCACACTCGTCACTTTGCAACCATAAAGTATTTCACTGGGATTTTACATGAAAGCAAAGTAACAATTAGTGAAGGAAAAAGATACATGGTTATTATTTATTTTTCTGCAAGTAAAAATCTAAAAAAATATATTGTTTACTTTTCTTTTCAGACCCTTTACTCTGGAAATCGATTGAGAAATCCCCATGTCGGTGAACAGAGTTCACTCATTCCAAGGGTCAAATCAGAAGCACTTTCTCAGCAAGTTATTCCCCATAATGACAAATTTAGCTAATTTGCAATGTGACTTTACGTGACTAGTTGTAAAGATATGTGGCAAGGATAGACCCAAACGCAGAAAGGTGGTTGACAGTTTAATATGAAGAGCATTTAATTTAAAGTCCAAAGCCTCTTACAGAAGGAGAGAAGTCGTCATCTGACAGTGGACTGCAACACGTGCAAATCCAGCAAGACTTTGCTGTACACCTAACCTGGCAGATCGTAAATTGACAGCTAAGAAAAGATTCAAACTAAAGACCCATATTAACAGTGGAGGAGCTGCGAAGATCCACAGCTCAGGTGGAAAAATGTGCTCACAAGCCAGTTATTAGTTGTGTTCTCCACAAATCTGAGAGTATCAGAAAGATAGCCATTGTTAAAGAGTGGCATAAGTAATGCTGTTTGAAGTTTTCTCTAATCCACTTAGGTGAAACTGCATGTTGAAGAAGATTTTCCATTCAGATTAGACCAAAACTGAACTGTTTGTCCTGCAAAACACATATGAGGCAGGAAATGACACCCTAAACACACCAGCGCCATAATGAAACATGGTGGCAGCAGCATCATCCCAGGAAGATGGAAGGGGCTAAATACAGAATAATCCTGGACGAAAACTTGATAGGGGATACAAGATCAGTTGTGTTAGAAGGGCCTGGTCAAAGTTCAGATCTAAATCCAATTGAGAATCCTAAGGTGAGACAGATAAAAGTTGTTCATAAAAAAATCTGAATGTGTCAAGCAGGTAGAAACATACATCAAATGTCCTGCTGCTATAATTGGATGTAAAACAGTATTGAGCTGAAGACAGTACACACACCGATTTTCTTTCTAAAAAAATGAATAATAATCATATCAATAATCAATAATCATATCAATAATCATATCAATCAATAATAATAATAATAATAATCTAAAGCATGTATAATTTTCCTTCCTCTGTACTTTGTCTTGCTCTTTTTCACAAAATTCTGATACAATATAAAGAAGTTTAGGGTGTAATGTGGAGAAATAAATGTCAATAGGGTTTGAATACTAAGGCAAAGTTCTGTTTGTGATTGTGTAATTTAAAAAGTAAAATAAAACCTTTCTCACATGGCGTGACAGATTGAGAGCACAGAAGACAACAGTACTCTGCTGGGGGATCTAATTGCTGTGTACTTGCACCTTGGATAAAGGATGTTTACCCGCTCTTGCAGAAGCACACGCATGCATCACCCTCACAAGTCCTGCATTTGGCTTCTTTCACGATAATGGTGCCGTATCGTGTTGACAGGAGCAGGAAGGGAATCTTGTAAACAGGAAATGAATCCAGCCTGCAAATATTTTCACCACGCCATATATTTTGCATGTCTTTGAAAGCTTGAAAGTCAATTATTGTTGTTTTTTTTTTTTATATCATCCGCAAAGAAAAGAAAACAAATATGGTTCATTTGTATTTAAGTTGAGAGCCTTCAGATCCTGCAGCTAATCAGCCGGACTCAGACAGCGAAGGCTGCTCTGGTGCGGCGGTATGTGCACGGGAAACCGATGAGTCACTTGGGCAGCGGGACTCTGAAGACGAGCAACGTTACTTAACTAGAAAATGAGTCGGGCGAAATGCTTGTGCGAAAAGAGGCCAGGCTGGAGCGAAGTAATGACCAGCTTGACTAAAGAGAAGACAGCTCTACATTCAAAGGGTATTTCAGCAGCAGTTACAAAGAGAATGAGCAAATGCTGATCTTTGCTCTGCAGAGAGAGAGAAAAAAAAGGACGCGACACACCACTTCAGCTCAGAAGAATGGCACAGACAGAAGAAGTAATAACAGTGGTGCATCTGATACCTCACTTGTTGAAGTTTCTTTGTAGTGGACAAGCTTTTTGGTTTTACTCTGAACTTTTGTTTTAATCACATATGTAAGGGTGAATCTGTGTAAATGTCTAAACCAGAAGAAAAAAAAACAGCCATTCCTAATTCTACCATTTCTGCCATTAGATGCAGTGCCCTTTACTGTTATTGGCAACCTTGGCAAAACTGTGTGCAAAAGCCTTGAAGCATATAGCAGATATGGAGAAACCAAAATCCACTGCTTTCCTGCAGTTCTTTCGCAGCGAGCTTTGGAGATTTGTTTTTTTGACCTAACTTTACCATCCTCCTCTTTGTGTGTGGTGCCAAGATAAACTAGGGTCCCTCGTCCTGTCGTTTTTCTCACAGCTGCAGTGGTTGTAGTTGTTTCACTGCCTGATGATGTACTTTAAGGCAAGTGGCTGCTTTCTTGAATTAAAATGAATGCTGCAGCTACTTTTATTTTGCAGGACTGTTGAGGATAGCAGTAACTGCTTTTACAATGATTTTATTAAAAATAGTTCTCCTTTACCACTGCATTTTTTAAAACTAAATAAAAATATCTCACATTGAAGGATGGACTTTTCTAGATTTATGAGTGTGAGAGTAAGACACTGCATTGAAGGAAACTTTTGTAAAGATTTTATACACAATTTTATATTGGTGCAAAGTCTGAGGCACTATATGAGAGCTATAGCTGAGTGTCTCTTATGTAACCCCCTGAGAACAGCAGCTAAATATTAACATGGTGAGTTGATGATGTTTCTTATGGTCAGTATTACTGCTTTAAAATGCCCTTGACTTTAATGCCATATTCAGTTACTGGACATTTAAAATAACTTTACTAAATGCATCATCTCAAATGTGTCATCAGAAACGTAGGCAGAGAAGGCAGAAAAAAGTAAAAAGGGGATATTTCAGTCACTGGAATGACTAAGAGTTAAATATAGCTGTACATCTGACATTATAACTACGTCTGGACGTTTTTGTCTTCAGAACAAGAAGCAAGAAAGCAAAACAAATACTCTGCCTCCAGCTATTACTGTAGGTGGCTAATACCAAGCAAGTCAGCTTTTAGCTAAATAGATGCAGTCTTCCGTGAACTGATTTGTCTGTTTGACTATTGAATTATATTTGAATTTCATCGATATATAAATAATAACATTTTGGCATTTATGGTGGATGTAGCCTGACTTACTCTATTGGCTACATTCTAATATTTTTTTTAGCATATCTTCAATACGTTTTATCAACATTCTTACTAATAACTACAATAAATTTGGAAAAAAAAAAAATTGTCTTTATAGATTTTTATATCTCTAAATAAATTAGCTTTTTAGCATGCACTATCATCTGTTTTCAGTTTTCTATATAGGTGCTTTTTGTGGTTTCAGTTCATGGTTATCAACATGTTGTATGCTGCCAGAATGTGAAGCACAAAAAAAAAAAAAAACACAACAGCGTAATGGCTGGCATTAACAGTACAATCAACACACTTTTCATCGGCCCCATTAGCCACGTCGGTTCAGCTCCACTGCTCTCATACAGCAAACCTCGCCACCGCCACATTCCTAAAATTAATGATCATGTGATCATTTGGATGTTAATGGATGTCATTGCTCAGTTGCATCTGCTCAGCTAATATGTATGTTCTCATTATTATATATGTACTTATATCTCAACTTGTCTATCTCTCTCTGTTTTCTCTCTATCTCGCTCTGTCTCTTTCTGGCTGCTCCAGGGGCTATGGCTAACCATCTTATACCTAATGCACTCCTACGTCCTCATGGCACTAACAATCCCTATAATACATTGCTTGGGGAGTCTGCTGTTTATAACAACCCTCTGGGCATGTACAACATTCAAGGTGTGCTAGCTTCTTTTCATTACTTACCATTGTGGCTAGAGCAGTGTTTTTTTATTATTATTATTTACTTTTTTTGTGGTACATTGTTATTCCTGCCTAAGAAATAAGAAAGGGTGATAACAAATGAGAAAATATATAATTGGATGGAACATAATTAAAAAAATAATAATAATAATAAAAAAACACTGCTCAAAATGTATTGTTTTAGTTTTCAAAGAGCTTAATCACAAAAATCCTACAGACTTGGTTTGCTGTGGGGTTTTTAATGGCGGTGTATCGTGGCATCTGGTTGGCTCATCTCATTCGATTCATGACCAAGGCTCTTCCCTGGACTGTTTTGGCCAAATCAAACTGTATCTCTGAGGAAATCCTTTGAAATGACCCCACAGAAAGCCAGATACATCACCAGTCATTAATTTCAAATGTGCTCCAACGTTATCAGTTAACCTCTTGTGCAATGTCTGCTGTCTCTGTGTGTTTAGTTTTAAAGTTTTGTTGTTCTCACACAAAATGGTTTCCTTTCGATCTTCTTTAAAGAGAGCAAAGAGAAGCAAAGAACATGTTTTTGAGCAGAGATTTACATGCACTCATTATGAGCATGAATGTTATGATTTTCAAACTCCCAGTGTTTTATTTGAACCATTTGTTTTCCAGGGTAGACTGATTATAAAACATAAATTATTTAAAAGATCCTAACTTAATTGCACAAGTTTGAATTTACTGTGGATTTTCTCTATTCCATTCAGGGGGAAAAATACACATACACAAAACTCGAATTGGGTCTTTCTGGATCTTTCAGCAGAGTAAGAACCTAAGGAGGGAGATAAATCTTAAGAGTGATGGCAAGGAAGTTTCCAGCCTCAAAGACTTTGAACTCTTCTCCAAAGACAGAATGTCAAAAATGTGAAAAACTGGCCAGGAAATACAAGAAGCTTTTGTTTTACTCTAAAGCTAATAACAGGTTTTGCAATTATTATAGGGAAGGGTATAAATATTTACATTTTTAAACTGATACACCTTTCAAATTTATATCTATTGAGAAATGGTTTCATATATACAAACTTCTTTGTTTAATAAAAACATGTTTAAATGTTTTTATTAAGTCAAATTTGAATCTATGTTTATTAGCAGTATAAATGATTTTGTTTTGTATATAATAATTGTATTATTTTGTATAAAAGATAATATTTAATTTGTTTCTGGTGTCTCCATTCGACTTGGAGAAAAGCAATGGTTTAAATAGAAAAGCCCAAAAATTATACATTTGCATTAAGCTTCTTTGCCAATGATAAGTGGATGTAAATTCCTGACTGAACTTTCCAGTAAAGACTTTACTTGTGAATATTTAGTTAAATATTCAAAATACAGTTGAAATCAGAAGTTTACATACAGTGAGAAAAAAGACACAGACCCCCTTTTTTTTCATTTTCTGAAGATAATGCAGACCAAACATCTCTTGTTTCAGGTCACTTAGAATTACTTGAATTATTTCTATTTGCTAAGTGATAGAATAAAAAGAGAAAAATTATGTCAGGGATTTATTTATTAATGAATAATTAATACATATACAGTTTTTGAAAACCATCAACTACTATGCCATGAAAGATAATAGGACACAACGGTGTCTTCAAAAAGAAGTTATTTTTTTTCATCATTTTCTGGCTCCAACTAAATATTGGAGTGCAATTTTTTCCCCCTTCGTCTCTCTGCCGAGCTGTTATTATTTTTATTCCTGCTCTCTGCAGTCAATATGAGATTGCTGCAACTTTGTGAGTCTGTAAAAGTCCCTAAAAGTAGAGAGAAACCCATGTAATGTTCAGATAAAAACTCAGAGAGCTTTGATAAGTGGATAATTTATGTATGCGATACAAGTACTTTGCATTGGAGCTGGTGATGGAGGGCTGTAATTCACTTACAGTGCCACAGATGGAAAAGAAATATCTGGAGGAATGAAAATGCTAATGCATCAAAAGATTTATTGGCACATTTGACACTCAAGGACCTTTGCCCATGTTTTACCCCCAAGGATTCTGCAACGTTACAGCAAAACATCCTTTATATATTTGTCAGGAGATTTTTTATGATGTCTTTATGGTCCTTTTTCTGCAAGCACACAAAATTTGCATGGTGGAACTTAAGAGTTGCAGTAATCTTCTGAAGCACCATTATGCAGTTTTCTCTTTCTACTTGTCATTATTGTTCTTATTGTGTTTTCTTCTTTCCTTTTCCTCATGCTGTCCCCAAAAGAGCCCTACAGAGAGACAAGTATGGGAGTCAAACTAAACATTGCTTATCAAATGTAATTGACTTTGGCTTTACTTTTTTTTCACTCGATGCTGACAAAAGGAATAGTTAAAACGGTGTAAGTCAGTTTGGAAAGAACTAGATCCAATTAGGAAAGCAATACAACATTAAACGTTTCCATTCCAACCTGGATTTGTATGCCTTTTAATGCGCTTAAAAATAAAAGCATTCCAAATACACTATACATTCAGAATAATTCAAATATCTTTAAAGCACACCAGCACAAATTGATCTGTAGCCTTCTTTGAGCAACATGCATGTGTTCATGCCCCCAATAGTATTGTGTTGGGGTTTTTTTTTTAAATTACTCTATAATTCACTTTGATCAAGCCGTTACACTTCAAGAAGACTTGATGTTTCTTGTCAAAATTTTAAGAGGTCAGACTGAGAGCTTGACACTTTTAACAAGCTGGATGGCCTTGTCTGAGGTAGTCTGAATTATAGTCAAATTTGTTTTCTCGCTTTGATGTCAACAGCGTGGTTAACGTGATGAAATATGAAAGACGCATGTTAGTGCACCAGAGAGTAGACTGTCTCCTTCCTGTCAGGGTGGTGGGATTCTGATTTAATGAATACAATTCATTTTGTAAGAGATGGCTGGTTAAGTGCAGATGGATGAGACGTAAACAAACTGTGAAAAAGCAATGCTCATGTGGTGCCATGTCCAACTTTGCACAGATTTAGTTGCAGAAATATTTGCATTGCCTCAATATTTTTTTTTTTTTTTACAAAATGAGGTTAAAAGTTCCAACTGTGAGATGTGAGGGAATTGCATGAATTGTTTAATGTCTGTTTGCCTGCATAAACGTTGAGTTTTGTGCTGTGGTGAATGTTTGTGTTTTGAATCACAAAACAGTGTTTTGTTCTGGTTGTAGAACATCCCGTTCAAAGATTAAGCAAAATTCAGTTTATAAATTTTAACAAGGTAAGTGTGTCCTACAAGTGCATTTCAATCAATTAGAATATCATTATTTTACTTCATTACTCATCTGCCGATGTATTTCAAGGTGTGAAGTAAATTTGATGATTTTGACTAGTTGCTTAGAAGATTAGAATGTTTAAAAATTACATTAAAAACGGTTCTGCTATAACAATGTAGGATCTTAGGAGTCACCCAGCAAACAGTCATTGATAAAAAAGGTTATTGTTAAAGGCTGTTCAAAGCACCATATTTGAGATTATTAATCGAAAGTTAAGTGGAGGAAAAACTACACTGAAATAGAAAATGAATACAGCAGCAGACATAACAATAACCTTGAGATGATTGTGAAGCTTTTTCCAGATTGACTTAGCACCTGCCTATCTGCTTATAGTCAATTTGTTGACCATGCGTGTCCAGCAGATTTGCCTGACTTAAACCACATGTAAAAGATATGATGTATTGTCAAGAGGAAGATGAGAAACATGAAAATTAATTTAATGATTAAAATAAATTTGTACACAATGACTTTCTAATTTATTGAGATGCACAAATTATATTCAAATGCCTTCAAAGTATTTTCTTCTTAATCCATCATCTTTGGGATCTTTTTAAGGATCCCATCAAGAGTTAATTTCTTTCATATAAGAAACTAAACTTGTTTGTTGTGTTCTATTTGGCTTTGAAAAAACACCCAATACGTCTTTGGCAGCTGCACTCACCAGTTTTTACCATTCACATTTGTCAACCACCCCCATCCCTCTCCATTACCCCCCTACCCCGCCTCCCCCCACTACCCATGTTTCTCATTTCAGAGGGAATCCTGAACAATGCCCGGGATACAAGTGTCATGGATACTCTACCACTGAATGGTAATCATGGCAACAGTTACAGCATCGCCAGTGCTGAGTACATGAGTGACTGTGTTCAGATCATCGATCGGGGATACAACCACAAGGAGACCACCCTGGAAAAGAAGATTCTGAAAGAGCTCACCTCCAACTATATCCCCTCTTATCTTAACAATTCCCATGAGCGCTCAAACGAGCAGAACCGGAACCTTGTGAACAAACTGGTTAATAATGTTAGCAATGGCGGCAAAGACAGTGGCTATGGCATGGCCTTGGGAGTGGGGATAGGAATGAATGTTGCGCTTAACCTCGACGATCACTCCACCTTTGGTACCCACAATGATGAAGGCCTGGGTCTGGAGTTGATACGCGAGGAGTCCAATGCCCCGTTGTTGCCACAAAGACCGCTGCCAACCCTGCAGGCAGTCGACAACCTTCACAATCAGCTTCAGCAGTCCATGTCACCACCCCTTCCGCTCCCCCATCATCCCTTCTCCTCTGCCTCCAACTCCTCATCTTCTCGAAGGAGGATCCCCCAGGAGAACAGTGAAAGCTTTTTCCCCTTACTCAACAATGAGCATAACGAGGATGAAGGCTCGTCCCCCAGCCACAGCCACCAGAGAGACTCCCTCTACAACAGCATGCCAATGTTGCCTGGCCTGCCCGATGTGTCTGCAGAGTCCACCGATGGCTCCAAGGAGGGTGGAGATGCCAAGAGTCCGGAGGCAAGCTTGGACGACGTTTACTACAAGAGCATGCCCAACTTGGGCTCCCGTAATCACCTCCATCAGCTGCATTCCTACTACCAGCTAGGGCGGGGCAGCAGTGATGGTTTTGTCGCACCCCCCAACAGAGAGGATCTTTCTGCAGAAGAGGCTCACCCAGAGCCCTCACACCTGGTCACCAGCCTATAGGCCCAGAAACCCTCAACAAACCCGTAGTTCCTTTTGTTTCCCAAAGTCCTCTTCCACGTTCACTCACTCCATCTATTGTCGGAAGTGGTAGCCATTGTTTTTAATGTTGTCCTGAAGACTGAGACAGCTTGACTCTCACCTTTACTGACCACAAGCAGGATAAGATTTGCTATAAAAGAGAGCGGAAGTGACTATCTTTGGTTAGATATTCCAGGAAGTTGATGTTGTGTCCCCAGCCTCCTCCGTCGTTTTGAACCCCTCTCCGGTTTGGTGTGTTTTGTCTCCATCTAATAAGAGACATCCACGGAAAATGTACACCTCAGAGATATAGTCGAGAGGAACCGGACAGTTCCAAAGTCTGAACTTATAGACTTCAACAGAATAAATGGGGAATTTAAAGAAAAAAGGACTATTTTATTATACTTCTGTATCTATATGGACTTTTTGAAATATTTTCTTCCTCTTTGGTGAGTTGCAGCACATTTTGTTTGCTGAAGTGTTCCTCCAAAATAAGAAAAAATGGATAAAAAAAAATAAATACACTTACACTTTGGACGTTTGCCATGAAGGAATTATAGATTGTATGCTTTCAAGCATAGCTGTTCTTATTTCATTTATTTTATTGTAACATTTGTTAAGAGGGAGAAAAAAAACTAATGAGAGAATTATGACATATTTCTATGTGACTGTACAGATAACTAGCATTGCACATGATATGCTTTTTCTCACCTTGGTTTTGTTTTGCTGTATTTTGTTCTGGGCGAACCTTTTCTCTGTAAACTTAGTGATTAGGAACAGTTTCATTCTGTTGTGCTGACCTCTGAATTTTGCTCTGTATCGCTCTGGTTTTCTGTTATGTCACAAATCTCAATAGAATCAGAAAAACCTAAAGAAATTACTCTCTGGTCGTTCAGGCATTGCTGTGAAACGTGCTCGCTTCTGTTTCTGGGTCAGTTTTTAATTCTTGTTTGAGTTTACTTCCCACTCTTTTTTTTTTGTTCTTTTACTGTGTAGATAGCAAAACTTCAAGGAGACGGGATTGCAAAATCATAGTTCATAGTGCATTCTGCGTTTGTATCGACACTTGGAAAACAGCTCATGCTTCTTGGACGAGAGGACGGGTCGAACTGAGCCTTGATGTGCACCAGGCACTTGTACAAATAAAGAAAGTTTGTTGTTTTACTTATTAAAGAAAAGAGCTTTTGGAGTGAGAAAAACCAGAGGTGTTTTTGTTCTTTTTCCTCAAGGAGTGACATTTATTTATTTGTTAAATAAACAATAATAAGACAAAGGATGGCAATAAGTTTAATGACAATACTTTTAATAATGCATAGAAATTTGGTCATTGTTTATTACTTTCACCTTTAAAATGTTAATATTTTTAAAACATTTTATTCAAACTAAAAAAAAAAAATTACAGAATAAGGTACATTACATACAATGATGGACCTGCTTTCCTGTGTGGGTCATGATTTTTTTTCTATATAGATGGAAGTGAACATTGATATAACTTAACCGTTACTTTTATTTCCTTATGTTTCTGTTTTTGCTATGTTCCAAATTAGCTACTAAATTCAGGCCCAGAAATGGTAGATGTTCTCTGTACGCTGTGATCTGCTATATAACTGAGAAGCTGGGACTTCATACCCTGTACCAAATATATCAATATCATTGGTGGTGTAACCAATGCATTCTTTACAGATAGTTTATTTTTAACTTTAATCTGACCAGGAGCCATCAGTCAGCAGGAGCATCTTGGGCTGGCAAAGCAATTGAAACAGAGGTAAGCACATTCTTACACGGGAAAACTTAAATTTAGTCTTGTCTTCAGTGCAGCTGCTTCAAGCTAACTCTCATGATCCTTCATATGTGAAATATATATATATATATATATATATATATATATATATATATATATATATATATATATATATATATATATATATATATTTTTTTTTTTTTTGTTGTTGTTTTGCTGTGAGTTGACATACTCGTATTTTAGGATAGAAATGTTTTTCACACATCCAACTATTTACAATATTAATATTAACGGGATCACAGAGAAGTGTTCCATTTTATACTTTTACCTTGCAGACAGAAAATCTTGGGTTCCAATCCAGGCCTGAGTTCTGTCTGTTCAGAACAATTCACAATGCACTCCAGTCAAAGAAAATTGCACCTACTGATATTGTAACGACAATATATTAATATATATTCCAGCCCCTTTGATGGACTGGCGACGTGTCCAAGGTGGTCTGCTTGTTGCCCAATGACTGCTGGACAAGCTTTTGCTGGACAGTTGTGTAGCAAGCAGTTATAACATGGACATAATGCAACATTTCTGCAATAAAAAAACAATTAAAAAAATAGGTCTCATATTCAAATAATCTGAAAATCTGGAGTTTGATAAAAAAAATTTATTAGTAAAAAGCCACAGGCATCAACAGGAACAGAAAGAGGCTTAGTTTCACTTTTTCAACTGGATTACTAAAAGAAATTAAAATTTTGATATTTTTAATTCATTAAGATGCATCTATATCACCAAATTGCTTTAGACATATATATATATATATATATATATATATATATATATATATATATATATATATATATATATATATATATATATATATATGAAGCATTAAGGAATCATAGCAGAAAAACCTAAGTATATTTTCACAGAGCTGGTGCTATGATTGATGGCTGAGTCATTGTGAACCATCGCCAGAGATGTGTGGCCCTTCTCATTACTCTCAAGATCTTGGGTCACAGGATGAAGAAGGGGAGGGAGAGTGTGTGCCACAGCACTTTCTCCGATCCATATGCTTACAGTAAGCATGGCTCTTTACTTACAGACATGACTTGGGTGGACAGAAAGTGCTCTGGACGTCACTGCGGCATCACTTTGACTGGCATTTGCAAACCCGACTGAGTTCATGAAATGTGCTGAAGATGTGACACTGGCACCCTTCTCATTTTATAAATGAGCTCTTACGCAAGCTCATAAGCTTCCCCAAGCCCTGGTGATGCCCAGTAATATGCTCACGATGCACAAAACGGTCTGTGAAAGAGCATCAGCTGGAGATACTGCGGTTGCTAGAAAGATCTTCACTGCCATGTTAAAACATAGATTAAATGGAGTGCATTTTGAGTTCTCTTATTCACATAGTTGATCACAATAAGAGTTCTTCTAGCAAGTACCTGCTCTGCGATTAAATTAAAGAGGCAAATTATTTACTTTTTGACCTCCAAGTACATGCTTTCCATATTAGATGATTGCCAGGACCTGTTTGTGTGTTGCTATTTGTCTTTACAAAGATATGAATGAAAGATTTAAAGCATTTTATGAATGCCATATGTGGAGTACTTGAGAGAGGTTGCTGTTGCGAGCTGTTTCAGCGGACAATCCCTGTGAAGGGCGATGTCCTTGTTGCTGACAGTGAAGGGTAAAGCCTGCAGAGTCCTGCTGCAGCGGACGCCCAAATATCCTGTAAACTAACTTAATCCTCCATATACCACAGCATCAAGAAAACTACAGCATTCTCCACAGCAACTGAGACTTTTGTGAATGATCAGTAAGACACATAAAAATTATTTTATTTGTTAATCTAAGATTTAAATTAAATACATTTATCTAGTTGGGATGTTTTTTTAATTGTTGGTGCAATGATAACTGAAGCTTTCAGCATCTCATTACTCAGGAAAAGGAAAGGAAAAGGTACTCACTAAATACTACCAATCGCTATTGTTGGAGCATTGATTTGAAGGTTTAAAACAAGCAGTAACTCTGAGAAGCAACGCTGCATGACGACCTGGATTTTATTTTGCCATCAAACACAGAATACTCAGTTTGAGATTGACACAAATTGATTAAGATGACTGATATGAATTTATTTAACCAAAATTCCATGAGCCAAGGTTGGGGTCATGCTAATTTGCATGCTGTCTACAGTTAATTTATTTTAATTACTACTATTTTCATACAATAATAAACAGTGCTGTATTAGAAATTTCTTATATTGTCATCCATTTAAAAAAACTTGTTTAAAAACTGATTTTATGTCTTCTGTTACACTTTAAGCCTAATAACCTTCTGCAAAAACAAACAGGAATTCCACATTTTCAGACATGTTTCTGCATGTTTATGTGATTTGTACCAAATTAATCATATGATGCACAGTTTTTGTGTTCTTTAAGTTATTTTTTTTTTCTTACTGGAAAATTCCACAGAAGGGCTTATGACCAGTTTGACACTGAGAGAGAAAGGGAGAGAAGCACCGAGGATGTCCTGATAAGGATGAGACTCCATTTGTGAGCTGTCTGGCTAAGGAAATGATATTGGAAAACCAATGTCTTTTTTTCTCATCTCACCACAAGTAATTACCAGCAGCAGTAAATATGTGTGTCCAGGTACTGCATGTGTGCGTGTGGGCAGTGTGACGGTAATCTGCATGCGTCTGAGGCCAGAGAAACACCTGCATCCCACGTGAGCAGCAGTGTGTAAATAGCTGAGATGTGATGATAGAAAATGCCACATTTCATCTCTCACCCATTCATGTGAAATCAATAACCAGGTCCTTGGCAGAATCCCAAACGAAAGGTAAATCGATGACATCTCCAGCTATGGGTATTGGAACAACTGGACAGCCCCAGCACATTTTATTAAGTCAAGATAGCATTGATTTAAGACAGAACCACGTTTTGTCACTATTTGTCACTTTGGAGTCTTGAGCTCTCTGAGTGCTGCTGTAACTAGGAAACCAGGCTCAGAAGGGATGATTATAAAAAACCATGCATATGCAGATGGTTTTTTTAGAGCTTTATATATTTTACTCGGATGTATTTTAGGGTTAGGGTTAGGGAGCCCACAAAAAGACCCCATGGAGGGGTAAAAAAAAAAACATCACATCATCTGTTTTTATTAAATTGGGACTAAACGAAAATGCACTACCTGATGTAATAAGGGTGGACACTTCTCTTTTTTTGACAACATGGTTGTTTGTGCTCACTATCCTCCTTTTTGCACTTAACAAGAAGACTAGTTGTAACTACAACATTGGTCGTAAATCCAAATTTCGTAACCTACTTGTTTGTGAGTTACGCATATTTTTTACAGAAGTAAATGTCTCCCTTGTGCCATGGGCAAACAGATTACGTGACAGTCACAAGAATCCTCTGCGAGTTCATTTGGAAGATCATATTCAAGGCACACAGGCCACAGGAGAAGGAGAACGCTTGCTGGGAAAGCTGTAATGGCTGTCTGGGGAATTTTTGTACTACTGCAGGTCATAGTATGGAGTATGTTTCTTATAATCGACGCAACTGCTGCAGCTTACTGGAGGTGGTGGGTTAATTTTTGAAAGAGCTCCATCGTTTTTATTTACCCACTAGCTGGAATCTACCACTGAAATTAGTCAAATGAATTGGATATTCATTCAGAGCTGGTTTTGGCTCAGTTCCTTTGGAGCCGTTATCAAAAACATCCCGTTTTTTTTGTTTTGTTTTGTTTTTTTTAGTTGATTTAATTCTGTATTTATATATTTATTTTTGGTGAATCTCATGACAAAATCATATGTTTAGTTTCCTCGTACATTGCATATTAAAAGTTCATCTTTTCATAATGGACTTGAAGGCCAAACAATTTTAGACCAATGTTAGGAGGCAGAAAGGCCGTTCTTTCAATAACTGAGTTCAGTTTTAATAATTTTTTATGAATATGTCTGTGTTGATTACTCACTAAATGGGCTGCGGTGCTTCCAATAGTGTAGGTTTATCTTGGAGCCTCAAATAAGTCATGCAGTGTTTCTATGGTCAAAGAAATCTGTCAAAATATCTTCAGAATAAGTGGTGTGGGAGCTGTCGCTTAGAGTCAGTTTTTAAAGAATCTGCTACCTTAACCAAACGGATTTCGAGTTGGTGATATCAGGGTCATCTATCAGGCATACCGGATAGTCAGTCAGCATAAACGTTAAAGAAATAGATTTTGTCACATATCTTGTGAAGCCATTTTTAAGGTGGAAGTTTAAAGAAAAGTGAACAAGGTTGGAGTTTGTTTGTTTTTTCCTGTTATAACTTAGTAAATCAGGAGAAGCCGCAATCCTTTTTTTGCACAAAGTAGCTAAGGTTTGTCCTGAAAGTTCTGATTGCAGATCAATCAAATTAGTATTCACTCCTATTTATGTCACTTAATATTACTAGGGAGACGTGCACTAAATTCAAACTTGTCATGTGAAACACAGAATCATTAAGTTATCAAAAAAATTTATGCCACACATCAACATGCTCATTTGAACTGCATAAAACTGAGTACTTCAGTGAGGTGTTAGGAGGTAAAATCTTAACTCCAGCTTTAGCAAACATTAGAAATATTAACATTCACAAGCCACCTTACATAATCTAGCTGAGAAACTCTGAAGGTAATCCTAAATGATGAAAAAAATGACAATAGATTTACTAATTCATATATTAACTACAATATATACTCACCACATTTTTTGACAGATGTTTCTTGGTTAATACAGTTTGTACTGAATGATGCTTCAGTTAAAGATGAGGTTTATTGCAGTGGCAAACCCAACATAGTTTATAGGGAATCGACCCAAAAAAATGTCACTGCAACATTTTAACAAACACATGTAGCTAAGTCCTTAGCCCCCTCCGGATGAATGATTTAGAAAAATATGTGCAGCAATAAAGGTGGAACAGTTTTGTCTCCAATCCAGATGGCATGATGAAATCTGGCTCTCAGTCAAGGTGGATGCCAGACAGACTAATAGATTCCATATATTGCCCCCATCCATCCCACCTCTATGGCCAATCAGCAAAGATAATCTTTTGAATTAAGAGAAAAAAAAAATCTGGGGTGAACACTTTGATGAGATAAGTACCCTTTGTCAGTGTAGCCAATGGTATTTTAATTAAATATATGAACACATGGTCCTGTCCCAGATGCTCAAGTCTAAACAAAGATAGCATCATCTAATCAAAGACAGGCCCGGAGTGTTTTCAAGGGCAGAATTATTTTCTATTAGGACCCTTCTCCTTGGGGATTGAGCCAATTTTCTTTATTATGATAGAATCAGCATATTGTAGATTGGATATGGTGATTGGATGTGTCACGGCAGAGTTGGTGGCTGCTCCCAGATGCTCGGCCAGCATCATATAATACTTTCTTTCTGTTTTTCTGTGCATGCTGAAACATCAACTATTTCCTCTGTGATTATTTTTTTACAGGAGAAAATGTTCCTTATGCTGCCTACCAAAACAACAAAAAACTAGCAAAACCTCAATGACCCTTTTATCTCTTGACCTCTGTTTGACTATAACCAGTGTACCTTTAAAACATGCTGCTGAAAATCAAGATTAGACTGTTAAATCAAAACTTGCACAGCCAGTGTTTCACTTTGTTTTAGCACTTTTTTTTTGTAAAACTCCCACTTCCTTTACAGATACAAATTTTAAGAGTTTTGTCTTTTTTATCCCAAGTTTAAAGTATAATGACAGTATAAAAATGTGTGAATTTTTAACATTTATTACAGTCAGGTTTTCAACATGAAATCTGAACCGAACAATAGCTGGATGGTGTAGGATTGGGCCCAACTTTAGAAGTGGCTGGTGCAAGTAAAGTGCTTTGTGCAGAGAAATATATTGTGGAGGAAAAAATTATTCACAAAAACTAAAGAAATTGGGAGAAAATTTAAAAAAAATTAAATTTAATTAAAATTAAGCTAAATTGATGTGAAATTACGAAGACCGTTCAAGGTCTCCGGGTATGGAGCTCTATCACTCTTAAAATTCAACTACAGTGAATCTCTACTCCAGTCTTTATACTGGCATTTGCTACTGAAAGAAAAACCACAAATAAAGCTGCTGTAAGAAAATTTGAACACACCCCTTTCCTGCACAAGCCTTTGAAGGCTTCCAGTTCTGGTTTGACATTTTGACTTGGAAAAACTCTTGGAAATAAGATGGGAACAAACAACACACAATACTTGTTGTGTACTTGTTTACTTGTTAATACTTCATGCTAACACCATTAAGAACCCATCAGAATCATTACATTCTCAGCACATAACACAAACAAAGCAACATAATTTTGTAAGCCAGCCAGATGCAACAAAATGAAAGCAAATGTGTATTCATTGTTTGTCTGGATTTAGTCCAAGGTGGGTTACCCCATGATGGACGGACAGACCAACCAAATGACACATAATTTGACTTTTAAATAGGAAAGGGAACACATTCTTGAAACACAAATTCTTTCTCAAACTCCTGTTTTGTTTTCCACCGCAGACCAGAAAAATGACTAAATGAATTTCCAAATTCTCTGAGGATGTGTAGTAATGCTGGTTTCAACAGGCTGATCAAACATGGAAACATTTTACAGCATAAAACCAAATATGAGCTGTAAGGTAAAGTACCAGTCATATATTCCAATGGACACTGCTGTGATCCTTCACGTTAATGAGGTCTCCTAAAGGGATGCTCTTACTAATCTGTACACATCTGTTTTCATCACTGCAGCTCCATAGAACAGGATGCTGATGCCAGCTTCTATAGAGGGTGAAGACCCATAACGGTGCACAGTTTGATATAAATGATTGAGTTGTGAAATCTAATGCTTTCTAATTGGGGCGCTAATCAGCATGGCTAAATTCGGGTTTTTAGGATGACTAAGTGATGCATTTTTTGTCCTTAGCTAAATGTTTTTTTCACTATTATAGCTAGATTAAGTTCAATTTAAATTACCTTTTATTTACTAATGTTATATAAGGTTGGCTTGCCTATGCTGCTCAAGGGGTAAGTGGTGTAGCTTAAATCTGTGAAGGCATAGAACACATTGAAAGGTGGTTTGTTTAAGTGAAAGGATTTGTGCAGCAACTAAGTAGTTATTGTGAACAAGGCATTCCAACAACTAATAGCCCAGCTCTACTTACAGAGTGTTAATTAGTCTAACTTTGTTAAATGAAACTGAGCCTTTGTTCACTTAAGAATGCTGTATGGAAAATGTTCTATTTCTGGATGCTGTTTGGGAAATGTTTCCATATTTTTATACTGTTTAGATGAGACTGCCAAGATACCTTAAATCCATTGTCATTGTCATGCCAGGGCACTATATGGTGTTTTTATTTTAGCCTTTCATCAACCCTCCTGTGGAGTATTTCACACCTCTGTGGGGGTGTTCCTCAAAACCTCTAGTCTGAGACGTGCTTTCAAAAAGTCTGAGGCTTTTGTCACTGTTGACGTGCAAACAAGCAGCTGGTTCACAAAAAAAATCTTATGGTTTTACTGAAAACCACAATGGGTCGTGTGACAAGACACTGAGACCAGGTTTGCACATCCACAATTCTCATGAATGTGGGATTTTCTAATCTCTAAACTGAACTTTCAGAATAGATTGCTTTTGTTGTTTTTTGATACACATGCATTTTTAGAAGGGCATGGTGACAAAGACCAGCAAGAACAATTTATATTGTGATGTGAAATGTGACTATTGGACAATCTGAACATGACTCAAGTCATTTGTAGCCCCTAACAGGTTTTCTTTCTGGATCAGGGAGCAATTAGCTCCATCCATCTTCTGACCAGCTTCCTTATCCTCAGTACCAAAAACAAAAGAACAGCTTGATAGCAAGTTACAAGACAAATGGCAGCAAACAAACACTTTTTTTTAAATCTGAGGGACTTTGCTTTGTATCAAAATGTCAATGGACTGGAAGTTAATACTTCATAGTGAGTGACTGAAGGAGAACTTGTGTTTGCCTTTAATGTAGCAAGAAAACAGTTTGTCTGGCCAGATTGACTTTAGGCAATTACTTTAAGGGCATCCCTCAATCAATAAAATGCCATGGGCGTGCGTGTGTTTGTGCGGGTGCGCATGCCTGTGTGTATGATACATAACAATCTGTTTGCCAGTGGGGTTTTTTTCTTTCTTTTTTGTTGAAATCTACATGTCTTTTATTAAACACTGCTGTGAAAAAGTATTTGCTCCCTTACTTTTAGAGGTTTCAGATCAATACATTTTAATTAACACTGAGTAAATACAAAATGCAGTTTTTAGATAAGTGTTTTCTTCAAATCAAGTCTCTAAAACTACATCCAAACCAATCCAACCCTATGTAATGAAGTAATTTCCCACCATGGTAATTGTTCAATTAACTGTGATTAACCATGGAATGTTAAGTTCAATTTTCCTTGGCTCATCAAGACTTGATTGTAAAGAAATCACTTAATCAGAACCTGTCTGACAACATAAAGTCATCCAAAACATTTAAAATGCAACACATCACGCCCCAGTTTGAAGGAATTAAGGAACATATTAGAAACAGGATGTCAATCAGAGCCACGTCTAAGGATTTGGAACCCCATCAAGCCACAGTGAGGGCCATCATCCACAAATGTATGAAAGAGAAGTTGACATTTCCAGGAGTAGTTGGCTAGCCATAGCTACTCAGAGTTCATCCAGGAGGTCACAAAGGAGTCCAGAACAACAATTACAGCACTTCCCTCAATTAATGTCAGATTTTGTGAGGCAATAATGGAAGACTGAGCAAAAATGACTTCCATGGGTGGGAGAGAAGGCTTAAACCACTGATAATTAAATATTACACAAGGTCTCATCTTATAGTTGCAAATTCAGATCTTGATGATTTCCCAACACTTGTAGTTTCAGTATTCTGAGGACTAAAGAGAGATCTTTTGGAAGTTGTATGTTTTGTGATATCAAGAGAGATAGTCACACGACATTTTAGAAAGAGGACATTCTACAGTCAACTATGGTGGTGGTAGTGTCATGGCCTAGTGTTGCTCTGCAATTTCAGGACCTGGATGACTTCCTGTAATTCATGGACTCACAAGCTGTTCATTCCAGTAGAAAACACTAAAGGAGAATGTCCAACAATTAATTTGTGGCCTCTAGTTGGATTATACAGCAGGACAATGATCCAAAGACTACCAGCAAGTCTACCTCTGAATAGCTCAAAAAAAACAAACAAACGCTTTGTTGTGGCCCAGCGTTGAATGTGATGGAGATGTTGTGGTATGATGCTAAACAGTTATGCTCAATAACCCTTCAGGGTGGTTGAACTGAAACAAATTAGCAAAACAGGGTGGCCAAGATACTTCCATCTTGATTTAAAAGACTCATTGCCAGTTATCAGAAGTTCTTGATGTTGTTTTTACTGCCTTTGGGTATAGGTGTAGGAAGCAATCACATTTGGGCAAGGTTAGTTTGGATTCTTCTTAAAAAATCAAAATCCAAATTAGAAAATTGGTTTGATAATTTCAGATGTTTGACAAAAGAGCTAATGAAAAGAAATCTAAGTGGCAAGGACTTTCTTAAAGCGCTGCATTAGATGTAAAACAAAATGTAATCTTTCATTTCGACCCTTTTTATTGTTTTCAAATTATTTTAGTACATTTTTATTGCATTTGAAATAGATGCTTTTTTTGTCTGTCCATTTTTTTTGACATTGCTAGATATTACCACTAGCAACATTTTAACCTTGTTAATTTTCATCAGCTGTAAGCTTCAGTTGTTCAAATTAGAAAACAAAAAAGATCCAACAGCCCTGTTACGAGGATACTGATAAAAGTAACCCCTGCAAATCAGCTTTTGTCTGCTCTGTGCTCTGTGGTTACAGTTGCACTAAGGTAAAACGCAAAATCACATTCGAGATGAAAATCAGCTCTGTGGCCTTTTCTACTGCATGCCGAGATGATCCTGTAAGACATAAATTATAGATACACCACAGATAGGATGCTTCACAATAAACCTTAACACAAAAATTTGAACTGTAGATGGAGAGGGAGAAAACGACACTTTGTGATGTGACTGAGTGTTATTCTTAGGGGTATACTTGTGCAAATGTCAAACTGAGAGACATTCCTGCCATATTTAAAGAAGGTTCATTTCCCTATACAGCAGGGTGTGACTAAAGCATAAATTTATTCATGCTAACTGCAACTTTTTTTAATAGCTACCAGAATTTGCATGAGTAGATGAGTCACAAATACACTGACTGTGATTGATGGCAGAATGCACTGTAGAAGACATTTATTAAGAATGAACAGGGCAGTAGAGAAGATGCACATTTGTTTATTCATGAGAGCATTAGTTCTAAATGCAACATTCAGTTTGTTCTATTTTCTTGCCCCCAACAGAGAACGGAGCAGTGTCAAAATACAAGCCCATCAGAAAAACAAAGCTTATTTAGCAGATCTATTTCTAGTGGTTTAAATGCCAGTATAGATCTGCACATAGGAAAATATTGGACTTCTGGATCCTCTTAAAAAGATTTTAAGTCACATTATAGATTCTCAATCCAAATTAGGACTAAATTTTGACTTGGCCATTTTAATAACTGAGTATAGCTTCACCACATTTTTATACTGCTAGCATCATGGTTTTCAATGGCAATAGTGTGTTAATAAAGGTGAAGTCCAGTGTAATTTCTGGGCATAAGACAAATGCATGCCACACTTTTCAGATGACTTGTTTCTCTACTTTTGGTTTTTCTTTTAAAATCCCAATTAAATAAATGTTTGTGTTGCAATGTAGCAAAATGTAAAAGAAAAAAAGAAAGTTGAAGGGGTATAAAGACTTGCAAAACATTGTACAATAAATATGGAGGCCACAATAATTCTATAAAGTCATTCTTAGAGAAAATAGCTTAATCTGTTTGTTTTTTTTAACTCTTCTTCCCTTTTAAAACCAGGCAGGCAGCTGATTCCATTCCCACTTGATCCCTTCAAATGTTCCTCTTCCTGCGTTTCTCTAGCATTTGTTTGACTGCAGTGACCTTAGATCTTAACCTGACATATGACTTCCAGGCCCCTTTCTTCCATCTAACTGAGAGCAATGGCACTAAAGCTTAGCAAGACCTATCTTAGTTCAGAGCCTAACCTATATATCTTTGGATGGGCAGTTGGGAAATGTCTTTCTCAGGAGAGCCGACCTATGAAAACTCTCCAATCCAGCCTTGTGGCATAAATGACCTACTGCTTGAAAAGTACACTTTGCTATGCAGCTCTAAGTATTTTCACATTGTAAAAATGCAGTGATAATTATCTGAAATGCAGTAAAAGTATTTAATATGAAGCATCTCTTCAAAAACGTAATCACTATCAAGGTTACAGACAATATGACCAAGAGTCTTAAAAAAAAAAAAACTGTTCAGAAATAAACAAGAACATGGGATTTAAATCAAATGCCAAACAGTGGGCTGGTTTGGCTATGAATAATTATTATTCATTGAAATTATTAACAAAGTAAGTAATTTTAATCAAAAAGAATCAGGGGACTACCAGATTAACAAAAAACTTTTAGCCATTTTCAGCCTCTATCAGTTATTGTATTATAAATTCCTGGCAGGTGAGATGTGGGACAGTAGAACAATATATGAAGGAGGTAATTTGTGCAGTGGTGTTCTAAAACAGCAAGCCCTACACACTTCCAAAATAAATGCAAACAAATTCTCTCCCAAATACAAGAATTTATTACAAAATACTTTAACTTCCAGTTAAAAAAACTTTAGGAAAAAAAATCTTTACATAAGCTTCAACTAGCCTAATAAGTAAAAATGAAAAGAATAAAAGCTAAGAAGGAGAAAAATAGTAAAGGGAACCTATGAACAAAAAACATTGACCAATAACCAACAAATGCAGTGATATCACAGGTTAGTGTGAACAACCTTGGTACGTTTAAGAACCCAAGTTTAATTTAGTGTTTTATGTGTGCAGTTTAGTGCTTTTTGATGGCTGGGCCCAGCACACGTCTCATCCTTTGCCAAAGACAATGTGGTTGATAATTAGAAAACAGAGCTGTAATGCACATACAATATGAGCAATTCAAGCTTCATCCCTTTATGAAAGCAATAACCAGAATTTGTATCCAAGTTCTCATGTGAAGACAAAGATCCCAAAGGACAAATGATGCCTGCATTAAATTAAGAGAGCCTTCTACTGCTATCACATCACCCAGAGCATCTGTGTCTGAGTTTCCATAATTATTCATGTCCCGCTGTAAATCTATGCCACAGCTTATTTAGTATTCCAGCACATATACTGTCAATTAAGCTCAGTTCCCAAGATGTCACCTCACTGGTAAGTGGATTGATTAAATTGTACATATGAATTTGTTTTTGGATTTTATGGCATGGCAGTAAAATTAAAGCCGTATTCTAGCCTTTGGAATCTCTTCGTACAGATGTGTATTTTCTTTTTATTTCCTACTTTTTCTTTGATTTGTTGACTTTTGTGTGGAAGTGCATATTTTTACTGGATGCTGCAGTTTAAGTCTTAATACTTCCAAGTAAATAACTGGAAACCTGCCATGACTTGGTTGTCTACCTAATCTGTCAGGCTAGACAACAAGAGTTAACCAGGGGAGGCCAAAGGAAAGTCTGCCTTTAATTGCAGAGATTTGCACCTCAAACAGGAGACAGTAGTCATGTTTATATGCACAAAATGTCTTGACTGTATTTATGTGTGTTCGGATTAAGTAATTAGAATGTATTGTTTACATAAGAACACAATTAAATAATCAGTTCATGACGGGTTTACATTAACCAGGCTTTATTCAAAAAAGAAGCAATGACACGTGGAGAGGTGCACAATTTTCCCCCCCAAAAAAACACAGAAGAAGAAGTTGTACTTCCGTCTGTGCTGAACATAAAAATGAATGCAGCAGTGTGTCCGCTCTGTTTTTTGAGCTCAGGTTCTCATAATGATGCGAGACGTTACTGCACTACCTAATTAAGCTACAAGCTAAGCAACACATGCTGTTGATCGTCCTTCATCACAGGATGAGAGAGAGAGGGAGGAAATAAAGATCCTTCGAAGTTTTGACAACAGACCACTTTTAGATCAGTTTTGTTTCCTCGACATTGCGTCTAGCCACCGAAGGGAGTCATGTTGACTTAGCGCACGCATCAGGCCACAATCTTTGTTTGCTTCTATCTGAGGGCATTTCAGGGCAACGCAGGGACACACAACCATGCATGCACATCTAAGGATAATTTAGAGAGACCAGTTAAGCTAGCAGTCAGGTTTTTTGGTGAGAAAGCTGGAGTACCCAGAGAGAACCCCCACATTCACAGGAAGAGCATGCAAACTCAATGCAGAAAGAGCCCAGGTCGAGATTCGAACCCAGCACCTTCTTGCTGTAAAGCAATAGCGTTACCCACTGCACCACTCTGCAGCCCCTGCTTATGTCATAAGCTATTAAAATTTAATCTGCCAAACATTAGAAGTGGTGTATTGTGTGCTTGTTTTGAAACACAAATTGCTTCCTGAAAAAAGAGAGATGCATTTCTCCTCTGGGTTTCAACTAAAATCAAATAGCATACTGTGCTGCTGGTAGTCCAGTGAACTAATTAATCATATCTAAATGTTCACTCAAGTCAAGCTACAATAACTGACAGATCATTTCTACACTAATCAAAGTATGACTGTTTAATGTTTTTATTATAACTAACCAGGATGGATATAATTGAGCCCCCGAGAAAGTTGTTTTAAAGGTTCCTCCGTCTCTCCCCTCTTTTTTGTGTGAAAGTTTCTGTTCAAGGTGTCTATTATCTAGTAACACATGAATAATTCATCCCTTTGGTACTCTAAGTAATTTGTTTCTCGGTTCAGGGTCGCTCGGCACCAAGGAGTTACAAGGCAAGCATCCAGCTATAATAAGTACAACTTCATTGAATTCTAATTCATCATTCCACTACCAAATGCAACCATTAGAGCAAACGGATTGCTTTTTAATTGTCTGTCTGCTGCGATACTTCAGCACTTCTTATTGATGGTAGTGTCTAAAGCCTTGTTCAGTTATGTTTCCGGCTTTATTTTGATTTGAGGTCCACATTAAACTCCTCACCTATTGGCACCTCGCTCCTTCTCCTCCACACCTTCAATTTTTTTATGTTGTTTGACTGTCGGATTAATTAAAGGTGAAGCGTTTATGGATCTAAATATTGACCCTGAGGGAATTCTTCTATTTGACTGGTTTAAATATTAGTTGAGTCAGGTAATGGTTATTTTTTTCTTTTTATTTAAAGTCTGTTGGACGGTCAAACAGCGCTTTGGAAAACTATTCCTACTCGTTGAAGTTTTTAATGTTTTTGCCACGTCGATGCCAAATATTGTTGCAAATATTAGAAAAGTGTGGCGTCATGCAACTTTATACAACCACTCTGCTTTCATACTTTGTAGAACAAACATTTGCAATTACAGTTTTAAGGCTATGTCACTTCCAGCTTTGGACACTCAATTTTGTATTTCTTTGCGAAATAGCTCAATCTTAGTCCATTAAATTTTGTGTTTATAAAACATTTTTGAAAATATGTGTTATTTTCCTTCCACGTCATAAATATGTGCTACTTTGATTTGGTCAAAGTAGCACAAAATCCCAATGAAATGCATTGAAATTTGTTGCTGTAATTTGGGAAAGTTTGAGAAGGTTGAAAGGGTTGGAATACTTTTGCCTAGCACTTCTTGGTTTCTTATGGAGCTTTTTTTTAGATAGCTGTTTTTGTAGCCTGTAGGTGCTGCTCTGCATGTCTATTGATCTCCAAACAACTAATAACTCGTTTATATGCGACATCATGTCTCCAAGGCGTGCGCTGTAAACCACGAATGCAATCATCAGCCAGCGTGATCTTAATTATTAAAACTCTGCATTCTTTATTAGCCTAATAGTTCTGGTTCAGACCCTCATGTGGCAGCGACACAGGAAGCCAATAAACAGTTCATCAAACTGGCCAATGTGGAAAAGGAAACTGCATTTAGCTGCATGATTAATGGGGTCAATATGCTACTGACGTGGGTACGCTGAAACATGTCATTTTAATCATAGCGGTGCTTGTTCTGAAGCAAATTATTTCATTACCATTTCCAAGCGTCTTGCTGCATTGCAAAAAGAAAAAACTCAAGCTCCGCCTGCTCAAGGCGTAGACATTGTCGAGTGCTGTGCTCAAAAAGGAGAAAGTCTGTCATTTCACATGGCTTTTCCCCTTGAGAGTGGTGCCATAATGCTAGGGTGTGTACAACGACTTAGTGTGGAAACAGCGTGCCATCAGTGTCAGAGCTTGTGAACTTTTCATTTTTTATGTGCTGTCATGTTTTGTCAAGTGATGCTATTGATGTAACTCTTGTAATGTCTTTTGTGTGTGTTGACACAAGTTTCTGCACGCAGTCCTGATTAGACAAGTCCAATATAACCGCATTGGAAAAATGTTTTTCTTCACAGGCTGCCTGGCAGAAATGGCAGCTCATCCGAGCACTGGTGTATTTGTCACAAGTAATTAATTTCTCCTTCCATAAAAAAAAAAACACCCACTGGGATGATGGAAAAGGTGGGTTCATTAACCCTCCTCATCTGAGCTTCCTGTGGCACTTTACAGTGTATTGGTTGCTGGTCTCTCCAACCGTCCGTGACAAGAAAATGTGCAGGAATGAAAAGTCTTTTATTCTAAAATGGCTGTTTTGCTTTGGGAGTAAAATGGATTTGTGTGGCAGCTCAGTCCAAAATTTTCAGATGCTTTCACAGCCCTTTCACACTCAATTTCTTCTTTTATCCAAGACACATCCAGAGCTCTCTTCTCTATTTTTATGTTTTCTTATGTCCTTTCTCCACAATATTGTGGTATTCTCTTCTTTGTGTTTCATTATTTTCCCTTAGTTCCTCTCATTCATTGCTAGCTGTTGTTCTCTTCTATTTCAAAGTGTTTAAGCTTTGTTTGTTTTTCTTCCAGACAGAAAATCTAGAACATATATGTTGCTGTCAAGAAAAACTTCGCTATGTTGAATAGTAGTGGTAGAGTGGCAGAAGGAAATGACAGGGGCAAAATGATTTGAGGGTGATTAATAATTTCATGTACACTGCACCAGTAAAGCTTGATGCTGATTCATCTGCATTAACTACCTCCGCACCAAAATGACTGAACTAAACAAGGTGCAGCCTACATTTAACTGTTATTTTTTAATTATGTTGTTAAAAAAAAAACTTTTTCAAATGCATATTTGCTTTACATGTCCATTTATTGTGACACAGAACAACCAAAAATGTCCTCCGTTCCTCTGACATTTGCATTAATCATGCAGCTAATCAGGTCTCTTGTTTCCTGCACAGAAATACCTCTCTAATTTTATGGCAGCTGGAAGTTGTCCATAGTTGCAAAATTTGCCAAGGCCCACTTCACATTTACTTTAAAACCTTCTCATTAAGGGCATGATTCATCAAAAATATGAGTGCCTTTCATGAATGCTAATTTCACTTTTGCGTGATTTCTGTGCTGATAAATTCACTGCTAAGTTTATTTTATTTTTTAGCAGTACTAGCAAATACTACAAGTGCAACATACATAAAATAAATGCATTTGGCAATTTATTGACATAGTTTTCCTTTATTCATGGGTATGTTTTCCCTTCTGAGAAAGTAGAAAGAATCTTATACTGAACCTTAACCCCCAAAACTGCAGACGTCTGCTTTGAGATTTTAGTTCAGTTTCCTTATTGTCCACTTTTTTTCTTCAAATCTTTCCCCACAGCAAGAAAGAAAACCAAACTACTCGGGCTTCCAATTATAAAGTCATGAGTGAGTTAATTTCTCCCTCTTCATAATCATCCTTACATAATGTCAGTCTATCAGAGAAATCACAAGAACGCATAGTAAAGCTTATAGTTGGATCATTAAAAAATGTGAATATTTTTAAGGAATAATTGTGCCATTTTAAAGTAAGCATGTCCCATTCCTGGGGTTTTGGGGTTTTGGTTGTCTTCTGTGTTTGTATTCTGGTCATTTCCTTGTAGTTTATTTACATTCTTTAGGTCTTGCAGTACCTGTCCATTCTTTTGTGATATTATCTTTGGTTATGTTCTTTGGGCTTTCAGGATTTTTTCCTGTTTTTCTTGTTTTTTTTCTTCACAATTCTTTTTCATTTTATTGCCAGTATGCTCCCCTTCGCAGCTGTTCCCCATCACCTGATATTCTGAATCAGCTGTTCCCCATTTGCCTCTGATTACTTCTCTTGGTTGCTTTGTGATTTCCACCCATGTCTCAGTATGCATGCTCATCGGTTTTCATTTTTCATTACTGGATCCTTCTGTTACATTGACTATTCGGTTCCTTGTCTTGCCTTCACTACTTGTTTGCCTGTAAGTTGTTTATTTTATTACATTTCTCCATTTCATTCACAATTTTGTTCAGCATTTGGTTCATTTCAAACAAAAAACATGACTAAACAGTACTCTACAGGGTAAAGAAAACTAATAAGTCTGAACAAGTAAAATGAAAAAAATATTTCTTACTATTATTGTCATTATTTCAGTTTATTTGTCCTTCATCTTGATGCAAAATAGAAGATAAAGTCAAATGGAATAACTTCTCTTGAACAATTAATCTAAATGAAATACTCACAGCACACATGATTTGTCATTATTTGAAAATCATGTTGTTTCTACAAAGCACCGGGTTGCACTTTTGACATCATTTATTGAATTCCACCAAGCTTCACAAAGCCCATTTATTGTGAGCCTTTTAGCTTTCCGTATTCCCAGCAGTTGCTCTTTAGTTGCCACAGATCTCTGGAAACTTGAAGGTTTTTCATGCTTCTGATTAAAGAGGAGCAGGCAGGTCCTCATGCACCTGTGTGACAAAACAGTCACTTGTTTTGTTAGTTTTGCAAAATGCTTCAAATATCATGATTATGTACTTTTTTTTTTCTGTTTTTGTATTTATAGTGAATTCACCATGCTGGAACGAATGCATTTATACTTTGTATTTAACAATATATTGTTTAAAATAAAACGATATTTCCTAAGATGATTATAGGAGTGACACCCAAATGGCATCACGATATACTATGATGACGTTTATCGGTGACTGGCACACCGTGTGTTAAGACTCGGTGTGCTTGCTGTGGCTCAGGCTCAGCTCCACGAACAGTTATACATCTTCACATTCATCGCTTACATCATTCAAAGTGATCCCTCCCCCCACCCCCCGAGGCTGTCGAGAGAGCATCAGACAGATTCTTAGGACACCATGCATGGCACTATTATCAGAGCCCAGTAATGGATTCCCTCAATGGTCAGCCTGTCACGGTCAATGTTTGCACTGACATTTCATGTAAAGTTCTTCTCCCTCAGTGAAATATTGTATTGCTGCCAGACAGTGATCGTTTTGCCAAACTGGTTGTCATTGTGTTTGTCCTATAATTTCACTCCTTGTCCTTTCAGCCTGTCAGTTCTCAGCTCTTAAGATTGCACTTATTTTTCTTCCATCACTTGGATGCACACAGATGCACATGAAAAATACATTTATGGATTCCAGTTTAGTTGGAAGCCCTGCTCTTTACTGATGCAATCTGTAATTAGTAATTTAATATGGCTTTAGGACTTGAATCTCCTCACCATTCGTTGTTTTAAATTAGTATGGATGCATTAAAACATATAAAACAATTCTTCCATTTTGACCTTCGTCCCAACACCACTAAACATTTAAAGCACAGATGAAGCGTAATTGTTGTTGAACTCTTCCCATACACACCATGATCCTCAAAAAGTCATCGTGTTGCTCATTCTTCAGGAAATCCCCCACAAGTAAAAGAGGTTTGACATTAGTTCATGGTACAGACAACAGAGGGTGACATATCCAATATAAGAAGAGTGGCAGAGCTAAATATTTATTTTTCTCAAGCCACAGAACAGTGATTATAAACACAGAACAGTAAATTTCTTCAGAGTTTTTTACAATTGGTTCAACAAGGTGCCACACATTTTTATTAGAGGTCCTGATCCACATAGGTATAATGGCGTCACACAGTTGCTGCATGTACAGATTTGTCTTCTGTACATTCATTATGAGACTCTCCTGCAGTGTCTCATCCCCAAGGTGGTGTATTGGATTAAGATCTGGTGACTGTGGAGGACAGTGAACTTATTGTCTTGTTTAAGAAACCAGACTGAGATGATTTGAGCTTTGTGACATGCTCCATTAGCCTTTTCCCTGCTAATATAAGACGGACTGGATCCATGCTTCCACGCTGTTTGCACCAAATCTTGACCCTAGCACCTGAATTTTGCACTTGAAATGAAGACTCATCAGGCCAGACAATGCTTTCCGTGTTCGCAGCTGACAGTATATAGTATGTCTGTGAGGTTTTCTGCCACTGCAGCCAGTCTGCTTTCAAGGTGGGACATTTTAGGCTCTCTGAGAATGTAATTCCATGTTTGGTTGTAGCGGGTGTTTATTTGCACCTCTGTTGTCTCTTTTTTTTTAAATAAATTATTGTAAGTAATCTCACATTTTACAAGACATTACCACAAGCTAATGGAAATATGGTTCATTATAAACTTGACACAAAACAATACAGATAATGAAGCAATGAGGGAAAAGTGATTATTTGTATGATTATGCATGTGCAAAATTCACCCCGGTGGCAAAATTACAAAGAGAAATCAAGAAATGCATGATGACTGGTACTCTGAAATACAATGCTTTCAGAATTATTAAGTAGAGGTAAGGTGGGACAAACTGGGTGAGCTGACCCAGAGATCATTAAGTGAAAATAGACAAAGAAAATAATAATGGCTGCATTGAAAGTATCAGCAGACATGCACAAAGCAGGACAAAGCGAGCCACTGTGTCATCCTTGGTCATTCTCCACCTCCAAAGTTGTCTTTTTATTTAATGAAAAGGCTGTTTGAATGTGGACAAGAACTGCAAAACGGCAGAAAATGTTTTGCTATAAAATTTCAGCATTAGTGGGAAAAGAGCAGCAGAGAAATGTCAATTAGTATAACTCAATGCCACACTATCCAGTTAGGTGGAATCCCACAACGGATCCCTTAATTTGTAAACTGCATGCAAGAACTGACAAATTCTAAATGTATGAAATTCCTATGTATTTCTGTTGTATGTTCTAAAGCTGTTCATCAGCATCTGTCATCTTAACTTGTAACACAGAGGCTTTTAGTCGGCTTACGCAGCCTAATTTAACTCTTAGCTTCCAGTCAACTTCCTGCTGGGCAGAGTGTGTCATGCGAGAGGAAATAACCTGAGTAGATCAATGAACCATTTTTTAAAATGTCAATCAGACTTTGAACAGAGAGCATTTTGGATCAAGTGTAAATCTCAAGGTCAGACCTTTCAGAAAATCTTTGTCACCCGAAGCCTTACTCTTTGAAAGATGAGAAATACTTGGACAAGCAGACTTGTTCTGATAGTTATGGGATGTGTCTGCTGTTTTGTTTTATGTATTTGTGGTGGATTACAGTCCCTTTTGAGTAAATTTTGCATAATTAGTATACAAGTCTCTTACAATTTCTCGCATTCTGTCGCATGGCAATGAAAAACCTCAAGGTATTCTAATGAGATTTTATGTGACAGATCAACAAAAAGGCTTTTTTTTTGTAAATGATACATTTTTTTCTAAAATTTTAATCAAGAATTTGAAGTGTCATGCACTTGTACCCTTCCCCTTTACCTTAATAGGAAAGGTGAATATTAGTCCTCGAGAGCCACTATCCTGCAGGTTATGCATCTCTGCTCGGTTAAATCAAATGACTGAACTATGTCTTCAACATGCCTTCACGTTTCTCAGAGACCTAAGGAATAGCAAGCCTTTCATATGAATCAGATGTGTTGGAGAAAGTTGCATCTAAAATTTGAAGAGTCTCATTTCACATTTCTATCAAGGGGAATAAGCCAAATTTCTGGCAAAATGCTGTGAGAAGCCTGCAGAAAGAAACCAAAAATGTATGACTTGACTCATAAAATTTGAGTCAGTTCCACCAACAAATACAGAAAATGGGTGCAATCTTCTTAATATGATGAAAGTAAAAAAGAACATGTCTGTTTGGAATGTAGCAACAGAATTGATTGTGAGTGAAGTACAACAGAAAACTTTTAGTCTGATTTCATACAAATAATAGACAGTGAGGAAAAGAAAAGGTTAAGTGTCTTTCTACTTGGTGTATGTAAACAATTCATTTTAACGGCACACGTAATTCGCTGTAAACCAAAGCATTGTGCTGGAAAACACAGCAGAGCTCTGTTCTGTCATCTCTTAGGCACTGGTCCTTATTAAGAGACCAAAGCAGCTCCTGCAGACGTCCTCGAGCCAGTTTATCCACCTTTTATCGACGTTTCTCTCACGCGGTGAGGTGAATCACAGAAACCTCTTGTTCTCAAATACAGCATGAAAAGGTACAACTCAATTTCCCTGTAATCCCAGCTTTAGAGCTGAGGGCTGCAGCATCACACCGAGATAAGTTTTTGCCATCTTAACAGGTCCTGTTACGGTCAAACATTGTGAATGTGGGAGATGGTATGAGTTTACCGCTGATTTGCTATTAAACTTGGTTACCCTGGATTTAAAGGTTTTTTTTCCTTTTTCTTTTCTTTTTTTTTTTCCTTTCATTTCCTATAGTACATAGTCAACATGCCAGAATGACATAAATTACCTTCATGCTTTGACTTTAAGAATAATATTTCATGTTAATCCTGTACTCCTTGGAATTATTTTATGGACTAAGCAAATACTTTTATTCAATATAGTTTTACACAGCCTTAGACCTGGTTGTGAAATGCACAGTGTGATTTTACAGTACAGTAAAATGTTATTCCACTTTTGCAGTTGCTAGAGGAATAACATTCTGTAAAACTAAAATTAATGTAATTGTATCAGTATATCTAGCTGTTTTCTGTGCTGCTTTTTTTCAATCAAACATTTCTAATTTCTGTTTCCAAACTCCCAGTCTTGGGTGTTTTTTTTGTTTGTTTGTTTTTATAATTCTTCAGACTAATCCTAAAAGATTTTACAACAGTGACTCAACCGTAATAACCAGTTGGTCTGCAAGCAGCAGGATATTATCTTCTGATATGTTCATAGAACTTGTCATAACGACACCAGACTAAAACAGTGTTTTAATTGCCTGTGGAAATCATTAAGAGATTATAATTTTGTATTTGACTGATTATTAATTACTTCCTAATGAGTGTATTTTTTAATTTCTTGATGTCTGTGAGCCAAGATAAATCAATTTTACACATCATTAAGAAACTTGCTTCCTGGAGAACACTAGACAATAATATGTCAAATATTCTCTTTTTAATTTGAGCACTCTCTACTTGGAAAGTGTCTTCAATAAATGCACTAAAATCTGTATTCCAGAAATTAGGAGGTGCATTTTCTGTAATTACCTAATGTTTACCTAGTATTTTTCCATGTAAAAATTTGTCAAATGGCTACTAAAATATTTGACAGGCAAGATATGACATATTTTTAAGTTGAGCACTCTTGCCTGTCTTGAAGGTGATTAAATAGCTGCTGGAATTTAAACAGTATTTCATTTATTTCAGCAGATATGTTTTATCTTTTTTTTTTTTTCAAAAAATAAAAATAGCCAAGATTTTTAATTATTTGCATTGATTTGACCCAAGTCTTTCCATTTCTCTATTCTCTGTCAGTCCTTCTTTTATTTATTTTTATGTTTTTTTGTCATTTACACATTGCAGAGTTCAGATTTGCTATTTATAGTTTTTCCAGACGAACACACATTTTCACACAACAAGCTGAATACATAAATAAAGAAAATATTTGGATGTTGGCACTCTACAAAGATTACTGAGAAAACAGGCCTCAAGCTTTCAAAAATATTGTCTCTAAATCTGACCAGCTTTCTGGAAGTGTTAACTAACGTCGTTCATTTACATTACTTTGCATTAACTCCACCCCCACAGCATTAACCGTCTACACTGTAGGCTATACCTGGGAAATTGTGCTTGATTTTGTCTGGCTCATCAAGTAAGAAATTTTTGTTTTTTTTATAGACTAATTCTAATCGTCGAGTGGAGCTAAAGTTCTGTTCTTCAAACCGAGGTCATTCAGAAAGTTATTTATGAAGGTAAGACATTTGTCAGAATAAATCCACGGAAGCTCGTTTAATAAAAACCTAAACAACCTCTTGAACTTGTACATGTAGAAACTCGAAGGTTAAGTGCTTCACATAATGTAAGACAACATTCTATCTTTGCCTCACCTCTAAAAAGCAGAAAGACACATGTTAACAGCTCATTTGGCAGTTGTACTAATTGACAGTAATACATGGCCATTTCTGTCCAAGTTGGTGTTTCCTCTGAGAACATGGCCTGCCATTAGCACTCTGCCATTTTCCTTGACATGGGCCCATAAACAGTGGTCATAGCACAGTACTCACCAAATTAAAACACTAATTCATTTTGAAGGGTTTACAATATGATAAAGTTTGAAGCTGTAAACAGTGTAGAAAGTAGGACATCTAATGCATTTCCTTATTAGAATTCCTTCATGTTCAGTAATTAGAATAACTCTGTCTGTTGGTGGCAGCTTTTCATGTCCAACAATAATAAGGAAAAAACAATACATTCATGTTTCAAGTTCTAATAATCTGAAAGGACTACTGGTTTTCACACTTCTTTATTTTTACAACTTCTTTTAAGAGTAATTTCTTTTGATATGACTAGGTATTCAAACAAGGCTCAAGACAAAAACATGAACATGAAATAATTTTTTTAAGTGGAAAAAAGATGAAAAAACAGGCCACGAATAAGACGTTTTTTGTCTTTAGCTAAAAACTAGGGGGAAAAAATTGTTTAGCTTGACAATTCAAAGGCTTTAATGCATTCATTCATTTATTTTTCCCACTATTCAGGAAAAAAGCCTTTATTTTTATCTCACTGACCTTCAATCGCAGCTCACAATGTGCAAAATACTGCTATTTATTTCCGTAAAACAGGACTTGAGTTTCTCTGAGACACAAACCAGGAGCATTAATCAAGTCTTTCTTTGTTCGAGCCTCGGATGTATGTGGCCATTTGTTGTGAACGATCACTTTTCCCAAACACCACCGCTTTTGTATATTGATGTTGCGCCACTCTCCTCTGTTTAAACAGCCTCTAATGCATGGCACCATTCGTTGTTTTAATAAGGCTTTAGAGCCCAACATCCAGTGATCTCATCATCCTTTCTGATTTGAAAGTTCACTCAGAGAAGCAGAAAATGGCCTGCGTTATCTCCAGAGACATCGCAGACGCAAGCTCCTCCACTGATTGGTTCAGTAGAAAGTAATCGATACGCAATCATCATTCTTTTTGCTCGCTGAAGGAATAATTTGGTCACTCTTTCACATTATTGGTAGCTTGAGTGAAAGTGGACACATAAAGCTGTGGACATAACTGGAACATTCAGAAGAAAATAAAGCAATCCAGTGCAACTCCCATAAAGTAAGTGATACTATTGTTAAATAGTAAATAAAGCACTTTGGACTGCCTTGTTGCTGAAAATATACTATATAAATAAAATGACCTTACCTAGTTTCACATATTGTTTATATGTATAAATCGCTGTCTCCTGTTAATGATTTTGAATGCAATCCCTTTGAAGCACATTCATTTTGGAGCATAAATTAATTTAGTTTTGTTAAGATACGCATACAAACCTTCCAGAAAATGCCACATCAACCTAGAAAATTTTAAGTGTTTTCTCATTTGTGAATCCCTTGTGTCATTTTGGGGCTTTACAACAAACATACGCTGTCTCGAGCTTAAATTATGATTAAAAGCAGTGCCATATAAGAATAATATTTAGCTGCATCAATTGCATAAATTTGAGAAACCCCGCAAGAAATTCAAACTTGCTTTTAAAGTTAAAATGTTCTTGGTTGTGTGATTGTTTCACCCTGAAGAAAACTTCTAATCAGCACATATTCCTCAAGCAGAGAAGCAGAGATTAATTTTACTGAAACACTTAATCACAGTAGGTGATAATTAGGTGCTTAGAAAAATATATTAAACCAGGTTAAAAAATGATTTTGTGTTTTCAAAACCGAAGTCATTTTCCCATCAGTGGACTGACTGGCACTGTGTCTCGAGGCCCAAGCTTACAGGTTGTTGACTTCTGGGAATGCCAAGGACATAAACTTCTTACCCAGCACTACAAAATGAAATGGACAGTATATGGGCTGCTAAAAGCTCCTATTAAGTCAGTATAGCTCAGCTCTAGTTCACTCTTTCATTACTGAGCTGTAAAATAATGAAAAGGATTGATGGATCTATATAGAAGGCTACTTAAAACCATTAAACAAATACGCAACATAAAAGCATTGCAACATGAAATGAGGTTGAGGTAAGTATATTTTGAATACCAATATCAATAAACATTTGCCAGGAAGCAAATTAAAAGTTCAATGAATAAATATTAATATTTATGCTAGAGAGCTTAAAATGGACAATTGAACTTTATTGTCAGAAAAATAAATGGCCTTCTGCCATGCTGAAGCAACTTGAATTTGACAAAGGTTATACAGTGTTTTGTATTCATCTCTATTGAATTTTTCATATTTTGTCCCTTCACAACCACAAACTTCAATATCTTTTAATATGACTTGTGATAACACAAGGAAGTACATAACTGTGAAATAATAAGTTACATAGTGACTTATAAGACTAAATTTTGTACAAGTAAAAATGTAAAAGGTATGCTTTGGATTTGTATTGATCTTTATTCTGATTTCACATAGATAAAATACATTGTAACCACCCACCTTATCCTAAGATGTGAACAGATTTGGGCTCCTCCAATTAAGTATGAAGGCTTAAATTGAAGAAAATCTGTCATAGATTAGACACTTGAAAGGGAAAATTATCGCAGATGTAAAGCTGCAAAGATGTAGAGATCAACTAAATTTTGAATCTTTGCTTAAAATAGAAAATAGATGTTCTCCGTCTAGTCTGACTGGACTTGAGCTATTTTGAAAAGAATTGGCAACAATTTCTCTAGATGTCTAAATTTGGTAGAGAATTGAAACTGTGGTAAAAGGTGGTTCTGCAAAATGCACGCTTTTTTCCAGATTTTTCCCACGTAAAGACTTGAAAAACCACATATTGATTAAATCAAATAATTACCATTTAGTTTTAGTTATCAGATGGTTTCTTGTGAGGATATTCTTAACATGTTCTCACCTTTTAAAACTTTGTAGTGTTCATATAAACTGGTGATGATATTAATTTGGATATGTTTCAACATGGCAGAAACACAGGGAGTATCATCTACTAGGAGGAACATATTAACAAGTTATGGCCTTTCAATATAACAGTTTAATTTTAATTGTGCCTTCAAAAAAGTCCAATAAACGAGGAACCGAGATTGGCTAAATTACTGTGTATTTATTTCAATAGGTGTTGCACACGATTTATGTTTAACGTTACACTGCCTTGCTAATGTTCTTCAAATGTACATCTACCTTACTTTTGCTTTTTGACAGATTCTGTATGTAATTTTTATAATGATAAATGTTGGCGTCCCTTACAATGACACTGCTAGTGTAAGTTAAAGAGGGCAAAAGCAAGTACTGCGGATTATACCAGGGCAGATTCGAGCCCCATCAATATGCAGGCAAACAACTGGGTTGGAACTGTTGTTCCTGTGGTTCTCCATGCGAGAGCAGCAGCAGGTGCCATGTCTGGCTGTGACTGGGCAGACTAACCCATTGATCATAGATTAAAATCACACAGGTGAGAAAAAATCCTATGTTTAACTGGGTTCTTTAACCAATAAGCCCTGTGTTTTATCTAAACTTCATAATTAACTTGATTACCATTCATGAACTAAAATGGTTAACTCTGCATATGCAGAAGTGTATGTAAGAATTGTCTTATTGAGAATTTTGACATTATTTGTACTTTTGTATTAAAAAAGTAGTAAAGGTTTTTCTGGAAATCTCTTAAGGGAAATAATAAGAATTTCTCCAACTTTGCCAGCTGAACACAACAACTATCTCACACATGTAATATTATTTTCCTCTGGTGTTTTAGCATTAGCATTGAAAATCTTCAACATAGTCTGTCAGATCACTTGGAATTCAGATTACCTTTATTTTTCAGTGTATTTGGTTTTCTTCATTATTGCATCTCTGTCTCTAGAGAGCAAACTCTTTCTACTTAGTAACTGTCATTTTTTATATTCATATACACTAAGAAATGTACCAACTTAACCTTTAGAATGTCAGAAGTACCTCAAAGCTTCTACTTCTTTGGTCTAATTGGCATGTGTAAATATCTCTGCTGCTTTTTTTCCCGTCTGCGCTATGTTCTCCCTGCAGGCTATGTAGCATTAATGTCAAAACAGACTACCCAAGTTTTAAAAAACCTCTCCCTCTTCACAGTATGTGTGGGCTGTGTTGGCTGACGTCAAAACAAATGCAGTTTTAACCAGAGCCAGCAGTCAGAATCAAGTTACAATATCTGTTGAGGAAAGCTATTATTTGTTTTCCCTCAAGTTTTCTGCTTTCCTCTCCTTCAGGATGAATTTTCACTTGCTAAGAAAAAATCGAAAGCCACAGAAACAGCTGTAATTCTGCAGTCCTTCATATTTTCAGTGTCCATGAATTTATCTGAAAGAAGAATCCAATTAGCATAATTGCTGAATAGAATAATTCACAAGTGTTGAAATTGTTAGCATAGGTGAAACTAATAAAAAATATTGTTTCCAGTAAGATGAATCAAAATTAATATTAACGGTTCTAAGGAGATGCCCAATATATTATTTAGAACAAATAATTAAAACAAGGTCACTGACAGGGTTACAAAGCCATTTCTAAGGTTTTAGTACTCCAGTGAATCAAAGTTGAAACCTTTTGATCTGACAAATGAGACTCATTGGAGCACACATATTTTTTATTTCATGGGCTTGTCCAATTCCTCTGCAGAAACCCTTATACATGTTTCAACATGCTTCAGCGTTTTTTCTTCAGCAGTGGAGCCTTGTGAGGTGAGGTTCACTGGTGTTTTGTGACCATTGCTAAAACCACCTGTTATTTCCAGATTTTTCCAAAAGCTCTTTGCAAGTTCTCCTTGGCTCCAAGACAAACCTTTGAAATTTTTATTTAAAAAATTTTTTCTTTTTTTTGACTCCACTGTAAATCTTACAAGGAGGTATTGACCATTATTGTCTTTCCACTTCAAGATCCAACTTCTCTCACTGTGACTTTCAGGAGTTTAGAACTGCAGTCAATGTCTAGGCAATGACGAGGACACTCGCACAGAGAATGTATGTTTTTGTCTTCACAAGGACTTTGAAGTGGCTTCCATTTACTTTTCATTCATTTCTATAGCCTAACTGTTGTCCTATCCCTATACCTAACCATTTCCTAACTCCTAACCCAAAAACAGCACTTTGGTCCTCACAATGTAGTGAGTTTGAAAAATGGTCCTTGCAATGTATAAAATATAAAGTCACACACACACACACATGCATATGAACCTAACGATGGTAAACTTCCAACTCAAACTTTGTTGCAAATAAGTCATTCTGTGCTACCTTTTTTTTTGTTCACTAGGCCAATAAAACACTGTAGACTACAAAATGTTTTTACTGTTCCTCCATTGTTGTCTAGAAGATAATCTCACTGTAAATCACAGGAAACATTGGTACTCGTGTGAGCAGAGGAGTGGAATAAAGTGTTAAAGGGCTCCATTGGGGAGTCTTCTCACAACGTGATTAAAGTACAGCTTGGAACAAGCCAGACTGGAGAGAACATTTCACCCAGCTTTGTTTAATTAATCTGTCTTTTCATGGTTACATTCGGGGCTTTATCCAAAATGCCCTATTAGTTTTACTTTTGCTAATCTTTCTCCTGGACACTTTAATCCGCACAGTTTGCAAATTATTTCAATCACTGCTTTCCATTTCAGAATAGGAAATGGCTCTCCAATTATTCAATGTAGAAGTCCCAGAGAGAGTACATGATTTATAGATGATGAACTCCTTAAAGGTGAAAACCAGCTAATGAAGTGTTTGCCAGGAGGAAAATCTGCTTTTCTGATGGATCTTCACTAGTTTGCCTTACTTACTGCGTGCATTAGGCAAAGCTTCTGTTCACATTGTTCTTTGAAAGTGGTATTTTATTTATTTATTTATTTATTTATTGTATATGGCAGAATAAAAAGGTTTACTGACCTGGGAACGACAGACGTGCTCCACAGCACTGGCATGTTTGAGCAGCAACACTTCATTAGTTGAAGCAATTACTTTTGAGAAGTCAGTCTTTCACCTGGGCTCCATGAGCTCAAATGTGTGTAACTAATTGAGAGTATGGGCCCGCAACTGAAGTACAAGTCACACTGACCCTTAAGTGATTGCAAGTACTGGAAAACTTAGCTTCTTTGAAAGGAGCATTAAAGGTGACTGTTTGGCAACAGTCATGAATAACAACTTTCTATATTTGATGGCTTTTAGACTTTATACATTGCACTGTTTTTGGATGCATGTAGTTGTACAAAGTTTTTGTAAAATCATAATTGTATTTTAGGCTAATTTCCAGATCGGGGCAGGATATGTTGCTTTTTGAGATATGTTGATTTCTTGATTCTACAAGTTTGACAAGAATGTGGAATGTAACATTTAACTCAGCTTTCCAAAAGCTAAGGGATCCTAACATTTGCATATGACCAAGTTGGATTGTATATCTTTCTTCCCTTCATAAATGAAACCATCACTTGGAAACTGTATTCTGTACCTGCAGTTTTCAAATTTGTTTAATGATCTAAAATATGATAAGACAGAAAAAAAGAAATCTACAAGGAGGAAAATACTTTTTCAAAGCATTGTACCTACGTTATTGCATATCCACTTATTCATCTTTGTAGTTAAAATTTTGAAAGAGCTATTGACTCAAAAATGGTCCTAGCCATATAGAGAAACAGCTTGGTTTAGATTTAAACATATTGTGTTAGAATGGCCTAGTCAAAGTCCAGCTTTGTTATTGGCGGTATGCCAATTTGAGTAACTGCGTGTTAGAGATAGGAATGTTATACAGTGGAACATGGCTCCTATTAAGGTGAAATTAAAAAGACACGAAACAAACATCTGTAACTGTTTTAACATGACAGAAGCATCATCCAGTGTGAGGTTTCTCTTTTCATTACTTGTCTTCGCTTTCAGTAAACACCCATCTCATCTACATAATTATATCCTCCCAGTGCACCTTTGGTATTACTCTTTATCATCCTGAATAATAAACTCTTAGCCCCCTTGTTACCAAATTATATTGTTGCTATAAAAGCCTACGGTCGATGCACTTAGCTGCTCTCCCCCATGTGACGCATTCAACTGAGCATCGACAATATCATCAACATGTGCATCTTGGCCTCGTCCCTCAGTAAACAAATGAACAAATAAATGAACTTCTTACGATCCCATCTGATCTCTAACCTCTCCGACTAATGCTTTATTTATTAAAAGAAGAGGATTAATTCAGACTAATTAGTTCAGGAACAGCTAAGTCAACTGGTAGGTGACTAAATCCCAAACTGAGACACAAGGCGAATGAAATACAGGTCAGTGCTCCTGTTTGCCCTTCCTCGCTCGCCCTTCCTCGCTCAGTCAGAAAGAAGAAGCTGATAAACACAGTCTGCTGCGGGACTAAGCTTTAGGGAATTTTCTGTGTAATGTACGACTCTTGTGTGCTTCCTGGTTGGAGTATTACCGTGGATACAGTCACCTCAGTGTTCTCTACTGAGGCCATTTGCATATTTTATGACTGTGGGTGAAAGAGGACAGCAGACACAGGAGATAGGCACGGGAGTGAGAAATAAGAGAGAGGTAGGCTCTTAGGTGAGGCATAAGGGCCCGCCAGGTAAAACCTGCTCCATTCGTAGAAGCCCTAGGATGTGCTGATGGGTAAAGACCGCACAGCTTGGAGGTAAGTTGTTTCTGACAGTTTGTTTTCTCTAACAGGACACGTGTTCTGCAGCCAGGCCTCCCGTGATGCTGTCTTTGGTCTGGCTGTTGTTGTTTTCTGTAGCTTGCTCCTGTACTCCTGAGGCGCGCTCAGACTCTGGGCTCGGAGTAGCTGTTTGTGTTTCCTTCCCTCCCTTCTAGACTGGAGCGGGATCAAATAGACTGCCTTGAGAACTGCTTATCACATTTGAAAACGTTTATTAAACTGGTCTGCAGGCAACTGCTGTATAAAAAGAAAAAAGAAGGCGAAAACAAGGAAAAGTGAAGTGATACCTAATTTTCACAAAAATCACCAGAAATGAAAAGGATACTGTTTATTGAGTGCTGGAGTTTGAATGTGTTCAAAATCACACATTCAGGCTCTCTTGTCAAATGTATTTAAAATTTGACAGAGAGTTTGTTTGCTCATCTGGAAGCGCTGTGAGCTTTGACCCCTGTTGAGTTATATATTTCAATGATTTACTGTTTTTAGTGGAAGCTGAGAGGTGTGTATACCTTTGCACGCACATATACCAAACGCATGTCTGTGATTGACATGCAGTAATGATTCACTAACTGCTAAGATTTATCCCATAATATTTTAGCCATCACTTTGATTCATTTCTAATGAAGGAGCAATTAGCAGAAAGATGTGATTGACAGCTTTGCTCTGCATGGCACAATTTTCAGATACTCAACACATTCTCCAACGAAATAACCTGCAGCAAATGCCCTGCAGGTCAATGACCTGCTGTAATTGTATTGTAACATTATGACAGTATTTTACTGCTCTTGGAAGGACAACTGAATAGTCTTTCCTTTCCGTGAATGCCACTTGCTCACGTAATATAGCAGGCAGCCTGTAATCTAGAATTAAGAACAAAAAAGAAAAACAGTTGCATCACTCGTCCACCTCTATTAGGTACCACTTTCGTCTTTAGAACCGCTTTTATTTTGCTGGATGTTGGAACCATTCCTCAGAAATGGTTGTTTGTATGGACATGACTGCATCACTGAGTTGCAACAATTTTTTTTTCAGCTGCACATCCATGATGTGATATTCCCATTTCATCACATCCTACAGGTACACCATTGAATTGAGTTCTGATGACCGTGGAGGCCGTTGGAGCGCAGCGAACTCCTTGTCATGTTCAACAAATCTGTTTCAGATGACATAAGCTTTTAACAAGATGGGTTGTCCTTGATGAAGTAGAAGATAGCTACACTCTGGTCAGAGGTCAACGGGTTTAGAAACTGACCTGTTATCTTTTTCTGAAGAGTTCATCACCTTGTTTTTTATTGTTATTATTTAGTTTACTTTGACTTACGGCATTCCATAAATTCTTTTGACTGCGATTGTTATATTATTGTCGATATTTTGGGGGACTACCTTTTGAACTTCTTTGGCTTAAATACATTTTAACCATGCTTTGTTGCACATTGTAAATCAAAGAATTTTCATCTGCCTCACTTTTGCACCTTCTAATGCCATATATACAGTAGATACATTTGAATCAGCAGTCAAAATATGTAGCTTGACTTATTTGACTAAATCAAAGGAGTTGAACCATTTGACCTCCAAACTGAATTATTAGGATGCATGTTTAAAGGATTATTTTTACCATCAGCCAGACTTGATCTGTGATAAGCACCTATTCAATAACAGTTGCTTTCTATTCTTTCATTTAAAGGACAAAAAAATCCCAATTATGAGTTACTGTATTTATTTGTTTTCAAATTTAATGTCAGCACAACCTCTTGTTGAGGCCCATAACAACAGTGTGCAGAAGCACAATTTGGCCACACTGTCCTCTCAAGCATGGCATAACTCTCAAGCCAAATAAGTAATTATGGGTGCGCATCTGAGTCAGTCTATCGAGAAAATGAATAGCCGTGGAAAAGGGCTTTTCTTCATTATGTGCTACACTGTTTGCAGTGTGTACATGCTTATTTTCTGACAAGGACACTGCCATTCTCAGAATGTGAACTGGAACAGTAAAATCATCTTGGCACTAGAATAATTGTGCTTTGAGAGATATGTAGCAGGTTAGTTGATTTCACAGCATTAAATCTATTGTTGCGCATTGCATTGTTCTGTCTTTTTTAGAGGTGTGTGTTACAGTTTGTGGCTATGATCTCTGAATATAAAAGGAGAAAGGAAAAGGTGCTTATATTATTCAGAAACTCTCGGCTTTCTTTGCTGAGAATTCAGTTTGGAGCTCCAAAGGAAAATTAAGTCTCATCTTGGGGTCAGTAAACTCTCTCTTACTGACAGCTTGGTAGAGGCATGAGACGTGCCTGAAGGGAGAACAGGGGGGCTGATAGCTTAAGGTGCAGCGCTGCAGTAAAAAGGCAATGCAACGATACAAAGGAGGTTTTCACAGCTGCCACAGGCGGGTGATTATGCTGCAGAAACTCAGAGGTTGGAGTGGCCCACAGCGCTGTAGAGCTGAAGGACGTGGCTGCTGATGGGTCACCAGAGGAAAATCATATCTTACAGAATTCCTTTTTTGTAGAGAAACAGGAAAATCCAGTCATGCTTGATGTCTGCTGATATGTTGAGGTAATAAATTTGCACTAGAATAATGAGAGAAGGATAAATATAATTTTCTATGAACTCATGTTCTTCATCTGAACTAGCACGATCTAGTAGAGCCAGATGGTACTACAGCAGCACTGCAGTAACTCTTCCTTTAAGACCAGAGAGTTTGGTTGTTGTTGAAACTGTTGTAAAACTGATAACGTGGGAGAGTAACATCTGTCATCCAACAGGAAACTGAATGTACCTTTGATTCTCACATGCTTTACAGAATTTTTAAATGAATAACATTAAGTTTGGGAATCATAAGTTATATATTTTCTAAAAATGGAAAATACTTGACTTTTATTTTTAAATCAACCTCTTTAGTAGAGAATATTTTGAAACCATCTTTTGGTCTTGGCATTTTTTATTTTTATTTTTTACCTATATCGAGGTATATTCCTATACCAGAGAAAAACAACCAATAGAAAAGTATGACTTCAAATGAGAACCACTATACATTTTTACTTTATTTGAAAAAGAAGTATTAACATGATATTTTATTTTATTTCTCCTGCTTTGCAAAACTAACGTATATTGACATCTATGTGGCATGGTATAGGAGCCCAAATACAACCTTCTCACCTGTCGGCAGACATGTTTACCTTTTTGGACACCGCTTTTACTGTCTAGAGTTTTTGTATTGTTGTGAAAATTGCACTGATCATAAGACAGAGGTGGAGGCAGACGAGGAAAAAAAAAAAAGACAGATTGAACAAAGAAGCACAGGGACCATTATGCTCTTCAGAGGGCCATGGCGACCCATCTTCTAAGTGATGTTTGCTGTCATTCTTTGCTGTCCTCTGCTCTCACGCTCTATGACAAATACCTGTTTTTCCTTTCGATTATCCTGGAGGTTGAAATAATGTACTTCAGTCTTCAGTTCCCAAATGTCAGGCATGCTTCACCACTTATATTTTCCCCCATAGTTTGCTTTCTTTTTATATAGGAATGGTTTTTCTGCTTCCATTTCAGCTTGGCTTTCTCTGGAACTGATACAGTAATAAGCTGATACAAGTGCCAAATAGCAACTGTCTCTTCAAACTTAATTTGAAAAGAGAAAGTCATAGATTAAAATCAAGTTCTGGAAAACAGCTCAACATGTAGATTTCTTATTTTCCCATCACAATCAGCCCTTTTCAACTAGGAGCAAGTCATTGAATTGAGCTTTTTCCTACGACTCTCACCCACATCACAAAACTGGGGGAAAATATTTTTTTCCTTCAGATGTAAGCATGCCTGACATACACGTTTTTTTGACGCGCAGCTTCAGTAAATTCCCAGAGATGTTGTTTACCCTTCACGGTTGACGTGATTTCTGAGTGGAGGTGGTACTGAGCTGTTCCCATCTTGTCCATTGCATGTTTCAAAAGATGAGCCTCAAACTCTGCGGTAGAATGCTGCGCTTAATTATACAAGAGGCTGAAGGAGCTGAGTTTTCATGCATCTTCGAAGCCTCGGTTTAATGACCCACCCTTTTCATTTTTGTGTTGTTTTTTATCTTTATTTTTTTGTCCTTGTAGAGTTCCATAACCATCTCAGTCAGAAGACAAAGAAATATCAGGGACCGAGGGGGCATGAACACATAATAAACACTACAAATAAAGCCACTCTGATGGAGAGGAATTGGATTTTGCAGCCTCTGGTGACTGTTAAAATATGAGTTTTGAACAAGAGCAGTAGAGAAATAATTCAGTTCAACCGGCATCGATTAATTTAGCACTAGCCAGCTCTCAGGCTATAAAGTCCCAAGCCTCTACCTGCTCCACCCCGCAGTCTCAGTTCAGAACATTAAACCTTACAAGTAAAATTTTTTTCAACAAATCTCAAAACATATTTGATTTTCCTAAAATCAGTGGTGTCCAAAGTCAATCATCAAGGTCCAGTATCCTGCATGTTTTCTGCCACATTCCAGTTATCTCGGAAGGGGGACATTGGAGCTGGGTTTGACATCACACTCGATGTAACAGTATTCCAGTTAGGAAGTCGGAATTTCAACATTTCAATCCCCATAAACGTTGTTTACAGTACCTTTTATGAACACCCAGCTTTACTTTCCATATATAAACCACTTTAACTTGTTCATCATAGAGCTGCACATGCAACATGTAACATTGATTCTAGACACACTCCTACATGTGTTTCATGAAATAAGCATATTTCCGCCACAGCTTACTACCGTTTGTGTGAGAACCAGCCATATTGTAAAGTCTGAGTTGCTTCCACCTTCTCAGTGGGAAATCAGACTTGGTAGAGCATTCCAGTGAATTTTTCCTTCGCAGTCAGGAAAAATTCACTGGAATGCTCTACCAAGTCTGGGAAGTCAGAACTTCCTGGTTCTGTCTACAACTGGACCGTAGCATTAGTACTTCCCCTGGTTCATATTAATCAAATGATGATTATCAGGCCACTGCAGAACATTGACATGCTGAGGAGGTAGAGACGCATCTCAATCTGGCAGAACACCAGTCCTTGAGAACTGGAGCTGGACACTACTGCTCCAAATCCTAATTTATTGAATGGGGTACAATTTATGGAGTACACTGCTTTGCCACAGTCTTAAATCATTCCTTATTTTTTATGTTTTGCTTCTTCTGTAATGGGTTTATTCTTAGGTCTTAAGATTTTTTTTCTCTTGTTTTCACATTATTATTGTACTGTAAAACTCTTACTTATAAATTATTCAACCACAAAAAGATCCCTCGAGAGATGAATATGATGTGTTGGCAAAGAACTCGACAAAGAATCAATTTTTTGCAAATTGGATCTTAGGCTACCGGCAGACTGTTGCAAAAAGTACAATTTGTTCCCATATTTTGTATTTTATTTTTATTTTTGTTATTGTAGAATCTATGAAAAAAAACAAAATGGTGAAAGTATACAAAAATTAAATTGTCAAAGTAGGGGTTTACTAGCGTCACTAGCACTAATCTCTGGTGGATATTCTTATTGGAGGTTGTATACCAGTTTGAGTCTGTTATTGGAAGGTCCTGATGTGATCAGTGGTTTTGATCAGGATTCCATGCCTGTCTTAGTTCTTAATGTTTCTGTCAAGGTACATAATATTGTAACTTTGCACGATTGTTGCAGAATTGACTTCATCATACCCATGTTGAGTTTAAGTTTGGTTTCCCTTAGAGTGGAAGAAGAAGGGCTCTAATAATTCATTGAAAATAGCAACGGAGACAAATTCCTGTTTTAATAACCTGTACCTTATTTCATACTAACAAGCCAAGTGAAGTTAGTGGAAAGACACTCACTTGTGGAGCTTTAATAAAGGTCATTCTTGATGTAGCCACATAAAAATGGCACAGCAGACATATTTGTTTATTAGCTGTGTAATCAGGGTTGAGTAGCCTGTAAAATATGCAATAAATATTTTACACCAGTCTTTTGTTACTATGAAAAGTGATGAAGCTGTTAAAGCCTTTTTTTCCTACTTTTATTGTTCTCTATAGTCTTTTAAGCTGAATAATTGACAGTTAGGAAGACCGAAGTCTCTGAGACGAAGACTATGCCATATGTTGAAAGAAGAAATTTCTTTCAACATATGAACAGAGATTTCTTTTAGCCCTAATAATGTGTGTCATATCATCTTTCAATTCCATGGTGTTTGTTAAAAAAGTCTTGCGCTATGGAGGCAAACTGTGTAATCTCCACATGCTGAGACGTTGGCTGTCCTGAGATTTGCTGAGCGTAGGTGATAATAATTCTTCGAACAGGTGCTGCACCATAAGCCCCAAGGCTTGGGGAAGTGAGTGATTAGTGGCATTCCCTCAAGATGTATTGCTTCGCTGTATTAAAACCAAACTCTGCCTTTTTTATTCCCTCCAGGGTTTATTAAGTGGGCCAGTTGCCATCGCGACACATTGGCAAGATATTGCCAGGAAAAGCCATAATGGGTCTCCTGACGCAGTTCTCTCTGCTCCTGTGGAAGAACTTCACTCTCCGGAAGAGACAAAAGGTACACTCATGCTCACCAGCCTTTTTCTTTTTTTCTGCAAATCAAAGTGTATCTGCCAAAATTGGTCAGCAATAGGGGGAAAATGAGGATGTGGTCCCAGACTTGTGTTATCAAGGACAGCTAAGTTATTCATGGAGAGGAACGGTAATAGGCAGGGATTTACAACAAAAATCGTCTCCTATAGAAGTAAGCTGCCTTTAACTCCCTCTCTGGAGAATGAGAACAATCTTATCTTAATGCCAGCCAATTCAGAGTGTCACCTTCAATTTTTGATGATCTATCTCTTCTACCCGTTATGTCACACTGCCTGTATTTTACTTCTAACAAAGCCAGTCTTAGGCCCGGTGGAAATGGATAGGGACTTTAAAAGGCTTTGTTTGAAGGGCAGAAAGTCTTTCTTCTCAGAGATTAGACTTGCTACCTAAAAGGGGAGGTTATAAAAATATCAACAAAAAAATTAGTAGTTTTTAATTAACTTTTTCCCAATAAAACATATTTCCTGATGTTTTCTTTGATGGCAGTCCTTTCATATAAACCTTAACAGTATAATAAGATCAATAATTGGTCGACACTCCTGTAGGATATAAATGGCTTTCATTGTTCATTAGTCAGATGACAGCTATACTGCTTTCAGTGCTTTAGCTTAAGTGTTAGCACTTTAAGAAGTCACAACATGACAACTTAAAGGTTTGAGCATTTCAGGTAATTTCACTTCATTTGCTTTAAATGCTTTAACTAGGACTTCATCTGCCAAGCAGCATTTCTAATGCTGTTAGAGGTTTCTGTGTTCAAAGGCATCCCGAAAAAAACCACACTGACAATTTTTGTCAGAAAAATATCCCTGTTTCTTAAATGGTTATTATTATTTTATTAATGTGACATATTATCACTTTCTGCACTCTAAAATAAGTAGATTTTCTAATTCTTGTGTATTCTGTATTTAGAATATTAGTCTCTGACATAGCTATATTTAGAGGGACAGAGACGTGTGAGTCAAGCTCATACTTAATTAACAATCCAGTTCATTTCTGTAAAAATAAAATAAAAACTTTTCTTTTTTTTTCAGAAAAAAAAATTCTTGCACAGAACCTTGCCAGTTCCACAACCTTGCCAAAACTGGCAAGGTTGCTCCCTCGACCTCATCACTTGCACTGGGTTGAGGGAGCATCCTTGCACAGATGTGGCCTCTGCACAGCAAAACTGTGTTAAATTCAACTCCTTTTCTGAGTTCGTATAATTCTCACGGATTCTGAGTTAAAGTTATACTTTGAAAATAGTCAACATTTTAACTCTTGAATAGTGTTAAATTATGACATTGTAACCCACATGTATATGTGTGGTACTGTTAGTGGTATTTTATTTCTGTAGGATTTTGTTTTGTTATTTAATGTTCCCAGCAATTTAGTTATATTTTCATTTTGAGTTTTCTTGTCATACCAGAAACCGCCAGCAGGTGGCTTGTGAGTTACACTCTGGTTTAGACAGCAGAAAACTATTAGAAGAAGAAGAAAACCGTAGCTGGCTGTAGCACGTTGTGCGAATTACTGCATGCTATAAGATAAATTCTTGATTAATTCCGGTAACGGTTAAGAGAAAAGAAGATCCGTGACCTGATCCCTGGCAGTAAAACACATTTTTACTGTGATTTTCTCTGGTGAGTGTTGTAACGTGTTTTTGCAACCGAAATTAAGCTAATGCTAACTGGCGTCATAGGCATTACTGCTCATATATTCCGACAAGGAAGAACAGAGAAACGTAAATAAAACCAATCGGAGGAATGTGTGAGATTAAAATGATGATTTTCACTGTATTGCATTTTTTTGTTATGTACAAACTAAGAGGTCGGATACAGTGTGATACGTTTGTTTTGCAAGCTTGCCATTAGTTGAATATTATTTTTGTGATAAATGGAATTTATTGCTTCCTGCATACTTTTGAAACTTAATAGTTAATTAAGTTCTATATATATGCAGGTGGGTTTTTTTAGAACCCCATTCAACTTTGAAGACTGTCCAGCTGCATAGCATCGCAGGCCTGGATTGGATTGCTGAGCTCCAGGGTTCAACTCAAGACCTGGGACTGCTGGATCCGCTGCCTACTTTGCACCGGATAAGATAAGATTTTGGATCCAAAGAAACACATGGCCATTTAACAAAGACTTGACTGACTGACTTAAATTACTGAACTAAGAAAACAAAACTTCCAAAGGACGAACTGAACTATAAGGAATCTGAACCAAAAGAAAATACACTGCCTGATAAAAAAGGTGGACACTTTATGTTGGAACAAAAAAAAAACTGTACCGTAATATTCTGTTTCAAGTTGTATTAAATAATCTGTTCATTCTTGATAATATGGTTGTTTGTGCTTATTATCCTCCTTTTTGAACTTAGAAAGATAGACTAACTGTAACTTCAACATTGAAATCTAAGTTTCTCAACTTATCTATTCGTAAGTTACACTAGTTGGTTACATAAGTGGCGAGCCAGCCAGGAGGATTTTAGGCTATAAACAACCAATATAAATAATTGATTAGTGATCAGTGTGATCAAATATTGTCTGATAATAACCAGACAAAATATGGCTTCTGTTGCTGACATTGGTAGCGAGCATGGTGTAAATGACAGAAAATCAATCCTTTTGAAGGGCATACTTGATGATGACACAGATGGAGACATTGTAGAGGCTGTATCATTATATGGTAGTGTCAGTAAAATAGTGAGACTCAAAGACTTTCAAGTGATTGTTGAGTTTGACTCAGAAGAGTCGCTAAAGCTCATCAGTTTCCCCTCTGTGATACAGTCTCCTAAGAACCCAGTCTCAAAATGGTGTTTGGACAGAGTTGAGGTTTTAACTACTCCCACACAATCACAGTCAGCCATTGATGAAAACCCTGAAGCCACATGTTCCTTTAAAACTATGCAGAATGAACGGGGTAGCTCAGATAGTACTGGAAGTGAATCAGACAGCAGTGGATCATCTGTTATATTCAGTCCTCAAAAATCACAACCTCCACCCAGTAAGCCATTAAAATCTGTCTCCAAATCACAAGGTGGAACAGAGAAGCTTAAGAGGACAAGAAAGGGACAGGCAGTACGACCAAAGGAGCAAGCCAAGGGCACTGCCACAACCCTAGACTCTGACATACTAAACCCACCAGATGTGCAACGAATAATAGTGGAGCATGTCATTAAGAGTGAAGCTACGACAGCTCCAGGCTCCAAGAGACTGCGTTCCTTCTCAGGCAGAGTTCCTAAACCGCCTGGTGAAGTGGATTTTGAAACATGGTGTTTACATGTTGAACTTATGTTTCAGGATGGCTATACAATGGATGTGCAGCGACGACTGATTCTGGAGAGCTTACTGTCGCCCGCAGCAGACATTGTAAAACAACTAGGCTCTCAGTCACCTCCTCAAGACTATGTAAAACTCCTCCAGTCAGCCTATGGCCTTGTTGACGACGGGGAGGAGATCTTTGCCAGGTTCCTCAGTACTCATCAGGACGCAGGTGAGAAAGCATCTGAATACATTCAGAGACTGCAGACACTTCTCAGCACTGCGATCAGACGGGGTGGTGTAAGTGAGGCCAATGCTAATAGACAACTTTACAAACAGTTTGTGCGTGGTTGCTGGGACCAGACTTTACTGTTGACCCTGCAACAGAAACTGAGAAATGATCCTGCCCCAAATTTTTCAGAGCTTCTTCTTGAATTAAGAACTGAAGAAGAAAGAAGATCTCTAAAAGTAGACAGAATGCAACGTCACCTTGGAGGGTTTAAAGCAAAACCTCTTGCCCAGTTTCATGGCATTCCAGATCCCACCCCCACAACTAATCAAGACACAGATTTAATGCAGAAATATATAACAGAGACTGAGAATTTAAGGAAACAAGTGGCTGAACTTAAACTACAGCTAACTGAAAAAAGAGCCCAAAGACGAAAGAAACACGAACAGAAACATGCCAGTGCTTCAGAACCTCAACCACCACATTTTACAGAACTGCAAGCACATCAACCTGTACACAGATCAGCTCCAAAAGCGTGGTTTTGTTTTAAATGTGGTGAAAATAACCACATTGCCCGAGAGTGCATCAATGCTCCAAACAAAGACCTTGTTGATAAAAAGAACAAAGAATTAAAGACGAAACAGCAAGAGTGGCAAGCTAAATATGCCCCAGCTTTAAACTGGACAGGGTTTCAGTAGGGGGACGCACTGAGACCTTACCAGAGTTTAGTCCCAATTCGGAGCAAAGTCCAAAGCTAGCACAAGATAACCAAAAAAACAAAAGACTGGAACAAATAGATGACATTACCAACTCCTGTTCAGCATTATCGGAGGAGGCTCTTTTGAGTGCTCTGGTTGGGTCAAAACGTACTGCTAGCTTGACTATTGATGGGGTTCACAGCGTGTGTCTTCTAGATTCTGGCTCCCAGGTAACCACAGTATCAGAGAAGTCCAGCTCATGTTACGGCTATGGGACCAACTAGTTATGAGAGATGAAGTGCTTTACCGGAAAAGACTTCTAAATGGTGTACCATCTTTCCAACTAGTTCTGCCGAGGACTTTTCGAAATGAGGCTTTGGACAGCCTACATGACTGTATGGGACATATGGGTGTAGATCGCACCACAGATCTGGTTCGTGCGCGCTTTTATTGGCCACGCATGCTCACTGACATAAACAACAAAATACACACATGTGAGAGGTGCATCAGACAAAAAGCCAGAGCTGAACACAGTGCTCCTTTGGTGAACATTTGTACCAGCAGACCGCTGGAGCTAGTCTGCATGGACTACCTGTCCTTGGAATCCGATGAAAAAGGGTCAAAAAATATACTCGTAATCACTGACCACTTCACCAAGTACGCAGTGGCAGTACCCACAGTTGACCAAAAAGCAAAAACCGTGGCCAAAGCCTTGTGGAATAATTTTTTTATTCACTACGGCCTGCCGGAGCGTTTGCATAGTGATCAGGGCCGGGATTTTGAGTCCACACTGATCAGAGAGCTATGCAATCTGCTTGGAATAAAAAAAACAAGAACGACTCCTTATCATCCACGTGGCAATCCTGTGGAAAGATTTAACAGGACACTCCTTGCCATGTTGGGCACCTTACAAGAAGAGGATAAGTTAAGGTGGAGAGATTTTGTGCAGCCATTGGTGCATGCCTATAATTGCACAAAAAATGACACGACTGGATACTCACCTTATCAGCTCATGTTTGGAAGACAACCAAACTTACCCATTGACATTGCATTTGGACTCGACAAGCCTACTGGGAGGGGCGAAACACATAGTCAGTATGTAAAAGGCCTCAGAGACAGTTTGACAGAGAGTTACAAAATTGCTATTGAACATAGCGAAAAGACTGCCTCTTACAACAAACAGAGATTTGACAACAAGGTGAGGGAGTCTAAGCTCGAAGTGGGAGATCGTGTGTTAGTGAAAAATGTAGGTCTCCGTGGTAAACACAAGATTTCCAACAGGTGGACTGACACTGTTTACAAAGTGATTAAACAGATAGAAAACCTCCCTGTTTATGTAGTAGCTCCCTTTGATGATGTGGGTCCAGAAAGAGTCTTGCATAGAGACTTGTTACTACCCTGTGGTTTTCTGTCAGTTGCAAAAGAGCAACCTGAGCCCATAACACAAACCCAAACAAGGAAGTCTAAAAGACTGCAGTCAAGTGCGACAAAAAGAGGTGCTGGACATGAAGTTCCAGAGGATTCGCTGCTGGACAGCGAGGATGAAGATGTGGAGTATTATTACTATCCTCCAACAAAGATGGTGACTGATGTTGGAACCCGAAACGATGATGAACAGGACAGAGACATGCAAATTGGATCTGAAGACCAAGTGTTGGACACAAATGAACTTGCCAGTGAGAGAACAGAAACTGACAATACAGAACAGGACGTGACAAACGAACATGTTTCAGTGCCATCACTTAATCCTGAAGCTTCACCATTTGAGCCACAAGAGCCAACAGAGACCATATCAGAAGGGCAGCAGCTCAAGGGTGAGTTAACCCAGTCACCCACACCTCGAATGTCCATCCAACCACCAGACCATGTCATAATAGATATTGGCAACTCTGAAACATCTGAAACTGTTATCCCTATTGGAACGGACAACCATGAAGGGAATGTTGAAGTAAGGAGATCAACTAGAGAAAGAACCCATCCCAAGAGACTCACCTACCCATCCTTAGGAAACCCACTTGTGGTAGTTATGCAGTCTTTACTTGGTGGCTTAGACAACGCACTGCAAATAGCCCTTGAACGTGACTTTTATGCCCCTGTATTTGATGCTTAGGAGATGTTGACATGCAGGGACGCATCCAATTAATGGGGGGGAGGATGTAACCCACATGTATATGTGTGGTACTGTTAGTGGTATTTTATTTCTGTAGGATTTTGTTTTGTTATTTAATGTTCCCAGCAATTTAGTTATATTTTCATTTTGAGTTTTCTTGTCATACCAGAAACCGCCAGCAGGTGGCTTGTGAGTTACACTCTGGTTTAGACAGCAGAAAACTATTAGAAGAAGAAGAAAACCGTAGCTGGCTGTAGCACGTTGTGCGAATTACTGCATGCTATAAGATAAATTCTTGATTAATTCCGGTAACGGTTAAGAGAAAAGAAGATCCGTGACCTGATCCCTGGCAGTAAAACACATTTTTACTGTGATTTTCTCTGGTGAGTGTTGTAACGTGTTTTTGCAACCGAAATTAAGCTAATGCTAACTGGCGTCATAGGCATTACTGCTCATATATTCCGACAAGGAAGAACAGAGAAACGTAAATAAAACCAATCGGAGGAATGTGTGAGATTAAAATGATGATTTTCACTGTATTGCATTTTTTGTTATGTACAAACTAAGAGGTCGGATACAGTGTGATACGTTTGTTTTGCAAGCTTGCCATTAGTTGAATATTATTTTTGTGATAAATGGAATTTATTGCTTCCTGCATACTTTTGAAACTTAATAGTTAATTAAGTTCTATATATATGCAGGTGGGTTTTTTTAGAACCCCATTCAACTTTGAAGACTGTCCAGCTGCATAGCATCGCAGGCCTGGATTGGATTGCTGAGCTCCAGGGTTCAACTCAAGACCTGGGACTGCTGGATCCGCTGCCTACTTTGCACCGGATAAGATAAGATTTTGGATCCAAAGAAACACATGGCCATTTAACAAAGACTTGACTGACTGACTTAAATTACTGAACTAAGAAAACAAAACTTCCAAAGGACGAACTGAACTATAAGGAATCTGAACCAAAAGAAAATACACTGCCTGATAAAAAAGGTGGACACTTTATGTTGGAACAAAAAAAAAACTGTACCGTAATATTCTGTTTCAAGTTGTATTAAATAATCTGTTCATTCTTGATAATATGGTTGTTTGTGCTTATTATCCTCCTTTTTGAACTTAGAAAGATAGACTAACTGTAACTTCAACATTGAAATCTAAGTTTCTCAACTTATCTATTCGTAAGTTACACTAGTTGGTTACAACATTCTGTTGTTCCATAACACCACATAATGCACTTTTAACTGAAATGTATTTCTTTTCACTGTGTTAATTTTTCATTGTGCATCATGTTATTTCATGACGCATTAAAGTGTAAGGTGTATTTTTAACACTAAAATTGTGTTTCCTTCCACTATCATTGTTTTACCACACAGTAAAAGTGCATTCTATCATTGTTTTACCACACAGTAAAATAATGATAGAAGCATACAGAAGCAATGATGCCAAATATGGGAAGCTATCGGTGTGCTCCTTGCACCCTTATAAAAGGCAGAAACTCTAGTTTCAGGGGGGAATTTTATTGGCTTTCTTCTCCTGACTGTTCTTAAAATTTTGGTTCACTTAATTTCTAATTTTGGGCTTGCTTAATCTGTAAATTTGGATTTCTTAAAATCTTTAATCATTTAAGTATGTCTAACAGAGTCTTCACTTATGCATCTCACAGAGGCATATTACAGACAGCCAGCATATTTTGCTGTGTGATAAGCTTACTTCTTCTTAGGTGTAGATGGAAATCAAAGTAATTAATATCAAACATTCGAAACAATAAACTATTTGTACGATACAAAACACTAGATTATATATATATCTGACTTATAGCAAATAAATTTGTTAGTCAAAGAGGATACAGAATCTCTTCTTCGTTTATGCAAACCGATCCTCAACATTGAAGTTCTTTCAGAAATTCACCAAGCTGTGGAGTGTTGCATAAGTATGAAAATTAGGAGGAGGGTGGAAAGCCCAACACCACTGATAAACCCTGCCTGTTTTCAAAATTACTCAGAGACATTTTTAGAATAATGATAACAAGAAAGACTTGATGTTTTTTAAGTAAAAATTGATGCCCCTGCAATGAGCAAACACTGGGGTATTCTCTTAGCGAGTTTTAGGTGAGGTACAATCTGGACACATCTACAGACCATGGCAGGGCAACAGACATTTACAGAACAAACAACCATGCATGCACACACACTCGCTTGTAAGGTCAATTTAGAGAGATCAATTAACCTAACAGTCGTGTTTTTGACTGTAGGGTGAAGCTGGAGTACCTGGAGAGAACCTACACATACACAGTTAGAGCATGTAAGCTGCATGTAGAAGGACCGCAGGCTGGGATTTGAACACAAGTTCTACTTACTGAAAGATGGTAGTCTGCCATCTGCCGTTGTGCATCTCCAGAAGTATGCACTTAAAATATACATTTACTTTTAAGCATAATTTTTTTAGCTTCTTATCTGTCATGTGGACACCCTGTGTCCTCATGGACCCATTGACTTACATGTAAGTGTTTTAAGGGTGACAGTTAAGGGGTTTTAAATAAAACAGTGGGACAGATGGTTAAAAAAAAGTACTCCTTTGCCAATTCTTACATCTGCACTGCCACCACATAACATTTGATAAGTCAACAATACACGCTACAGCAGCCTTTGATTTCAGCCGACACATCTCATTTTGTTAACACTTATCCAAGTAACCTTTAAAGTACCCAAATAGGTAATCGAGGAGTCTAGTGAGACTTATTTGATTTCTGGGCTGGTATTACTGTTACCGAGAGCTGCGGAGTGTTTGATTTATTCCGTGCAGTGATGACAGGACTCACAGCCACAAGCTTGTTTTGTCAGGAGGCTCGAGCACAGCAGTGTTTCTGTTGTTGAGTTCAATAAAATGTAAAAAGTGAAGAAGGTAAGTAAGTTATGAAAACATACCTTTAAAGAAATGCTGAAGCCAGAGTTGTAGTTTTATGTTTTTTGCAGCCTGTGTAAATCTATCAGCCTTGCAGAGAAACATGTGGGTATTAAAAAAATTTTTGGGAGGGTAAAGGTGGGGTGTGGGATGCTTTCCCCCAATGATACATAAGCAGACAGTGGCGGCTTTATGCTTCAGACTGGGGGATATTTAGCCAACGTCAACATGAAATATTATTATTAGGGAAAACCAGTGGGAGTTAGCAAGGACAATGGTGCTTGTGGAGGGCTTGTGGAGGTTAATGACCAATTATATGAATGCCTCACCAAGCATTTTAGGATTTTATAACAGGCATGAAACTGATTTTTATGGTCCAGTATTCAGCATAATTTCTTAGGAAGAGATTATCTATTCACAAAGACTCTGGTGTCCAATGGCAAAACGCCTGGGGAGCCTGACACTGAGAAAGTCTCAGGGATCTGCATTCACTGTCCATTCTTCCTATGTTCAGAATACATTAGGATAATGCCTGCTCTTGGCAGAGTTGCAGTGACACTTAGACTAGATGAAATCAGAAACTTGAAGCAAAGTTTTAAGAAGTTGTCTTCGTAACTCTATAAACAAACCTATACAATTATTGTCTTGTCTATAATTTAGCTAATGCTCAGAATTCAGATTTTTTCCAGGTCAGCCTATATTTGGTTCACCTATCAGGACTAAAACAGTTGTTATTATTTCCATTAATGTCATCAGATGCAATCATCTGAGTGCTCTAACCAGGTCGTTTCACCTGAGATGATGCGTGTGTTGGCAGAATAGGTCAGCTGAGGTTAGGTCTAAGAGAATGATTATACAGGACAGTGGGAGTGGTGTGTTGTGATGTGGTAAGGGATGCAAAATACCAGATAAAGATGGGCCTGTGCATCATGGACTGCTTCATTATGTTGTTTCAGTCTTAAGTTGATCAAATTTGCATGCTATTGTGGCTTATATAATCTGTTTATATAAAAAAGTCTGAATTTTATACATATATATATATTCATTAAATCCAAATATGTAGCATTTTCTTTGTCACTGGATATTTGTCATGTCTCCTTGTTCCACTTGAAACGGCTAATCAATTAGTACAATAAGTGCATTTGGTCCTGAGGGAAAAATATGACAAAGCCAAGCCTTGAGGTCAACCTTTGTGCTTTGTTGGTTTGTCTTCTTACACCTTTCCCTGGTGTTGAAATAAAAAGCCTGACACGCCACTCGGGACTCTGCCTGGAAGGTGGCGAGAAGTGGTTGTATTAACGCAAAGAAGTGGTTGACACTCTTTTTTTTTTTTTCTTTTTTCCAGGAGAGGATTGAGTGTGGCAAGGAGATGATAAGGAGTGTGTGATAGCTTCAGTTTAGGGAGTTACTGGCAGAAATGGCTCTCTCAATCTTGTGCTTGGAGTAATAGTTGGAGTAAACCGGGGAATGCTGATGTAGAGTCATGTACTGAGCTGAAACTTCAACATTTTGTTGTAAATATGTATAGCAGTAATATCTGTTACACAATATAATGTTGTGAAAAGGTCAAAAGGTGATATTATTTTCTGTTTTTGCTATTGCTGTATCTTGAGTGTGCATAAAAACGATGAAAACAAATAAATGAAATACCGTGACTGTCTTGAGCATTTCTGTCTAACAGAAAGAATATATCAATTTAAGAAGAAAAATGTCTGTGCACAAATTTACCAAAAATAGATTTTCCATGACAGATCTGTTTCTTTGTTTGCTACGTACTTACATTAACAAGTTGCCATGTTTTTTCTTTAGCTTTACTTCAACAGGTAAATGACCAGATTTTCCAAAATAAACTTTAAGGTTTTCATTTACAGTGTGGCTTAATTTTCTTTTGACCTTTCTAAAAGAGTCAATGCACACTGAGATTTTTTATCGTTTGCTTTGTGGAGATTCAGTATTGACTGATGAGAACACAATGGAAATTACTTCAGCTGGCATGACTTTTAAAGAAGCATTTTTTTATGCAAAGCATTTTAATGAAATAAATGTCTGTGTTGCAGGTGCGGCTGGTTGTGGAGCTGCTCTGGCCTCTGTTTCTCTTCTTCATACTGGTGGGGGTGAGGTCTACCACTAAGCCAATTCACAAAGGTCAATGTAAGTACAATAGGTTTATCCTGCATATAAAATAGTCAGGCATTTTTGTTTCTTTGAACATTTGTTCTCTAATGAGTGAGATTGTAATTGAAGCTACTTTTTGCTGAGGGAAACATGTCATAAATACATAAATATAAACACTTACTTTCACAGCTCAAACTACAGTACTAGTCCAAAACAAATTGGATGAGAAGTTAAAAAAAATCATCTTTATATGAATGGGTGATAGAAATATAATCGAAGCTCACACATGCAATTCACCAAGTGAAGTCACATGCTGTCAACATCTGGATAGTATGACCAGAGTTGATGAAACATTTTAAAATCAGGAGATCTCATTTAATCGCTAATCGTTACCCTTCAGTAAGACATGGTCAAAGGACATGTGTTCATCTCTTTTTATTTTTTTCCTGTTCAGGCCACTACCCAAACAAAGCCATGCCATCTGCTGGTGTACTGCCCTGGCTTCAAGGAATAATATGTAACATCGACAATCCATGTTTGGACCACCCAACGCCAGGAGAGACACCAGGCCAAGTGAATAACTTCAACAACTCCATGTATGCTTTGGGATTACATTCATTACAGTATTAGTGTGGCTTTTTAATTCAACAATTTGAGATCTCCTATGTCTTTTCAATTTGCTAGAATTGCAGGGATGTTGATTGAGCTGCAGTCTGTGCTGGCAGACAGGTCTGTTCTCAGTAAGACGCAGTTGCTGGCAGATGATGTTGACCAGTGGACTTCAGTACTGTCTAAAGCGGAACCTGGAAAAGGGAATCTGACTGGTAAGCATTGGCGACTGGCCAACAGAGGGCGCAAGGGCGTTGCCCCACCACTGACAACTCTCCACATTAGCTCGAATAAAATATAAAATAATTACCAATAATAAAATAAAATATTTTTAAATATACGTATGTATAATTGTAGTTGTGTCAGATAAATATTTTATAGTTTATGATGAGTAAAATTGTTTCGTTCATCCATGTTCTCCAATTGTTTACGTATTTCCGCCCCAGTGCGCAAAAACATTTGCCCCTCTCGTTAAAAGTTGTACACGCGTAGTAGCTCCTCTTCAATACAAGAGAGACAGGCGCACCTCTCCTACGCCCAGAGCTGAATGCAGCTTGATTTGCATATCACCACCCTCCAGTCATGGGTGCGAAGTCGGGGCTGACGTCACATCCGTCAGTCATAACGTTCGTCTGATTGGCTGTCGAACCGCGGAAATTGAGACGATGGCCAGAAATGCGAAAAGAAGCAAGAGAAAATAATAATAATAATAATAATAATAATAGTAATAATAATAATAATAATAATAATAATAATAATAATAGTAATCATCCAATTAAGTCGCTTAAAACAGGAGAAGCTAGAGGTGAAAGAGCTCGGACCTGATCAGCCGAACATCACAACAAGCCTCGGCTAACTGCATGTAGCGAGGCTAATGCTTTATTCTGCTTCCCCTGCCTCAGTTTTGAGACATCGGTATCTGACCCAGCATGGATCAACACAGTTACGACTGACGGGGTGAGATAGAAGTTACATGTGTAGTGTAGATCTTTAAAATGTTTTTAAGCGTAGAAGAGGCCCTATATAATAAAATAGTCTTCATTTTATAGTTCATATGTGAATTTGCATGTTGCTATTAAATGTATCGCCTCAGTGCATTGGGCATTGGGATTGAAGAAGAATCTTTTCAAAACCGTCCCTGACTTAAACCACAATTTACTTCCCTCAAAGATAGAAGGGCTAAATGTATGTACAAAAAGTAGAACACCACATGGCAGTATAATGTTACGTTATAATGTTACGTTTGTTGTTTTCATTCATGTAAATACACTTGTGTGATACCTCAGTATATGTTTTGATTTGATGAATGGCCATTTTTAGACTAATCCCCACAACTGCTAAACATGATAGGAATGCACAGTTTCAGTGGTTTGGGGTGTTGTTTAATTCTACTAATTTACTATAAATAAATGGTAACTTTCTAATTTTAAAAATATTATTCATCTTATAGCTAGCCTATCTCTGATATTTGGAGGAGAGCAGGTCCTGTGGGTGATGTCAAATTTGGTGTACTCATAATCACACAACAGTGGCACCATGGAAAACAAAAAATATTAAAGAAAGCCAAAATAGCCCTGTCATGGCTTTTATTGAACTACACTCAATCAAGGAAAGTATCCCCTTCACCTGGATGACAAGTTGGAGGATTTGTTAGTCCTCTTTATCCCTTAAAAACAATGGTGTGTGATTATTTATGATGCAATTTGCTATGCAGACTGACAGATCGTTTGTCTTGATAAGCTGCTGTTTTGCATTAGGCTCATTTAGTCTAATGATATTCAGATTTTCATACTGCACCTAATTTGCAAAAAGCCAATAGAGGTAGGGAGGAAGGGAGGGCTGTGCTGCTCAACAAGCGGCCTGTTGGCCATTTGCATTTTGGGGTCGGCGGTTTGTAATATACAAGATTAAATCCATCAAAGATCTAAGCCTGGACATAATTAATGGCACTTGCTGTCTGAGGCGAGAGCACAAAAGATCATTAAGAAGGAAAGGGAATGAAGTGCTATCAAAAAGGCTAAAATGGCAAAGGTGATTGTGTCGTCTGCTCTTTTTTGTTTTGTTTTGACCATGGACTGATTAAGAAGACCCAGGTGGTCATTTGTGCAAAGCATGTTCCGTTTCCTGGCCATCTAAACCTCCTGCAGTCATGAAGAGCATAATAATTGTCATCAGTAGAATTCAGAAGGTGAAAGCTGCGTTTCCAGTTATGTAATTAATTCTAGTCATTCCCACAATACATCTGTCAGAACTGGACCTTTCCCACCCAATCCAGATAATTGACTGTGGTACCCATATTACAATTACAAAAGCTGTAATTGAATTACTTTATGTGGTTCCTTCATCATCAGCTGCAGCACAAGTTGGACCCCCAGGAAGCAGAAAATACGTACAAAAAAGAAAATAGCACGGGGTGTAGGCATGCAGGAATGGGAACCCCTGCTGTGCGGCATCATTGTTTCTTTCAGCGATGAAGTGTAACAATAAGGCGATTTTTGGAAACTGCCTCGACTTTTTGGCACCTAATCAACAGAGAACACTTTGGTAAATGCGTAGCATAAAATTGTCTTCTCGTTCATTCTCATTCAGCTGAGGTGTTCATCCCTCTTGCAAGGGATTTAACTGTAATGAAGAAAGCTTTTTTTTTTTTCTTAAGAAAAGAAAATAGAATAGAATTTGTGTTTCTTTGGCCATTTATTCTGGACCAGTATCCTGTTGAAAGATCCCGTGACGACCTCCTTTTGAGTTTCTTACTGGCCAACAGATATCAATTTAATTTGTCAATATACTGTTGAAGCTTCCTGTAGACGAAAACAGGCCCACAGCATCACAGATCTTTGCTATGCTTCAAAGCGTGCATAAAGTGATTTTCCACATAAACATCATTTGTGTGACATCATAATAACTTGGAATATGCATTGCCGAAAGCTTAAACTCATCTTTGCCAAAACATGTTTGCATTTAAATCCTCAGTAGAGCTTATGTAAACATAGAACAGAAAGTAGTTTAGCACTTTTCAGAAACAACCTGCATGTGAATAGTGTCCAAGGGGTTTTTAAAAACACTTGGTGACCAGAAGACGATGCAATGAATATACTCAATTTAGAAGCTGTTTTTCTTCATGTGTTCCCTCTTTCAGGAACCAGCCCCTTCATTGAAAGGCAAATAATTCACCATTTTAAAATATAAAAAAGTGATTTTGCTTTTGGTGTTTCACCTTCAGCTTTAAAAGCTGCACACTGCATGTTTCAAAATAATATCAAATTTTGTAGTCTTTATTTACCATTGCATTTAAGATAACATCATCGGTATGTAGAGTTGGGATATTGGGTATTCATTGTGACACATGTCATGAGCCTACAGATTAGTTCATTTGTGTTTTCGTTAAGAGGACGCAATCAAAGCTCAGAAGGATAAGCAGAGAGTTGTAAGTATGCTTGTGACCAAGAGTTGAAAAATAGTTTTTGTTTAAGACAAAACATCATATATGCTTTTTTTTCTCGAGTTCAGTTGCATTCCTGTACTGCATGTATAACTATGGCTATACAAAGTGTATCCATAAAACACTGTTTCTCTATATTTCTTTTTAATTAGTGATCCTAAGAAGTATTCTACAAGACAATGAAACCTTCAGCACCCATCTGACAGAGGGTTTGTCAGTTCCACCAGATGTAGTTCAAAGCCTCATGGATGCGAAGATTCAGCTTCTTTCAGTAAGTAGTCCTCTGCCAAGAAAACAGTAAAATTATATTCCCTGGGGTACCCATTGCTTTCATGGTGAGTGTGACCAAAGCAAATTAAAAATGATTATACTTTTTCAAACAGCAAAATGTGCCAAAAAATAACATTTCACAGTCTGTCCTACAAGACAAGCCTCTGTTTTGACACTCAAAGTGCTCTCCGAAGCTAATTTAACAAAGTGCAGCTTCAATTTGCTAAAGGGAAACAAGTTTATCCAAATGTCTCTTGCCTAATTTTTAAATGTGCTTTAAATGTTATCAGATAAACTGGAAATAATAATAAGAATTAAAAAAAAAAAAACTTTTATTGAGAAGAAATGTTAAATTCATAGAACAATGACTAAAACATTGCAGGCTATTTGATGGCCAGAGAGTCTGGACATGTGAAAACTAGCAATATTGTATAAAATGGGTGAGAGGGAATTTTGAGCAGCCAGTCCATGTGCAAGTTAAGAGCATAGAAACTTCTTGTCAGGGTTGTAATAAAAAAAATATTTTTCCTGCATATTGTTTTTATCCATTCATAATAATAGGAAAATGTATTTCTTTTTAAAATTACCCAGAAAGCTACAAAGACTTGCTTTGATACATTTCAGTACGTATTTTTGCTACAGAGTTACCACTAAATGGGAGAATAAACGCCTCCTGTTACCCAAAAGGTTATGAATAGATGCACCATTCCCTCGTGTGTCAACGGTTTGCCAGTGTTGTTGTTTTTTTTTGTTTTTTTCTCAGACGACGGGCATCCCAAGGCCTGACAATGTGAGGAGCATCTTGTGTAAGGGGACAGATCTGGATGACTATGTCCAATTTAGCAGCCAAGCTCAGAGGGAGGCTTTTCAAAATGTCAGCTGCTCCCTCGGTGAACAGCAGCTGATTAAAACCCAGCAAGTCCTTCTACAAAACGTGGACGTGAGGAAAGTGCTTTCAGAGGTAAGTCTCTTCCTCACCAACCTCCACTGAACCAACATATTTCAAAACTTGCCTAACAAACTTTGCTTAGCAAGTTTTGAATACCTTGGTAAAATTAAAAGGAATCTTGAATGATAATAATATTCGTCAAGGGCTTCACACTGATTGGATGTAATAAAACTGGTCATCTTAATGAAAAAAAAAATCCTACTTCGACCTCTGCAACACTGTCTGTTTGGATTAATCAAGGCTGTATTAAAAATAAGAATTTAACGAGAACTGAACTTTTCACAGCTTTCCAAGATGATTTAAGGAGTGGCAATTTTAATAGCTCTAATATATTTTAAGCCTCCTTTTTATAAGACTCAAAAAAACTATTTTGGATTTTTTAATGGAATTGGAATTAAAAGTTAACACAATATTTACTGGAGATGCACAGATTGTGGATTCGCTCTAAGAATTATAATTTAGCAATATATAAGAACAGCATTTAAAACCTGTAGCATCCAGTCAGCCCAAACTCCATAAATCATATAAGATGAAAGTTGGAGGAATCATCATTGATGAGAAAGGATTTACCGAAATACTGTTGCTGTAGTGCAACACTAGGTTGTCTAATTATTTAAAATGTTTTTACACAATCATATTTAAAAATAAAATGCATATCTACATTGACCGTTTTCAAGGGGTTATACTCCATCATTCCGATCACTGGTTATACCTGCATATTGACAAACAGCCAACCTCTAGTTAGTTTTAAGTTTAAAATTCTTTAAGTTGTAAAACTTAAATCATAGCTATCCATATTTTACATGTGGAGTTGACCTATAGAAGTTATGTTCGATCATTGTTTCTTTATGAACAATGATCATAAAGATCATTGTTTATGTTTCTGGCTTATTTTGCACCAGGAAAGACTAAAACTGAATTAGTTTATGTTCATGGCTCCTCGCTTAAAAAAATTGGAGCAAATTTTTGTATGACAGAAAGTGCTCTAAAAAAGTTAAATGTATGTAGATTTTGACTATCATTTGATACATTGGTTAAAAGACTGTCATCATTTTTACCAGAGCGCTGACGTCTTATTTGCATTTGGTTGATTCTCTCCTCGTGTTTTGGTCAGATAAACAGTAAAATTGGCTTTCTTTCACCTCTTCCCAATTTTGCTGTCAGAAAGCATCACAGAAATTGTGACTGAACTGCGTGTGGCCCATTAAACATCTTTTTTTATAGCGCCTGCTTTAAAAGCACTTGTTGGTGCTTGAATTGGATAAACTAATCATATTTAGGCCCATCAACAGACAAAAACCTCAAATTAAAGACATCTGTGTTGTTACATTCGCTGTACTTTCACATATTGCGGTCAGAGACAAAAGAACTGACTAAAAGGTCTTTTCCTAATTTGCTAATTTAGTTTGTTCTTCTGGTCTCTGTTTGCAAGCTCATTTACAGTGTTTTGCAAAATTATTCATACTCTAACATAATTAGATGCTGCAAGGTTACAAGCTAAAAGTTTGTAATTTATGTTTTTATCAGAGACCACAATATAGTACATAACTTTAAAGTGGACAGAAAATGGCACATGACTCTTAAAATACCTTACAAATTAAAATGCATCTGACTTTGACCCTCTGTTATCCTTTACTCCCTAATAAAAATGAGTACTGAGGGAGGTTGGGGACATGGAATCAGACTGAGTCATATTCACTACCAAGACAGTTGGTTGGCCTACAGGAAGCTTTGGAAAACCGTTAAGTGACTCAGGAAGGGAAAAGATGTTGAGTGGTTTGAAGGGGGAACTGTGGTCCTGAACTAAGAATATTGTCGAAGGGAATTGAAGTATCTCCTCAATCAGGTCATCGTGTGTTCTGTGGAGAAGGAGAAGACTTATCAAAATGCGATTTTATCACTATTGCAGAGGTGCCAAGGTGGTTAAAAAGCTCCCCAGTTAGCCAGTTGGCACAGAGGAGTAAGATTTGGCTTGAGACGCTTGAGAGCCTCTGTACACTGTAGGGCTGTCATGGTTGACGCGTCTTTTCAGTGTCACGTGGAGAACTGGGACATCACTGGTAGGGTGACATTCTGGGCTGATAATCCTAATTTTTAAGCAGCAGGACCAAAGTGTATGTTGGAGAGGAAGATCTTACTGACGATTTAACCTTGGACTAAAGAGGAGTCCAAGGTTTTTGTTCTGGCCGTGAAAAAACAGTGGACAAGGTTCATACCACTGCTGAGCAAACACATTCAGAGTTTTTGTATTTTACAATTTCTTTTTGAAATAGATAAGATACAAACTTTATTGTCCATATAAAAGGAATTTTTTTTTACATAATGTGTCAGATGCCTCCCATAAGAACAGCAATCATAACACAACATCATAAACATTTCCACATATTGCATAACAGAAAGCTAAAATGTGATCTGCACTGGTGAGTTCATTTATTCCTCCTCTGGTTTAGGAGTTTGATAGAAAACGGCACAAAAGAGTTTTTTTACTTGTTCGTTCTGCCCCAAGGCATCATGAACCGCTTCCTGGATGGAAAAAGGTCAAACTCACTGCTCAACACATGAGGACATTCTCATCACATTCTGTTCAACGCCAGGTGTAATGTACCATAAACAGACTAACTATGTTAGATGACACACATTTTGGACATCAGTAATTCATTTTGAACCAATTTTCATATTTATCAATGTATTAGTCATTGAATTTTCCATCACTACGGATTGGAAAAGATTTGCAGCTGTAACTGCAGCAAAAGGTCCCTTTAAAAACTGTTGGAATAGGGAGTCTTTTGTAAAAAGAAAATATTAAATTGAGTCATTTTTATTCCATTTCAGTTATGTGCCACATTGTGTTGCTCATTTACATAAAACTCTCGTAAAATACATTGAACTTTGTTGTGATTTTAAGGGCATTTTGTCGAGTGCAGCGTTGATAATGAAACTTCTCTGAATCATATTCTGTCTGATTAATGTAAAAAAATCTCTGAATAGAAAATATTAAGAATTGTCACTGAATACTCTAAGCTAAGCATTGCAAGCAAAAACCCATCTGTACCATAACACTGTAGTAGTAGTGTTATAGGTGTTGATGTATATATGTTTTTTTCACCTGTGAACCTATTCAATATATGCAGTTACATAATAATTACTCATTTAAGCAAATGTTTTCCTAATTTATTTTTAAAATCTGCCTCCTGTTCCTTTGGGGATAATGAAAGCCTGCACTTTTCTTTGACTTTATCTTTGAGAGAAAATATATGGGACAGAAAATCCAATAAATAAGTGATAAGGCAGGAAGTTCGTAGGAGAGAGCTTTTTGAACAATTTAAGCCCACAGGCGTTTTCAGACATAGAAAAAAGAGAGGCCCAGACAAGATATGGTGGAAAAGCTCTTCAGCGCCTCAAGCAGATAGATGGAAAAGAACATCAGTGCCTTCACACTTAAAGCTTGACATTGCTGAGTGATTGTGATAACAACAGCACAAAGAAATAGACAAAGGAAGGAGTCAGAGTCTATAAACTGATCTTGATGTAGATTTTACACCTTTGTGTGTGGAGGAAGTATAAATACGTTGTTCTGAACTATCAGAACATCCTGTTGTATACACAATATTTAAGATATTACATGAGATTGTGATGAGTTGCAATAGTGTTCAAATCCCTTGAATTTTTTCACATTTCACATTAAGTTGCAAAAACAAACATTAGTGCATTTTATTGAGATTTTTTGTGATACATGAACACAAAGTGGACAGATTGTGAGGCAGACGCCCATCTTTCAGTACTGCAATGGGAAAAAATGTTAGTGTCTGTAAGTACAAACGTGGTAGAGCCATAGCCTAAATCAGAGTTTCATAATCTTGGTCCTTAGGGCCCACTGTCCGGCATGCTTTAGGTGTGTCCCAGCTGCTGCACACCTGGCTTAAATGAATGGGTAATTAACAGGCTTCTGCAGCAACTGACCGCATGCTAACGAGGTAATGCAATCATTTGAATCAGGATTGCTGGAGAGGGAAAGCATCTAAAACATGCAGTACAGCGGGCCCTGAGGACCAGAGTTGGGGACAGACACTTGACAGATTTATATTAATACAAAATTCGAAAACCGTCTTATCATTTACCATCCACTTAACAATTATGCGGTACTCTGGGTTGGCCTATCATACAAAACGTTGATCAAACACAGTGAAGTTTGCAGTTGTATTGTGACGAAATCTGGTAAAATCTCAGGGGATATTTTTCTGAGGCACCGTATATCATCCTAATTCTTGCACTAAAACAAAAGCTTGTGAACAGTGAAGTTTACAACCAGAAAGCAATTCTGATTTGTGATGGTACTGACTTAATGTACCTCTTAATTGGACTCCTCGTCCACTGATCATTACCAGGTGATTTAGCGCTGTCTTCTTCAAAATTAGGAGACTCCAGTGAATTCCATTTTAATTTTCTTCTCTCATTAACAATGAAAGTAAATACCCCCTCTATTTAAAAATAAGTCAAGCTTTTATTTGAACAGTGTGTACAAAGTGGTTTATTTATTTTTTTCTCCTAAAAATGGTTTCTCATAAATCTCCTTTGTATATTACCCAGACATGACGTCTATGCTCAACTTTCTTGACCATTGTTCTTTATGCATCCGTATGCTTTGGGAGTTAAACCACCAAAGACGAAGCAAACACTCTTAATAAAGGCTACCGCTGACACTTGATGCATGAATCTGATGGTGGTTAAAAGGGCGTGCCATTTATTTCCCCTGATCGCATTCATATTGTAGGCTTTCAGAATGTCACAGGAACGCTAAGTAGTTCTAATGCCAATCTAATACAATCGTGTTTGAACACCGCTGAGACAAAGGTTATAATTACATCAATTTATGAGTGAACATGAATTAGCCTTCATGTTGACTGTCATATTGTAGTAAAGATGCCACATAACCTTAAAAGCATGTTATTATTGTTGAGGATTGATTTTGTGATGAAAACTTTGCTACAGATCTTTAACATTGAGCACTGAAGATTTGTCTTCTTATCCTCCTCACTGGTGGTGGTAGCAACAAATACTTTCATTTGCCATTCTTGCCCAAATGGACCATACCTCTTTTTCTCCACCTGAGCATGTGCTCTTTCCCATTTTCAACAATAATTGACATATTGTTAGTCATTTTGAATCTATGCTGATATTAATAGCCAATATTTTTTTCCATCTTATTTCTGTTTGTGTTTCTGGAGGAGTAGGGATGGAGGTTGGTCTTGTGGTATTTGTTTGGAGACAGTGATCGTGATGCAGTTCAGGATTAGGGGGTGTTTAACTGAAGCAGAGAGACAGCCGTTTTTAGCGTGTCCAAAGGATAGGGAAACACATCAAATATATATTTATAATATCTGTTATCAGCCATAACAGCGATATTAATATCTGATGACAATATCTGCCCACATTTTCAAATCGGTGCATCTGTAGGTAGTAACCCACCAAGACATTTAGATGCAATCTTATTACCCTCCGTGCACTTTGACATTTAATTTAGAGTAACAAAGAAAAGTGACTGAATAAAATAATTATTCTCTGAAATAAAAGAAGCTACTTTTATATAACTTTTATACAATCCAATTTGAAATGTTTCCAAATGTTGTTAAAAATCTGGTCAGTATATTATGCTACCTTTTAAGGTTGTGAATGAAATATAATAATGGTACTTTTACATAATTTAGGGGAATACACTAAACTACCTGTTATCTTGGTGGTTGTAACAATGCCGTGTTTCTAAAAAAGAAGAAATATGATGCTAGTTTTTGTTGTTATATACTAGTAAAGAAAACTGACAATGTTAAGCATGGCACATTAATAAACATCAAACTGCACATTATAATAATTGGGAAAAATATACAGCAGCTTAATTTTATGTTTTCTAAACACAATTAAAATACTAGACATACTGTTGCACAACTAGATTTTTCAAGGTTTTTGTGCCAGTGAAAATATTTTTTAATCAGGGAAGCATATTAGTGAGTCTGTTTGGCAGAAAATGAGTGTGACCCTGGAAATTTTAATTCAAAAGTTCAGATCGAGCTGGCCCTTCTCCGTCCCCTTAACATGACAAAGAACTGTAATGTTTTGAACTCCCATGGTAAAAGAAAAGAACAAGGGGATGGGAAAGGATGAGGGAACGGATGAAAGGTGGGGTTTTTTCCCCCTTTTTCTTATTCACATTACCACCACTTCAATGTAATTGTACTACAGAAGGTAGTACAATTTATAAAGAGAGGATAGTTTTTTTTCCATTTTCTTTTTTTTAAATACAAATTTGTCTTGTGCATTTCTGTTCAGCACCCCTTTTAATCTTCTGTTCGACCTCATTTCACAATAAATACATCAGCAAGTCATTTGGGGTTTGTTTCTGCTTGCTTGCATGTCTACTGGTGAAATCTCTGGACATGACTGTGACGTTCCAACGACTAGCCAAACCATTCCATTTTAGCTCTGGTTTATTGTCCTGCTGGAAGGCGAAACTCTACCACTGTACAGTTTCAAGTTAGCAGCCTCACACAGCATTAATTCCAGAATTGCGCTGTATTCAGCTCCATCCAGCTAATAGCCTTCTTGTTGCAAATTTTCCTTCATGTACTATGGAACTCTGTGACTCCTCTATAACTACTACAAGACTCTTAGCTGCTTTTCTGAAAAATACTTGCCTTACATGTCCTGTGAGTTGGGGTGAACATCTATGTGTTGGTAGGCTTGCAGTCAAATATCCATTACTTCTAACCTAACCCTACTTTAAGCTTTTCCACAGCACTGTTCTTTAGTCTTCATGATGTTTGTTCTCTAAGGTTCTCTAATAAACCTCTCAGGTCTTCACAGAACAAGCACATTTACAGAGATTAAATTACACACAGGTCCACACTGTATGCTAATTAGATAACTTTTGAAAATAAAAGGTTGGTGTGGACTGAATGCAAATGTAGGGTACTTTTTTTCTCCACAATAAAATCCCTCTTTGTGTTGGTCCATATAAAATCCCCCCAAAAATACAATAAAAGCTTTTTGTGGTTACATTGACAAAGTGTGAACATCTGCAAGTAAAATGTACTTTTTCCTGGCACTGTACAGTTTGGCCAAGTGACATGACTTCTGTAATGTTGCTGATAATTTTACTGTCAATATTTGCATTGTGGCTAATTTCTCTGTTTCAATTATTCCTCAAGATTCCTTCAGCTGCGGACCTGAATCCAGTGGACACAGAGGCACTAATGAGAAAAACCAGTGCAGATGCACTGCCATTGATCGAGAATGTTAGTGTTAATTATCCTCACTCTAAATAAGAATCTAAATATCCTCTAGATGATAGGAATGTTATGTAGAAATAGTTTTTCTCCTTCTCTTTTTTCCTCAACCAGGCGGTCAGGCTGCGGAACTCCATGAACTTTAAGGCAACAGAGTCCCTGGATTTCCGGGAGGACATGTTTGGAAGCGTCAACATGCTGCTCTGTGGGAAGCAGCCTAACTACAACTTCACCAAGATGACCTTCGGTTTTCCTTCACCTACACAGATGGCTAACAATATGTCAACTTCCAGCATGGGCAACAGTTCCGGTAGGTGCCGTAGGGATGTAATTTCTTTGCGACATGCGGTCGCACAGATCCTGTTTTCCAGCTGTAGGTCTGCACTAAATTTGATAGCATCCAGCAAAAGTAGGGGGAAAAAACAGAAACCTGTGATGCTTAATGCGGGATGTCACAGGGATTGATTTGTGGTAATTTTACTGCCCCACATTGCTTTTCATTGTGCTGCATTCTGAAAGTAGGAAATTGCTGGGAATTACACAGGATTATCATGGGTGGCAGAATATCCCTGAGTGTTCATAAAGCCTCCGTTTTATCTTTTTTGTATGAGAATCTGAGGCAATTTTGGTTGAAAATTGTTGAAAAAAATCCGAATTTAATTATGCCGTACACCAGAAATGGACAATTTATCATGTTAGGGGAGCTGTTGAAGAGACAAACACTCAAAGTAATTATATTTCACCAATTACACAGTTCAGACAGATTGGAGGAAACCTCATGCATTTCCTGTTTGCTGGTGGGGAAGAGAAGATAAATTAGCAGAGCATGGTCGTGCAGTGCTGCCAGCTGTGCAGGTTGCACAGGATGCGGCCACTTACGCACATCCAGAAGCAGGCACCTGTGACACAGTTGGCCCTTGTGCTGGAGCTCGGAAACCGGGCTTGATTAGCGATGCATCCTTGCAGGTTGAGTCTGCAGCCGGCATTTGCCTTAACCAATCAAATCAGCTCTTTTCATTCCATTTAAAAGCTGTTTGGTCTCTGAACCGACATAATGATGTTTCGTTAATGCAAAGAAAATTCCACATCAGATTCACCCAAGTGGGAGTGAATGTTTGGATGGACCAGAACCACATGGTGCACATACGTATATAGCATGCTAAAATTGGACACCTGGCTTTCAAAACTTCCCACAGAGGACAGATGATCCACAAATAGTCTTGATGAAGATTTGAGTCTGAATTAGAATTTTGTGGTATTTAGAAACTACAATGCTACCATGGCAGCCATGTTCTTTAACTAATTGGTAATTATAGTGCTGGGTCCAACTGTTATCGGGATTTCTGTGAAGATGGCTGAGTTCGCCTACAAGTGGTTCCCTGGACAGTTTTGATTTTTGTTTAAAGAGGGTCTGGTGGTTTGGTGTGACCTTTCAATCATTGCTGCCTGAAAAAGGTGAGTTTTCATTTGTGAGTGAAACTAGTGGCTGGTTAGAAGGATGACGGTTCCAAAGCAGATTTATGGCACTTTAAACATTGACAGTCTTGAATATTTCATGATATTTACAATGCCACCACTTTTCCATGACATGTTTATTTACTTTCATTAACATAATGTACCACATTGCCCTCAGATGTCCAGGAATAGTGCTGTTATACAGAAATTGGCCAGAAGGGTGTTTTGCTTGGCCACAAACTGTACAATTAAAAAACTTTTGTAATAAAAAACATACATTTTCAACACACAATTTCATAAAATTAGGTTTTAATAAAGTGAGGCAAGAAAAGCTATTGGTTCAGCTTGGCGAACAGTCGGATCACTGATGTCAGAGGGGTTGTTTGGACTGACGCTATACTGGGGCTTTTCCCCTGAGAAATTTAAATCAAATGGAAGAATCATTTTGACCAGCCAGAATGATGGGCGTCGTGATGGATGCTAGCATGAATGCCAAAAAGATGATTATCTTCAGAATGTAAACTGATTCAAATCTGTTTTTACAGCATATTCTGCTGATGCTGCCTTAGTTAAGTGAAAACCCAACAGTAGTCATACAAATAACATGAAATGTAATCCAGATGCCTGAAGGACATCCTTCCAACCAATTATACGCAATATAATCGTCATGAGAATGTCAAGCCATCATACTGCTTAGGAGTGAGACAGATTGTGTCCCGGTTATGAATCAATCCTAGAGCAAACATAAAAGTTAGTTAAAATTAGTTATTCACAGTCTTATAGTGGTAAGGGCAGAATTGCCACTCACCTAAGCCTTCCCACAGATTTTCTATATATTAGGTGTACATCTTTTAGATATTTGTCTCCCATATTGATTATTCACCGCAGTGCAGGAATCCATCAATATTGTAAAGTTAAGACTTCCCCCACACTGCTGGGTGCCTAGTTGAAGTGTGAAGCTGCTGATTAGAGAGTTATTCCAAGTAGTAACACAGAAAACTGGTTCATTTACACAAGTTAGAAGAAACTGGAACACTTCCTGCAAAATCACATAAGTGTACTCATGCTTGATTGATTTAATTAGTAAAAGCTGAAATGTAGATTATATAAACAGTTGTGCATCAGCCTTTGATCTAACCTGGAGCTCCCATTGCAGTAAAGCTTGTGTTTGATGTCTGAATTATTAGTGTAAAGGTTGAGGACTCTATCAAGGTGAAATGGGCGCACTGGGTATGCATGCAAGGATTTTTGTTTCTCATGTCTATGGAGCAATTTGTTAATGACAAAAGGAAGTAAAGTGCAAATAAGGTACATCCAGGTTCTGCAAAAATAATTTAAAAATAATTAAAGTTCATTTAACATATCTGCTTCTGTTGAAGGTAACAAATACAATGGGCTGCTCATTTTGAGACTGGGTTGCTAAAAGTCCTGATTTTTATTTATTTATCTCTAAATTTATTGCTATTTTTATTTATTTATTTTCTTTTATTTATTTATTTTTCTTAATTCCAGAGAAACAAATGTAAAATTTGGCCAGTCTTTGTAGTTTCACCAACAGACTTCTTTAGTTTTACCTTTTATTTGCTGTTATGAAAATTTTTTAGAACCTAGTTTGTCAAAAGATTAAAATTTGTGAACTGCTTTTGAAAAACATGTCAGAATTCTCAGAAGGATGAGAGATTTTCAGTATGCAGTTGTGTTTATTTATTTTGTTTTGGTTAAAATCAGCGCTTGCCCTTGTCCTACTGATAATTTTTAAAATTGTTTTTAAGAAAAAAACCCCCAACAAAACTAAACAAAAACAATGTATTCATAAAAGCACAACTCCAGGTTACGGTGTGATGTGTTTGTGGGGAGCTTAAAGAATAACTGAATGAGCTTGTACCATAAACGCTCTGAGCCTTAGATGTGCAGTGAAACATCTTGTAGCCCTGTGCTCATTAGAGACCCCACAGTCCTGTTTCATTAAATGCTTGCTCTTTGGAGAAAACTGCACAAAATTAGATTTTAATAAGAAGCTGCTATTCCTTGGGAATAAAGTTACTCTGCGGAGTGAAACTGCATGCTCATGCCAGTGTAAATTAGCGAAGACAGCGTACCCTACTTACATAATAAGCAGTAACATCTCAGTTAGCATGCTAATGGCTTTTTCAGATCTGCTGTAGCATTTCATTGTGTTGGTCTATGTAAATGGTCCTGGGATATGCAGTATGTCTGCATAATGGCCAATTATGCCTCTTGTGTAAGTCTAAAAGTACTCTCAGAGGACCAGGGAAACAGAGGCCAGATCTTGGGTTTTTGCTAATGAACCAGCAAAATCTCTTTATTGGTTAACTTTGGACAATAACCTTTGCATTGCTTATGTAAGGGAAATTGAACTATATTTCATAGAAATATTGTACTGGTTGTTTTTTCAACTACTTATTCAATGGTGGCTCACTTCAAAATCTGAAAAACTAAATTTGTTTCACATTCTGGATGAGCAATGTTTGTTTTTCATCCACATTTGAGGATTTTCATAAAATAACCACATCCCATTTGGTGTCCAGGCGTCAGTAGGTTATTCCAAAACTTTCATTTTGTTTGTATATATTTATATTTTTTTGGAGGAGAATTAATGGATTTGATTAATTATGGAAGGTCATCCATGACTTTTGGGAGGAAAGCAGCCTTGGGCTAGCATGCTTGAATATTTATATGATTCTGTGCTAGCTTTACAACTGATTTAACAAGATGCAATCCTTCTGGAAATGTTATTTTTCACTTGTCAGTTCACTCAATATTTTTCCAAAGGTCTTAGGGATCATCAAGGTGTTTTTTTTTATTATTACTTTTTCATGTTTCATGTTTTCTCTATTTGTGAACAGAGTCTCTCTGTGGTTCATTTGAGTGCTAAAACCTTATAAATGAGCTTTAGCACTCTCTAGAAACTTGCAATCATTTGGCCGCCTTCATGTTATCAAACAGGTTCCATGTATGTGATCTCAAAGGTTGAGGTAAAGCTCAACCATACCTTAAAAAAATGTTTTAATTTGTTTTGGTTTTTTTTTGCATTCGTCTAAGTCTGCATATATTCTGTCTCTAAGCAAATGAAATAATCTGAAAACAGCATTTTCTATTTTCCCCGGTTATCATTGTCTGATATTTGAATTGGCTGGATTTCAATCTTTCAAGTGTAACCAAATAGGAAAAACAAGATGGATTACTGAAGTGAGCAAACGCTTTTTAAAAGCATTGTATAAACATAATTTCAATGCTTATACGATGATGTTTTGAGGTCGGCTATCAAACAAGAAAATATATGTGCTGTTTGTGCAGTCTTTCGTGTGTTTCGTAGTTATTTTCTCAATATCTCAGTGCATTATGCTGGCAGACTGCTTGCAGAAAGACTTGGTTGACCATAAATACACGCAGAGGCTTGGAACCTGTAAACAAGAATGACACGGACACATATATTTCTCCGTCTTTTAAATTAAATGCATGACAAATCACAACTTCGTAAACTATTACACCATAAAATGTTTTTGTGTAACAGCTGGAGCTCACTGAGGAGTCCAACGGGCAGCTGTTGTTTATGTAAAATGTCTGTTACATCACGGCTTAGCTAATCATCACGCCAACATTTTTGTTTTACTTCCTTTTAAAATACTATGCTGTACATTTAGTTTCATTTTAATAGTATCTTTTGTTATCTTTGACATTTTTGTTGAACAATTTACTTTAAAAATGACCTACTCCAACAAAATTCTAACTTAATTTATTGCATCACAGTCCTGTCTGTGCACATCAGAGGTTGTTAAACTTCTTGTTCAAAGGTCCAAATACAAAAAGCAAATGGAAGCCAATACATATGGTTAGAAAGACAAATATAGTTAGAAATATAAATGTGCGTGTGTGTGTGTGTGAATGAGTTTGACAGCACTGTTTCACAGAGGTTCTGAATTGAACCCCTCTCTAGGGTACAACTCAAATTGATTAAATTTGCCAGGTAAGTTGAGGGGCTGGCTTAAGGCTCCAAGCAATTATTTTTCTGTGGCTAAGGCTAGTGTATAGACCAGCTTGTTGTTTTGTCTTGTTTCAGTGTCTGTTCAGTAATAAACTAAGCTTCTGTTGTCAAAAAAAAAACCCACAGAGAATTGGAGAATATGTCACCTCTGTAATCTGATGCTCCCTTCAGCACAGAAAATATACAAAAATGATTTATCTTTCCCAAGACACAAAGGTGATTCATATTAAGCTGCAAAGCATTTGTCACTGTCACCTTTATTCTCACTTTATTGTTGAGAAACGCTGCCTCTCACTTTGATTATCAGAATACATTTATGAAGTCAGGAACAAAACTGTACATGCTTTTTTTATTTAGTCCATTTGTCAATTGCTCGCAAATTTATTAAAGCACTTTCCAATGTCAAATCCAAGAATAACAGTGAGTATTTAAATGGGGTTTTTAAATATCTAATGTCGGGAAGGAGATGATGTGGAGAAGCAGTTTGTTACAAAATTGAGGAGCAGACCCAACAAAGGCCCGATTTCCCCTTTGCTGTGATGTTTTTGATATATCAAAATCGGTATTGTCAGGTTAGGCGTTTTAAAAGATCGGCGATCAGCCAGAAAACTGCAAAAATAAGAGACATTTTTGTTCGAGCTGCGTCTTTAAAATGATGTTCAAAATAGCAGGCATACAAAATAAAATTCACAAAAATAATTTATGCATTTAAAAGAAATTATGTGAAATAATAATAAAAAAAACCACTAATGATGTGCAATGGTGATGTGTAAGGACAGAGATTACAAAATATCTTTTCAATATATTTTCAGATTTAGAAAGATTCAAATGATTCATTCTATTCATTGCCTAATACAAATGGTGAGGAAAAAAGTTGATCATTTGTTTTCATCATTTTTCTTCTCATCAATATACTTTTGTAATAAATATACACATTTACCCTGATGTGGAAAAAATAGGGTTAGATAAATAAATGACTAACATTTTAATCACACGTACTTCATTAGATATTTTGTTTAATGGTGGGAGTTGTAAACACATTTTTTACTCCAGCCTATGAAATCACTGCCTTAAAGCTAAATTTTAACTTCTCTTAAATGCCCAAATTTCACATTTGTTTTGTGAAACATAAAGCGCATCTGTTTCTGTCCCATCATAAACAGAACAGCTGGCCAAGTTTAGCTACACAGCAGTCTATTAAACAAAATAAGTGCAGATTTTACACAAAAGAAAAACAAGCCCTGCAGCTTTGTGGGCTGAGACAATAAGTAAATAAAGAGAAGAAGCAATGCATGTGTTCTGTCAACTTGGATTCCGTTATTAAAATGCTTGACATTCAAGTCAAAATAAACATGGTTGGAGAAATCTCTATTTTAATTGCTCATTAAAAATGAAAACCTAAGTGAATTTTGAAGTTAAGTGGTGAGATTCTTCGAGCGTCAACATTATAGACCAAGACTTGTTTTTTTGCCATATTCTGAAATGATAAATGGGAAATTGAGTTCATGAAAATGCTGGATAATTTCAATTCGGCTGTGATTGTTTCATATTTCGGATACTGATATTTTTTTTCTATCGGCACAGAAATTGCCATGCACTGTAGACTCTTAAATCTGCATCCATAAGTGTAAAGGAGTAGATTGTATTGTCAACATCAGAAAGGACTGTGATAGTTTATACAGTTTAAAGAGAATTTGACAATACTAGATGAGGAAATGAACAATATGTCCAGCTCATGAGAGAAGACATAGGGCGATTTTTTTAATTTTGTTTTTATTTTTTTTAATCACTGTTTCTCTCCATGTGAGTCTCTTCAGGTTGAAATGCTGTTAGTCTTACACCAGATGTGATGCAGACCTTCCAGAAAGTTAATTTTTTTTTCTCTATAATTCCTCTGACTCATTTTCTCTGTTGTGAGGCGGATTAGCATTTGAAATGTTCAAAGGGATGCCATTTCTGTCCAGTCTTTTTTTTTTTTTAAATCACTGTGTTATGAATGCTGGGCATAGTTGTGGGAAAAAAAGGCCCCTGTGCCGTAGATGTTCTAGATAAGTAATGGAGCAGTTTTGGTAGGCTACCCACACTGCATCCATAAGTGTAAAGGAGTAGATTGCCCCATGTTTTCTCCAAAAATATCTTTGCAACCCTTTATTAGCTCATAGCTGTTATTGATTTTGTTTCTCTTCAGTGCTTGAGATTCTTTAGATCAGGGCATGAAGTGTTGCTTTTTAAGATCTTTTGTCCAAGTTTAATTTGAGAGGTTCTTTTTAAGGGTTAGATTTATTTCAGTGATCATGATCAAAAACATTAATATCAACAAATTGCATCACATTTGCATATTACATTTTATTTTTCCATCAAAAGCAGTTGGTAGAAGTATAAACTTACTGCACATATTCTTAACCCAGTCAACTACTGCTGAATTACTTACAAAGGTTATCATTTCAAAACAATATTCAGTCATGTCAAAAATAACATAGAAACAAGAGTTTAAATATTGCAAAACAGAAACGAATCTTCAACTGCAATATTTTGAATATCTCTCAGTGTTTACTCTCCAATATTAAACGGCAGTTTAAATGATTCAATGGTTCTACAAGTCTGCTAGTAAAGGACCTGGAGTGAAACTGAGTCAAAATTATGGTCAGTGCCTGTTAGTGATTTAAATAATGCAATTCTACTTTCACAAATAGGTTTTTTGGACAGATTTGTTGTTTACGCTTAATAGACTGACTACGTGTGATAGGGAAAAACAGACAAAATATTCTTGACTGAATAAATGTTTTCATCTGGCCCTAATCTATGAGAAGCTTGCTTTTTCTTTTACTTCCGTCAGTATGAATCCTGGAATTGTCTTCAGAGACATTGACAGGACAATCTATACCTATGGAAGTAGTGAAATCAGAAGTTTATTGTCTGTGTCTCGTCACCTACAGTGTAAAAGTTCTTACTGGCAGAATGCAGCTGCATTCAGTCAAACCCTGACATGTCTCAATATTCCAGCGGCTGGTGAGACATGTCAGGATTGCTAATGTGTTTTTTTTATTTTTTATTTCTTATTATTTTGTGAAACACCATAAGCTTATAAAGGATGTTTTGTAAAATGGAGTTAGTTTTGCAATCAAACCAAACCGCGTGTTGAACAGACGGTTGCTGAGCTAAACGTAATGCACACTGCTCATTTCTCAAGTGTTAGGATTGCAGAAAGTGCCATCACTGCAGCGTGCGAAGAGAACAGGTGGCCGGACCCAACCTAAAGGGAGGCCATTAGCCATGTGTGCACTGACCTCCCTGGAGCACCAGGGAAAGATGACCACCAGGCAGAAGGGCTAACATTTAATTGCACTGAAAATGGCCTATAAACTACCTCTGATGGGAGACATGGCTGCCCTGGTGAAATGAGAGGAGAGAGCTTTGAGGCACTGAAGTCTTGACGGTGAAAAAAACAATAATTAGATGCGGCAGGAAAAAGCAATGATGCACTGACAGGAGTCGGAAGAACGGGGAGAGCCAGACGGTCCTATTGAATGGCAGATGATGCACCACATTGATCAGTTGCTTGATAAAGTACCGCACTTTAAGAACGACTCATTCAGATTCAAACAAGCAAAATTAAAGTTAAAGAACAAGCCTTCAATGTGCTCCAGGTGCTTTTGCTCACAGCACAGACCTCATGTAACTTACAGCACTCTCGCAACGTAGCAATATTCAGGTTGGCAGACAAGTTAAATTAATAATGATCTTGATGCTTCTGTGCTTATTGATTCTTCTTTTATTTATTTATTTTTTGTTTTGTACTTGGTTGTTTTTCGGTATGTAGTCAGGTGTGGACCCTTGACTTGTGTTTATTTCAGCCTGTCAGTGTTTTTCAGTGAAAAAACATGATAAACATATCCTCTCTGCAACTTTTTTTCCCCCAAAGCTGTTGTAGTTATAACTGAATCAGTGTCCATTTAATTGAGCTATTTTATTCACAACTGAAATGTCCATTGATCGTTTTACTAATAAGATCACATTGAATCCTCCAAGTATGGTAAACAACCACTTACTCTCCAAAAAACAAAAATAAATGCTAAGGCCATTCTACAAATGTTGTACTTAAAATCACCAGAAACGTACTTCCATTGAATTGTTGGTTTATGTTGATGTTTGAGATGTTTGTCATTGATGTTCATTGTTTTCATCATTTTCTCATTGCATCCTGAGTAATTAAGTAAATAGTGTAGTGGAAAAATTAACTAAAATCAATTAAGTGACCTCATGCATGAATATTGAGTTTGGTAAAGCTTGAGTGGTATTATGTTGTGCAAGTATTAATTGTTTTGCCACCTCTCTTAGTTAAAAGGTTAAAAGGAAAAAGGTTAATTAGATGGAAACTTTGAACCAAGTTTTCCCAACCATCTAAAGCTCACTTGATTCTGATCTTTAAAATAGCAGTTGTATTATTCTTCCAACAATGTGTGGTAAAAGGCCAAGTACTCAAAACCACTTCAAAATTAAGTGCTCAAAACTTCATTTTGAGCACTTCATTAGCCTACCCTAACCCTTAACCCTAATCCTATCTCTTCATTTACCCTAACTTTCATAATTTCTTTTGTTTCAAAGTACCTGTAAAAGTTTAGGAAAGAAATCAACTACATCTACAAAGCCAGTGTCTGTAACTCAGTGGTTCCCAAAGATTTTTTGGGCCCCCCCTATGGATTGCAATAAAATTCCCCCCAAAATAGAAAAAAAAAATCAACTGGGCATACACATCATCCAACCAGGCATAAACCTATATACATATTTTGTTTTCAAACTCCACTGAAGTTCATTTCACACTTCAGGTTGCAACAAAACACACTACAAACCATCTTTACAGTGAAACACGCTTGTGTAACTGTTTTTTTCTTTTTCTTTTTTTCATTCATCCATACCGCTTCCCGCGCCCCCCTGCAATGGCACTGCGCCCCCCACCCCCTAGGGGGCGCACCCCACACTTTGGGAACCATTGCTGTAACTGATTGGAAAATGAACAACTCCTTAATCAAGGCTACAGTTTATATAAAGACATCTGTGCTGAAGTGCTCTGATTGGATCGATAGTTTCCCCATGTTGAAAATCTTTCTTTCTTGTCATGCTCTTTAAAGCAATTTGATGTGTTTTCTCTTCCTCACACTTCTTAAAGTTAACTGCTGCTGCAAAGGAGATTCTCAAACGGCATATCTGTAAGTTAAACACAAGATTGGGTTCGTTGTTCCCATAAATGTAACTGTCATTGGACCAATATTTGCCCATGGGACTCGAGATGCAGCTACTTTTTTCTTATTATTTCCAAGTCATATTTCGTCAGCAACAGAATGGCGAGACAACAACACTATTGTATATTTGTTTAGGTCATCAAACAAATATACAATAATCATATTATATATTTGATATCTAACTTTGATGAAAGTTAGAAATCAAGTTTTGCACTAATGAAGGGATAATTTATGTGATTTTGCTTGAACAAACATTTATGGTTGAATGTCCTTCATGTAATACTAAATAGGGCTCCACAAACTTCACAAATTCGAAGGATGCTTGTGCGAAAGGACAAGCAATGTCTTTTGTCGTCTTAGGTACATCAGAAAAAATGTTCTCTCTCTCTCACCCAGTTGGCCTAAAAATTCATAATTTAGGAAGGAGTCATTTATCTTTTCACATAGCTAGGCTGGTTTGGACAGCTGTTTTAATTTTAACCTGCTCTTTGTATTTACCCTGAGTCTTTAATACTGAAATTTAATTCAAGATTTTATTTAAATAGGCCTCAGGTTTATGCCAACTCTTAACACTAGATAGTTCTAATTAGTAGTTGTTGGTTTGTTAAAATCAGACTTCTCTTGGCATTGAAGAAGCTTTTTTTTTTGGATAATATTTGTGATAAGGAAGAAAATTCAAAATCTGGAAAACATTCATGCAGGATGAAATTTTTTTTTCATAAGGATTGCGTATCAAACTAAAAATGCACGGTGTATGTTCATAAATTATTTCTGAAAAGAAGAGAATTAAATGCTCACAAATGCAAGACAGCTACTACATGTTGAACTCCTGTTTGTCAATGTTCTCTTGGCCTTTGATTTGACTTTCCCAAACTTCTCCGCTCACCTCCTGTCTTCCGCAGATGCCTTTTGTCAGATTCTTGTCGACACCCTGGAGGGCACACCTGGTCTGCGCTACATTTGGAGCACCTTCAAGCCATTATTGCAAGGGAAGATCCTCTACGCACCTGATACACCTGCTGCTCGCCTCCTGCTGAAGGAAGTAGGTTCAGAACAAAAAGAGAGAGAGAAAAAAAAAAACATATTATGTTGTTGGTTTTATCCCTCCTGCAGATGCAGGCGGCATTTTATATAGCTGGAAATCAGTTTTATTTGGAGCATATATATTCAAATATATTGTTTGGTGCATAATTAATTCTAACTAGAGGATGCTTTCAATTTGTATAAAGCCTGGATGTCACACTTTACAAATGGGGATGAAGAAAAAAATATCTAATTTGTAGACTTGAGGCCTTTTTAATGAATGTTTTATCATTTCATGACACGATTTTCTCCAAGAGATCAGCATAATTTGAGGCGAAACAAACTCAATGTGAAGGGTGAATTTTCCATAGCCATTGTATAATGAGGGCGTGCAAAACCTGCCAGCTTCACAGCCACAGGCCCGGTGCTCTACTCAAGCCGACCCTTTTCACACCACACACTAAATGCTTACAAGTCAGTGTTATAGAGCAAAAAGAAGAATTTACTTTCACCCCCCAGGGACTTTGGGGGTCAGAAGCAGGATAAGAAGTGGTTGTGGAAAGAGGTTTTAGTAGAGTTGCGATGTAATGAGTTCCTCCTGAGAGTGAAATTGTAGAGCACTTTAATGTATGTGTTCTCCTAACATGAACATAAGTCTTTGTGCCTCCCATTGAGAGGAAGGAAGAGTGAGTTGGAGTTTTTTTTTGCTAAACATTGTTTGTTTTTTGTGTTGTTTTTTTTTTTTTTTTGGTGTGTTTTGTTTTTTGTTCCAGGCAAACAGCACTTTCAACTCTCTCGCCATGTTAAAGGAGCTGGCAGATTCTTGGAATGAACTTGGCCCACGTGTCTGGGATTTTCTGCAGAATAGCCCTCAAGTCAACACGTTGCGGGTGAGGCTCAACGAAGCAGATCCACACCAAATTACCGCTGTTCTGTTTTTTTTTTTTTTTTTCATTTCGCTTAGGTTATCTGAAAGGTTTTCTAAGTAGTTTCAAGGTGAAAGAGAAAAAAAAGTGTAAGTTTTTGACACGATAAAAAAAGTTTTGGTTTTCTGTGTTGCCTCTTGTATAGGCACAAGTTGATTAATTATGCATTTATCTATTTATCGTGTATACCTGCTTGTCGCTGTAAGGTGCCTGTCTCCACCAGTCATTGCTAGTCCAGCAAAACAGAGAAGAACACAGGACAAACAACCGTGCACACACAAACTAATACTTACCTACAGAGAAATAACAGCCATTATTATTTTAAAGTAGTTCAGATCTTTGTAAATTTGCTAGATTGATTTACCAACAGATATGCTGACCTATAAGTTGTTGTTACTAGATTTAGAACAATTGCACCCCTAAAAAATTTACTTGTGCTCATAATTGTTGAAACTATAAATCTGTAGTTTTTTTATATGCCAAATCACAAGATGTCTTCTTTTAAAGGACGAGAGTATTCAGGCTGTTTCTTCCTGGGGCCAGGAAGCACAATGCCTGACAGCTGACTGAAGAAGCAGCTGTGTAGAATGAGAGTAACTACTGTAAGGTTCATTAGGCAGGATGAAACTAAGCACCGTTTCTGGTATCTCATTAAAAAGGAGCTGCATGAAGTAAACTTTTAGATGTTCTACAAGTGTCTTAGTCTGTTGTAAACCTTAAAGCTGAACATCTATCCACACCAAATTGCAGTCTGTGGATGCCTGAAGCAGACAGTTTTAAATGACCAATTTACACTTTCTACTTTTGTCTGCAATGGGTTGTCTTGGCATTTAGTCCTGAGTCAAATGACAGAGGAAAATTACCAAGCAGTTGCTTGCTTCAGCAGTGACATAAAAATGGATGCACATAGGCCTGTGCCCTGCTTTGTTTTATTTTTTTCTCTCCACACATTCACAGTCCAGGGTCTCACATGAGGCCGAGTCTGACACTAACAACAACAACCCAGGGATCAAAAGATGAGCAGGATCAATTTTAGCAGCCTGCACTGCACTGTCTACAGCTCGCTCTCTCCTGTAGGCCCTACTCCTGCAGTTCAGTCAAAAATAATGAACAAATTGTCTCTGAAAATTGTTCTTATCAGCAGTTGTGCTTCACTCCAGCCCAAGGGATGAAATTCTTTCGGTCTTAAAAAGTATAAAGGCTGTCCTTTGAGAGGAAATAGGAATTACTTAACATACATCGTCAGTCAGAAGATTGCATAAACTCAACATTGGCATAAATTAGGTAATTAAGTGTTTTACTGACCCATTTAAATCATTATTTTTGCAGAAACAAAAACCACAAGAATGGGGTGCACAAGTTTGAATTAATTGTAGACTGTAGAATGTACACATGGTCAAATTATATGCAGGCTGATAGTTATATACAGGGGATCCTGTATTTGTGAGGGTTAGGATCCACGGCTGCCTGCAGAGGTCTTTAAACCCCCTCAAAAATGCTTATAACTGCCTATTTTAGTCACTCAAACACAAAATATTGGGGATTGTTTTGGCACAGAAACTAACATCTACAGTATCAAAAATCAATCAATCAAATTTTATTTGTATAGCACATTTCAGCAGCAAGGCATGTCAAAGTGCTTTACATAATAACAAACACAAAAAACACAAAGTCATGCAACATAGAATCAACAATCAAAACATTACATTAAGTCAAGTGCCGTCATTAAATTTGTAATTGATTATGTTTCAAATGCAACTCTAAACAGGTGGGTTTTTAGTCGAGATTTAAAGGAAGTCAAAGTTTCAGCTGTTTTACAGTTTTCTGGAAGTTTGTTCCGAATTTGTGGTGCATAGAAGCTGAATGCTGCTTCTCTTTGTTTGGTTCTGGTTCTGGAGATGCAGAGCAGACCAGAACCAGAAGACCCGAGGGGTCTGGAAGGTTGATACAACAGCAGATCTTTAATGTATTGTGGTGCTAAGCCGTTCAGTGATTTATAAACTAACAACAGTATTTTAAAGTCTATTCTTTGAGCTACAGGGAGCCAGTGTAGGGACTTTAAAACTGGTGTTATGTCCTGGTTTTAGTGAGAACGCGAGCAGCAGCGTTCTAGATCAGCTGCAGCTGTTTGATTGATTTGTTGAACAGACCTGTGAAGACGCTGTTGCAGTAATTAATGCGACAAAAGATAAATGCATGGATGAGTTTTTCTAGATCTCGCTGAGACATAAGTCCTCTAATCCTACAGTACTACAACTTCCATTTTTTTCCACTCTGAGTTGCATCCAATCCGTAGCAAGGAAAATGAATAGTGGTGATAGATTGGCTGAATTGTGAACATTATTCTCATTAAAAGCATCAACGTTTATGTTGGCACTGCAACATCAAAACTTTTTCTTTTTTTTTATTAAAGTAGCAAAGGAAAAACCACTAAAATTATGCAGTTGTTACAAGGATTGGCATATTTTTCTGTAAAAAAATAAACTAAAATAAGAGGTGGGAGAATGAAGCTGCAGGTGAACATATACATGCTGTGTGCATCAATTTGCAGCACCTTCTGTTGGGTACGAAAACCGAGGGAGAAAAGTAATTATGGATAAGTGCAGGATAATTCTCATCCTGGCGGAGGGGATTATCCAGCAGAAATAAAGGTTGCAGACTCTTCGCCACCACTTCTCTTTCCTCCTCCTCTCTTGCTCTTTGTTTGCCTCTCGCTGTATTTCCTTGACACTGACATTACTCCGGTGTCACTCCAAATGAGCTTATAGGCAGCTGGAGGGAAGCAGACATCAGGAGCTCCATATAGCAAGGGTATTCATTACCCTAGCCCTAACCTTTACACAAATGGACCTGCAATCCTCCTTTGTCTTCATTTTCTCTCAGCCCAGCTTTATGTCCACCGCTCACTATGAAACTTGTGGCTTTCAAACGTTCGTCATCTCTAGAGGTCCCTCAAGGTTACAGGCTGCTGTTTTACTCCAGTATCTTCAACCATGCGTCTAGATTAGGGATGAAGTATCTCATATCTCATCAGAAATGACGAAACAAACATAACAAGACATATATTTGAATCACGGTAATGTATTCAAATATATGTCACAAAGCATGTGACTCAAAAGTAGTCAGAGGTGCCACAGAATGGCCAGGACCAGTGTGTGCAAACATCCACTCTGGTGCATCCTTTTGGAGACCTTTTGACCATCTTGGAAAATTGTACAGCCACCATGCGGATCAAAGGTTTCCATTTCTTTTAGGAAGAAAAGCAAACACATTTGACTTTGTCACTGGAAGACAGACTCATGACAAATACGTTCATTTAACACTTGACCGGGGAGGTTAAACTGTGCATCTGCAACAATTTTGGTTCAAATGCCACAGAACATTAAGCGGTAGACAACCCATTCAGACACAAACTTCAGCTGAACTGACGCTTTAAGAGCTACGCTCCGTTTGACTGGCTCATGCTTCTACATGACATAAACCCATGAGATAAGGAAAGTAAAGGTACAAACTCTTTTGATGCTAGAAGCTATGCATTACTACAAATTAAGTGATCTTATGTAATCAGATTGTAAAACCACTCAATTGTAATATACAAACAATACTTATTTAGCAAAGATGAAGATAAAATGGAGTACAGTCCATGACTGGAAGGGTTGAGACCCACTTTAGCAACAATAACTTGTAGATGTTGTGCTTTCTTCGACTCTCAGTCTTAAATATCATTCTTCCTTTGAATGATGACATTCTTTCATTCTTTCTTTGAATTGCTTCAGTTCCTTAAGTTTGGGGAACATTTGTTTTGTCCCAGTACCTTTCAGGTCCTATCACAGTTTTATTCATGTAGAGGTCAAATCGTCATCCCCCTACCACTGTGCTTCACTGTTGGTTTAGGTGTTGTGGTACATTAGGTTTTTCTGTACTGCAAAAGTCTACTTTGGTATCACTTGTAATTTAAAGAGGGCTTTGGTCCAGAAGAGCAACATTTATTCAGATGCAGCTTTTTTTCTGGAAAAAAAGGCCTCCACTTGGTATTCCTCAAGCTAGAATTGTTTTGTCTGTGTTTAACTGCCTGGACATGCATTATAATATTGATGGTTTTTGCAATTTCTCTAAGCTTTTCATATATTTACCATTTGGGTGAATTCACTGCGACATCAATTCCTGGGAAGCTAGGCAGCTGCCATTATCTTATGAATAATTTGTCTCACTATACCATGATAAATTTGGAAATTCTTTTTGTTTTACTTATAAAATAATTACAGTATCTAACCTGCTCTGCGCTCTCACATTTGAGATTAGATTTAAATAATTTAAGAACTTTGTAAAAACAATACAATGTTATCATGTTCTAATGCATTAAATCCTAAACTTGGATGTCAGACCATGACGACAAACAATTTTAATCATAATTCCACATCTGTAAAGATGAACATTTATTTGGATGTTGCGTGTTTTTAATGTACAAGCCACAAAAATAGCTAGGATATATTTGCCTTTTATTCCTAAAGGTTACATAGCAGAAATATTATTTAATGTGACACTCTGTTCTTAGGTTTGGCATAATGTCATGAGAAGTGTTGATGCTGAAATGCCACCGAGCACAGTTGGCAGAAGACGCTTGAATGTCACGTCAGGATTTAGTGCAACAGATGACCGGTGCTCAGTTGACGTTTAGCTCAGTTTCTACACCAGAACCCCATGCCTATTGACTTTGAAACATAATAGTTAGCTGTAACGGATTTCCAAACTACAGCAAAATACAATGGCTTGTAATTAATCGGGCGGTCAGTTTCTTCCAGGTTCTCTAGCAGAGGCCTAATTTGAATGGTGTTAATGATTATCCGGCAGCAATAGTCCTTTCATTTTATATGAAATCTGTATAACACTTGGAGAGGAGGAGGGAAATGGTTATGGCTACTAAGTGAAGGGCATCACTTTTAAACTAAAAAGGTGGGAGTAGGATGAATGCATTATTAAAGAACTTTTGTACGAGGGACATTTAAATGTCTACATTACTGCTGCACTTGTTCCCACTCTGAGCCCCATATCAGCTTTGCTAATTTGTTGCATCACTGAAGCAGTTCCATCCTTTTATGTCAAGTTTAGAAGAAACTATGCACATGTTTTCCCCTTATTTGTTAATGAAATAATTGTTTATGGGTTCTCGATACGCAAGATTTGATTAGGATTTATTTTTACTCTGAAAAAATGTTTTTTGGTTTTTTTTTGCGTTTTTGGGTACACAGTTGATCGTTGTCCAGATCTATTGACATATGAACGTGTATAAGTCAATGAGTTTATAATTTTTATTGAAAGAGCATAATCTCAAGATTTTTTTAGAATCTTGGGAGAATTTTGAGCTTGAAAAGTTGTCTTTTGAATCCACTAAAAAGTTTATTCCAACCCTACTTAAGTCTGACCTGCCTTACCCTTCATTAGAATATTCCCCCACAGTATCGGACCCCGTTAGTCCCCCTTTAATATTCATTTTTCTTCTCACTGCTGTTTTTGTGCATATAACAACTGACAGCTGTAGCCTAATCACATACATCTTCTTGGTGTCAAAATCAGGTTCTGGTGGCAAATCCCATATTCGCAGCTGCCCTCAACCAGCGTCTCATTGGGACAGGATGGACAGCCGGGCTGCTGGAGAACTTCCTGTACAATGGCGCTCCAGAAGACCGTTCACCCGGCATGCCACCCTACAACTGGCGGGATGTTTACAACTCCACCACTGAAATCCTGAAGCTCCTCTCCAATTTCCTGAATGTACGTAATATGTTTTTTGGGTTTTTTTTTTTTAGTGCAAAGCATCTTACATTTTCGAGATTTCTCAGCCATTTAGGTTTTGAAACTCAATTCTTATCATTAAATTTGCTGAGCATTTTACTGCTCTTCCATCTTTGCTCTAGTTGAGTCTTTCCTTTCAAGTCATTTATTTGGTTTCTGCTTGATATTATTCCTGAGATTTTTCTTGGTTGAAGTTGACGCTGGAAAACGACCCATGTGACCTTGAAGTGCTTAAACAATAGGTTAGTTTGGTAACATAAATAGAAGAAAACTCCCCACTGAATATATACTTGTACTCACAACATTACAACCACTTATGTCATTCTGCGTTTTTCCCCTGCGGGGCAATCAAAAAAGCTCCGGCCTGTTTGGGCTCGGACACAATGACTCAGAGGGAGTCCTGTGCTGTTTGGCATCTGGATATTGGTGGCTGAAAGTCGTGCTCCTCTGAGTTTGCAGGATTGAGCCTGTTTTCGTCAGCCTTGTGTGCATTTCTGTGCAGGCTTGATCGGATTGGGATCTGGAGAGTTTTAGTTTGGATCAGTGCCTATGGGTTCATTAGTGTTTTAAACCCTTTCCTGAGCAGTCTTTTGTGATATGCTGGGAGATGATACTGTTCTTTTTGCCATAGCGGAGTCGTAATTACAAGACACAAGACATTTAGGGTTTTTCAAGACATCCTCATGAACAGTAAAACCCAGATTATCGCAATATGAGGTTTTCTAATTTTAATGTTGATGTATTAGTCACTTTAGATAATTACTTCCTATAGCTGGTTGGAATTGTAGCAATCTAACATAGTTTACTAGATCGTGTAACTAAAGTAGAAGCTCACTGCTAAAAAGTATACAATATTTTTCATTCCTGTGTGTCCACATGCCACAGAAACGCAAGACAGATGCACAATAGTACAACAGCAGCAATAAATGTGATTTTGTAGTCTGCATCGCAGGCACCAATAGATAAAGTAAAAAAAAAAAAAAGAAATAGGCATGGAGTCAGTAAGCACACTACAGTCGTCTTTGTTTGTTTTTGATGCATTATGAAGAAGTGTTTGCTAAGTAATTATAAATAAATACTTGAGGGATACGGCTGTCCAAACCCAGTAAAGCAGTGGCCACAGTAATAGTTTTTAGATATCCTTCGGATCACCAGATAAAATAAAATGTTTTAATCAATGACACGTTTGAAGAAATTTTTAATCACAATGTTGCTGCTTACTGACAGCTTCAAGCAGTAACGTGGCACTTTTTACCCTCTGTAAAGTCAAAAAACTTTGTACTAAGATTATTTGAGGCTGCAGCATCAGCTTCCTTGTCAGCATGGTTTCTCTTTTGCTCAGTCTTGAGAGAAGACGGAGTCTTTTGGATCAGTCATGTATCTCTAAAATAATTGTCGGTTTACTTTAATTTATTTTTGAATCTTTTTGTTCACAACTGTCTCATCTGTCATCTGCCAGAACATTAGGGGTGCCACAATTTGTTAGCTGGGTGTGTTAAATCTAACATGTCCTTGTTTAGCACAGCACTTTATTGTTTTCCAGCTCTTTTGTTGCAGGATCTATTCACTGCTATTGTTCACACCAAAATCAAGGCTGCAGCTTCTTGAAATATCCCTCCATCTCTCTGCTTTTGTCTTTTTCCTCTTTTTGTGGAGACCAACCTGAAGAGGATTAGTGCGTTTGCTCATTAAACTCTAATACCTCTGACTTTACAAACTGTCAAGATCTGTCACCGTAACACATCTATGATAATTATATAATGAAAGCACTGTCACAGGCTAGACTGAAGTAAATGTGAAAGGCCATTAAACAGGCCGCTGTGTGTAAAAATACACACATAATATGGTTGACAGTGATATATTGACAGTCTATAGCAGTAGATTTTTCTTCTGTCTCTTTTTTCTGTGCAGCCAATATATAAACACACTCATAATAATTCACCAGCAGGTAACATGGTAGTGTAAGTCCCTGTGGTATACCGTACATAATATTGCAATCCGTTTTCTTAGTTGATTTTGTTTTCAGTCCAAACACATAACAGAGCTATTCTAGCATATTTTCTAGGTTTGTTCACTCCAGTGGACACATGCATATTTATTGGAATTACAACTTTTTTATAAGCAGGGGAATAAGTTGATGTAAAATTATCCTTCATAATACACCATGCTTAGTAAAAGTACAAAAAAACCCCACATTATTGAATGTCATTTTGCTTAATGGTTCTTTAGAGCAAAGTGGAAGGCTAAAAAAAGTAGGCAGTGCTTAAAGTGCAGGTACAAGAGAAGATTAAAGTACTTTGCTGACATCTAACATAAGTAACAATTTTTTGTGAAATTATAACAAAAGATTCAAACCCCAGCATAACCCTGCTTTAAACTTCTCTAAAAGTTTATCTCTAACCCATGTGTTGTGTTTCTTGGTCTTAATTATGCTACGAGGCTTTCACAGAACAGCTGAACTTATGGGATTAAATTAAACTTGGGTTGACTCTATTTACTATGTAACTTCTGAAGGCACTAACACCTAATTTAATTTTGGGGTATTAGCGTGAAGGAGGCTGAATATGATGCATAGCACACTTTTCAGAATTCTCGATTAAGACTGCCGCTATACTAGATCACAATTTATTACAAATGTAATTTTACTGTTTAAAATTTATATTTGTTGAAGGATTTTTAACTAAGCATGGCCACATTTTGGCGGTAGGTGGTGATAATATCAACATTATCAAAAAAATAATAGGAGAATTCAAAAACATCCTGAGCTTTGCTAAAGAGTTGCGTCATAACCCGGTGGTTATGTTTTTATCTTGTTTCTCAAAAACCCACTCCTCTCACCTCCATTTTCAGTAGCATAAACATTTTTTGCATGTTAGTGTAAGTCTATGGTCATGTACTTACTTTATTTAAAGGGTTTGTTTACCCAATGTGAACAGCAGAAATGTAAGTCCAATATTGCTGTACATCATCCCGCAGAATAACTACAAAAAATCCTTCATAATAAAAGACTTGGACGATCTTAAACGTATAAAAAGTAGTCCCTAAATTCATGCCTAATTGCACATTTAAAGGCAGTGAATGAAATTACTTCACCCATCCTCCTTCTATTTCGTTAAAACCATATTGAGCTTTTGGTGGAGCAGATAAAATAATAATTGCCACTGCATCATTTGCATCCCTGGGAATAAACTCAATTAGTTGCTACTAATAACCCTGGTCTGATGCTCACAGAGATTAATACACTGCTTCAAATGAATGCTTTTTTTTAATAGAATAATATTCAGTGTAAGCCATTGTATGAACTGCTGGAGGTTTTTCCCCCCACGAGTATACAAGTTTAAAGGATAAACAGCAGAAGTGATGGTTCGCTCTTGACTAGAACATTGGCTGTAACTCATCCGGTGTTTGTGTATCCCAAGGAGATCAGCTCATCATTTAAATTAGCAGCCATGTTGCAGCTGTGTGTAAACAACTGCGTGTGTGGTTTCGAAGAGAAAAGCCGAGCTCTCAGCATGGTCTGGTCTTTGTTTTTTTTTTTTTATCAAGCTGGAGTCAGATTGATGACATAATTTTGCTGAAATTTGGCTGCTAGCCCAGTGGTCTTTGAAAAAAAGCTAAATAAAATTCATAAACATCGAGTTTGTGCCCTCGAGGAGCATCTTGACTGTTTGGACTGAGGTTAACAAAGAATGGTGCTTATGTTCCAACATGACAAAAGAACAAAGTAAACAGACTGGAGAGGCTCTGAGGGACTTGTAAATGCAATAGATGTAAATTTTCAGGCGTGTAGGAATATTTCTCTCTTTGGGGGGGGAATAGGGTCAGTTTCATAAAAAATATTTTACACACTGAACACCTTCTGTGGTCTATGTCTGGTATTGAGTATCATTGTATAACTTGTTGTTCAAAGACTAATGGTGACAATAATCCCTCCCAAGGACATGTTTAATCAAATAAACATAGAAAATAAGATATGTCTTTAGTCTTAGCAATATCAAAATGTGGCTAATTGATGTCTAATCCAGTTTAAATATTTTATAGTTGATCCAGTGCCTAAAACAAGGCTGCCTTTTAGTACTCAACAGAAACTGAGTTGGTCCAAGATTTTTGGGCTAAAAAAGTCAAATTTTTATGTTTTCTCAGTTAAAGTTAGACAAGAAATTAAAAGTAAAATGTCCATGGATATTTTGCTTTTAGTGGTGTATAAATCACAGTTGGAGGTAATATCATATTGACTTTGAATCACTATCACTTTTAAATTAAGTATTGCAATAATATATTCAAGTACAAACTGACAACTTCTGTATATTCTCACTGGAATAGGGACAGTGCTGGAAAACCATCTGTAAGACACCATAACTGACTTAATACTGTGGCAGCGATTACTCTTTCAGCAGCATTTTATCCAAAGAAAACATCCACTTATCATGGGAAGGCTTAGATCAATGCATTTTGATGTTAGAATGGCCCAGTCAAAGTCCAGATGTTCTGCAGTACGCACAAGCTGGCACCAGAATTATTCAGCAGCACATTTTCTTCCCTACATTTTTCTCAGCCATTATCCAAACTTTTGGCCCATCCAGCTCTTCAGTGCCCTGTTATCCTCTCTATTATGTACAGAACAAATGGAGTAGCTGTAATATTTTCTGCCATTGCTTGATATAGAATGCTGGCTGCTGGGGGGGAAGAAATGATAAAACTATTGCAGCACTGAGATGCGTGGACATCTGTCAGGTGTGGCTGCCTCCCAGGATGGCTAGCTCATTATCGTCTCGTGAAACGAGGGGACAAGTCTGCAGAACAGGGGAGTGTTACCAAGCCTGTATCTCATTTGCCCGTCTCTACTGAAGCCCAAAACATTTTCCCACCCCCCTGGCAGCTCCAGATAATTTGAACTACACTCTGTGTGGTTTAGTCAATAGCTGTGTGAATGGCTTTTTTTTCCTCCTAAAAATCCATCTGCTGCTCTTCTAATGAGGTTATTCCTGCCTCAGCTTTATTCCCTCATGTGAAATCCAGAAGTTTGAATAAAAAGACAACCATTCTCTGAAAAATACAGGGGTTATAGTAAAGTAAGATATTTTTTTTTCTTTTTGGTTTTCTCTGATTTTGTTGACAGTGTCTTGATCTGAATAAGTTTGAAGCAGCTGCGACAGAAACCCATCTGGTGAACAAAGCCTTGGAGCATCTGAAAAATGACACATTCTGGGCTGGAGTTGTCTTTGCGAACCTCCATCCAAACTCAAGTCACATCCCTCCTTATGTGAAGTACAAAATTCGGATGGACATTGAGGAGGTGGAGCGCACCAACAAGTTGAAATCAAGGTATGGGCTTCTCTTATGACCTCTTTCTTTATCTGTTGTTGGTTCTAACTTTTTTCACAGGACTTAACATTAGCTTCATCATAAAAATAGGTGTATGTTGCTTTCATTTTACCTAGTCCTATGAGTTCTCGGAAGGACTTTACATACAGCCACACTGTTCAGGTCACATTAAGATGACTTTTATAGTTTTCATCACTAGTAGCAATATTCTTACAAATAGTTTGTAAAGTATAAACAATCAAAAGTAGGGATGTAATGGCTATTTCCTACACACAAAAGACAAGTTGGATGCTGAGGTGTAACTTGATAAATCCTAAACTGTCCACTGCAGTTTTAAATGTAGGAGATGTTCTAGTGCAGTGTTTCCCAACCCTGGTCCTCAAGGCACACTGCCCTGCATGTTTTAGGTATTTCCTTGCTTCAGTCCAGCTGATTTCAATTGATGACTGATTAACAGGCATTTGTTGAACTGCAATCAGTTGAATCAGGCACGTTAAAGCAGGGAAACCTCTAAAACATGTAGGACAGTGTGCCTTGGGGACCAGGGTTGGGAAACACTGTTTTAGTGATATTTCTGACTGTGAACTAACACATTCTGATTTCTGTGTAACAAATTGTTTGGGAGGGCCTAGGTACAGACAGTGAAACATGACGGCAACTATACATAGGCGTGAAACAGAAAGACAATAACAATATTAAATATTGAGGTTAGAAACAAAGAACCAGATGAACTAACCAGAAAAAAGATGGTACAGACGTGGAAAGGAAAATGCAAGGAAACCGAGGGAGGAGACTAAAGGAGCTGAAGTGAGGCTCAAAGACTAAAAGGTAAAAAGCCTGACAGTAAGAGCTAAATACAAAAGTACAGGAAACAGAACACAAGAATAAAGAAAGATACAATGCATAAAGAAATTACACAACAATGACAGAGAAATTGCAGAATATATCAAGACCTACGAAACATGAATAGCTAACAGGAAAAAGATCAAAACCCAATAAAAGCCCCAAACCCAAACACCCAAGGAACATAGCACTAAAATGCCGCTTGTGATTTTTTGAAGAAGTTACATCTGTCTTATCTCAACTACCTCAATTTTTATGTTTATGGTTTCTAGCCCCAAAACATTAAAACAGAATAGTTTTTTTGTTCATTTTGACTGCATTTTAAGTAAAGTTGATGGGGGGGGGAAAAAAATAATTTTTATAAATGCAGAAACTTTCTGTAGTTTTCTCACTTACCTTTTGTTAATCAGAACTGACAGTAGCCAGTTTATCTAGTATATCTCCAAGTATTTATGCAATGGTAAACTTTTTCTTTAATAAATAAGATCAAGATTTAATCCAGAGGAGGAGGGTTTATGTTCCACAACACCATTTTTTTTTTCTTTTCAGAATAAGTTGTTTATTTTATTTTATTAATGACTTTCAAAATAGTCAGGATAGATGCCTTGCTGCTCAGTTTGTGGTTTACTTGCCCTTTCAAGCAACATATCATTGTCTGACTTTCTTTTTAATAAGGTCATGGTCTCCTGGAGCCAGGGACAACTCCTTTAACGACCTGCGCTACATCTGGGGAGGCTTTGCTTACCTGCAGGACATGATCGACCACGCTGTTATACGACTGCAAACATCAAAGTCTCAGCCGCTTGGTGTTTTCGTCCAGCAAATCCCATACCCTTGCTTTGTTGATGATGCGTGAGTACAAATGCTTTTCTCTGTTACCATAAGTGTGTGATTGGAGATAGAGGAAGGAGGTTTTCAAGGGATACCACTTTATCCACTCGAGGCGCTTCTCAATGTTCCACATGGTTATATTATGGCCCTATTAGTTACCTATGCACTTTTAGATTTCCCTGCTGAAAAAATGTGTCAGTTTATCCATCATACTTTTTTCTTTAATACATTTGCTGTTATGCTTGTGTCCAATAGCGAATACCTAAAGAAGAGAGGGAATTTGGTTATATGTTGAGGGTCAGCAAGGGAGGTAGAATCAAAGAAAACAGCAAAACAGCCAGAGTAAGTCAAAAGTATTGATTTTAGCCAAACCACAGGAAGTTTTCTTATAATTAGGTTGTGTTTAATTATTTAAGATACCAGTCAGAGTTTCAATGCTTTCCTGTATCTCATTCTCTCCCAAGTGCACCTTCTTCAATTTCTTTATATGAAAATAACACATTTCTTCTTTCAAATAAAGTGTAATACCTGACAAAGATAATCTGAGTATGTCAAACACAATGGAACCATGAACTCAGCTCTCCACCAGAAAATAGTGAAGAAGAATTTCTGACCATCAGCTCCTGACCTTATTCAAAATTCATTCAGTTTTGGAAATTGAAATATGCCACAATTACTTCACAGTTTGATGGCAGTTGTTGAAGTCAAGGTTGGCTCAACTAGTTGTTCTTGGTTTGAATAGCTTATTTTTTCTTACTAAGTGAAATCATAATTTGAAAAATGTTAAAATTGGGTAATTTAGAATTTGCCAAGGCCATCTTTGGCTGGTAAAATTAGTTTGATCTGAAACATTTAACTGTGACCAAAAAAATAGAAAAGAAATTACAGGGGAACAAATGGGTGAAAGACAAGAATGTAAAGGTTAAACCCTAGTAGAGTTGATTAATTTTTCTTTTAATATTTTGTATGTCTTGAGTCATTTTACTTTAGTACCTTTATTTACTTTAGTAATACATGTCCTCCTGTTTTTCTGAGGTATAAATATGATGTGACACAATGGCCAACTTTTCTTAGGTTCCCTTCAAGATAGGAAAGACAAAAATCATAACATTCAAGTAAGTAAGGAAGAGCTCTTTCCCAGATGTACAATCAAAGAAATAAATGTTTAAAACAGAGAGGGCTGTGACATTCAGCATCAAATAGAAGATACCACACGGAAAAAGCTTCCAACCATGCAGTGGTATTATCTCCATAAATAAAAAAAACAGGTGATGTCATCAATAAGATGGATAATTGTAATAAAATTCAGAATCAATTGCGTATTGTTTCTCGCTATGCAAAATTTAAACAAGCAAAGTGGATATTGGTAGATTCTTGTATGAAAACATTTAACTCAACTTCAGGTCACTTGACTTCATACAGCTTTTAATGCTACATGTGTACAGTGGCATTTGAAAACACAACAAATATTTGCACAAAAAGGTGTCTTACAGCTTTCCAGAGACCAACTCTTTGCCTGTCAAGAGATTTGGACAATTTCTTTAAATTATTAACATTGAAAACTACCCTTTTAGATCTAAATTATTCAGAATGACAGCACAGAAAGTAAGAACCATTAAAACACAGAAAGCCATGTTGTGGAAAACTGTTTTTCAGCCTCAGTTATTTTACCAGGGAATATGATAGAAGAGGTATTTTGACATTTTTGATGTGTTAGTCCATTTCTTGTTTTTGTTCTCAAAAACTAAATGCCTCCTTTGCTTTAATATGTGATTTAAAGTAAAGGACAGATTTAAAACGACAGTAAATGATACCATCTGAATGGAATAATACAATCTTGCTTGCTTAAAAGGGAAAGTGAACATCAACATGTAAATTTACTAGATTAGAATGCACAGTCTAATTCTCATTTGAAATACTAAAATCCACAATTATTAAAATTACACAATCACAAAACGGGAATTAAATACATTACAAAATAAAAACAACGCTGACATTATTCAACAGCCACTAGTCTTATATAAGGGGACATGCATCAAATAATCAAAGCTGATGCTTAATCTCATGCTTGGTTTTGTAAGTAGATATACAGCAGCATCCTGAGCAAACATATAACAGACTAGAATAGGTCAACAATTATACTAAAAACTATAATACCCAATATACAACCCTGAGGTACACTAGATTTAATAAATAGACTTTTTATTTTAATTACTATATGATTTTTTCCCCTGTTATTCTAACATGACTTAATATACATTTGATTATACTAACAGAAAATGAACTATTAAGTTTATCATATGTAATTTATGCATACTGAATTGTTTTGACAGTAGCCCGAAGCAATCGCATCATTGGCTTTATGAGAACTTATCGTGCTCTTTTTAAACTTTGTTTTTTTCCTTCAAAACTTACATAAACAACATTTCCATCATCCAAATATTCTCTACTGAACCCTAAAGCTCATGCTTGTACCTGCGTTAGCAATATTTTTCTTTTCTCCTACCTCAGTTCAACCCTTTGCATTGTTGGCAGTGAAACACCTGAAGAACCAGAGCTATCTGGGCAGCTTCAACAACAGCTGACCCTGTTGGCATTTTCAACATGAGATAACCAAACTGGTTTAGCTCCCAGTACCGTCTCTTACACACTGAGCGCAGGCCTGCAGTGGCAGCGTGGGATGCAGCCAGACCCCTGCAGGGCCCTGATATCACATAAATGTTCTTTTATCAGCAGCCTTTGCTCTGCTGCACGTTCCTAAATCAAAGGCATGTCTTGTTTGGATCCTGAGGTGCTGCTCCACATCAGCAGGTCTCACATTCACAAAGAATTGATATGAAACAGAAACAAGCAGAGATGATCTATAGCGATTTTTATTTTATTTTATTTTTTTACTTGTTTACAAGAACAAATTCAACTGAGACATTCAGTTTTATATGCATAGACCATTACCTCAGATCAGCAGCATGCTGGACTAATCGATACTGGTGATCTGGAAAATTCCACAAGAAAATTGTGGAAAAATATGTCTTTTAACACACAACAGAAAAAATAAAACATTTGTATAGGTCCTTTAAAAATGAACTGGCAGTATCACTCCTAGTATTAGAAGATTTGTTTCTTCCTGTCTAAATTCACTGAACATATTGGGACATATTTTAACATATTCTACTAAAACTAATTCAGCTTCAGAGTTACAGATCTAAGCAGCTGTTGCCACCAAAGTAATTCTCAGAGTGTAGAACTATGGCATGTCAACGCTGTCTGAATCAACAATAAGAGCTTGTTAAGGCTTGTTGTTTATGTTCCTGTGGGACATTGTTGCGATCTCGTAGCATTCACACTGAGCGATGCAAAGATACTTTTTACAGTAAAAGTGGTGGGTTTGTAAGGAATGTGATACAAAGATTAATTCCTCGAAATCTGTTAGTTTGATGGCTTCATGAGCAGGATAAAGAAACTCAATTCAAGTGAAGCTGGTCAATCTGGACTGTTGACAATGATAATGATCACAATGTATTACTTCTCAAATGTACAAGATACAAAAGAAAATGCATTTTCTCCAGGTTGCAATAACCATATGCAGTGCAACTATCTTTCTGTTAAAATGTAAATTAATGCAAGCTGAACTGTAATCTCTCTCTCTCTCACTTGTGAAAATGATTAAATCGTGGTGGCCCTACCTCCTACCTGATAGGTCATATCTTATATAATTTTAAGCCATGAATTTATTTTTATTGCTCTTTTCATTTATATTTGTGAAAACTTTAAAAAAAATGAAACATTTAAAATATTCTAGTATTCCAGATTCCAGTTAGATGAAATATTTGTATCCCTTGCAAATTGAGGTTTAAAGTAATCTTTTAATATTTACTCTTTCAGTCTGACTAAAATGTTAATTGTGTGGGCTTAACTGTATTTTTTTTCCCATTCATCTCCATTGTTATATTTTGTTATTGCAGCAGGATAATGGTTAATGTTCCACATTTCTTATAAATGTGAGACATTTATAATAATTGTACTTGTAATTCCAGCTGACAATAAATCCCAAATCAATAATTAGTAGCTTTTAGCAAAGCATTGTTTCTAAAATTTTGGGTTAATAATCAATAACTTCCAGTTTACTTGGGGTTTAAATAGTGTTGACACAGATGTCAATATGTTTTTAACCAATTTTCAAAATAGGGAAAAGAAGGAGAACATACCATTTACTCAAATTTCTTTATTGTCATAACTAAGTTGGGAAATTAGTGGAATAAAATTGCTAAGTGCCTAAAGTTGCCCACTAAAGCATTTGATGTAACTGGAATTTCTAAAAGCCAAGACTGAACAAAGGCACTAAGTAATTTTTTTCCTATCTTTCACATTGGGAACAAGATGTAAAATTAATCTATAACAACCACCTATTTTGTGGATCTTTACACATATTGGATGTTGTTAGTTATGAAACCTATAACTAAGCCCTGGCATCATGTTTATGTCAACATCAGTATTTGTGTTTAATACTAATGTTGAAGTGTTGAAGTTCAAAACAACTGAAAGTTATTTGTCACTCCAATTTTTATTGAGGGATGATCATATTAATACTGCTGTCAGATTTAGGTTATATTTTAATATAGCCAACATGTTATATTCCAGTTCCAAGCAGACTTAGCTCTGCTGTTTGGTCAAACGGAGTGACTTGTGAGTCAAGTGCTCAGAGGTCACTCTGATAGAGCTTTAGATGTCTTTCGCTGGGCTTAAAAACTAGCCAGAGTTGCAGCCAGCACCGCATCCTCCATCAATCAGCCTTTTATGGCAGAGTGGCTGAATAGAACTCTTAAGTTTAGGATGGATGACAGCTCCCATTGAGTTGGAGAACATTTAAAAGACTTTGGGAGCACCTGGTCTGGTGGGAGAAAAGTTGAAGTGTTGGAGAAGTACTTTGACAAACACATAGACTGTTCTTTGCATACCAAATGCCAAACGGCAGCAGTGTCCTCCATTAAGAGTCTCTGGTGAGACAGCTGGACTGCTCAGAAGTGCAGGAAAGATAATTTTTTGTCCAAAACAGATTTTTATTAAGGCACCGCAGCATGCAAGCTGAAGACCATTGTAGATTTTTTCATTTTGAGTATGAAGCATTTTATTTCAAGTTTGAAAGCGCTGAAGCAAAAAGCCATAAGAGCAAGGAAGTCTAAAAAACTCAAAACATTACATATCCTCACGTTTGAAGTCAGGAGGGTTATTAGCTGAGATTCACATTCTATGAAGAAAGACACTTTCACAAGAAGCCGGCACTGCATCAAATGCAGATCTATTCATTGTACACAAGCAAAAGCAAAGTATGCATCAAACTTTCATCAGAAATTGGCATGCAGACATAGTAAATAGAAATGTCTACTTTCAGTTCTAAGGTTTTAAGACTTGGGCCATAATAAAAATCTGTTTTTTGCCATGTTCAAAGGTCATATTAATTTAATCTGCAGCGTACAAAAACATACAATCCATGCTGTCATTATTTCATACACAGAACTTAGGCCAAAATTAAAAGATGTGTGAAAGAACTAAGAATCATGAGGTTGAAGAACCGGCTTTAGCAACAATGACTTTGTTAATCTCTTTATTCGGTAAGAAGAAATTTGGCAAAACTTCTTTACAACATTGGTTTAGTTTACTTAGGCTTGTGGGCAGAAGTCACTTGAGGCTTTTTAAAGACTTTCAATTAGATTGAGGTCTGGACACTATTTATTTTTTTTGTTCCGACATCTGTTGTTGATTTGCTGCTGTGTTTGAGAGAGTTGCATGTGAACATCTTATGGCTTCTTACTTTGTCAGTCTCTGAATTTGGTTGAAAATTTTCTATTAGAATTAAACATGGTGTTTAGCAATTGAGTAACTGACACTGACACTTCCTGTGCTGTATGCTAATTACATAATTGTAATGTTTTATTGGCAATATTAATATGTTGCATTATATTAATTAACCTGTTTCTTTTACTCTCCTATTTTGGATTTGGATTTTTTTTTCCCAGTTGAAAAATATTACATAGTTTCTCACATTCTAGTTAAAGCATTTTCATTTGCTAAAAATATTCCAAACAGTATATATTAATAAAACTAGTTTCTTTATGTTAACATTTAACTACACTATGAAACCACATTTCTATAAAACAGAGAAAAAACTAATTATATAACTGCAAATGCAATTTGTCTATTTGGAAAATAAACAGAAATAATTCCTAATATGTGATTCTTAAAAGCTATAAAAAGAACCTAAATAAGAAAATACAGGCTATTCCTTTCAGTAAGTCCTTCACCTTTTCAAGCACAAAACCTAAATGGTATATTTGTTAAAAATGAGACCGGAACCTTTTTTTTTTTTTTTAAGCAAACCTGTGAGGGAGGTGAGTCTTCTCTTTCTCGATTTATCCGTTTAACAACTTCCCCAAATTTAGGCCAGCCTCAAAATGTTACCAGAGCCCCACGGGCCGCCTCAGGTTCTATTACTTAAGCACCTTTGATCGATCAGCAGATGTATAATTCACGAGAGTCTTGGTGGCAAGGTTGTCAGTGTCAGACACAGTGTGCATGACTGATCTCCTCCTCCTCAGGGAGAAAACAGTCACAGAAGGAGTTAACTCACACAGGACGTCAGTCGCTACAGCCTGTTTGGAGCAGATAATGCCAGAATTAGTATTCTTGCTTTATGTGCATCTTACTGGAGGCTTTCATACATATCAGTTAGCTATTTGTGACTGTGTATCGATTTAATTATCTCTTCAAAGAGACAATTTTATGTACGTAAGCTAGTGCAGGGTTTTGGATTCGGTTGATATGGGTGTGAACGTTTAGGACACGATGTCAAATGATCCTTTCCCTAATCTTCTGGGATGTCTTTAGAAAGACGATCAATTTCTTTAGGGTTATGTAAGTGTCCTCAAAAATATCATACTTTCTCCTATTATACTTTTAATGCAGCAGGACTTTTATTTCTTGCAGCTCACCATAAGCACTTTTTGTTTCGATACTGTTTTGCAAAGTACCACTGTTTATTGAGAACCCTGACTTAAAATTGTTTTAACATTTCTTATTCATGCTTGAATACAGATGTCTAGAACTGTGAACCTTTCCTACACTATTAGTTATAAATATTTACTCCTTGTTATGCAAACCGAAATCCGTTTTATTTACAGAGCAATAAAGCATAAAAAAATAATTTGCTTAACCCCATTAAATAAAAAATAAATAATACAATGAAGAGCAATAAAAGCAGAACATACCACAATGGCTTAATTACAGAGCAGCAACACCATTGACACAATAAAGGCCAAGATGAGGGTTTTAAAATTTATTATTTGGCACCCAGGCAGCCAACCTAATATAATTTTGATATTTATCTGCAATATTGTTAATACAATGCCTTTTAACGCCAACAAATATGTTAAAATAACCCAATCACCATTCGTTTTCTAAAATTTATCAGAATATTCAGAAAGAACTTGACAAAAAAACAAATGACTTTCTGTTTTTTTTTTTTCTTCTGTGAATAAATATAAAACAAAATCTCTAAACCACATTGTCAGTTTTACTTTAACACTTTTGACTAATCCTTACAAGGAATGTCAATTATGTGGATGGCACTGTGATTGGCACAGAAAATTTCAGAGTAACCACTTTAAATGTTGACTGAAGGGATAATTCATGGTAGTTTGTGGAGAAAACTGTACGGGGAAAACGGATTAAAGATGCAAAAGCATCCTTCTGAAAAGAAAGATTGATGCATGAGCGAACTGATCCTTAACGTCAGGAATTCAAAAAGATTTGTCCAGAGTAATAATAGAACCTAATTTCTGCACGCGCTCTGGAGATGTGCTTTCATCAGGTGTTTACCGGTATTTTCTCGATACAAAGGCTCCGTTCCTCCAGCGACAGCAGATTCTCCGTGGTTCGTTCATCCTTCTATTTGTGCTGAACAGAGCTTTGCTTGCACTACATCTCCGGTGTTTATAGATATGCAAGCATTAATGTTGAACACTTTGTCAAAGCGTATTTGATATCTCTCCTTCACTGTCTCATAAATCAAAGGAAGCACTTTATTATATTGGCAGCATAGGAGATATTGACATGGCATTTTGGTGGCATTATGAAACCAGTTTAATATTGCCTTATTGTGTTGTAACGGCATCAAATCGTACATCATCTCAGGCATGAGCTGAAGCACTAAATGCTCGATTGAGCTGATGCACCAACTTTATAAAGGTTAGCTCAGCGTAAAAATGAAAACACCTCGAAGGCATCGAGTCCATCAATGCTGCTCAGATTGTCTTGTTTGTTCTTTGGGAATTTAAAACTTTTATTATCTCCGAAGGACATTTCATGTCCTTTTGACTCAATAAATGAAGACAAACATTGTGGAAGGCTGCCTTTGTGGATTTAACATTTGTTTTACATCAGTTTTGTCCACCTAAAGCTAACAAAGTCTTTCAGAGTGAAGTATCTAGAACTTACAAAAAGTTGTAATTTTACATTACTAACTTTAAATCACAGGCACAGCCTTGCGTTGTCTAAAATTAATTCAAACTGATTTGTCCCTTTTTTAGTTTTAATCAGCAAAGTTGCTTAAATTTGCTAAATAGCAGGTTTTGTATTTGTTTCTTCAAATTCAAGAAAGTTACTAAAAGTACATTTGTTGTGCATCTAAACAGAAAACCCAGCGTAGAAATAGTCTGAGCTTTCCCTGTTCAAACTTCTGACTGTCTTTCTTTTTTTATGTTTTAGCAGAAAAGTGAAAGGAAAATGTTATTATTTGTTCAGTTTTATTTAGTAGGCTAGCTGGAATGTTTCAGCAAATGTCACCAAAAAAGAAGCACCCAGAAACTTTGTAAATGTACTTTCTAATAATCTGTTTGGCAGGTACAATTTCCATGTTTATAACCACGGTGAGTGCTCTTTGTGAAGACGGACTTCTGATATTATATGGTTGCTTTCCTCAATGCCCAGCTTTATCCAGAGTATTGGAACAATTCTACCCATGTTCCTGGTGCTGGCCTTCATGTACTCTGTGTGCATGACCATCAAAAGCCTGGTGCTGGAGAAGGAGCTGCGGCTTAAGGAGGTGCTGCGGGCCGTTGGTGTTCAAAATGGCGCACTCTGGTCCTCCAGGTTCACAGAGAACATTGTTCTGCTCACAGTTCCATGTGTGCTCATAAGTATCATGCTCAAGGTCAGTAAGATAGGGTTGCTCAATTGAAAGTATCAAAACTCAAAGCATAAAATGTGAAGGTTATCCAAGCCGATTTTAGAGCTTTTCAAAGTCCACGAAGTTTGGAACCTGGAAAAAAATTTTTTTTGCCTACAAGTAAATCTCACATAGGTCATTCTGGACAAAAGCTGTTTATGCTTTGTGTTTTGGTTCTCTCTCTCTTTGTTAATCATAACTAATTGATGAGCGTAGAATCAGATCATTATCTGCAAATCTTCTAATCAGCCATATCCGTCTAATTAATTAAGCATGCAACCAAAACTGCACTTGTGTTTTCTTCTGTTCCTGTAATCAGAGGATACAGTTGTAATTGCTCCTCTTTTATAATTTGGGAAGTGCATGTTTGGTGCTGTGTGTTTTTGTGATTGCAGAAATAAACACAAGCTGTTGCGTTAAAAGAAACCACGCCTCTAGTGTTCACACGGTGAAGCAGGACCCCCTTTAAATGTTGCACACTCTTCAAAAACTTCTTGTTTTGACGGCACATTTAATGAAGTAAAAATGATGGTTATTGGGGATGAGTGTAATCAATTTGAGCAGTTTAATTGGAAAATGTGGCTGATAAATAAGAAACCGATACTCGAGCAGCTGGGTTAAATGTAATTTCCCATCAGCCTAATGCATTTGCGAGCTCTCAACAGTTTGTAAACATTAATAACAATAAATTGAGTTAGTTGCCTGCTGCGTAGGAGCCAGAGCAGTGCCTGTGCATTCAGATCACAGGCTCGTTCTAAATGATAATTTCACAGCCATTTTCAGCACATTAATAATAATTGTGAATCAAATGGTAATTATCAAACGCTGTATCTGGATAAGGTCTACCAACAAGCAGTTTAGTCACATGCACCTGGGTCCTCCGTCATTGCGCACTTGTTTTCTCTTCCATTATAGCAGAGATAATGATTTTACTGTCTGGCACCCAGGTGGATTTATTTGCAGTGTTCCCATACATGGCTCCCACATCAGATCAATTCAGTGAAGGAGTTGTTTGATCAACTTTCCAAATGGATCTTTTGCTGTTCCCATATTTCTGCTTGGTGGTAAATATTTTACTCCAATAACTGCGTTCCAAATCCATAGTATCATCACTGAAGGGTTTAATATCGGTCAGTATTGTGAGCCAACCAGCTGAAGAACTGAAGAGGTCTTTCTCTTCCCTCACTCACCCCTTCCACAAACCAAAATGAAAAGCCTTTAATGGAAAACTCCAAGAAGCCACAATTACATGCTGTGTGTGAAGCAGCACACTTGATGCCATGTTCAAAGAAAGAAGGAACTTTGTGTGACATTTGTGTGATAGACTGTTGTGTGACCCCCTCCTCACAACACCACTGGCACGGGTCTAACAAGTCATCAGTCTCCGCCACTGACCTTTCTAAACCAGACACTTCTCAGGATGAGAGTCCCAACTTGGTCAGATGCAATGTACCTTCGAAGAAATGACATTTTTCATTTCACCTTTCTGTCAGCCACTACACAGGAGGTTGAATATGAAGCTAATTATTAGATTAATCTCTTGTTTCAATGGGCCTTCTTATGCATGATGTGGGTGATACATGTGCTGGATTCCATTTAACCTGGTTGTCATATTAAGATTCTGGAATGATGTCACTCTCAGTTTAACTGTGTTCCACCAGCAAGCTGGAAACCTCATTGGTGTTTTCTATTTATTACAGTATTTTAGGCTAACGCTGTAGCAACTCATTTATTAAAGCTCTTTTCACTGAGCGACAGCTTGTTGGACACACAACTCTTTAGTCTTAAAGTAACCAGCCTATATGTGGAATTTGGAGGCATGGATGCTTCTCCCCATCAAGGACCCCTAGTAAAGAGAAAGCACCATATAGACCCAAGGGATGTGTTACTGATGTAGAAATCTTGAATTGTTTTTTTCAGGTGCTTGTTGGCATCCTTCTGCTTCATTGTGAATAGCAAAACAATAAATTACGTGAACCGCTGTCACCTCAGTTTGGTGAAGTTCTAGTATCGGTACCAGGTCAATGTTGTCCATTTTATGTTCTCTAATAACCGACCTAATCAAGTAAATGTGAGCCACGTGTTCAATATAATGTATTTTTTCTACCAGGTTCATCTCTGCCTTCAGGATTGAGCAATTCTTTCACACAGATGTTTTCTGTATACTCTAAGCAGTTGGGGATCTATAGTGCTCTATTACATGGAAAAGGCAACAAAATGTTATCTTTTCAAAACCTTATAGAGACCATCCAAAGTCCAGTTGGTTTATGTTTTTGTGTGTTCTTGTTGTATAGTGATAGATGCCTACCAGAGACTAAAAAAAACTATGTTGTATTTATTTTACTTTCATTCAGAATTCAGCTATCAACACATTTATCTATTGGAGCAAAAGAAAATCACTTCTGAGTTTAAAGAGAATGCATCAACTTATTGCATAAGTTTATTACTGCGCACATTTATTAAAAGCTCTGTTGTTGTTTATGCTGCTAGTTTCTTATTTTAGATCTGTGGTACAAAATGTAATGTAGGATGATACATTACATCTGTACCAAGAAATAAACAGTGGTTGTCTTTTCTGGTAATGCTCCTTCACCTTTCAGATTCCTACGATCGCTGGCGAGCTCTCTTCCCATGTACATAACCTTAGCATGGATTTATTCAGTGGCCATGATCGTTAAAGGCGTTGTTTCTGAGAAAGAGGCGCGGCTGAAGGAGACCGTGAGAATCATGGGCCTGAGAAACGGCATCTATTGGCTGACCTGGGCGATTTCCAGCATGTTGCCGCTAGCCATCAGTGCTTTCCTTCTAACTCTGACACTCAAGGTGATTTAAGGAAAATTTAAATTTGGCTCAAAGGACCTGACTCTAGTTTTGGAGAGATTTGGTCATTCATTAATCTTAGTAATAACAATAGCTTTATCCTAAGCAGCACTTTGACCTTGGAAGATAATTAATTTACCTCAATTGACCTTAAATGTTCTCTTTGATTTTAACAGGCTTTTACATCAAGGAACTTCTCTTTAATGAGATTTAATCTTTCTCAGAAGAACCATATTCCCCAGTAGTGCAATGGTTTCTTTTAGTTAGTTACAGAAACTACAACTGCATTGCTGATTTTGTTTAAAGTGAATAGATTGCAAGCAGCTCTCGAAAATTAGAGAATGGTCCTTCATCAAACAGGTAGAGTAAAAGTGTTGCACATTAAAAGGGTATATATATATATATAACATTTTTTCAAATTTTTCCTCTATATTTAGGCTAATAAAGGTACTTCTAAAAAAATTGGAATATGGTGTAAAAGTGCAATATTTCTTGTCAATCATCTCAGAAAGATATTATTTTATAGAAAAAATAACATAGATTTACATATTCCAAGCCTTTGTTTATTGTAATTTTGTCGATTATGGGTTACAAATAATGAAAACCCAACATTCAGTGTCTCAGAAAATTTAAATACCGTGGCCAAACTCGGTATACATCACTTCGAATAGGTGTTAACCAAAATCATCTTTTACTCTGCCGGAACTAGAAAAGCCATACAAATTCAGAAATTGTAATATGAACTGAAACCTCTCTGTTCATTTTTGATTTCCTCAAATTGTTGAAAATTCCCCAAAAGGTAAACTGGAAAGAGTACAACCAAAAGGAGAAAGGACATGCATGATGTATCTGAGTTGTAGCTAATCAAACCTGCTGCAACAGATGGATGGAAATCTGTTTTGAACAAGAGAGGTTTTAGTCATGTTCTAAAATAACTCTGTGTGGTCTGTTTCTGTGATAAATCTGCTTTGATGATCATTCTCTTCCCAACCTGCCTTTGTGATTACCTCTAGGAACTTTGCAGTGTTTTTGAGACTAACTTTTCTCTCTGTCTTTTTCACCAAACTTTTCACACACAGTACGGCAAAATCCTGCAGTACAGCGACCCCTCAGTAATCTTTGTCTTCTTGCTGGTCTTCTGTTTGGCCACCATCTCCCAGTGCTTCCTCATTAGCGTCTTCTTCTCTAAGGCCAATTTAGCGGCGGCGTGTGGCGGCCTCATCTTCTTTCTCCTCTACCTGCCACACAGCCTCTGTTACGCCTGGAGGGACGTCATGGGTTTCAGGGCCAAGGTGGCTGTGGTAAGTCCATCTTTAGCTCTAACGTTTCTTTTTTTATTATATCTTCTCCTGCTGTTATTATAAGTATGAGTGGATTTTATCCTCAGTGTTATTCCAAGGTTATATTTGAACTATTTTGATCAAAATTTCAAGTCACAGTTGTTCGTCCTATGTCTATTGACTGATCCTTTAAAAAAAAAAAAAAAAAGACCCAGAGTATTTTATAGTGAAAGGAGTGAGTTCACCTCTAGCACCAGTAATATCCATCTCAGATTTGTCATCGTCTTTGCAAGCCAACAGATGGTAAAATGGGATTTGTGAAGTCTTGCAAATGAATTAAGGATGGTAGTGACATTAAATGACAATGGGGCTGCTTTTAGGAAATGCTTTTTGTATTCATGATGTCTCCATAAATTTTTGTTACGGTTTGTTTGCGCTGCTATATTTTCACATGAGGATTCTCAGAAAAGATTTGCATAAATGAAAAGACATTTTCATTGTATTTTCTCCTGTTTCTGAGTAACAACAAACAGTATAGCGCTGCTCAACTTTCAGTGTAGCCTTTCTGTGTGACCTTCATTAAACTTGTGGTATTATTTGTCTTCACACCGCGTGTTGAAGATAGAAGGATGTTAAATCTTGATTCTTGATTGAGGTGTGTGCCAATGCATCCTTAAACAGCATTTTTGCTGATGCAGCATTTTGCCTGTTTCAGAAATGCTGCATCAGATGTTTTATGGTCACTGTTTTTATGTTGTTTCACTGGACAACATTGTGTCCTCTTATAAACACAAACATTAATGTGTGAAGTGAATGGAATATCAAATGGAAAGTCTGAACTTTGACTAGACTCATGGCAAATTCTACACCATGAATTTGCTTTGATTTAAAGTATCCAAAGTCTCTGACTTTGCTGTGTCTCCTATGGCTTGTGGAAAACTGCAAACAGGGCTATATGTTTCAACAATGAATTTATTTCTTTTCTTGACACTCGTTCATTTCAAACCTGCTACAGGCATAGCGAACAGTTCTCCGATTTTGACACCTGAGCGGTAGTTCCCTGCATTTCTTCCAGAGTTACCATGAGCCTCTTGGTAGCTTCTCTGATTATCAATCTTCTTGGGTGTGTCCAAATTCATGGCTGCTTCCTTTGAAGACCTCAGCTTACCCAGTCAATGTTCTGGAATATGTAGGAATTTCAATATACCCAGCTCCAAACAAAAGCATTTGTTTACTTTTATTGCAGCACTGACTTAATGGCACATTAGAACCAGTCTTTAAAGTCCACAGTTGGCTGTTCAGTGTTGGAAACAAAATTAACTCCTGTTTAGATTAACGCTCTTATTAGGTCTTGGAAAAAACCCTAAAGGGTCATTTGCATTTCCTCCCCAAGTTTGGAACTGCAATTATGACACAAACCACAATCCAATTTATTATTTCTCTCTGTCAGAGTGCCGGTCTCTCTGTGTGTAGTTTCCCTTTTTTCATTCAGCTCAGATAAAACCACATCATTCCAAGGCCAACACACCCCACCCCCTAACACACACGCACACAGCGGCCTTGATACTTTGGTTTTTAATCTGAACGAATTTTTTCCATTTTGTAAAGACAATATTCACCTGTGTGCTGAAGGGAGAGCTTCAGGCAGTGCACAGAGGTAAAACAAAGACAATTCTGCTGTGCTTTGACCACTTCCTTTCTTTTTTAATGAGATAGAAATAGGAGAGGGGCTAAACCTCCTTTGTACTTTATAACCAGAGATATTTTCAATTAGCCATTAAGTCCAGGAAAATCCTGAAAATTGCTAAGCTTCCACAAAAATAATGTGGAACTTTTCAGGCTCTTCTTTGAAATCAATTAATTGATCTATGGTTTTATGACAGCAAGCAGTAGTTACATGACTCCACTGGCATACTCTGGAATCCACAGTTGAAAGAAGTGTCTTAAAAAGAAGGTCATTTTCACAATCTGTTACATAGAGCTTTGTCTATTTCAGCATTTGTTCTGAAACACAGTACAAAGTCAAAGAGGAAATGACAGTTTAGTTTATTTAGGATTCACATTTAGCTGCAGCAAAGCAGCGGTCCACACATTATATAATCACAACTCTAAAACAATTGTTAAAACTTTAATTAAACCAAAACAACATAGTGGATTGGACTATAATTTTGCATTTCTATAATTGTTCAGATTATTGATGTTTATGTAAAAATGACTGCACATCGCTGGCAGTGGCAACATCATCCGGTGGGCATGTATTCTTTCAGGCAGTGAAATCAGAGACAACTTGAACATGGATGTATAGAACAGAAAAAATATAAACATCCTTTATTGTCTCACAGTGGAACAATCCAGATGTAACAGGGGCAAAGTCCAGACCTAAAAGGAATTAAGAATTTGTGCCAAAATTAATTTTATTAGACCCTCTTTTTAATTCAAACGATTTCAAAAAAATCTAAGTTCGTTGAGACCACAACAAAATACTTGGAATTGTAGTTCTGCATACTGCAAAATATTGACTTAATGTGCTTGAACTATATTTTTTTCTGTAAAAGATTTTAGTAAAAGAATGTACAGTGTACCCCCACTTATTTTCATCTTGGAGATAGAATAATAATTATATCTAAGAATAAGAATGGGTACAACACTTTGTAAAGGAGACTTTTTTAGACAGAAACGTATTTATCCCTGTGGGGTTCTTTGCCTGTCATTCCAAGAATACCGGTCATAACTGTCAAAAATGAACAAAAAGAGTAGCCACCTTGATTACTCTTTCTCTTAACAATGGATTTTGTCCAAAGCCAGCTGAATGATGTCTAAATCTCCAGTTTGACATGTGTTCAATAAGAGGGGGCTTGTTTTGTCTGCCTCCCAACTTGTGCCCTTTTCTCAACAGCCAAAAGGATTGGGCTCTTGTTGTTTTGTCAGCCGTTCATACAGAGGTCAAGGATGGGTGGCCCTTCGCCCCGCTGTCAGCCCTCATCTGTTGACTGATTGGCAGATGGGCAGCGGAGGGCAGTGCAAGATGCTGCCAGCAGGGTTAGGAGGCAGGCAGGCTAGAGGCTTGGCGTCAGCCACAGAGCTGCTCTCTCGCTTGTCCTCTCTCTACATCTCTGTGTAGTTGTGTAACCTCGGCTATCCGTGATGATTCGTCTCTCAAGCTTCAGCAAACACTTGTGCAGGAGTATAAATGCTGCGAGCAAATGAGGTGTGATGAAACAGCTGGCGGGCAACATGGCAATGTGGAACGAGGGGCCATGGCAGATGATGTCTCACGCGGGCAAACCATCATTTGCAATTTCCCGCTGTATGAAAAATCCAACAGATTTTTGTTTGGAGCAGATGGATTCGGCTGTCCATCTTGTCGGGTGGCAACAGTCTCTCATGGCATCACCTAAATTCGGTAATTAAAGATGGTTTTTCAACCATTTCTTTTCATTAGCTCGACGTTTTATGGCGCAATCATTTAGTTCATTAATTTTAAACAATTTGTTTTGGAAATACACAAATTTAGTGACCTTTTTCGCATTCTGTCATGTTACAACCACAACTCTCCATTGATCTTGTTAGGATTCTATGTGCTTGATCAAAACTAATTGTGTGATTGTGAAGTCAAATGGAAATGATACAAGGTTGTTAAACTTATCATTCAGCCACCAATTACTCTGATACTTTCTAATAAAAGTAACATAGCTGTTAAATAGAGGTCACCTCTGTGTAATTCAGTTTAATTTTAAATACAACTGTCCTGCAAGGTCCTCAGTTTAAATTTATTCAGTGAACCATCAGTATCATGAAGACCAAAGAACAGGGGATAATGTTTTGGGAAGGTTTAAATCGGGGTTAGGTTATGAAATGACATCCCTCTGAACATCTCACAAAGACCTGTTCAGTTTACCATCTTAAAATGAAACGTATAGCATAATTACCAGCTCACCAAGAGTGGCCTATTCAAAGTACAGACCAATTAAGACTCCATAGAAAAACCTGTAAATTAATGTCCACACATTACAGAGAATCGATAAAACCCTAAAAATCATGCAAAGACATAGTCTGTAGTCGCAGCAAAAGGTTTCTACCAACCAAGAGGTTGAATAGAAAATGCAGACTTTGCGAGATAAATGGAAACTGTGTCACAACCCTTCAATTTATCAGTTATGCAAAACTTTGTGTTTTTCTTACCTTCCATTCAGAAATGTCAATTCGTTATATGAGGATTTTATGTGACAGACAATGACATCAACTTCAATGGATGGGAATACTTTATGAAAGGCAGTGGATTTGGCTGTACTTAGAAGGGAAACAAAAATCAGCACGTCTCCTCATAAAGCTCACTCCCTAATTAGTAATCTCCTAGTTTCATTGAGAAATGAAAAGGAAAAGCACACATTTATTGTTTTTAGTTGGTTGGTGAGCCGAGCTCTGTTGGCTGGGACCGCTCACCAGGCATCCACCCAAGACTCCAGATCCAAGCTTAGCTGATTCCTCCATTCCCATCTTTACAGTACAGTATGTTAACACAACCAGCTGCTCGCCCCTATTACATATTCAGCACGCAAATGAAAAGGAGCAGGGTGAACTTTGTGCAACATTTGCATATTTTCTGAGTAGTTAAGAATTTTGCTTAACTAAAACTCTTTGTTCTTGCGTTTTTTCCCCATCTTCAGAGTTTACTGTCATGTGTTGCCTTTGGTTATGGGTGCGAGAACTTTTCCAAATATGAGGAGCAAGGCATTGGTATACAGTGGCACAACATTATCAGGAGTCCCGAGGAGGGGGATCCATACACCTTCATTGTCTCCATCGCCATGATGCTCGTTGACGCCGTCTTATACTGGGTGCTAACCTGGTACATTGAAAATGTCTTCCCAGGTAATGATCTGAAGCAAATTATTAGTATATGTCCAATATTGTCTGCTTTTTTTTTTTTTTTAGAAGAAATATACATAGTACAAATGTTGTATAGAAGTTTGATAAAAGCTGTTCTAATGTGCAAGGAGTGGAGATTTTATACTTTTACTTTAAGAGCAGTAGCAGAATAATATAGCATTTAAACTATTTTCCTTGTGGCAGTTGGAGAAGCTGTTGCATTTGTTAACTGACATGCTCAGTGACCACGGTAACTTATATTAGCAAAACAAGATTCTAACAGTATTTTCGTGCGCTGTGGCAACATTTTCACCGTATGAGTTTGAACAGTATAATAAACGTTCCAGATTTAATGAGAATCATTTTCAAATGAGGTTTGGGTAGAGCCATTTATCTTTCTTAGTTGTAACTCTGGATTCAATGGGTCATTAGAGTAGATTTTTCTCACTTCAAATTTAAAATTCAGGCCTATGAGTGCAAATATAAACTCCACAGAAGAAACTTATGTTGTAATGAACTATTAAAAGATTAAGTTTGTGATGTAGCCATTTGTTTTCTTCTTAATAGTTTTTCCAAATAGCATTTGTTGACTGTTTCAACATCACTTCACCAAACAATAATCTATAGTTGTTCTTGAACTAGAATTCTGTATTTTATTAATATCTATGCACCAATGTTCTTCTGAACTGAATGAATCGTTTTTTCTTCCTTCACTTCTATTTTACGCTTTGCACCTCCTGGACTTCATTGTATATTTTTAAGCCAACATGTATGAAAAAATGATGATCATTCTTCTTGTTTGATTGCAGGTCAATATGGGATTCCTAAGCCATGGTACTTCCTGTTCACTTCCTCTTACTGGTGTGGGATGACACCAGGAGCTGAAAACAACCCTGATCTGCTGACAGACTCTGGGGCGCACATCGGTAAACTCCCTTTTCATGTTCTGTTCTCACTTCTTGGTGTGCAATTGTTGATCATATTCTCATCAGCCTGTTTATGTCCTGTGGGAAACGTGGTTCTGATAAGACCTGGAGGTGAGAAGAGGAGGGTTGCGAACAAACATTAGCACCTTATTTGTCACATCTGGTGATAATGGTGCTTTGTGCTTCGAGGGGATTGGGGAAGCAGGAGTTTCAAGTGAAGGAAACTGCTAAAAACAAGCAAAAACTCCAATTAACATTCCTAGTAACAAGTTTCTGTTCCTGTTACTTTCTGTTTAGCTTTTCTGTGTCCATGTGTGTGCATTTGTGTGAATGTTTCATAGATCAAACTGGGCTCTCAGAAATTTGCTAAACTGAAAATATGAGTAATCATGCGTAATTAGAATCATTTTTGATGGTTTTCATTTTCTTAAAACGTCGGTCTAAACAAAGACGTAATTAATGTAAGCAATTGATGCAAACCTTTATACTTTGAAACGCATATTTTATTCTTTTTTTTTCTTCAGTTTTTTAAAACGTATCTAATTTGTTGCTTATGTAGTTTTTATTTAATCATTTATTTCTTATATTTTTTCTTACTATTCAAAAAGACATTAGTGTAAATGTTGATGCAGGTGTGGTAAACACTTTAGCACTTTACTTTATTTTGTTTATTCTAAGTTAGTCATTTTTTGATATTGTATTTTAGTTTAGTTTGATTTGCTTTGAACAGAAGTTAAATGAAAAAAAACACAAAACATTAATACGTAAAAGCATTTATGTTGATGCAGATGTTACATTTTTAAACAATCTGTAAACATGACAACTTTAATAATTTTTTTCTTTAATTTTGATGTACTTTTCTTATGTCAATTTATAATTTATTTTTCTTTTTTAGTTTTTTGTCTTTTCAGAATTTATTTTGCTCATAACACAAGTCTTTTTCCCTTTCTCTTTAAATGCTTTTTCCTTGTTTCTCTGTGTGGGGCCTATGTGTATTTTCATAAAGAATATTTTGAAAGACCACCTCCCAGTGTGAAAGCGGGGGTGTCAATTCGCAATCTTGTCAAAATCTACAAGACCGGGAAGAAACTGGCGGTGGACGGCCTGAGCGTGGACTTCTACGAGAATCAGATCACATCATTTTTGGGCCACAATGGAGCTGGAAAAACAACCACAATGTGAGGCATATTATTTAATTCTCTTGTATTTTCCAATTTGTCTCAACTTTTGTGTGAATTGAACATAAACTGCTGACTTTACTGTAGCTGCATGTATTCAGAGTTTACTTCTTTGAAGAGGTTAGATCTTACTGTGAAGACATCCATCAGAAAGAGTCAGCTATTACAACCGATAGTGGGAGTTATCTAATTGCTGCTTGGGAAATGGCTGAAAAAGGTTGGTTGGGGTTTTGGATGACAGAAAATAAATGAAATCCAGTGGCCCAGAAAGTCTGAGTGACACAGAGAGCAAACGATGCAAGACTAAGGGCTGCAGGGAAGACGTCTGCTCTGAGCCACTGGAACGAAACATAACAGGGAACAATAAGAGGAAGGACAGAGTAAGGACTCTGTCACACACTAAAACACTGTTCCGGTGGATTTTATTAAATCCTGGACCTTATGATGAAAATAAATATTATACTAAAAAAAATCTTTAGATGTAGGGAAAAAAACTTGCTTTTATGAGTTATGATTTTTTTAAGAAAGAAAACAGTCTATACATAGTATAATTATACATAGTATAATGTTATGTCTATAATATTGTATTATGGAGATAAAAACATTAAGCCAAACACATTTCAGTAAATGCAGTAGAAACTAAGAAATAATTAGACACAAAACTATTTATATCTCAATGACATTTAACCAGAGGGTCAGACTTTTCCTGTTTTAGTTCACTTAAGCTTACTACAATAATTTAAATTTGTTACATGTCAGAAAAAAAATAATTTTTTTTTTTACTTATTTAATGTCAGATATGGTTAGTAAAATTGCCTTGTAATTTGTATATAGCATGACATACAATGTGTTGGGCCATTCTCCTTCAATGTTATCATTGCTAGTATTTTGGCCTATTACCATTGAACTGAAGTAACTCAGTCAGGTTTGTAGTCTGTCTTGCTCTCACACCCCTCTTCACATTTGTCAACAGTTTTTTCTGTCACCCAAATATTGATCTTTTTTGTTGTTAAGCCATTCTGAAATTAACTTGACATTATGGCTTGGGTAATCTTTATTTTATTATTAATTTTAATAAACTGGCTTTTTTCCTTTGTTTCTCTTCATAGGTCAATTCTGACCGGGCTGTTCCCACCTACATCAGGAACAGCCCTCATCCATGGATACGACATCCGCACCGACATAGACAGCATTAGGAAGTATTTGGGAATGTGTCCGCAGCATAATGTCCTATTTAATGAGTGAGTGAATTAACAAGGCTTAGTCATTCTCTCTCTTTGGATTACAAAGTGGAAGTATGTGGGTCTTTGCACAACAATGTATTTTTTCTATGTAATGAGGCCTTGTAATGACTCAGGCTCCCCAGCAACACATAATTATTTGGTGTTTATTTTGAAATGCATTGACCTTTATTTATTCGGTCTACAAGACTCGTGAAACTGCCTTTACTGATCGCCATATGTTACCTTTTTTTTTTTTCTTTTACTTTGTCTCACTTCTTTGTTCTTTGCCTCTAACTGATAATCTGGTACCTAATGCAAATGTGACAGCCTAATTACAGCAGATCCCAATTAATTTCCTTGGTAACTTCCCATCACTAGAAAATGATTCCTGTAAAATGCCTCTGACAAATTATTTATGATACATATTTAGCAAGTTTTTTATTTTCTTATTATTGCTAAAAAGTTTCTGGAACTCCAAATATCTAAGTCTGAAATAGTATTGCATTTTGGCATTAAAAAAATGGTTTCAGTGGTTTCATTTAAACAGACAGAAATACAATAGTTTTACGGTAGGCCGCTTGTCCCCCTTCTCACATTAGCTGAACTAGTCTTTCATGCTGTTGTAAAACTTTTCTAGGCTCACTGTGGAGGAGCACATTTACTTCTACGCCAGGTTGAAGGGACTTAGTCGCAGTGAGGTTGACTCTGAGATGGACCAGATGATTAAAGATGTTGGTTTACCACACAAGCGTAAGGATCTTGCTAAGAACCTATCAGGTGAGGCTCAGTGTACCATGACACATCTCTTATGATCGGATTGACATTATGCTGACCTACAAATTTAGTCTTGATATGTGTAGTAATTAAGTGTATGAATGATTTTTATGCAGAAACATGCTAATTATAAGCCAGTCCTTCCTTTCTTAGTACCTGCATGCAACTCCTCCTCTACACCCACTGTACCTGTGCTCCGTAATTCATTGTCTGGGGGGCACAAGCGGATTCTAGTTGATAGATTGTAACAAAGTCACGGAATGCTTGTGAGCAAAATCACTGAAATATGACTTTCAAGGTTGATCTATGATGACATTTCCACTACATTAGCACCGCACTGGATGCATTTTGAAGAGCCTGCTAAGAGAGAGGAGCTGAGAATTATTGTTGTGAAAGTGTATCTGCATCCTGGCCATCAATCATTTCACAGCTTCCAAACGGCAATAAAGCACAGGGCCGAACATCTCATAATATTTATTCCATAATCACTTTCCAATATTGTGTCTGTATTTGAAACTTAATGCTGACACAGCCATGTGGTATTTTATTTTTGATGAAAATGTCTTAATATAAATAAAAATGTGACTGTTTTACCTAGTTTACATTTGATCAAATAATAGGTGAGTACAATGCTTTTTCAAAAGCATTTGTAATCCCAGAGATTTTTCACATGTTATTGTGTTGCAGCCAAAAAATTCAATATCCACCTAAACTTGACATAGCAAGGCAAGAATAATTATTGTGAAGTTCACACATAGTCATTTTCTGTCTTATGAAGTGAAGACGTATGTATAAAACCCAATAAATTAATACATACCAACATAAATATTGAGTAAATGAATAAATAAATCATGTATTTATTATTTTTGGATGGTGCCACTTAATGAAAACATGTAAATATTGTGAAATAATAGTGTGTTATAAGAAATTATGTCGGTGACTTAAAAGAACCCCACCATCTGTACTGATTTAAGCCAGTCGATCATAGGAAAACGGTCAAGACAAAGATCAAGACCATTTTAGCAGATTATGAATCTGGAAATTTGTAAAAATCATATTTAAAAAAACCCCCAACTAATTTTACTGAACGTTTTAAGAACTATGTGTTGTTTTTAATGCTTTTCAGGTGGCATGCAGCGAAAACTCTCTGTGGCAATAGCCTTTGTTGGCGGTTCAAAGATTGTCATCCTAGATGAACCAACAGCAGGAGTAGACCCTTACGCTCGCCGGGGGATTTGGGAACTACTGCTAAAGTACAAACAAGGTGTGAATTCAGGAATAAATACAGGTTTGAAGTCTTTTGTGTTTACAGAACAAGTAGGATTGCTCACAGCTTGTTTGAACTGTTTTAGACTAAGAAAAAAAATCTTCACCTGTACTGTACCTTTCAACCTACAGCAATATTAGATGTAGGCTATTAAAGTAATCAGGCATTCAGAATGGCCTAAAAGTATCTTTTTGACCCTGCTGTCAGAAAAAGTCAACTGTAAACGAAGAGAAATTGTGAATTGTGCAAACACGGGTCGAAGTGGAAGAGAAGACAAGTAGCTTTTATTGACGGACTCCCTAATTGTCTGCTGAATTAGTCAGCCTGTCACTCTCTGGCTTTATATACACTGTGGTTGCTGAAGACTATAAGCAGAGCATGCACATTTTCTCTCCAAATGTCTAAATGTTTAATGTGCACTGAGTGACATTCCGCCCTCGCTATGTCATTAGCATCTGCCTCTCTCTAATCAAGCCCTTTTTACTCCAATCGTTAGCTGCAGATAACTCGGTTCTAATGAGAACCCCCACATTGTGGCTGCTCGAAATGACTCATTTTTGTTTCTCTCCGGTTTTATTTGAGCCACTGTCTTATGAAGGGTTGTCATTAGGCAAAGGATGTGGGAAAATGCTACAGGGAGTCTATTTGTGTGAAAAACTGAAGGATGAATTTAGAGTTAATATTACAGTTCATCACAGCTTATTAAATGTGGAGGTTTTCCGCATGGACAGGTTGACCACATTGCCTCAGAGTGGGTGTAGCTTTTATTAAACTGAGTGGTGGCTTATTTGTTTGGTGGCACTTTATCCTTTATGTTAAATCACTGGAAATAAAGTACTCTTAATATAGATTGTATGTTCGTAAGCCTTTATATGTTTCATTTAACTGTCGGCGTAAGCTAAACTAATTCAATCTTGACATCTTGTCATAAGAAGATAATCTTCAACAATATCTAAAACCTAAAACTTTAGTTATTGGCTCCTAGGTCTGACTCATAGGTCTCCACGAACTTTACATTCCGTCTCTTTTGTATGCATGAGTATTCAAAAAACAGAAAAAGAAAAGAGGAAACAAAAAAGAGAAACAAGAAGAAAATACCTTACTTTAGAAAGTGATTGAAATAGCAAATTATGACTTTTTGGTCATTATCCTTCACTGGAAGTTGATTACTATTCAGTTGCCCCAGTCATTACTGATAGAGCCCTGAGAATAAATGATATAATCAATGAAGATTTTCGATATGGGTGGTATGGCTGTCTGCCCAGGGTCTCTGTCCATCGTGGTTTGACCCTGGGCTGCTGAAAAAAAACAAACCAAAACTAAACAAGGACATCTTGGGTCAGTTTTGCCCTACCCACGTCTCCTATTGTTTGCTTGCATGTTTGGTCAGCAGGAATTTTTCTCTGCAATGTGTTGTAAGAAAATGTGGTTGCATACCATAGGTGCTTGATGAAGTTAATTATGATAAAGATTGGCACTGAACAGATGTTTTCTTTCAGTTTTCAAGCAATTTGGAATTTACAGTCATATTCAGTGAATTAAAATATGGATTCAAATGAGGCCTGTTTATCAGACTAAAAGTACCTTTTGTAGTAAAAGTATGTTCAATATCTACATGGATATTGAACATTCTCTTCAATAAACCCACATGTATCTATTCCATGTGTTTTTAGTGGTCTAATGTAATTTTAAATTTTAAATATTATGTTTTTATTGCCTGAAAATAGAAAATCATTCTAATTAACAGAATTGCTTTCAAACATCCATCTACTTTTAATTAATCTATATAAAATGTTTCATCTTGTGATAAAGTTTCTGAAATAAATTGACTTTTAGGTATACACATTTTTTAAATCGGTCTGTATGATCACTTTTAGTTCAAAATGTAAAATGCGTAGTTAAACTTGAACAGGATAAATGTAAACTGTGCACGTATTCCTGGAAAACATTTATTTAACGGTTTTGTCTAGGAGAGAAATCTTTTATGTTTATATTTATAACAACCTTTGACAAACATGGAAATCACATTCGATAGACTGCTCAAATCTGAGGTGAATTAATAAAATATTAAATGATATACTTAAAAGATTTGGTAGAACGATGTTTAAAAAAGATATATATATAAACAAAGATACAAAATATGGTGTCCTTTTTTATTATCTTTTGAAATGCTTTTATATTATATCTCTCAATATAGGGAAGTTCTTAATTTCGGTTTGACTTAGTTCCCTTGTTAGAATTATTCCCAAGTTTCTTAAGTATTGAATTGACTACTCAATTTCTTTTAATTCCATAGAAATGTAAGGAAAACAGCATTGTGGTGACACAAGGAGTTGGAATGCTTTGCTGCATATGTAGCATATACATAATTTAATGTATAAATTCAATTGCAATGGATGGTAAATTACAACATGCATATGAGATGTGACATGAATGTAGTCAAAATTAATGTAAATTAATTCTGAATAAATTGGACATTTTTGCATTTGCAGTGAAAACTTGATGGAACTAAGAAAAATGTTAACTAAGCTCTTGTTCCAACTATTTTAGGACTGCAAGGTGTTTTATATACCATACATAGTGCAACTATCACACAAATGCAAATTAATGTATAGCAGAAGTCAGTGTTGCAGGACAAATGGGATAAAATATAGAAGTAGTTCTTTTTTCATGCAACATCCAAAAAATGACTAAAAACAACATAGTAATGACATACAACACATTTTCCATGACAGTACACAACATCTTACGCCACACTCATGAATGATTTTCATAAACCATAATGTCTAAAATTTGTTAAAATTTTATAATAAGCACAAGGACTTGTAACCCAATGGACAGGATATAAATTAAGTTATGTCAACTTAAGAGTTTTATGTCTTGAAGTGACTGTCACTAATAGCAGTTATAGAGTTTGCTTGTTCTTTATTACAAAGACAAAGCTCATTATGTTTTCATCCTGCCTTTCTCACCCACTGTGAAATCCACCTGTCTCAACTTGATTTAGAGGGAAGGAATCTAAATAAAAGAATAGAGTTGGGTAACTCTACTTTGCTGTATGTGTTTTGAGTATGTAAAACAGCAATTTATCTGAACACATCCTTGATATATTACTACATGCTCTAATTTGCTGCAACTTACTATAAATCAGAATACCTTTGAGAGCCATTTGCAGTCCAAACAAATTTATTTTTTCCTCCAACTTGCAAATGATTCAATACGTTTTGGATTTTCTCTACATACACACACACATTCATCTTCCAGGTTTGACCATCCCATGCAAAACGAGCCCAGTCGGTTAGACTAAACCGCAAGCAATCTCTTCAGCCGTAACTTTTTTTTTTTTGAAACCATAGTTTCCCTGCTGTATGTTAAATTGATTGGATTGCATGTCTTGATGTTTCATTTCATTTTATGTAGAAGGAAGGCTGAGTTTGCGAGGCAAAACATCATGCAGCAATGCTTTACTGTGAAGAGATGAATTAAGCAGTTTGACTGGAGGCAGGGCACGCATTGGCGTGGAGAGAGAAAGAGAGAGAAACAGGGCATGTAGAAATAGTTGGACAAGCAAAATGGCTACAACGGGCCACAGTTAATGACCTCTCAGTGCGTCCTTATCCCCGGGATAATGTGACGTGTGAGGATACAAATTTAACTTTGTGCAAAAACAGCCTTGCTCAGCACCGTGCCTGACCCTTTGCAGTAATAACCATCCTCAACATTTGTGCAGAAAGGGTGAAAACCCTTGCTTGTACTAAATTTAGAACGCTGATGTCTTATACCTTTCACATGTAGAGATGTGTCTCTGTAGGTTGGAAGAACTGAAGATGCTGCAGGAAAAGCATCACAAAAATCTGACTTCTGTGACCAGAGAAGAAAATGTTTAAATATTTTTGAAATAATTATTAGAGTTATTTCATATCACATTTACTCTTTAATGTAAAATATATTAAAAGCAGGGTTTGATTCTACTAAAGTGAGGTTAGGTGGGGTACTTATTAGCCTTCAGCAATAACAATACATGAAAAATTGTTTAGAAAATATGTCAAGTCAAGCTAATAGCTAGCAATTTAAACTAATTAGCTATTTAATTTAATGGATACTATTGCTAATTGCCACTTAAGCTAGCAACAGCTCTCCAAACTAAAAGCTTCAGTGACTTTTAGTTTGGCAAAGTACTACTCAAGCTGACAACTGTTCAATTGCTACTTAGCTTAACGACTATTTCAGCTGACAGCAACTTAACCTAACAGCTACTTCGCTTAGCAGCTACTTTGACAACTTCCTAAGCTAGCAGTCACTAAAGTTAACAGTTACCTACAGTTTATCCAGAAAGTATTCGTAGCAGTTTGCTCATTGTTACCAACTCCTCAGAAAAGAAAGTAGCTATTGGCTGTCATGGAAGTCACTGGATGACGCCATTGGATAATTTGTATATTTGGTCATGTGTGATTGAGGCAGACGAAAAGAATATCAATGTTGGCAAGACAAAATAACTTTTTTTTTTCTAAAAGTTATCCAGTAAATGTAACTGAGTAAATCTAACCAGTGGCTACACACCTCTGAATTCTACGCTATTTGTCTTTCTGCCTCGATTGAGGGCAGTTGCTTTATATCTCCAACAGCTAGTCCTTATTTTAATTTTTTTTTTTTTTTTTACAGTGATTCTGTTGTCAAAAGAAGAAAAAAAACATAATTCTTATGTTCATAATCAGAATTTTTTCTGTTAACGTTCCTGGATTTAATTAGGCCAACTCTGAGGATATCTACTGAAACAATTTTCAAACTATTCATTGACAATAAAGGTGTGTCTCTAGCATGTGACTGCAATTTAATTTATTGATGTTTTAATAAGAAATCACTTGAGGAACCCATGTCAAAGCAGCTATCTTTCATTGTAATAGAGGTAATAGGTTAAATGTTTGCTACTTAAAAACATGACTGGATCAAAGAACCCATTTCTCTCAGATGCTGCTTTCCTGCAGACAGCAGAGACAGGACCACGCTGTGACTTCATTACAAATCTGCCGTTTTTTTTCCCTTGCTTTCTGGGGTATGTGATAATTAATATGTGTTATCTGATCCAGCGTGATGTAAAAGGATTAGAACACCTGTGAATAATCGTGCGATTCATGCCGTTTTTGTCACTGCAGATGCATTCAGTTTGATGCCGTTCGAATCAAAGGACTCTGGGAACAAAACAGAGCTGGAGTAAAATTTGTTTCCTATAGAAATGTTGGAAAGCAGCCTGTGGAAGGCCTTTATCGTTATTTTAATTATGTCCCAGTTTCACACCCACGCGCTTTTCTTCAGTTTGCTTTGTTACCACGTTCAAAGGCACGAGAAAAAAATAGATCACAGTGAAATTGACACTAAGAAGATAAGTGACGACATGCGGATTCAGATTTTGATATCTACCTCATTTTTAGGAGACCGTGTCCACAAAAACGCTTTGTATGGATTTTCATGAATAACTTTTACAAGCCGTACTTGGAGCCTGCCTTTTATTTTATCTTTCAGCAATTATCTAAAAGACATGTCTATTGTGGTTCTCCTCAGGTCGCACCATTATTTTGTCAACACACCACATGGATGAGGCAGACATCTTAGGAGACCGCATAGCCATCATCTCTCAAGGAAAGATGCAATGCTGCGGCTCCTCGCTCTTCCTGAAGAAGTGTTTCGGCAGTGGCTACTACCTGACTCTGGTCAGAGATGGGACGGAAAAAATTACCAATCAGCGTAAAAATATCACACAAAATCTGTCCAAGGAGGAACAAATGGTGAGCATGTTTTATTTTTGAAATAATTTGTTTTGAAAGCAATTGGACTTTTTTGCCAATGTGTTAGCGTATGTGCCTTTGTTAGCAGGCAGAGTAGTAAACATTCTGTACATTCATGGGTCAAATTTGAGCTGTGTTCTCCTTGAGAAAATTGGATATTGGCATGTTAAAAATAAAGCAAAGCTATAACCTTTTTTTGATACTTGCACACAAGTATCAAAAGAGCCTAACTGCAACCTTGGCTCTCTGTGCTGAAGGTTCCAGCCAATGTGTGCAAGTGGTTCATCGTCAGGTTCAAGACTCGCGGTGCGAGTCAGATTAAGCTGATTCCTACAAACACGGTGTGCACATCATAATCCTCAAACTCAAAAGCCCTCCAACGTAGCAAATCCCCATGCACATTGACACACTAAGATCCAGTCATCTATTACTTGGCTGTACTCTAAAGCATAATTGCAAGAAGTTAGACGAAAAAATATGCTCTCAGTTAATGAGATCATTTAATGAGAAAAAATACTAGATAATATAACAATGGAACAGCTGTTCTTTGTTCTTTTTAAATCTTTCAACCTATGATAGCGCATCTAAAAGTTTTTACAAATCTGAAGAAATTGTATGAAGCACATCTTGCAAAACGTTGTATCCTGTCGTGTAAGTAAGACCCAGATGGGGGTCTTTATCCTGTCATGTACATATTATACACTAATGGCAATACAAAGTAAAAAAAGTATCGACTTAATTATAAAACTAATCAATTAAATGGATAAAATGATGCAACAGATTCAACTTAAATACAATAACTGTGACTCAACATGTTCGTCTTGGAGTACCTTTACATATGGTACTGTTAGAACAAAACGCAGCGTTTAAAAACGGGGTTTTTTAATGGGGCCATCAAACTCCATCAAACACGGCTCAAGACGTGTGTGCTTAATGGCATGAAGCGTGTGGAACTCTCAGTATATTACTGCATCAGGATAGTGACTGACACTCCCACATATCGCAGTCTTGGGATTTTTTCTTTAAACTTTGTTTCAATTTAATGATCACCTAAACATCAGAGAATAACTCATAGACTCTGATACTCGTCATAGTCTATGAGTATCCCCAAGAGTTAAGAAAATGCCCAGCTAAGTCAGTCTAAACTGGGTTAAGTCCCATACTTTGTTGGATGCTGCTAACAGTCTGCTTGCTGAGGTGAATGAATTTTCATCAGCATAGATAGAGATGTCCCCCTGCTCGGCTCTTAGTAGCTTGAGTAGCAGGGTTCTGCATCTTTCTCTGGTATGTTCAGAAAGTTTGGGCTAATGTGTGTGACTCATCCGGTGTTGGCTATGGGTGTTGTCATGTTGTCTGCCTGTGTCCTGGGACGCCTGCTTAATGTGGGTTGGAGATTCACTTGATGGCAGGAAATCGGCCTTGGTGGAACAGGCATGGGTTGTCTGGTGGCAAGGGTGCCAGCATGTGGGCTGCTCTGAGATGTTGGTGGTGGACACGGTTGTGTGTGGGCATTTGATCCGCTCAGTGCGATCTGACCTGATGGTATTGCCAGATGGGGGTCTTTATTTTTGGATTGGGTTGCGTTTAATTGCCTCCACGGGGGATTTTGTAGTGCAGGGCGGTCTACTGTCTGCAGGATTGTGACGACTCCTTTCTGTGGCCGTTTGCAGTGTGGAGGTGTTTCCTTTCTGTGGATCTTGTTAGGGGTTTGGAGTGCAGTGGGAACAGCTTATGAGGGCCTGCTGAGTTTCCCCATAAGTTTAATGCCACAACTTTTCTTCCACTGCTATGAATAATTAGTTACAAACACAAACAAAAACAACATAAATGCATGGAGGGTAATGCAATTACATAATGACATGCACACACAAAGGGCACACAGTAGTTAAGGCAATTCTGTCATGGTCTGCCTAAAATAACAGTTTTGTTTTTCTGTATTGGAAAACTGCATTCTGTTATAGTTCCTTCATTATTTTATGCATTTTTGATGTATAAACAGAGATCAGAAGAATGTTTAACATATTCTTTGTTGTTAGGTAAGCAGTTTAAAATTAGGTTCTTTATTGCAATCTTCTCACTGCTAGGATCTTAGTTTAGCCCTTTCAATAACTAATAAATGTCTTTACAACTAAATTGCTTCTTTTGCTAGCCTACAAGGCCTAAGTTTGACACTTAGATAATGCCATTAAAACTATCAGTGAGTTTTTAGATCCATTTTTCTTGTGATTGGGTTAGACACTGTGTGCTTTATTTAAATAAGTTTTCTACAACATTCTGTTGTAGAAAATCAATCCATCCTCTTTTTGCAGAAGACTTATGTTTTTCTCATTTTTAATTCTAAAACAGAAATAAAATGGTGGTCTTCAAGAAGGACAAGTTTCCAATAGTAGATATTTATCCAAATGTATAAGTTGTCTCCTCTCAAAAATTCATGTAGTTTTTGTAGCTCTAAATACATTTTATTTAGCTGGACTGAGGGCCAAAAGTTTCTCTTCGGATTAGAAAGGTTGGAGACTCTTTCAATAGCAATTTAGTCAACTGTTTAATGAAGTTAATTTAGTCATTGTAATTTCACTGGAAAAAAAGAAGAAAAAACTGCATTTTATTCTAGAAATTTATAAGATTTACTCAACTTCTTTCTGAGATCAAATATTTATATTCTGTTGTTTTGTTTAATGATGGGAGCAGCGGATACTTTTCATCACAGATTAAGCACACTTCATGCTGATGTACGCACGCAGCTCTATTTAGACTAATTAAGTACAAACTTACAGAGGCACATTATTTGATTAATGCTTCATAGGAGTCCTCCAGGAGGCACTGCTCATCATTCTAAGTGGTAAGGTATGATAGCCTTTCTAATCCAATTCTGATTAACAGGAGACAGCCCGTCCTTCCAGGGATAGTCCAGATGACGGCTTCGGCAGTCAAACATTGGACAATTCTGACCGTACAGGTACACGGTTATTTTGGTTCATTTGCATGCATATTTAAAAATTAAAAGTATGTTTTAGATGTTTTTTTTTAGTTTTTGTACATTTTCTAATTTCCACATAATTCAAACCATAAACACCAACAGCTCTTTTTCCCCCCTGAGCTCTCGTCATCTGAGGCTCCAAAACTTTTCGGCAAGAGCATAGAAACTGGAAAACTATCATTTCTGAAGGTGGAAAACAGTGTTGAATAGAAGTGATATTTTATTTAATTAGTTTATTGAATGTTTACTTTTGTGGCTCATCTTTTTAACCTTCATTTTTTAAACTGGCTACTAAATTAGACAAGATTCCTTTAAAATTAAAATTAGACACTTCATTCAGTCATTTTGTGTTCTTGTATCCACTGTTTTTTAATTTCTTTCAATTTGTAATAATTGACTGTTGACTTCTGTTGATGATTAGCATTGCATAAATAACTTAAACAGTTCTCAACTAAATTGAACTACATTAACTTTGTTCTTCACTGTCAATTATTTGTATAAACTGTCTCAGACTGTCTAAGATAGCAAACATGAGTTTAAATACATGCATGTCTTTTTAACAGTATAAACTAAGCATGAAGTTATTTTTGGTGTTTTTTTTACAACTAATTGTGAGGGTTTTATCACTAAGGAAATTCTTCATATACAGATTTTGATTAGATTCTGGTGTTTATAAATACAAACTAAAGATAGATTGAGGAAACCAGGTCCTTCCTTCTTTCCTTGCTTCGTTGGGTGCAGAGTGGCGGTCTCTTATCCCAATTGTGATTTTATACCAGGTTGGCTACACCCCGGAAGGGGTAAAAGTCCATTGTAAGGTCAACACAGGCACCCACAGGGCAGAACAATTGGAAACACACCTTTACACGAAGGGCAGAGTATCAGGTTCAAGGAAAATACCTTTTTCTCCACAACAGTTAAACACCAGACAGAAAGCAGCATAACAGCAGGAATCACATTTCTATAAGTGACAACCCATTATTCTTCATTAGTCTAAAACAAGCAGACCACATCACCACACAAAGCCACGTGTGCATTCCAAAACGTGATTCAGTCTGAAGTGTAAAGTAGATCCATTTACTTCTCCACAAAGTGCCAAGCCAGTAGTTGTTAAGCTTCAGTAATTATGTATGAGAGGCGCTGGATCAATAATGGATGTGTTGTGTTCTGCAACGCTGTGTGGATTGATCCCCACCAAATCCCCGCTTCAGAGCAGATGACTGAGAGGAGTTACAGTTTGTTCGGAGAAGGTGTTTTTGCAAATGTCAAATGATCAGGTGCACAACCTTTTCAGTGTGTTTCTCTGTGTATTTCAGAGGTCTTGATTTGTTTGGGAGTACTGCACCAATGCCACTCTGCAGGTCTTTCAATATTCCATGTGGTTGCTGAAATTTAGCAGCGGCTACTCATAAATAATCTGGAGGCACACAAAAACAAATCAAATCAAAATGTATATTCAACAAGAAGGAGAGGATTTTTTTTTTTTTTGGGGGGGGGGGATGTTACATTCTGTATAGACAGTTCTTTAAATTGATTCTTTTTTGTTCTACCTATTAAAGCAGGTCTTGCTGCTGTAACTCAGCTTGTGCGCCGCCATGTACCAGAAGCTACGTTTTTGGAGAGCATCGGTCAGGAGATCACCTTCATCCTTCCCTACAGTGGAGCCAGAGACGGGACCTTCGCCACACTCTTCCACAAGCTTGATCTCGCTATGGCTGACCTTGGCCTGACCAGCTATGGCATCTCTGACACCACACTGGAGGAGGTAAACTGACGGCAGCATAGACAGCATTCAAAAATAATAAATTCACTGCAGGAAGATTAGAAGAATTATATCCTTATTTTATCTTCAGTAGTTTTTAGCATTTTTTTAGAAGGCAAAATATTCCATTTTAATAAATTATCTTTTATTTTTAACCCAAATCACTGGTATCACAATTGTGATCTCTTTTAAATAAAAGGAACTATAGTAGTTGTTTTGTCCATACTTTTACAGTTTCACAACTTCTGTATCATATTCTTCCTACTTCTCAGAACTTTAAATATAATATAATACAAAGGGACATTTCTTTAAAACAGTGATCACTGGCCTAGACAATGACCTACAGTTTTCTTTTCACCAGGAAGAGGTGGACTACTCTTAAATAATCTGGAGGCACACAAAAGTGGATCAAATTTAAAAGTATAATCAACATAGCTCCATAGCTCACTGTTAGAGAACTACAGCAAAGAGTAACAAGTCCTCACAGTAAATATTATACCTTATTTACATGCTAGCTGTTTGTTTGACAGTCATTCCTCAAAAAATACTTTTCAGCCTTACCGCCAAAAAAGAAATGTGGACTTTACTAAATTCTTCTGGTCCTTTTATGTGGAACCAAAATCTAGCTTTTCGGCACCAAGCTCTCCTGGTTCGGTGTGAGTTCTTCAGCGAGATAAAATCCAAAAAATATGTCAAAACTGACCTATTACAGTACCGGTAAATGTTCACCCTTTTTTTTATTTATTTATTTTTTATTATTACTTTTGTTTAATTTTTTTTAAACTTGTCAAATTCAGTATTTATCAAAACTGTTCAGGGTGAGGTCATGCGACTGATTAAGAATACATTTATTTAAAGTCTTTTTTAAAGTAAATGTGCACAATACTCTATACTTGATCTTTATGTTGGTTCTTTGATGTTGGTTCTTTGATGTGAGGTCTTTTTGTTTCTAGGTTTGTTTCTTTTCCTTTCCTGACTATTTGTTTCTCTTAGTCACCTTTTAAGATGCAACCCCATCACATGATAACAGAGTAAACAATAATTTTCTCAAAAAAGCCATTTACTTCAGAGCAACAATATGTTTTCTGCTGATTTGTTTTTATTTTATTATAACTGAAACTATTCTGTGATTTTGATGGTTCATGTATAATATTACAGATTCTTTTCTCAATTATATATGAAGTCTTAGTTTCCCATATGGATGACTCTTTTTGGAGGTGAACTAGACAGACATACTGCTTGATCATAAATGTGTATGACTCTTCATGTACCTTAGACACACCAGAGACACTCATGGCTGGAAGGCAATATGAATAATTGCTTTTTAAATGTACTGAAAGTCAACCATGACAAGAATTTTTTTTTTCCTTCATCCATTTCATCTTTTGAAGCCTGAATATGCTGCTGTGAATACTCGGTTATTAATAATTGAACATGAACATATAGAACCTGTGGAAGTTGGTTTAAAAAAAAAAGTCAACTGTTGAGAAGCTTGGATTGGGAAAATTACTATAGTGTTGAATGAAGAAATTGGCCATGTGAAAACGGTCTGTTTAGAAGAATTGCATCTTTTTGTCAAAGCAAGAGGATACCCTTTGGGCATCTAACGTACACTGTATCATTTGAAATAATATATGGTAATAAATTACGTGATTGTTTACGTCTGGAAAGAAATGAGCTGCATAAGTAAATACAGAAAACAGGGCTATCATTACGGAAAAGCTACATGGTATGTGTTCAAATGAAGTTCATCCCACCAGACGTATGGAACAGAGCAGTTTGACAGAAACTTTATGACAGGTCTGTGTGGAACTCTCACATTCATAAATACTGTAAAATATAGAAACCTGAAAGTTGTCCTTGTGCTGTAGAGTTATCCGCAGAAATTAATCATAATTGTGCACTTGATATGAAGTGTCTTGTAAATTACTAAACCTAAATATAATGAAAAATGTTTCAATTTTGTTTATTTTGCAGATATTTCTGAAAGTGGCAGAAGAAACCGGCGTGGATACAGAAATGCCATGTAAGATTGCAAAACATGTGGTAAAGTAACAATGATACATCGTTCATATAACAATGGTCTTGTTAAGAAAAGCAGAGTTTAAAAGGAACAGAGTTTGGTTCAAAGTTGGTGCTAAAAACCAAAGGTTTTTGAAATACATTTTAATCACTCATGCTGAGTCCTGTAATACAAAAATGCCTCCATTTCTATCTTCGTGGATAGACATGGAGGATCTGGTGGACCGCATGTTGCATGCAAGACCATGTGCTCTGCACCAGTTGGTGTTTCGGCACAACCCTAACCCTCTCATCAGTCCTCAGATCCCTCTGCTGTACATGCTTGACCTGAGTTACTGTAAGCATATCAATAACCAGTCTGAGAACCTGCTCACTGCAGCAGGAACTCCAACCAGAGATTCTTGTGAGGAGAAGAATATCTAAAACTTTCCTGAGATGTAGCCCTAGTTTTTGTGAAAGCAACTGCAGATGTGTGTAGCTGATGTAGCAGGTTTAATCAAGACGCCTTAGTGTCAGGATGCAAGAACCTGTATAAAGCATGACTAATTCCACTTTGTTGTGCTGTTCATTCTTGATTAGTTGACCCGCAGGTCAACTTGGCCTGAACGCACTGTCCCCCAAGCCTACTTTTCATTTTGAGCACAAACAGTGCAGTTAAATCTGAGAGAGGGCCTTACAAAAGAAAATAAAACAAGTGCAAAACATAATTTGCACTTGTTAAAGTCACAAATGGGAGTGATTACTGTCATTTGGAATGAGGGGTAAGTCAAATTGATGGCAAATACAAAACCGGAAAAGTGCTAAGTACAACTATTCACATAATAAAAGTGATTCATTTGTGCTGCTTTTATTATTAATCTTAAACAATAAGCTACTATTAACTTTGTGATTGACTGAGTTCATTGATTAATTTTTTTACCTGCTAGCTGGTTGTTTTATTTTTTTTTTATTTCATCCGTTTCTTAGAAACGTCTTCCAGGTTATCAGAAGTGTCTGTCCCTTAAAAACTCCTGAGTTTGTGCTTTTTCATGGCATAATGTGGCATCTTGCGAGACAGGGAGCTATTCTTATTGTTATTTATATCCTTAAATTGGGTCAGGCCAAAACAACATATCTTATTTGTATTCCCACAGCAGCAAAGGAGCCATTGGTTAGAGACTGGAAAAGAAGCTCCCGCGAATCTAAAAGGAATAGCGTTGCCAGCGTCCGCGCCAAATCAGAGCACAACGGGATGAGAGGCATGTTCTTTCAAATTTACTTTCTCCTTTTTTTGTGTGTGAATGATACAGTTGTGAATATACATAATCACACACCTTAAATATTACATTGCGTAAATAAAAATGCTAAGCTGACTATGTACAAGATAACGTGTGCTGTCATGGATGTAGCAGGTTTTGCATGAATTACTTTAAACCACTGACCAGCAGTCCGGTTCTTTTTTTTTTTTTTTTCTTACCCCAGATTAGATACCTCAGAACTTACAATTTTAACCCACATCTTAATTACGCCTTTGCATTATGGCTTTTAAAGCTCAGACTCCCGATGCAGTCTATGCCTTGTGAATCTTGTTCAAGCAAACTCTTAACTGTATTCTACTTCATATTTTTCTCAGAGCTGCAATTATCCCTGTTGCTTCTGAAACTTTTTTTCCGCCTTCCACTCCTCTTTCCATGAGTATGCTTCGACATAGCACTCTCTGAAAAGCCAGCTTGTCTTGGAGAAATCTTTTATAGGTTACTCTCCTAGGAGAGGGCGGACGTCTGTGTCTGTCTTCTGGACAACTCTGAAGTCATTCCACAGAAATACATTTCTGTAGAATGAACAAATGTGTATTTGTCTCGTATAATAATCAAATCTTCTGACAAATTGAAATTTGTATTTTCATTTGTAGGATGTCATAATCATCAACAACGATCAACATTTGAAAGATATTTCTCTGCTTGCAAGAATGTGTTTTATTTTCCGAAATAAAGTAAAATATAAGTTTGTAATGACTGCGACAGACTGGCGACCTGTCCAGGGTGAACCCACCTCTCGCCTGGAACGTTAGCTGGAGATAGGCTCCAGCACCTCCCGACCCCACTAGGGACAAGGGTGTTAGAAAAAAGATGGATGGATGGAAGTTTATAATATGAGTTTATTGATATACTCCTCAATACAGTGTAAAAATACTGTAGTTACTGTAGTTTCTTGCTAAAGGTTGATATTTTTCTGTTTTATTTCAGAAGTTAAAGAAAAATTTTTGAATAAAGTTGAAGGTATGTACTTTTTTTTTTTACACTAATCTAAAATAATGACAGTTTTTATTTGCTATAATTTAATTTTATTTAGTAAAAAAATAACCTGTCATGCTGATAATTGATTGAGTCAAGCTGACCATTTTCATATATATGCATATACAGTATATGAGATGAATAACAGTTACCTTAATGGCAGATTATAAGAAAAGTGCCAGCCTGAATGGAAGGGGATCCATGGTCATCACCGGTTGGAAACTGATCAGAACGCAGTTTCTGGCTCTCTTCATCAAGCGCTTCCACCACGCCCGAAGGAGCCGCAAGGGACTCATTGCGCAGGTAATGGCCTCGGTTTGTCATATTGATGAATTGAAGGGTTACACTCACGCAGTTGTACGGGAGGATCAAGGTAGGATTGTGTGAAATGCATGTTGGCTTTCCAAAATCAGTTAGTGACACGTATGATCGAGTGTGTTAATTTAAACTCTGGAGGGAACGCATCAGTCTTGATGTAGTCAATAGTTGTGGAAATTTAAGTTGTTCAAAAAGAAATTCACACAGAAAGCAATGCATAAAGCGCTGAAGAATGAGCAGCGGCACCTCAGAATGATGTAACGTCGTGTCAGTGCGGCGCATTTGCAATAATCATCTTCATATCCCTGAGGCACGTGTCGTACAAGAAGACACTCGAGAGACAAAAGTGAGGGCTAGCCGTGGAGAATGTCTTTTGTGTTATTCAGACACATTCTTAGTCTCAATGTAACCTGGTGCAAATTTTTCAACATCCTGTTTGCCCTTTGAAAGGACAACGCATTTTGTACAGCCAGAAAAGAGACAGAAAAACACATTTCCAGAGATAAAAGGTGCTTTAGTTGTATCATATCTTTCACCTGACCACTGAGAAAAAGAAAAAAAAATGAAAGGAAGACATCCGGTGTGACACTTCCGATTTGTTTTCCCCAATCAAGTGTTTTGATTAGACACGTATTAAAATTGAACAATTAAACAGATGACAGGCTTCTGTTAGCTTATTAAGTGAATGTCTGTATTATTTTGTTGTTTGTAAACACAATTTCAAAAGTCAAGACTAATAAAGAGACAGAATTTCAGCAAGTCAAAACCAATTTCAGTAAGTAGCAATTTTCTAAGCAAGTATTTTTTTATTTTTTTTCCCCCCACAGCTTTGAGACTTAAATTGCCTTTGCCAGTCCTCTATATTCATTATTCACAACATTGTGCTTGTATATATGTAGTAATTCTATCAGTTATGATCCCTCCCATTATGGTAAAATAATCAGGACTGAAACAGAGCAGCAAAGAACATCCTCTTCTTTGTTGGAGATGCAGAACAGAAAGAACAAGTGCTTCACCTTTGATAGGCTCTTCTTGTAATTTGCTGCGGTACCAATCCCCATTAGTCACTGTCAGTCCTGGACGTCCCTCTGCAGAGGGTACGCATAGGAGGTATGTGTGCGGATGTGTATGTACAAGGCCACATCTATTTCTCATTTAGCTAAAGGTCTTTCTTTTGCTCTGTTGTGTCAACAGCTTTCATTGCTAGCGGATGTGTTTCTACAGCAAGGTGAACTCTTTGATTGCAAGCTTTTATGGAAATCTCAAAGAATCTCCAACACAGGAGGTTATTTAAGGGGCAAGAAGTTGGAGATGGCATTTTTGATTAATGTTTGAAATGCAAAGAGTTGTCTAATAGTTATAACGTGGTAGATGAGTTTAAAAGTCTGAATACGCAGTGCTGAGACAAGACCTCTGACTTTGAAACTATTGATTTGGAAGTAGACATATTTTTCCAGTTTTATTTGACTGGTTTTGAGTTAAATTCCCCTTATTTTTCAAAATATTTTATTTGAAATATTGTGCATCTATTTAATGTCTTTTACTGGAGATTCTACTAAGGTTAAGATATATTTTAGAAAGAAAATCCGTTTCTCCACTAAAATTTAGATCCAACTGGTGCCAGGACAAGTTAAAAATCCATATTTTATCAAACCTAATATTTTACTCCTGACCACTTTTTAAGGGAAATGACTTTCAACAGGACCTGTGTCTAAAATTCAAAAGGGTGGTTCAGGAGATGTAGATTTTAAAACAGTTTTATTATATGAGGTGCCATTGTTTTTCTTTGGAAATTGGTGCAGCTAGTACTGCACAGTGTAGAAATTTCAGCCTTTTCATTCAAATTCATATTAGAAAAAAAGCTAGCAGAAGGGTTCTTTCGTTCTTTGTCTTTAATTTGACCGCTCCTGGTCACTGTAGATTTTTGTAATTACTGCATGAACTGAAAGGGCTACCTGAAAGGGAAAAAAGAACATTTCTTTCTCTAATGGCCTTCTTCTGCTTTGTGTTCAGTAATTATTTCAATTTTCATCGTACCAGGCAGCTGCTTTGAGAAGTCCATAGGTGGTCTTTGTAGAAACCAAGCTGTGGAGTGAAATTCTTTACAAAAGCTTTCAAATATGCATCACCTTTTCCTTTTTTGGTTTTACAATAACATTCTTTTCTTTCCTTTTTCAAAATTTCAGGGTTTTTCTTTCAACTATATTGACCATACATGTTGAATCTTAACTTATTTTGCTGTTTAAATGGTGATGTGTTGGTACATTATTTTTATGCAGCACTAAAGATTTTACCCCCAAAAAACTTTGTACGTCTTCCATATGTGGTACTAAATATCCAGTAGTTTTCAAAGCATCTTCAGTCTGAATTGTCATGTAACTGTTACATAATTGATGGGAGAAAAGCATCATAATTCTAAACAATGGTTAAAAATTATAATTATGAAAATTCTAAAGTGATGACAAAAAAATTGTCAGGGAAGTGAATCGCAACACAGTCCCACCACGATGTATCCAAACAGATTTCTTTCCAGAAGTTGGAGTCAATGCTCCACAAAAGGCCATTGTTTTTAGTTGTGCTTTCTATTTCCTAGCTTTCTTATGATCTTGTGACAATCCTATCGGCTGCCATTGCTAAAAAACTCTAAAATTGATCCATTAATGGTGTCATCCAATATTAGGAATAATGTAGTAATAATGGACGCCTTGTGTTTTTTGTGCGTAAACACACTGCTTTGTGAAATCTATGTTCTTCGTTTGCTCATGCATGTTGCTTTGGGTCGTCAAATGTCCACACAGAAGTCTTACTGTGGTGGTATTTAATTAGTGGTATGTACGAACATGCAACAACAAAAAAAAAGGATTTAAAAAAAGATTGGAATTGAGCATCAAGACCAACTGTGCAAATATAGCTGTATAAATAATACAAACTTTAATAGGTGTTTTTGAGGCTTAATTGAGTTGTGAGTGGCCAACTCAAATAAGCCTCAGAATATCTGGTATTCTGACAACCAGACTACCAGTGTTAGGCACCACTGGTATCTGACCTGTTAGCAAAAACAAATATTAACCCTAACCTAGTTCGTATATGACATCAACCTCTTCCCAGAATCGCCGCTAAACTTGGGGTGCAATAAACTTTGTCATTGGTTTAGAGCTTTGTGTAGCATGTGTGAGCACTACTCCTTGTTTATAAGCAGGTTCTCTCAATGTCAGACACACCAGCTGTCGCTTGTATTTATTGCTGAGAAGAAGCGAAAAACAGTTTTTTGTTTTTTTTTGTGGTCTGCCTTTAGGCTTTTCAGTCCAATTGCTGCTTTTCAGTTTTCCTTTCGTGCACATTTTCATTTAAATTTAACGTTTCCAATTGCAGCTCCGTGAATTGGCTGGGTAAATTTCCATGCTCTGCAATTAATCAGTTGGATGCAGAACCTCCCCCTTTTAATATGACCCGACCTACAAATGATTAAATATCAGAGATATGTAGCTTTTTTTTTCTATAACCCCCTTTGTCAGCTGTAACAATGTAATGAAAAGAGAATTACACGAAGAGGATCGGATGTGAAGACGAGGTTAGGCAAGACTGTTTTCTGTTTGCGTGTTTGTGCGGGCGTGTATGTGTGTGTGTGTTAAATAACAAGAGACGAAAGAAAGGCGAGAATCTAATTATATCTGAGTGGCCAGATGACGACGGGTGTGTTGCAAGTGTTTAATCAAACTCATAAAGCATGCAGAGGGGCCCAAACAAGTTGGCAGGGAGCATATTAATGTGTAAGCTTTGTTGTACTGGTCCTGGATTATTGTTAATTAGATGAGCCTCTTTTGCATTTTGCTATACAGAAAGTAGATAAACTAATGACATGTTGTTGATTAGGAGTTGTGAAACTGTAAATATTGATCTGTTTCCATATCTGGAGGAGTCTTTTTCTTTTAGAAAGAGGACAATTATATGTTTACCCTTAACTGTAACAGTTGAAATGGGACCGTAGAACCAATACAACTTGTTTACATTGAAATAGAACATATAAAAGATTTGCTATACTTCACCATGAATAGCTGTTAATGATGAAAAAGTATTCATATTCCCACACCTTTTTCAAAATGTATTACATTACAACAACAATCATGTATTTTATTGAGATTTTTTATGTCCTTTGCATACTGAGATTAAATCAGAGATTGACTCCATTTACTTATTCGGAAGTGCAACTGGTCAAACTTTTTATTTAAGGGCATCAGAGTAATGGCTGCTGAATTCACATCACACTTTCAGGTTTGTATTTGTGGAAAATGTTGAAAACTATGCATTACTTTTACCTTCACCACACTCTTATGCACTACTTTGTTTTGTTCTATTTCATAAAACACATTTCTGCTTTACTACTAGCTATAAAAATGCAAAAAGTTAATTGGGGTTGTTGCTTTTACAAGGCACTGTGTGCTTTTAATCTTTAATGCTGATTTTAAAAAATTTTGATTGATTTTACGCCTTTTGTATATGGACATCTTCATATTGGATTTCTCTGACTTTCTCATTATTATTCAAAAGGGTTTCAGATGGTGCAGCATAGGGACAGTTTAATGAGGTGCTTTGACTTGAAATTTGTCACTGTCCCCCTAGGTGGTCTTGCCTGCTTTCTTCGTGTGCCTTTCTCTGATCTTCTCCCTCATCGTTCCACCATTCAAAGAATATCCAAGTCTGGAGCTGCAGCCATGGATGTACAGTCTTCCCCAAACCACATTTTATAGGTAACAACATCTAATAGAATATCCATTGGATTTTTTTCCCCGTACACTGAAGTCATTTTCCTTCAAATTCACCAAGGAATTTTATTGGAGGTATGAACGATCTCATTTTTTCCAGCCACAATTTTATTCCTACTGAAAATAACGTTTAACAGTGTGAGTTTATAGCAAATTCCATTTTACATAGTGATTGGATCATATTCTGTGGCTTCATGATCAAAGATATACACCATGAAGGTAAACAGTTTGGTTATCACAGACTGAAACCTAAAACTGGTTTATGCATTAATCCAGATTGCACAGTTTTAAGATGCCTCAACTGCATTTGACCACCTCTAGATCAAATTGTAATCCTGAATTGGATTATTCTATGGTGAACATTGATTCATTACAACACAGTTTATAATCTGTGAAGCCTTTCCTTTTTTGAAAAAACAAAAACGATGCCCTAAAAGGGGTCCTGCTGGAAAACTGCAGTACTTGAACAAGTCTTGCTTGGATAAATTATTTCTACTGATTATAGATTCTTTAGGATAATATTTATTCCATTAAGGAATAAGAACATTTTCTTGAAAATATTGTTCATGTTAATCGTGTCTAATCCTCTTGAAGCTAATTATTACACTTTCTGTGCTGATTGCAACACATTGTGAATTGTGAATAAGAACCTTTACCACTTCCTGAAGCACAATACTGAAGCACTTATGAGGAATTTACTAAATGAAGTAATAGTCAAAGCAATTCGTCTATAACCCTAATAAAACAAAATCCATTAGATTTTTACCAGAAATTAATTTCAGGCAAATGATTTTAGCTGTTATCATAACATGCCCCTTACAGTAATGTTTCAGTGTTTTCATAGGGCTACAAAGGCGCAACGTCTGTGGCGATATTTAACAATAAAGGCAGAAAATCAAAGCAAAAAGATGTAAGAACTGCGCTCACTGTGTATTGGCAGCAGATTTTGTATTTTTTAGGTCATCCGTCTGGACATTGTCCCGCTATTGGCTGACTTTCTACATCACCAGCATAACTGCTGACAAAGTTTTGCTCTGACTAACTGTATAAACAGTGCAGCAAAGTGTTCCTCTGCAAAAACTTTAAAAAGAAACTCACCATATTATCATGCATAAAATAAATACTAATGCAAATGCATGTTCCCAAATACTCCTGTTTGTTGGATATGAAGAGAAAGTTCAGTTACAGACTTCGAGGGTCACTGCTGATAATTTTGTTTGTATATTTTTGAGATGTGAATATTGACTTTACATATTTCCAGCTTTCTTTCTTCATAATTAAAAAATACTAAAATGCTAATTTTTGCAACAATTAAACAGTTTTTACAACCAAATGTTTTCTTTTAATAAATGACCAATTTTATGAAGTTGTCTCCTTGAATCACTGAATGTCATACACCTTAAAATCCTGTTATGCCACGGGGTTCTGTGTGCAAATAAGACCAACCAAAATTCCCTTTTGCCCTTTTAAAAGACAAATTAGCATCTATTTTTTTCTCTTTTATGCACACCTGAAAATGTAATAAAAATAGTCAGATTTACGGCGACATTTTCTGAATCTATTGTTTATTGAAAATATAAAATATGCTTTAACAACTGTTATGTCATAAACAAGTAAAATTTCACTTAATGCTTGAAAGTGATAGACTTTTTACATAGTCCAGCTTATTGTAATTGCACATATGAGCTAACATGAATCCCTGAACAGAACCAGTATAAACTCTAATCATGCTGTCATTAGTATCCGACTGTTATAGGTTTGTTTCTTGCCCAAGTCTCCCTCAAATATTCTTCCCGTTTTCCATGCTAGTTGCACCCTTTGCCCTTTACTTTCATGGTACTTTGGGATTTAAAATGGTACTCCATAAAGACAGCGCTGATGGCCCTCGGCCAGCAGTGGTCACAGCTCAGCCAACCATTTGGATTAATATAGTGTTCATTGTCTCATTTAGGGGCGTCTCTGTGAAGGTCATATGGCCGTTTCCTGGCCACTAGCAAGTGGAAGTAGTCTACTTGTAAAAGAAAAAAAAAAAAGATTATGTGCAGCCATCTGTTTTGTAATTAACAATGGCTGGGTTACTGTGTTATTTAAGATAATAAAACTACTGGATAGCTCCAAAATGAAGACTTGGGCATATACACGGAAACGGTGGAACTAATGAATGACTCACAGAAGGAGGAACTAAGCCGATAGGAACAGAATGTCAAATAATGGCCTGGGAACATCTTGTTCATCTTAAATCACATCTTACTTTCTTAAAGGGGTGGTATTATGTATTTTCCAGGTACATAGTGCCATTTTATGGCATAATCAAGAAATTGTGTTGCCTTCAGTTGTTCTAAAATGCAGTACATATCAAACATGACTTAAATGAAATTTGACTTTGGAATTTAATGCCATGAAATTGGGCCTCTGTTGCTTTAGGAAGCTCCTGCTCTTTCCAATACTGTACCTTTAGCATGTCATTGCAACATTGACTTTCCGTTAAGCCATTTACAACCGTTTTTAGAAGCGTTGAACAGAGTAGTTCAGGGTTTCTCTGTGAGGCGGACGGTTGGCAGAAGACTGCAGCTCCAAGGAGGAGCTTTATGGAAGTAAGCGTTGCTTTGTGGGAGCAAGCGTTTAAGCACCCCCGAATAGCTGCCGCAGTAGATTCAAGGATTTCTTAAACAATGCATAAAAGAATCAAAGCAAAACTTCAGGTATGTTTTTGGTGAGGGAACAATTCTATTGTAGGATTACAATTAGCTGGCCTTTATAGAATTATTTGAGAGAAACCAGACGCAAGCTCTAAAAGCTTTAGACCATTCCCTAGCAGCATGCAGCACTGTTACCAAGACTATACAATGCCTTACCATCATATTTTTATCTTCCATATTTTTAGGATTTCTAAGCACACAATATTAGATGTTGGAAAGTTGTATAAACTTCAGAGTTCTTTTTAAATTGGAAAACCACTCAATTTTTAAAGTATATTCTGAATCATTTGTTACCAGAAACACAGTAAAGGTCAGCTTTCAATACAGTATTTTATATTATAGCTTAAAACCTTGATTAAAACAGTGCCATCCACACATTTTTTTACCTTCCTAATTCTGTTTAGGGCCCCATTGAGACTGGAGCCAATTCCATCAGAATTTTCCTTTTTCAATTATTTTTGGGCTTACGGCTCAATAGTTGCAATCATGTCCCTGTCCAAAGTTGAAAAATTTCTTTACACATTTAGACAAACAATCAGTATAAACCAGTGAAGCTTCTTCCTTTAGGAAAAACACACTTGCTTGGTGAGTAAGTAGAAATCTATAGTCTTCAGTTTCACAAATAAACTTACAGTGGTGCTTTGCTGTTCAGTGTGGCAGGTCATTACCAATATATATTTCTTATTGTGCCAGGGCATGGTGCTTAATAATATCTGGTGTGAACATTTTAGTTTTTACTGTATTGTCAAAAATATAAATTTAAAATATTGTTTAATCTAAAAAATAGAAAACACGTGATGTTTGTATTATTTTTGTTTCGTATATTTGTTTAATTTATAAAGTTCTTTTCAGACTTTAAATGACAGAACTGTGAGGTTTTTGCATTTGACCTGTAGGCTGACTGTGGAATACAAAAACATTGTGTGTTGTAAACTTTGTATTTTAATTTTGTATCCATTTCTTATATGTACAGCAATGACATGTCTGAAAATTTGGAGGTGTCAAAGGTGACAGAAACTTTATTGAACAACCCTGGTTTTGGGACACGTTGTATGCATGGAGAGCCAATACCGTAAGTATTCTGGACTTTTTCAACTAACTATCATAAATTAGTCTAACAAAAAATCAGTGTCTGAGAGTTGTAAATATAATACTGATAATATTAACATTTTACTTGCACAAATCTCACTTGTAGAGGTCTGTGGCTGTGAAAGGAATCCACATTAATAGTCTCTTACCATTGCCTTACAGAGGCTTACCGTGTTTGCCAACTTACTCTGATTGGACCATTCCATCTGTGGATCAGTCAATCAAAGACATCTTCCTCAACGGGAACTGGAGCATGGCTAATCCTTCGCCTTCCTGCCAATGCAGCACTCCTAAACGGACGATTATGTTACCCGACTGTCCACCAGGAGCGGGAGGTCTCCCTCCACCACAGGTTAGTCTGTCATTCTGTACAGTGGGGCTATTTCTTTCAATAAATCGCTCTGTTACCCTCCGAGTTCCCTTTAGCACGACAGGGCCGCTGTGTGCCGAGCAGCATAGTAAATATGTGGCATAGAGCAACGAGGGAATGCAAAGGTCTAAATATGAGAAACGACAAATAAATCAGTGACAGTGCAGTACAATGAAAATGCTTATCATTGAGGCATTTTTGCATGCTCTCTGAAAGTCCCAGTCAGCACCATTTTGATTCAAAGATGTAAAGGTACTTACCAACAGGAAATTTGCATTGCATTGCAAAATGGAAATCAGACTTCTGTGTTAGCTCGTTATTGTGAACTTGCACTCAAGCATGAAAGCGGGGACCAACTAAAAATATCATGAGATTCATTGTTGGTGACTCAGCTAGTTCTATATATTTACTAAAAATTAACATTAAAAATTCACCCTAGCAGTGTCATATTCCTCTTTAAGTACAGTAACTTTCAAAATATGCAGTATCTTTATCGCCTTGGTATTTTGATATGATATGAAGACAAAAATACATATTGGTAAAGTGGAAGCAAATCTGAAAAGTGTGGCATGGTATTTAACCCATTGACAGTTACAAAAAACCAATGACCTTCATAGAGTAATTCTTCAGATGTTTGGCAAATAAAGTTAGTGAGCAAACAGCATTATGAAGACCAAGAGAAAGAGCAGACATCAGGGAAAAAGTTATAGCATAAACTTCATGCTTTACACCAAGTACGGAGGACAATAAGCAATACACATCACCCTGAACTCATCTCTATGGTTACATGTGGTGGTGGCGGCGGCAGTCTCATGATGTGGGAATTATTTTCTTCAAGGAAGAAAAGTATTGAATTAGAGACGTAATCAAACTTTTCTGATTTTCTTCTATAAAAAAATAAAGCCATGCTTCATTTTCCTTCCATCTCATAAATATGCACTACATTGTGTTGTTCAGTCATATAAAATCTCAATAAATTTCTCTTAAAAATGTTTCTCTGACATCTAAGATATCTAAGTGGTATAAATACTTTGACAATGCGGTCACAACTTTTAAAAAGAAGTCTAGCATACCTGTAAATGTTTGACTGAGTGCAAGGCCAGCCTAGACTTCGCATTTTTTTTCTGCTCACGTCATACGCCCAGGGAACTTAGCAGGTTTCATCCCACAGCAAGTCAATACCAATTCTTCATAGACCATTACTTCAACAACAGACATGGACAAATGCAACCAGGGAAAATGTTTCACGGTCTGACCTGAAATGAAGTGATCCAAGCGGAGAATCGATGGGCAACTCTGGGACACCACGTCACTGCCAAGCTGCAGCCACCTGCTGGCTGAACTAATCACGATGCGGAGAGCAAGTGGGGTTTCATTTAGAGCTAAATGATTTGCACTGCTGTTGGCCAATGATGATGAGAAATCTAAAGTTTAGAGGGAGAGAGAGAGCAGGTGGATTTTCCTTCCTAGGGTCGATTTGGTCTGCTTACGTTGGTTTTGTGGAATGTACCAGCATTGCAAGAGAACTGGATTTAAACATCTCATTGATAACCTACTCATGTCTGACATCCCAAAATAGGCCTTTCATATGCAAAAGATTGAACAATATTATTCCTGATTGTACACTTTCATTTTTATTTTACCAGAGACTGCTTAGGATACAAGTAATGCAGCTTGTGATAGTTTTGTGTGTGTGTTGGGGACTAGGTTATGCTACAAAGAGTGAGCATTGTCTTTCTGTAATAATTTGATAATCATGCTGCAGGATAGATGGTGTACTACCTTTTGCATATTGTTCTACAGAACTGCTTGTAAAGCCTAATAGGCATCCTTATGATGCTGAAATACCACCTGTCAAGTTTTTTTTTTCCAAGAACTTTTCACAAGCTTTAGAAAGATCTCTTAGGAAATAAGCTGTAGCCCACACAGTTTGGATTGTGTGCTGCTGGGAAGCCTTGGTATAACTGGATTTTAGAAGTGGGAAGGTGTTTCAGCAAATCCTGTTGCGCAAGGTAGGTGTGGAATTGAATGTTAAAAACTAGGAAAATGTACCATTTAGTGCGAAACAGTGGTGTTTGCATATTTCTCAGATATTTTTGTCATTGTTTTTTGGGGAATATAATATGTCTAAATGCCTTTTGATCAGACATGATTCACCCACATTAGGTCACACTTTGGTTTTCTCTTAAGCATCAACCATATGGTTATATGAGATTAGAAGTAACTCCTTTGTTATTTTGCAGAACCAATTAAACGACTATCACCAGGACAAGAAAAGAATGAAATACCTAGAGCAATAATATAATATGCAGATGGTACGCAGAATAATGACTGTGGTTCAGGGTAGATGCTACAGATGGGGTGCATCTTATGTTTATTTTGTGGTTTTCTTTTTCACCAAGTTTTCACTCTTCTGTGAAGAGCATTATGATCAGAATGGCACCGCAGCCAGACCAGACAATAATACAGTGAAATGTGCAGATGTAGAAATTTGTCTGAGTTCTCAATGAGAGGTGAGCTGCTGTAAAAGTCTTTGAGGAATAGGTGCTCATGCATCATTCTGACCAGATTGTTTGAGCTGCAACATATAAAATCAAAAGAGGTTATTTTAACCTCAACTCCTCAATACTGACTTTAAAAAATGATGCATTAATGCTTTTTGCCTGGTTGGTAAAACAAATCAGATAGGATTTCATTAGTATATTCATGAAACAGATAATTTGCATAGCACCAAATTAGAATTTTAACACTGAAAAATATTAATAAGGGCTCATATTACAGACGATGTATGCATGATTCCTGTGCTCCATATATTTATTTTGCAAATTCATAATGAATAATACATAAAGTCTTTAACGCATGCCATCCTGGCGTAACAGATGAAGATAACTTTTTCTCATCGCTGTGTTAGATCTCTATTCATTTGAAGTTAATTATGTAGAAAGTTTGCTGTAGAACATGCAGATAAAGACGAGAACCACTTCAGTGTTATTTACGTCATTTTAAAATAGATGTTTGGGTTAAGTTCAACTTACAAATAAGTCGGCAACAGCCTTTGGTGTTTTGAGTTTAGATATAAGTTCTAAGTTATATATTTACAAACAAAAGGAGAAAAACATATAAATAGAATATTTTTATAATGTATACTGCTGCACGTTGTCAATTAACTAAAAGAGAGACTTGAACAATTGCTGCTTGGCTTGCTACTGTACGTTTTTACGTTTTTTCAAAATTTCAACTTGTTATTGTTATTGTGAGCCATACGACTCAGTATAAAATAAAATTATGTTATATGCAATAGGATTTAAAAAAAAGAGTTGGGGGGGAAAAAAATGCAGCCACATTACATGAAATCAGTTCCATGGCATTTCACTCTGAATTAATGAGCTTTTTTTGTCATGTTGCAAGGACAAATGAAAAAAAAGAAAACATTGTGAAAGAAAAAAGTCAATACCTTCCAACGAGCAGGAAATCTGTTAATATTGCCTCAAACTGTTCATTTTACTCCTTTATTTCTCCCAAACCCCTTACAGCTTCCTTATATCACAATGAAGTACTCTAAAGTGCTATGCATGGATTTCCAATCCTTTGTAGGAGCCATGTGAGACTAAAATGGTGGACTTCTCTGTAACAAGACCATCCAGAGCGCTTTTAAAGGAGCAGCTGTCCAGGAATCATGTTAAAGGATGATTGTTGAGCCAGTCAAACAGGAGTAGTGCCCTTTCTGTAACCTTTTCCAGCTTCTGATGTGCAATCCTAGCATATGAGAGCGTTGTTGGCATCTCGTATCCTGCTGGGTTACCAAGGTCTTCCCCTCAAATCTTTTTTTTATTATTGTCTTGATGTATTCTTCATTCTCTTTCTGCTTTTTAGCTGAAGAAAGCATTTGATGCGTTTCTGCCTGAATTTCTCTCTCATTATTCAAATTTCTGCTTCTTTGTAACTTAACAGGAATACTGCTATTTCCCAGCATGCAATTAGTGGAAAGTAGTTTCAGTATTCAGCTCTAGTAAAAAGGCCATTTATCAAGGCCACAACTTTTGTCTTGTTACCTCCACTTGCACTATTCCTTATTTATTCATGGTGACTTATTTCCTCGGTTTGTGATCCTGTAAAAGAGAATTAAATCGTCTCATTTTTTCATGGAAACAACCTTGAGGACAGTGAATTACCATCATGCAGGACAGTGAATTACCATCATGCAGAAGGATTATTGCCAGTCATCTCCCACTGTGTGTGAAGGTGCTCAAAATGTCACTTTCTCTGCACTCGATACATTCTTTTTGTAAAAAATGCAATGCTTTATTTATTTGGCAGAGGTCAGATTTTGACACACTGTGAGCCGGCAAACTCTCAAGGCTTGTATTTCATCATCAGAAACTGGAAAAGATTTGTGATGGTATCTGATTTTGGATGGTAGAGAGACCGTGATTCAGCATGATCTTATGATGAAATAGAGCTTTTTCTCTTAAGGCATTGATTCTAGACTGTGGATAAAACTGTGCTGCCAACTCTCCACATTTAGATTTTGATTTCTTACTTAACAAGCATGATCTGTTGGGTCATATACGCAATGTAACACACAACACCAGAATGCTCTGTCATGATGACAAACTGCTGCTTGATGAGTCATGACGAATACAGTGACAAATATACTTAATGCATAAGTTGTGCATTATGGCTCAGTCACGATAATTTTATTTATGATATACCAGATGATCTGGTTTTCTTTATTATTATTTCTAAGAACAGTTGCAAATTTAATGTCGGCAATAAACAGATATTGTCCCAAGAAATACAAGGTTTCCATTGCCACTAATACAGTTATGGTTTAATAGTTTCTAAAACCACTGTTATCAGCAATACCTTAAATCCTAGTAATTGTTTTCTCTATGACAGGAAATGAATGCAGAGGGAGCGATGTCACTTCCTGTGTGTTGGGTTTCACCCCCGGTTGCTATGACTTTGTCATGTTGCTGTTGTTTATCGCTCCCTGTGTATCAAGCCCTTAACGAGAAGTGAAGGGCTTGCATCAGGCACTTGCCAGGCTCATGGTGTCGTACCACAGAGTGTAGCATAAAAACCCCGTGAGGAAGAACAAGCCAGGGGAACGCTGGTTTAAAAGCAGCACATGACATGACAGCTTGGGAGCACTTTGAATTCAAACTGAATGGACCATTTAACCTGTGTGTCATGATATGTTGCATTTGTTATGAAGCAGCTGCAACTACACTGCAAAACAACAAATGTGGAGCTGCAACAACAGCATAATCATCCCTCGCAGATTTCCAGCTTGGAAAAAGAAAAAAAACCTAAAACCAATGGGCTATCTACATCGTACTGGAAGTCGATAATGAATTTCTTTTAATCGACAACCAAAATACAAAAAGGCCATTGCAAAACAGTGCACACTAAGTTTGCTTAATTGCTAAAGAGATTCTGCCCTATAATTTCATTGAAATGCAAGCATTTCAAAAAAGAATGCAAGCTTTTGACATCCAGTTGTAAGTTTGCACTTTTTTTTTGTTTTTTACAAGAGTCCTACCCAACAGTAGTGCCTGTTTTTCTTTGTCCGAGTCTAATGATGATTATATTTTGAAGAGCATCTTTGTTTACAGTTTTTCTTTAGAAATGTGTTTATTGATTCTTGAGAGAGTGTGCTTGCATTATTACGCCATTATCATTATTAATGGGCGACCAGAGTTTACTTTTTTGGGAAAGCGAACTAAGCTTGAGTGGTGTGAATGCACCCTTAGTCTTCGCTCTAGTTTTTGAATACAATATGTTGAGTTCAAATTCAACTCATTAGTTGTTACAGTTCATTCAGTAACTGTCATGCTGCCATTGTCAAAATCCCAGGATGACTAAATGTATATACACACCATCCAACCCATATTGCACATATATAAAGGCACTTAAAATACATAGGAAGGTGATAAACCTTATCACTGCACTGCAAATATGTACACCATAATCCACTGTCAAGGCTTCTAAATTAATTCAAGTCCATGGCAAAGACCACCCATGAAAGTAGAGCATATCATGAGGATGTACTTCCTTTGACCTGGAATACTCTCCCGTTGAATAAATCATGACAAAGTGCACCAGCTCCACACTAGTTTTTTTTTTCTTTTTATCTTTTATCCTGCCAATCCTCAGAATATGCCCTTGAGAAACTACAGAAAATAAGAGAGAGGGGGAAAATACTGGATACTACACCGCAGGAGGTAGTGTGGAAACATTGTTTCCATGGTAATGACAACCAACAGTAAGCCCACTATCAGTTCTTGGGTATTGACTCTCATTCATCTGTGATATTTAACCTTCACAGACGAATAGCCAGCCATGCATGCGCTGGAATTGATAAAGGCGACATATTCCCTACATTACAATTGATGTCATTATCATTTAGAAGCTGGCAGAATATTCTGCTTGGCCTCATCTATCAGGCTGCTCAGGTCGGCCATTAACTTATAATTTTTTTTGAAGATGAAGGAGACGGGTCTGTAGGGTGACTAGCAAAGTGCCAAAACAGAACACTTGTACTAGAACATTTGCAGTGTAGTGTTAAAGGTAAATGCAACATCTCCTGCTTCTTTGAGGCCAGGTTGTATGGATGAGGTCCTAAACATATCAGTTACATAGTATGTTTTTTTTTCCCCTCTATAAAACTTGAATTGGAAAAGAAAAGTTGAATTGGAAAATTAATAGGAACCCTACAAGCCATAAACTTGTGATCTGAGCTAAGCATTTTTTCTTATTTGTTCCAAGACATGACATAAGGGGTATTGATGAAAATCCATCACCACATGTGCAAAGCCTCCAACAACGACATTGTTTTTTTAGAACTGCATGTTTGTAATGTAGTGTGTGCTTTGTCGTTATCTGATAGCTATATTGGGCTAGGTTTTAAATGATTATGGGGTTGTGATCCAACATTCAACAAATGTCAGAGCAGTTCCAGAAACACATATTGACATTCATGTCTAAGTAGTAATGCTATGACAACATGCAGTAGTACACAATACTTGCTATAAAAGTTTGAAGGGTTTTTCGCTTTTACCCTGACTTCTCACAGGCTTGTCAGCATCATTATTCTGTTCAGCACTTGTAAGACAGGGGACTCTACAGCTTTAAGAGTTTAATTTAAAAAAAGAGTTCACAAACACAGAATTCAATTCCAGCTTTACCACAATGGGAGCATGGCATAACCAGCACCAAGAACACAACTCATTCAGGCATCTCTGCAGTGCTCGACTATGCCAGCTCCTTCAATAGATTTGATTACTTCTTGGTTTACATTTCCCTCACCCCGACTCGCTTCCTTGGCCATCAAGCCGCACAGAGAACAGACGACTTAAACGGAAAGCTGAATACACAGAGCCTTGCTGATGGAAGCCCAGGTATTATCCTCACATAATGTTCCCCTTTCAGTCTTTCAGATGAACGACGTGGACCAAGGCCAAAATAATTAGACCCACACAGTCTAAACTCATTGTGCGCACAGTGGATCGTAGAAGCTCCTACTTTAGGTTTTTTGTTTGTGTCTTGGTTCCTGTGGCTTTCAGAAAGAGAATCATGTTTGTTCAGAGATAAGCCAAGGTTGTCGTGCCGTTCATCCACCTTATCTTTGATTCATAAGCCAGATGGGACTCTCTTCTTTCTCTGTTTTCTCTTCCTGTTTCTTCTTTGCCTTCTGATTCCAGTTATCCTCCTTGTTTTCTTCACTTTTTAAATTTGCGTTGCAGTTTTCTCCAGAAATGTGTTTTCATTTGAGTTTTGTTTTTGCCTTTTTCAATCTAAATTTAATTTAGCCACCAATGTTTCTCTGTATAAAATTATAATGCTTGGCATAAGTAATCACAAGGAGTGGTGCATAGCATGTTTTAAAACTATCCTATGTGAAACAGAAGCTTATTTAGCTGGTTTTAGCAGCTAAATAACCTCATCATCATATCATTGAGTTTTACAGGAGTCTGCTAATGACCCATACATTCTACAGAGTGTTAAATCAGGGAAGCATTACAAACATGCCAAACACTGGCCTTTGAGAACCGACTTTGGACACTTCTTTTTTTAAAAAGATTTATTTTTTTGGCTCTAGTGGCCTTAATTTGAAAGTGCTCAGACAGGAAAGTAGTTGAAGAGAGAGAGGGAAGACAAGCGGCAAAGGTTACTAGGACGGGAATCGTACTTGCGACAGTCGTGTCAAGGACAAAGGCCTCCTAATGTGGGTTGTGCTTAACCCCTGCACCACCACAGCACCCCTGACTTTGGACACTTATAACTTAAACTAACAGGCCATTCAAGGAGAGAATTAATCACTGAAGGATGTGAGGTGAACGTGGGTTCTGAGAAACTCTGGTTGGTCCTGTCAGTTCTCAGTCTCAGATCCAACACCTTTTGTGTTTGCCAAGAGAGGTTACTCTGAGGCATTGATGTTCCTTTTGCCCAGATAGAAGTTTTTGGTGGTTTCGCTCATTGGAAATTCAGAAGAGATTTGGTTATGGTGCAAAAAGCATATTCTTGTTAAAATATAAGAGTTTTCTTTTTTATATGTAGGTTCATAATGGGATTTGGTGGCCAGTAAGGTCAGATTATCCTATATTTTCAAACCCCATTGTTTTTAAAGAAGACACAGTTCCAAATCAAAATCAGGCTAGATGAGATTTATGTGGTGGTCTATTTCAGATACACTGGCATTATGAATGCATCCATTTCAAAAGCTTACTTGCCTCTGAACTGTAAGAAAAAGTCATCACTTTAAAAACCAATTCTTGATATACAGTATACTGATCTTTTCTATGACAGTTGAGTCAGCAGTTTTGTATAATAGCTTTTGAGTCATGTCTGCTTCATGGTTTTGAATAACTCTGGCCCACAGTATATGTAATAAAATGTTGTTTTTTTCAGTTCAGTCTAATGTCATAAAGAAATCAGTGCAAAATGTGATTTTAGGTGTTGATAAAAGCTGCTTTGTGAGGCCCCATAATGCTGCAAATACAGAGGTTTTGTGATTGTTTTGAGACAAGATGTGAAAGTTGAAGAGGTATAAACACTTTTTACAGGCAATGTAGCAATCTAACTTTCATTGAAATGCAGTTCTATATGCTAAGTGAGAAAGATTAGTATACATCCAAGGCTAATTGGCACAGCAGTAACCGATTAAACAACATACTGTTTGAACGTAAAGCTCACTCATCAAACCCTTTGTAACCGGGGCCATGTGGATAAATTGCATCACAGTTGGGGGTCCAAACCCAACTTTATAAAGGACAACTCTGCTTAGTAATTAGTGTTACCTCTGTCAATAAGCTTTGCTATTGCATCTGTGGAGGCGGTGTTCATCCACTGAGCATCACTCTGCACAAGGTGCAGTTTATTCATAGCTCTGAATCGAACCCCTTCCTAATTGGATGTGTGAATGTGCCCATTCATCCACAGAGGGGCATCTAATTAAGGTCCTTTGACATTAGACACAGCTTTCTGAGTTTTGGCAGGGGTCTCAATTTCAACCAGGCTTCCCATAGTCAAGCTTAATTGACTATTATGATAAGAGTTGAGAGTGTGTTTCTCAGCAGTGTAAACACATGCCACCTGTTAAGTATTCTTGCTTTTTACTGTTGTTGATTTTGCACAGACTGGGTGAATTTTAATACATAGGTGAGTGTTTATTTCAGCTCAGACATGTTTGATGAGCAATCCTTCACAGGATGTGACAGCAGGTCTGAATACCAATGATATACGTATGTTGTGCCAGAATTGACAAAAATAAATATGTAAACTGATTCATAGTTCTGTTTTCAGACATTGTCCTCATTGTTCCAATCTGAAGTTTACACACACACACACGCACGCACGCCTACCTGCACACACACACATCATTGCCATGAATAGCTGGTTAATTTGTTCAGGGTGGAATAACTTTGCAACACACAAACATGTTTTGGATTTTTTCAAATCCACAAAAGGTAAAAAATGACACATACAAACTTAAAATATAAAAACACCACTAATATTTAGGTAAATGTTACAAGCAAAGTTTAACATTAACTTCCATTGTCTAAAAAGTCTTGGGTGTAATTTTTCTGTTGCAACACCCGATTATGTCCAGGTTTCTACTGTCTGACCCAAACTATCACCCTTGGGTTGAAAAATGTTGGTTAGGATGTTCAGGAACAATGTAGGCTCAAATTTATCATGAACTGGAAACTGCTGGAACACCACTGCCGGTGTCACCAGCTTCTTGTGCAATACAAAATAAATAAGCTTCTGTTTTAAAATTAGAGCAGAGAAAGCAGGTAGAAAATGACTAAGGAGCCAAAGGATAAAATCAAAATAAAAAAAGGCTGTAGTAGGATTCAAGAAGGGAAACTGAGGGATGGAGATTAATTTACACAAGGGAGCTGAACTAAGACTCAAAGAACTACAAACCAAAAGCAAAAAGATGCCTGGCAGTAACGTACGAAATCAATTCAAAAGTAAATATAACAAAAAAAAAAAAATACACGAATAAAACTAAGAAAGTAATCACAACAGAATGAACTAGTACGGCAAAGCCCAAATGATGATGATAAAAACGGAACATAGCAAGATCTTTTTAACAATAATAATCTCAGTAATGATAAACACAAACACCTGTGGATTGTGACATGTTGTCTGAGAAGTCTGCATAAGATGACCAAACTCTGCAATGAGAATATTTTAGGTGAATCCTTCTTGAGGCAGCTGTAGGAAGCAGCTGTTTTTACTACAAATACACATTGATCAAAAACACAGCTTGGCTGAATATGAGTAAAGCTGATGAAAAGGGTACCATGATGTTCCCTAATAACCAGATGTTCTTTTGAAAACATATATGGAAAGAAAAAGGGTCTAAAATTATTGTTTACAGTTGTTGCTTGTTGTCTTTGACAGAGAGTACAGAACACAACAGAAACTCTGCTGGATTTAACTGGACGGAACATGACAGACTTCTTGATCAAGACTTTTGAGGACTCCGGAAAAAAAAGGTAACAAATATTTATTTTATACTCTAGTAACACCACTTTTTTTTTCTTCTTTTTTTTTCCACAAACCCAGCCAAATTCCTGCATGCTGTCATTTCTCGTCTTCACGGATTCTGCAGTTGAAATGTTTTGACAAATCCTTATGGGCCACTCTTTGATTTACTTTCCTTAACCTGTCATTCTGCTGTATGGAAACAGTTTCCGCCAACTGTCAGTGATGGAAATGAAAGGAATTAGCTTGACGTTTGTTTAATCATGACTCTAAAGCTGTCCACGTTTCTAGTAGTTCCTTTGCATTCTGTGTACCCTCCACGAGTATCGCCACCTCTCATAAGAATGTTTAAAAAGCCTTAAATAAATCCATATTTTATATGTGTATATATTAATATACAGTACATTACACTTACAGAATCTCTGCCATGGTCTGATGATTGTCATATTGTCTCTCTATGTAATGGCTTGACTCTGAAAGAATAAGCACTTCGTTGGTGATATGATTCCAGCTTTTTTTTATGGCCCCATGTCCATGTGCCGTTTGGCGCTTAACCAAGTGCAAAATAAGGCAACGTCTATTGTTGGTGTGTTTATCAGGCGCATCACCGTACTCACATTATTTACATTGACAAATAAAGTCACATCAGGGGAATAGTGACAGATGATCATAAAGGTGTCAGATAGAGGTGATTCCAAGTGATCAAATTGTAAAATGCTGCCTCGACCTGTTCTTGTTGCAGATGGATATAACCTCAGTTTCTTGCATTAATGTCTTTTTTTCTTCTTCGTCTTTCTTTTGGCAAAATTCTGTGTCAATAAATTGTGCAAATTTTTCCAAACTATCCAAACTCTACTGCTGAGTTTGTGTGTACCTTTTTTCATGTATGTGGACTAAACTGGTTGGGAATTTCATGACGTAAAGACAAATTACCACCAATGCAGATGTTTGGCATACCTGGTGTCGCTGTTGTGAATATATATGCCTTCTTCTCCAAATGAATCCATCTCCACTTGTTTTTTTGTTTTTTCCTGTGATTGCAGGTATGGAGGTATTTCTGTGGGAGCAGTCAACTCACAAGTCCGTCTATCTGAGGCAGAGGTCGAAGATGTCTTCAGGGATTTGAAAAATCTTTTGAGTTCATCTCAGGTACGTCATAAATGTTTGCACTGATTGTACCAAATTGGCTTACACAGTTGGTTTCTTTGTATCTATGTTAAATGGTTCTGAAACAGTACCCCAGTTGTAGAAATTTTTGAAAGAAAACACTTTTCTCATGGGGACTGGATTCTCTTTTGTAAAGGCTTATTTACAAAAGCAAGAGGAGAATGCTTAAGTCATCTCTTTTTTAAAAAAAAAACTAAAGAGTTTTATAAATCTTTAATATCTCAGCACATGTGTGGGTTGTCTGGATGTTTGTAGCTTGCTACAGGGATATTTTTTTTTTCATTTTGACAGCTGAAGAAAACATATGAACACTGAGTTTGAAAATAGCTTGAAATTTTTGTGTTTGGTCAGTCTCAGAACATTTTGTTGGTCTTCTAAGTATTTAGAAAAAAAAGCCTAAATAGTTTGAAGACTGACCATCATGAGTAGATGCAAACATTAGCACTGTTCTTACTCAAGGTTAAATTGCCTGTTCATACCCCCACTGTCTTGCAAAACTATTCATACCCCTTTTGCTGTTTTTATATTTTCTGTAACTGAAGTGTATATATATATATATATATATATATATATATATATATATATATATATATATGGGTTTTTTTTGTTAAATAGATTAGCCTGTCACAAAGTTAAATTTTGCACAAAAGAAAATAACCCTACTCGCAAGCTCCAAAAAGAATATGAAAAGAATAAATAAATGTAATCATATTAAATTTTATTTATTACAGCAGTAAATAGAGAGACAAGTTTCGATTCAGGACTTGGCTTTTAAATGAGTTCTTACAGGCGCAGCGACATCTCAGACATCAAGGCTGCAGCTCTCGCACATAAACATTGCTTTCTTTCTTCTTTTTTTTGCCAGTTGTGTCGACGGTGGCTCTTAATTTTTGTAGTGTGTAGACCTTGATGAATTACAGAACAATAAAAAGGAACAAAAAAGAGGGCTAAAGATTAACATCTGTCTTTGAGTGTCCGTGGCAACAGACCACAGCTGTGTGATACTTTAAATAGACCAAGAAGTTAAGAAGCTTTATGTTTAAAACAATTCATACTCAATCCTTTAAGGTTTTTAACTTGCACATGGTTTTTATGTTGTTTGTATTTATAATCTTAAACTCAGTCAGTTTAGCTCATGTGAATAGTTTTATAGTCAAGATAAAGTATTTAAGACCTCAGGGGCAGTTTTTCTAGAACCCCATGCCAAGCCCAGTTGTCTCCCTCTTTTGTCTTTTTTTATTTTCCCTCTTTGTTTGTCTCCCGCAAATAAACTCATTAACATTTCAAATTTGTGGACATTCTAACTACTCTAAGATCAGCGGGCTGCTTTGGCTTCGGGCAACTCCAGCATCATCCTTGCCCGTGTTTACCCCCCTGCGTCTCCGGGATCTCAATGCTAATGTGACTTTAATTTGAGCAGCAGAAATGATGTAGCCCTTAATGGCTGGGCATTAACTGTCCTAACATTGCTGTCCTTGTTATAAAAAATTAAAAAAAAACATGCAACACTGTCCTTGGGAAATGTCTGGCTTTCTGCTGCTTCTTGGCAGGTTTGTGATGTGAAACGCTAACTGGAAGTGGCACTTTTTTTTTTTTTTGTTCTTTGTCAGTTCCGACTGGGAAGTGGGCATTTAAATTTTGGCTTAATTGCATTTTCTGTATCCAGCAGGTAGAAATGGAGTTATGTGCAGCAGGATGCATTGGGAACAGTAAGAAGCAGCAAGCATAAGTGCTGAAATTTTCATAATTAGGCCAAAAGAAAGAGGGAAAAAAAAGACACAATAGTTGGATGATGTGAGAGTGTGACTGCTTCCTGAAATGCTTCTATAACCCATTGAGGGAAGTTTTCCTCACTGAATCTGTTAATTTAGTAATCTTTAGCTCCTTTCTGCCTGTGTTTATATCCGCTTATTTATATCTCTGCTTATTGTAGCTTTGTTACTGTGTATAGGAAGAAATAATAGATGCCCACGTGGCTTTAAATTCTACTTGAGGGCCTTGTAAATGCTTTATTAATGCAATAGAAGTAATCCTAAATACATACCACAACAATTGCTTCAAATTAATTTACCCATTTCCTAAATCAAACTCATTTTTTTCTTTGTGTGTTTTCATTTTGCTTTTTTGTACTCTTGTTTTCATCCACTCAAACCATTTCACACGTGCATAGTTAATTCATTTTTAAATCCGTTGACTACTTTACACTTAGTATTTTAATTAACTGTGCAACCTTCTAAAACCTCAATTTCCTGTGAAAGTCTCTGAGCACCCAAATAAGAATTTGATGTTAGGATACACATTTTTTTTATATTCTTGTATCAGAATTTCAGATTTAGATTTTTGATTTTATGACACAATTCTGATTGTATTCATACATTTTTATTGCATTAAATGAAATAAAATTTGCATCTGCTGCCTCAACTATTTTAAATGTTGCGGAATGTAAAACGTATGAATATTATTTGTGGAAAACTATACAACATCTTGTACCAGAGAGAATATAGAAGCAAAAACGCAACATATACGCTGCCAGCTTTGGCATGCTTATGATGAAGACATAACATCAAACATTTTTAGCAGGTTTCACTACACGTTTTCCAAAACCTCTCAAATCAAAAATGGATCTGTCCACACAAAATGTATCACATATTTTGTATTTGCACCTCATTTTAACATGGAAAGATAACTTTTGGTGGAAAAAAGCAAGATTAGTAATTTTTAAGAAATTCGGAAAACAAAGATTGTGTTGTGAAGTGGACATGTTGAATTATACCTTTTGTTAGCAATCAGTATGGTGTGCTAAAACAGTTCTGTGTGAATTTGTAATCTGACTTTTACAAATTCACCAGCTTTTGTGGTAGACAGACATTATAAAAAGAAAAAACATTAAAAAAGAGTAATTCCTCTCCAATAAACCTTCCTCCCAGAGATTAAATAGAAAATATCTTCCTATTAAATTGCCTCTTTGTTCTTCTGCACCCTTCACCTTTAAAGACCACATTGATACTGAAAAGATACAATTTTCAGTTTTCTTCACACAGTGATGGAATCTACACTGAAGAGCGTTGTTGTTAGCTTGACCTAGTAGTCTTTAGTATGTTTCTTATTGGAAAAGGGTCTGATGTGGGTTTTTAAAAATTATGTGAGTGACACTATACATTCTCAAACAACTTTACTTTGTACATCAGAAATGTTCAGCGTGAAACCTTGACATGAAAGGACAATTTGTTTTCAACTCCAGTCCTTGCGAGCCACTGTCACAATGGGCTTTTAGTTACCAACATGTGGAATGAGAATGTATTAAAAATTTGACCATTTGCTGAGTAAGGGGACAACTGCAATGTAAACACACACACACATGAAAACGGCCAAACAGGCAATTTGACCAGTGAAATGGTCAAAAAGATTTCCCTCGCACACTTCAGCGGTATGTCGTGAACCCCGGCATTGACTGGGGTCTTCGGGCCAAACTAACCTTGTCATTGTTGTTGAGCAGGAAGGAGTTTGTCAAGGATTAGACTCAGGCAGCTGCTGGCCCACTTCTCATCTTGTTTCAGTTGCTGCTAATCCTCGGGAATTCTCCCAACTGGAGCCTCTTCTTTCCTGCTTGGCACGATTCATGCCAGAGTGGAGTGAAAACGCGAAACACGCAAACACAAAAAGAAGATTTCCTTTGGTTGTTGCTGTGGGATACATCACAGACAAGCGTAGGAGTCTTGTTCTCGGCCCCGTGCATGAATAGACTTGGAACAGAGAGAATGTTATTCAACAAATATTTCTGTCAGCAGAGATTTCCGAGCTCTTCCCCTGTCCCCTTTTTTCCCCAACACTGATACAGAAGAAGATGATGAGTTCATGCTGCCTTACTGAAATGATGTGTAAACATTTTGTTAAGCCATGCAAGCAGAATGATTCAAAAGGAGGACAAGAAATGCTCTGAATAGCCAAAGTATTGCGCTTCTGACAGTGCCACTGTGCGTTATAGGTTTTTGAGACTGAACGATTGTAGAATGGAGAAAAATAAGCCCCTTGTAACTGTCTCGAGAGCTGGAGATGTCTCTTTGTTGTCCGTTGCTCTCCTTTCCATTGCCGCCGTGTCAGTGCAGACAAGAATTTGCACCTGAGCACACTCCTGCATTCTTGGGATGTCTTTCTTGATTTCTCTCCTCTTATTTTTCCCACCTCCCACCTCCCACACCAGTTGTCACTGACACTTTACCTCCTGAGACTTCTCTGATGCTGCATGCACTTCCCTCTGCAACCCACCGACACACGCATACACAACCTTTTTTTTTCCCCGCTCCTTTCGTTTGCTTCTGATGAAGGCAGAGTCCAACAGGAGGTCCATTTGCATTTATATCACACATGTAATGTCCTCAGCACTCTCGCGGCTGGGCTCAACAGCGTGGTGTCAGCATGCCACTTCTGAAAATCGGACGCCCATCATCTCGCGCCCTCATCTCAAGGCTCATTTCACATGATGCACAAGTGGAGGGCAGCAGCTTTTAATACAACCTGTCCAGTCTGCTCTCCCTCCAACATTTGCGTCTCCTCACCACTTTGAAAAGTATTTATTATCCTATTTAATTGCCTTTCTTGGATGATTGAGTACATGAGGTAATTAAACAGTTGTAGCGCTCTGTAAAATAATTCATTGCCTTTAAACTTATTCACATTTTTTGTGACATTGCTACCATTAATTCCAGTGTATTTCATTTGAATTTTCTCTTTTATAATAAAACGAAGGGGCACATAAATATGAAGTGGAACAAAAACAAAACAGGGTTTTCAAAATTCCATACAAACAAAAACCTGAAAATTGTGATCTGTATTTTCTTTAGACCTCTTAGTTAAATGCTTTATAAAACAACCATTTGCTACAAATACACCTAGAAGGCTTATTACCATCTTTGCACTTATAGGGGCTGAAATTTGTGCCCATTCGTCTTTGGAAAATGAACACCTATGAACATCAGTGTCAAATCTGGCCACAAATTTGAATTAAACTGTATGGCCCTGACTATAACGGGGCTATTCTAATACATGAATATGGGTTAGATATAAATCGTTTCACTGAATATGAAATGTACACCTATCAATGTGATGCACTGAAGTGCTCTGAATTCGGATTCCCTTTAATAATTGTCCTAGAGAGTCATGTTGCCAACTCCGTTGTTGGTCTCTCCATCTCCTGAGTTGCCATAGACTGTTGGCTGTTTTACTGAGTAATGTTCTTCTATCCCAACTTGTCATTTGGGTTGACAGCCACTTCATGGTTGGGTTGCAGTTTGCCTTACTCTTTCCATGGTCAGATGATAGATTGAGCAGTGCACTAGATATGTTCAAAACTATTATTTTGTAAATATAACCGTACTATAAGCTTCTCCACAACTGTATTCCTGACAATTTTCAGCTTTGAAGAAGCTGAACAGAGAATCCACATTGTGCTTCCACACGTCAAGCAGATGAAAACATATGACTTTTTCTCCACAGTGACAAAAACCACTGACTCTGGCCTCAACAACTGTATATGAGCAATGAAAATAAACAATTGCACTTAAATTATGGATGATTCACCTCCTGTGACCTGAAAGCAGTCTTATAATTTCCTCCTGGTATACATGGACTTCAGTTGCCCACCCACTTGTGTGCCTTGGACAGTTGATTTTCATGGGTGTTTTTATATTAATCTGGAGGCTGAATCCATTTTGCCGCCACACTGGACACTTGAATTACAAGCACCACTTGAGCCAAAGTTTTGAAATCAGGGAACATTTCTCCAACTAAAGTTGGAGTAAGGAGTTTTCTGATACTATTAGCCCTCACCTTAGTGAGTGGAAGTCTTGCAGAATACAGTCTTTTTACATCTTTATTTTAGCTGCAACAGTCTGTAACCTATTATGGTCACAGACGTATTCCATAACTCTTCAATGTGCTGTCAGCTCCCGGATAGTGACATCCATTGAGTATGGTTTCCAGGTAAGAGATGGTATTCAGATGTTGCGATGGGAATTATTTTTTGTATCAATTTAGTTACCAGCACTTTCCGAAAAGTTGAAAATCTCCATTTGTCTTTACCATGTGGTCAGGAATGTTATGTTAAAACAGATGTCCAAAAAACATCCACTTAACACATCCAATGCTCTACTATTCAATGGTCTCTATCTTCTAATTTACATGACTTTTGGAAGCAATTGACTGCACTGGATTTTAGTTGGGTGTGATGAAGTCAAAGGGGGTTGAATACTAAAGCATATAAAACTTTTTTTCAATTGAAAGTGGGGTTGAATATTTTCCTTCAACCCCACAACTTAGCGTTTGTCCATTTCATAAAATCCCAATAAAACATTGAGGTTGTAATGTGACAGTATGGTAAGAGTTTAATGGGTTTGGCAACATTTACAAGGCACCGTTTGGTAATAGTTACACTCATTTTAATTATTTTGCATAACAAATCCAGAAATGTCAAAAAAAAAAAGCAATCAGAAATATGGTGGGCATATTTTATTTCCCTGAAGCCTGAGTAAAATAAGTGGCTCAGTACTCCCTAATGCTCTCCAGAAGTCTTAATTCTTGTCTCCCTCTGCTTCACACTTTGCATTTCAAAGAGCACTGGTGCTTTTCTAAGGGTATCCAATTAAGTTTCAACTCAGGATTGTTTTTCTCTTGTTTTCTCCCCATCTTTATTAGGATAACGTCACTGATCAGACCCTGCAGAGAGCCGAGACGGTGCTGAAGAAGCTTGGAACCAGGGACAATGTCAAGGTATCGTATTAACACTCTGAGACCGTTACGTCAAATTAAAGAGGATGAAAGTGTGACGGCGGGAGAGGTGAAAATGAGTGTGGTGCATTTGGGGCTTTTTGGGGGAACTGTGGTGATTAAAAGGGAATGGAGCACACAGGCATTTTATTAAAATGTTGCATTAGCGTGTCATAAATTGTAATGTCATGAGTAATACTTGAGCATCTTCTCGGACTGCAAAATGACTACTCCTCCCACTTAGCCGAATACAGCCGATACAGGGCAATACTGGGGAAAAAAGCTGTCAGATTGAAGATTTGAGACTGATGTGGGGGTTTACCTCCAAGTGAGACATCAATTTTGAACATACATCCTGAGCTACATAGACGTGGTTTAGAGTTTGAGAGCAACTATGATTGATTAAAAGAAAAAAGGAAACATTAAGGCAGTATGTTATAAATGTTAACATCTTAGACTTTTAAATCACAAAAAAAGAAAAAAGAAAATGAAGATAGTTTCATGAAAGTGTCAGTAATTGAGACAGAGTGGCTCAAATGATGAACAAAGTCCCCATTAAATTGAACTAAAATAACCAATCTTTGATGTTTTTGAATATCCTTAAGCAGAACTGGCAAAAAAAAAAGAGAAAAACCAAGTCACTGTTCAAATTCAGTGAATTTGTTTTAAATTATAAAATTACGTTGAATCCCCCCTACAAACATCAAACACTTCTCTTACTGGGGATTTCTCTCCTCCATGGAATTCTTTGATGCTCTTTAATTTGTCTAAAAAGTAAAAATTCTAACAGGATTTTTCCACTCTACTTGTCAAAACTATGTATTTAGTAGACAAGCCTCGTGCTCTCAAACCTTGTCTGTCTTGAATGAACGATTGATGTTTTTGAGAGGTTTTCTGATAAGATGCAGGTATTTTTTTTGAGATAAAGCGAAGCAGGGTGCACACGTGTGTCTGTGTGTGCTAATTCCTTCACAGGCTCCTTTGTGATGGCGCGTTGTGTTAGGCTGGCACTCAGACACCATCCACTCTTAATTATCGCTCAACTACCAACGGGGAGTCCTCTCTCACACCCACTTTCTTTCATCCTCTTCTTTTTTCTTCTTCTTCTGCTCCCCAGCAACCAAAGGCTCAGAGAGTCACTTACATGAAAAAGAATGTGTTAAAAGTATTTTTGCTTCACGGCTTGCGCGCTGTGTCGCATCAGGATTTTACTGTGAGATGGCTGATGCCCAATTAATAAAAAAATATAAGTTTTGCTTATTTTTGATGGTCCACACTTCCTCCAACAAGCTCAGAATGTCATTTGAACTCCTTTCTTGTGAAAAAAAAATTGGCTTAGCAGTGGACTGGAAGCACAGAACTGCAGCACGAAACATTAGAGGAGTGTCCCACAGTACCATTGTTTTATTATAGATCATAGCATATCTTCCTAAGCCAACAACAAATGCTCATAATCTGTTTCACTTGCTTCTTTATGGCCATTGTAGTAAGAGAGATTCTCTGGTCTATTAAGCAGGCATACCTGTTGAATTCTTGACCAATCACATAGCATCATCTGGCTATGTATGGTCAAATATGTCGTAATGAAGTTGAAACTGTTTAACAGTATGAGGAAGAAAGACTGATTTAAGTAGCTTTAAAGGCAGCATGGTTATTGGTACCACATGGGCTAGTCTGAATATTTTAGAAACTGCTAACATGCTGGGATCTCTATGCATTAACAAGTTAATAGAAAATATTCTAAAAAAGAGAAAATAAAATGTCCAGTAACTGGGAATTGATTTGACTAATTTTTTTTTTTTTTTTTAAATCAGAGTTCAGAGGAGAATAGGAGGAGTGGTTCAAGAATGTGGAGTGGTAATAGCAGATATGCAAACCTGCTACACAGAATACAAGCTCTGAATCAATTGAATGGGCCACAGTGGCAGAAGACCACACCAGATGCAACTCATGTTAGCTAAGAAATAAGTCACAACAGAATAAAAGGATTATCAAGTTTGTTGGTAAAGGTAATGGCTTACAACCAAGCTAGCAGATTCACTTGCTAGCATTGGCTTCTCAGACTCCAACTGATAGCTAACAAGTAGAGAAATGGTACTTTTGTCATTCCATACTCTACAAGAGAATTACATTGATTTAAGGCTTAAGTCTTACTTAATTTAAGCATTCTCCGCATTTATTGAAGATGGAAAGGGTACAGGTGAGCCTAAAGCTTTAAGTTTAACTTGTATCATAGCACAATCTCAGGCTAACTTTGAGTTTTTGTTTGCAGTGGGAAAATAAATTCCATTTAAAATATTTATTTTAAAACAATCAGCAGTTAAATGATTGGGCTACCCAGTTTGATTCTCATCTAGGTTTGCAATATCAGGTCTTATGCTTGATATCTCTCCCTTATGGACAGGGTTGTTGTGGAGACGTGCTCCTTTTCTCTTAACAATGAGCCTGAGAGAGTTTACGTTACCATTCTCCCCATGTAGTCCATCTGTTAAACTGAAGCATAACTGGATACTTTAAGCTTACGATGACCTACAATGACATAATAGTAAATTTACCAAGGACTGTCTTAGCTCAGATCATGATTGTATCCAGATCCTATTGGGTGATTAAAATGGGTTGTCCATTCAAGAAATTCCTAAAACATCTCCCTCTTGAATGAGTAGCAGGGTAACCTTTAAAAGAGAGGTAGATGGTTACAAGAAGAGTCGCTGAGGGTTTGACTGCCAAACCGGGTAACATAAACTTTTAGGGGGCAAATAGTAAATGGTAAGTGTCCTGTACTTGAATAGCACTTTACCAAGTCAAGAGGACCCCAAAGTGTTTCACACTACATTCAGTAATTCACGCATTTACACGCCCACACACGCACGCTGATGGTGGAAAGCGTCACTTTCTCTCAACTATAAAACACCTTTTGTATATATCTTTTGCTTAGAGTTGTAGAGGCTGTTTTTTTTTTTTTTTTGCCTTTTTAGGTGATTTTATTTTATTTTTTTCTATCTGACTTTTTTGTCAGATAGAAAAAATATACTTAGAATGTAAATGATATTTTTTAAAGAACTGAAGATGGTGTTCTGGTTTTTCACAACTGTAGGTGCCAAAAATTGTAACCAGAAAGTTTGTTGGAAAAATAATAAATGCAATATTCATTTCCTTATTTAATGAATGTACTAAAATGTATTGGAATTTTCTAAAATCTTTTAGTGTGAGATTATGCCACTTAAAAAAATGAGGGTTTTTTTTGTACATATTAAGGAACGTATGACAATAAATCTTGAGAGAATCATATCATATGACCTGAATTTTGCACTAGTCCATACCTTTTTAACTATGTTCAAATTAAGTCATACCTTCAAAAAAATGATACATGTTTTACTACTACAATGTTTTACTACTTATAACACATTTATAAGTGAATTATAATTTATCAGAAGCATGTATTTTAATCTATTTTTTCTGATCTTGGACTATTTATTAAAAATGTTGCTTCAAAATTTTGGATACATAGATAAATGCTAGATCTCATGTAACTTCTAGAACATTCTCTGTTTTGTAGGTGTGGTTCTACAATCAGGCATGGCATGGCATGGTGTCCTTCCTTAGTGTGGCCAACAATGGCATCCTGAGAGGAAATCTTCCCAAGGGAGAGGAACCACGCCACCATGGCATCTCCATTTCTAATCACCCCCTAAATCTCACCAAGGAGCAGCTCTCCTCCGCAGCCATGTAAGTGAAAACAAAGAGTCTGTTGGCGTTTCTTCTACCCTTCTCACAATATTATCTATCAGCCTTTTGTTTCAGTGGAATTGAAAGAAATAATGGGATGGAAAAATAAGGCTCCCAAATCATCTTCCTATGTGTTTAACACCATAGTGTGTTCGGGTTGGTCACCACATTTACCAGCTTGCTAGAGATAATTTTGGAGAAATTCCACCACGTGAGTGCAACAGCTCTCACATGCCTTCCAAGCCACATGAGTGCACCGCCGCTACAGAAAATATTCTACTGCAACTCAAAAGTTTCCAATGACAATACTTAATCTCACATTAGACTATGCGGATGCTTTACTTACCTCCTGGCCTCGTATAGGTACAACAATGAAAAGCATTGTACTCTGTAATGGCGCAACAATTTGACATTTCAGCAACAATGTATGTGTGAACATTATATAACCACCAATTGTGAAAACGAACAATAAACATCAACCCCTAACATACTTTTGGGGTTTTCAACACGGATGCTGAGGTCTCCTACATTATCAAACAGTCATAATAAATGCACAAAACAGATAAAAGCTTACAAATATCATTGAAAAAGTTTGCCACATATTTTAAGGTTTTGTATAAAGTTTGTTTCAGAGATTGCTTACGGCCTTTTACCTCGAGTCCCAAATATTCAAGAGTCAAATATTACCAGGAAAACCTTTTTATGGTTTAGCAAATCATGAAATGTTGTTGCAACACCTCCCCCCTTATACTTTCTATTTTTTACCCCAAAATTCTCTCAGCAATTCATAAAAAGGGACACATATATTTCAAAGACATCACATGACTTTATGTCCCACAAAATCTCTAATCACATTGAAATTCATGTAAGATGTGTTTTTTTTTACACCAGCATACTTGATGTCACAACAGAAAAAAGTTGCTTTTGTTTGATTCATTTTGCATATTATTTAACTCATTGCCATTGTTTAATGAAAACATAGATGATTTCATTTATTTCAAACAAAGTATAATTTCCGTATGTAAACCATTAGGAAGATGGTGCAGTAAGAGGATGTACTGCCTCACAGCAAGAAGTGTGTGGTTTCAGATCCCTGACCTACGTGTATGTTCGCTTCCATCTGTTCCCTTCTGGCTTTTATGTTTCCTCTAACATTATAAGAAAAGTCATGCAAGCTAGCTTACTTGATGATTCCAGATATATCCTCTAGATATAAATGTGTTTTGACCTCTTACTACTGTTAGGTGAAAGAAACTGTCAGCAGACTCACTGCAATGTTTACCTTTAGTTTCCTTCTTAAAATTTAGTCTTTGTCAACTATATCTGAGAACTTTATTTGTAACTTCTGCTGTTGGTGGCCAAAGAAACTTTTCCATCTCCGAGATGTCAAGCGTAGTTTCATGCTCTTAGCTTGTATTGTTACTGGCAAGTTTCCAGCTGGGATCACTTTTTTTTTTTTTAAACACTGAACCTTAAACTATCCTATAGAAGTGACACTATGTTAAGTGTCATTTCCTGTATTTAACTGGAGAACAGCCTCTCACAGATTTTATGTCCTTTAAAAAGGAAAAAAGGCTCTGATCAAAATGTAACTATATTTGGCACATTGGTCTTAATACCATATTTTGCAGCAGTATCAGAGGATGCGTTTGATTTCCAGTTTTAATTAGGCGCTATGGTTTTCTCTCTAGATGCAAAAAGCAACTACAGTAGATGCAATGAGATGATTTTTGGGGATTTATTTTTAAAATGTGTTTAGTTATGTTTTAATTGGCTTGACAGTTGAGATTTAATTATTTAATTCTGACTGTACTTAATCTAAAACTAACCTATTTTTTGCCATTGTCATCATGAAAATCCTGTAACAACTAGAATCAGACTGAGAGGAGTCCTTACCTGGCAACTTACCAATATGTGTTGCTAAGGTGAATTTCCCTCTGCTGTCATTCCCTCATTAGGTTCATTTTCCACCTGGTAGCAAAATTGCTCCTTGCATGTAAGTGAAAAACAGTTTGAAGAATCAAGATTGTTGCTGTAGTTCATAATTTTCTCGTTATCTGTATAAAGTCAGCTCTTTTGCTCACATTTCCAGAGCCCCACTTGTATCACACTAATTTCAGTTGGGAGTTTCACACATAAACACACATTGCGGTCAGACGAGAATAAGCAGACTGTATCACGTTGAAAGAAAGGGAACAGCCAATTGTCTATAGCACCAAAAGACCATAACGGGTGCTGCTCATGTTAGCTAAGAACAGGGAACTTAACAGGGAACAATATACTGTACATGGGCTCACCAAATCTGCACAGTAACATAATAGGAAAATTATGCTTGGACAATTAGTCTTGATTTTAGCTGTCAGATTTACTTGGCAGTCAGAATGTAAGGATGTAAAAGGAGTGATTTATTCTGCTTTTTATCAACCGTTTTAGCCGTTGGTGGTGGTGTATTGGTGTGGGGATATTTTCTTTGGACACCTTAGTACCAATTAAGCTTATCCAGTACCACTGCTGACAATAATATCCCTTTTAACCACAATTTGAATGTTGACCACTATGCTTTTGGTATTACAGTCCCATTGGGGTTATTTGTTCCAATCTCAGCTATTGACTGTCTAAATAGCCTTTGAGATGTTTTGTAAGCAGATCAAATTTAGCTTCGTTTTAACATTTATAGACACTTCAGGTGTAGTTTAAATATATTTTGATCTAAAAATGCAGAGCTGGAAATGGAGGACAAGAGGGGCAGCAAGGAATGCAACAAAGGAAGAAGAGAAGGCTATAAAGCACTGGGCAAATCAATGGATGATCACAACATTTATAGTATTATCACCATTCATTTCTAATACCTCATAAACTCTACATATAAGAGATTAGTGGCACTGCATATTACAGCATATTAATACTTCATTTACTGAGTAATGAATGGAGAGATGCTTGTCCTGTGTATTTTCGATCATCATCATGGTCTGTTGTTGATTTTGGCTGTAGCATTACATCCATCTGCTGCAGATAATCACAATCATATCTCGTAACAAAATACAGGCTCCTTGCTTTCCATTGAGATTGGTTTCAATCCATGCTCCCAATCTGCAGCCAGTCTGGTGTTTATGAAGTGCCTGGAGGCCAACGACAGCTTTGAGTTAGAGAGGGAGGTGGTGCCCGGAGATAATTACGACATTCTGTCTGCCGTAGATTCAGCCTGGGCCTCTCTTTCTTTTTTATCTCGCGGTCCAGAGCGTGACATAATTTAAGAGCTATGATTTTAAGATTAGATGGCACTCTCCTTAATATTGAAAAAGCAGACAGGTGTTGGGGCATAAAAAAAAGTTGACAAGTGGGGGAAGGGACCCGATTAAGCACAGCAGTAAAGCTCAGTGTACATTGCTTCTTTAATCAGAATGACAGTGTTACATGAAACATTGTGCTCACACTCACTGTTTTTAGCTGTAAGCAAGAAAAGATCAATAAAACTGCTGTACCCCATTATTTGTTGGTAAAAGTTGGTAAAAGCAGGCTGAGGAGTCAGCATATCTGACAGTTTCAATCCGGAAATATGTTATGGTAAAAATCATTTACTATTCAGTCTGTGAAAACGTGAAAAATAAATACTGCCATGTTCATTAAGGGAACAAAACCTCCTGTGTAATTTGTCTGGAAAAAAAGTATTCACATAGAAAACTAAGAGGTGAAATATCTATATTATAAACTCTCATGATTAAGCACATTTTAGAATAATAATTTCACCAACTATGAATGACTTAGTACTGGTACCAAAGAAGTGAGAAATCTCCCATTACTGATAGAACGTGACAACTTTACCAAAGAAAATCACAACAGACATTCAAACCAGAGACCTTTTAGGTTTGAAGTGACAATGATCACCACCACTGATTGGACAAAAGATCCTAAACACAGAGCTATATTATACAGAGCTCTCCGCCTCACCTGCTGCTCCTACTGACTTCTTTAGACATCACCCCAAATGAGTAGCAGCTGTAACTTAACAATTTTCTCCACGAGGTTTGATGGGCTTCCAAAAGCTTATGAATGTTAGAAATTAATACATTAAAAAGAAAAAAAAAAGCATCCAACAAAGTCTTCTGTTTCTCAAATAATCTGCAGTAAAGGGATTTTAAATATAAGCCTCTGACAAAAAAATAAAATATTATGAACAGACAGTAATTGTGCAATTCTCGAGGTAATTTCTAATCGTGTGTTATTTTTTTGGACTCATCAACCAGTTTGTTTTGACACCTCAATGCTTTGCAGTCATTTTTAAACTTGTGTGATGTAAAAACAAAAAGAAAATGCTTTTTCAAAGTAAAAGAGAAGTCATGTAAAATTCCAGCTTAATTTTTATGTGCTCACTGTTCTTCATCTGCACCGATACAAAAATAGCGCCTTTGTTAATTTTCTTCTGTTATTTTCAAAATAAATCTAGCGTTTCCTTAACTGCACTGGAGTGTTTTCTCTGGCAGATGACAAAACATTCAGCTTAAGAGACTGTAAAACAAATTAATCTATAAAAATATTGGAAAACTGAACCTCTAGTGATTGGTATTTACCCCAGTAGCTTCAAACTTACTTGCTGTATTTCTTGTACAGTCCTGCATGATCCACATGTTGGTCACTGTGCAAAAATGTTTTATATTCTATATTTACCACAGCCTCCTTTCACTGCATTTAAAACTTCGCTCTGCAGCCCTCAGCAATAAAAATGCCCTGAAGGAGAGCAATACCTTCTATCCAGCTTTCCTCCCACTGTTCATCTTTCTTGTTCTTCCATTATTGGTTAATTAGCAGATTGCTTGTCCTCTTTTCACAGTAATTAACCACCTTCAAGCATTCAGAGCTAGTTCATTCAGCGCTCCGTCCCCTGCATTACCTCCCCACAGCCCCTTGAAAGCGGCAGAAACGTGGGCCGGAACCAACTTGGTGTAAATTATTTTGTATTTATGTGTTGTAATTGGTGCCTGTTTGTCAATGATAAATGTGACAGGGGCAGCTGATTTAATATGCAAGTGATGCAGCAGGACTGAAGCACCGGAAAGCGGGGGTTAAAGAATGAAAATCATTTTTATCCAGTGCTAATTAAGCAGTTGGACTGAAGGACCTTTTAGAAGGAGAACTGTATTAAAAAGAATGTGTGGCAATGAAATGAAGGTCAGCTTAATAATAGACAGTTTTACAAAATAACAAATTCTGTTTTGTCTGAAATAATGTCCTCTACTGTACTTATAACATATTGGTGTGATTGGGGGAAAGAAATGGGACAAAATGTGGGGTTTGCAAACTAGTGAGAAATTATGAGGATGCAAGTGATGGAGCCATGCAAATAAATAAAGTGAATGAAAAGTGAACTACTTAGTATACACTTTTGTGTTGGGATACATTAAATTGAAAATACACATTTAAGTATTTAATGTGTAAGATATACCACTGGTTTGGTATATCTTAACCAAACCAGTGTATGATTAAAATGGTCCTCTGAGGTTCTTTGAAGTTTGTGGGATCGTTGGAATGTTTTGAAGCGAACCATAGTGTGGCTGCACTTGGACGCACATCTGCACATCTGTCATCATTTTTTAGAAACAGTCAGTAATTTGGACGTATTATCCATGGCATAAGATAATAGGGATGAGGTGTTTTCTGTTTGTACATCTCGCTAAGTAGAATTAGAAGAAAGCATGCGCACAGAGTCTAAAATCCCTTTTTCACTGATCCCGAGCTGATCACCCTGAGGTTCTGAAGCCAAAATTTTTATTGGAGTGATTGATTTTATGCATTGATTTATTTTAAATGAGCAACACTAGAAGTGCTATAAAACTACATTATAAATTCTCTAAACCAAAGCTAACTCTAACCTTATGCACCCAACTGTTGTATTTAAGTTATTCGGCATGGAAAATAGAACAGTTTAAATAAATAATTTAAAGCTCAAAATCAGACATTCATGTCTATCATAAAATGCTACGTATGTTTTTTATTATTATTTGTGTACACTTACCTCTCTGCTTCACTTTAAATCTAAAATGTTATCTCTTGATCCACAGGGCGACGACCTCTACAGACGTGGTGGTGTCCATCTGTGTTATTTTCGCCATGTCCTTCATCCCTGCCAGCTTCGTCCTCTTTCTAATCCAGGAGAGGGTGAGCAAAGCCAAGCATCTGCAATTTGTCAGCGGTGTAAACCCGGCCGTCTACTGGTTAACCAATTTCGTCTGGGATATGGTAAGTGTTGTTCCAGCTCTCAAAGGATTAAATCTCAATTAATAATGTTGAACATGTGCTGCTAAAAATGTGATCTTTAATCCTTCCAGGTTCGCTTCAAAGGCCTTTTATTTCTTGTTTTATAATCTAACTCACTGATGTCCAAAAGATTTTATTCCCACCTAGGGCTATGAGTGAAAGATTTCAACCCACTGTAATTGATAATGCAGCTCTGACAGCCCTGGCCACAGGGAAAAGGGCTTTACCTGATACTCTGTAATAGGCTGAGGCGTAATTATCGACAGCAGCTGCCCCCGTTGGTTATGCTCAACAGGCTTACTGGTACTTTCCCTCAGGCATCATGGAAGTAAACATTTCATCAGGCTCTTTTGGTAACGAAATGCCATCAGGGCACACATCATTATTGTGAATAAATGCAGTCTAAGTGGAGGACAAATGCACCTAGGGAGTCAGAGTAAAGATTTTTTTTTTTGTATTCTGACATGGACTGCATTACCAAACAAATACAATCAAAAGATAAAATATTGAACATGTCTCCATTGGAAACTCTCTAAAGCACGAAGAAGGTACATTAAACTCAATATCTGCCAAGCTTTCTACTAAGTTTAAAGCAAGTGTTTTCAAAATGTGGAAGAGATCACGCCCCTCAGACAAAAAGACAATTGCTGCCCCCACCTACTACATTATTGCAATTATTCCTGTAAACTTTCTGCTGTTGCTATGCTTGATGTTTCATTTATAATTGATGCATTGATGATGTGGGATTTACCTGCTTAAGCTATGTGTAACACCACATGATATGATGCTTCAGTTGCCTTGTTGTTTACAGTGCTGAAAGTATGAACTACTTTCTGCTGTGAGTGCACTACATTTAGTCTCTTGTGAAAAAAACTCCAGATGCTTCGCGGAAAATACTGTGACCACTGAACACTTTCGCATCCAGTCCAGAAAAAACTTAATTTTAAAAATCATGGTCTTTCTTTCTTCCTTTTTTTTATTGTTGGCACAGACTCTGTCTCTCCTTACTTATCATTGCTTTTATTTACTAAAATATTCTCAGCTACATTAGCTGTTTGTGATTTTGTTCCCCTTTGCCCCCATTTCCTTAATGTACAGGTAAATAATTTATTCTTAAGATTAGTTTTGAGTGATGTCTATTAAAAGTAATAAAAACAGAATGGCATTTTTTTTGGGATATTTTAGGATTTAAATTATGTTTTTAAGATAATGTAACTTTGGGTAAAAGTTATTAATCAAGCTGATTTGAGCTACAAATACAGATTCCAGGCAGCTACTGCAGTGAAAGGAAAGGCTATTTTGACTAAATGTAGAGATTCAGCACCAATGTTTTGAAATGCCCTACTGAGCCGTTTCCATACGTCATATCTAGGTATACCAGGTCTATCTTTACCAACTCTAAATATGTATTTAACACTATTTTTGACACCTTTTAATTCATTATGGAATAAATTTACAATGAGATATATGCATCTCATTGTATATATATATATATATATATATATATATACAGTATGTATATATATTAAAATGTCACAGTATCATAGCACAGTTGTTCAGTGTGTCACTGAGAAAACATTTACTTCAAAGCAAATGCGTCTCTTCATCACTGAATTAATTAGAAAGTTAAAGCTGGGTACACTTAAGTGCTAATTGAAAAGTTATTCACTGATTTTATAATCAGTCAGAGAAAAAAATTTAATACAAAAACATTGTCAAAGTGTTTCAGTGCAACTGTTGATGCTCGGTTTGCCGACTTCTCTCAATAAACACAAATTGTCTGCTTAAAATCGCTGCTCATGTTTTATTTTCATGATTGTTTTGACAGTGTAACTACATCGTGCCCTGCTTCATCGTGATTGTGATCTTCCTCTGTTTTCAACAAAAAGCCTACGTTTCACCTCCGAATCTGCCCGCTTTGATACTGCTCCTAATTTTTTATGGGTAAGTTAGTTTGTCAACCATCTTCATAGTCACATTAATTAATTTCTGTTTTTGTCACACATTTGCTATAAGGTTGTTTTTGTTTGTTTGTTTTTTGTAAATCTGAATGAGTTCATCAGTCTAACAGTTATTGTTTTACTCTCACTGTCTGAGGCAACATTGAATAACAGGACCGAAATAAATCAGGTTAACATTATTGTGCAAAAGGAGTCTCATTTTGGCTACGAATAAGTATAAATTATTGCAAAGGGCAATTATTAATAAAGCAATGTTGATAGTTTGTGGACTAAGTTGAATAGAGGAAAAAACAACAGAAGATGTGACAGATGTCCACCAGACTTTCTGGTTCAGCAGGCAGTTGTTTTACCTCCACGTTTCCGTAATCTCAGTTTCTCATTGGTTACATGTCACATACAACAGACTGTGTTCTCATTTGTCCTTGAGTAACACCACAGGCTGCATACCATCTTAGAAACCATCCCACTAATCAGGGCATCCTTAAGATTGTCGGAAAGGGGAAAATCAGGACAAAATTTAATTCAAACACTATGAATAAGGATATTAATTGTTAATCAGCATCAGCAGTTTGCTGTGGCTGAGTTCTCTAGCCTTTTGCCAGCTTTAGCTTAGCTGCTGTTAACGCTAAGTCCACAGTCATTTAAAATGCAATTTATTGGCATGAAAGTTAAGAAAAATACCCATAAATGAGATAAGATCAACCTTACCACATTATTGGTGATTAAAACACTCGCTGGAACAGTCAACAGATTGACCTATATGAGCTGGTCAAAACTCCATATCATCCGACTTGTGGGGAGGAAATCCAAGGTTACTGCTCAAGAGTGTGATGCTTTTATAGACAGGTTGCAGGGCCAGCTGGTTGGGAAATTTCAGCCCAAAACACTCAGAGATCAGCTCCGTACAGTGCCTGTTTGACTCACATAATTTCTCACCACTAACACACACTGGAGAAGTCACACTAAAGAGCTTCAAGACAGAACTGGACTTTAGCCAAGCATCAGTTCTTCAGTAGCAGTTATGCTTAGAAATAGAAAAAAACAATAACGAAGGTGTCACATGCCACATGTGTTTCTCCCTTTAGGAGTTTCTAGATTGTCATTTCATCTGTGCTGTATATCAAACCCCACAGAGCGCCATTGCATTCCTTCTTTGGTTATGCACTGACCGTTTTCATTTTTAAGAGCTTCCATGTGTGTGGAAAATTGCTAGCCTGAGCTGTGATTTATGGAAGACCTGTGGTATCTTTGAGAGGTAATCATTTTGACTGGTTTATGGATGAAACTGTTTTGTGACAGCTCATGGTTTCAATTAAAGTCCCAGCAGCATTTAGTACGATTGTTATGGTAGACCAGAAGAGGCATTTTCCTGGCATGCCTCACAAATATCCAAGTTTGAATTTAGATGGTGTCTACTCATTGCTAAGAGTTTGTGAAACCAGGATTTCACTTGTTTTTCACAGCATCCTACTCATTTGGTGGCCTTTATGTTACAGTTGTTGCTTTGTGAACGTGAATTTTCTATCAAAAGCTCTTTGATGGGTCGGTATGATAAGAGAGGCGCTTTATAAAATTAGCCAATTTATCATTTATGAATACCAGTAATTGAGGGACCATGGATTTTGGCAGAAAATAAACACAGCATTACACCTGTGCCCCACTGAATAAATGTACTGAATTTAGGAGTGGATTTTAAAAAATAATATAAGAGTTTGCAATTGCAATTCCAATTCTTTTATTTTAAAACTATTGATGCTTTTTTAAGTGTTTCCTGTTTTGATGGAATAATCAAAGTTTCATAGCCAGTGACAATCAATAAGTCATTTCTATGCTATATAAATAACACCCAGTCTGTTCTGCCATATTTTCCAGAAAGTTAACACACACACGCACCCCCCCGCATGCATGCATACAACAACACATAGAAAGGGCAAAAAAGCACAAGATCTCAGTGCTGACCTTTAAAAAGCCCTATAAGTAAATCATTTAAAAAATATATCTAATTTTATTCTACAATGTGTCTCTAAAGTTCAGGTCAAAGCCATTAATGGAAACATTTTAGTTTGTTTTTCTTTTTTCATTGTGACTAATAAATTCTTTCTGTAACTATTACAGCGCTTAAGTTTTACTGCACCACAAAGTAAACCCTAATAGAACTTAACAGACACAAAAACTCGATAGCCATCTGTGAAAGAAATGTAATCAGTTAAAAATAAATGATTAGCTCATGTAAATATATTTTCTAAATCATATATTTTGCATAAATTGGATGCAAGAGCATACAATTATGGAGATGATCTGCCAGTGATACTGGATAACCCACCGCAACTCCACTTCATAACGTTTCACTTCGTCTCCTTTTATAACCGAACTTGATCTGCTCTCTGCCAAGTGTGGGCGGCATCCATTTTGCAACGCTTTTATGGGTCACTTACTTGAAATGCAAATTATTTGATAGAGGCTGCTGGTGTCGTGAACCGGCACAGTTGACCTGGTAATCTACATTCATGAATTGAAAATTGCATGGATTCAGTAGCTGCTAATTTTATATTTGCCACCACTATTAACCCTGGTGGTTATTTTCATGAGTGTGGGCCAGTGTGAAAATAGCCTCTCAGAAATTTGAAGTTGGACAGAATTTTTATGAAGTTTTTATTCTGGTATCTCTCTGATTGTGTCTTGTTTTGCTCTGATCAGATGGGCCATCACACCCATGATGTACCCAGCCTCCTTCATCTTCAGCGTTCCCAGCACGGCTTACGTGGTGTTGACCTGCCTCAACCTCTTCATTGGCATCAATGGCAGTGTGGCCACCTTCATCATGGAGCTCATTGAAGATGATGTGAGTGACAAACACAACACAAAGCACAATCGTTAAATCAGCTACTTACTCGCCCTATGAAATTACAAGGCATGGTTAAATTAATTAAATACAATATGGGACTAAACTACATAAGCCTAATACATGAGAAGCGGTTGCTAATTATACTTTCATAAACTCATGCAATGTCATTATGCCCGTTTATGCTCTATAAATTGTGTTCCTGTTGTATTTTGATTATCCATTTTGTCTTTTGCACTAACTTCTGGTTTCCCTGTTAACATCTGTTCTTGAGTTGCTCATGTTCATGGATTCCCAGTCTGTTGTGTTTCATTGTGCTCTGTTTACTTAGCGTTTCCTTTTATCCTCAAGTTTCATTGTAATTTCTTGAGTTTGGTCACTTTGTCCTTCCTCATTTGTCCCCAGATCCATTACAGCTGTTTTACATTTAGTTCTAAGGCTTGATTAAGTCACAGTCTGTTCCCAGATATCTGATTGCGCGGTGTTCATCTGTTCAAACAATTATACACAGGGATAAAAACCTTGTAAAGGTCCAGCCTTCATACTGTTTAGGAATGATAGGGCTTATGTGTCCTAGAGATAAAATTGCTGTGCCAAATATGCACATCAACTCCAAATCAAAATCAGAAACCTTGAGAAGATACTGGCTTAGTGTGATAACAGCTTTGTTATTCCATTAAAATAAACCCTGTAACAATATGGGCTAAAGGGCCACTCAAAGAGGAAGAATCCATCTTTCAGTAAATAAAATAAAAAGCCATATGACAATTTGAGACAAAAACGTTACTTTTCATATAATGAAAAAAAAACCTTGAGAAAATATTTAAACATCTCAAGAAATCAATAAGAAAGTTAACAGTTGGACATATTGTCTTCCAGATGGACAATGTTACTTGACATAGCATCAAATTAGCTACAAACTGGCTTTTGGGCAGCAAAGTCTTTGTGTTGGAGTGACTGGCAAAAGGTGGGTGAGGCTTATGAAAAGATACCCAAAAAGTAGGATGAAAGTCATACATTTAAGGAGGCAAATTTAATGTTTGTACACTTTAGAATTTGAAGATTGTTAAAAAGAAACGCCTTTTCTGGAAAATCCAGTTCTGGAATTTTGCAAAAAGAAAACAAAAATGGTGGTACAGATTGACATAAAACAGAAATGTCAGGCTTTTTTTTTTTTTTTTTGAATGAAAAATTAAAACATTTCTCTTTGGAATAGACTTTATCATTTTTCGCATTGCAACCAAAATCTTGAAGGGTTTCCACTGGGATTTTGTAACAGATCAACATGGAGACGTTTTTTTTTTTTTTTTAATGAAAAAAAAACAAAATTGTCTTTTTACATAGTATATGTCTCTGTAGAGACCTCTCCTCTAGTCCCTACAGAGGAGAGGAAGACTCTCTTTCTGCCAAGCAGCAAATTCAGGCTGTAAAAATTTCACAGCTGCTCAAAAATCCTATTTACGCAGGAGCCATAGCAGAAGCTGGCTAATTGACTTGAATCCTTGATAAATGTTGTGTGTTTTCTAAGCAAAGCCTTTCTTGTGCCTGCATGCATGTAGGTGGGTGGGTAGAACGTGTGTATCCACCTGGTATTTGCCTTAAAGCAGCCCCTTTAATCCTTTCAAAGATTTTTCAAAGAGCCCATTTTTCCCTATTCTTTTTAAACTTTAATAGTTCGCTGAGAATAAGGGTCCTCGGAGAAGTTCCCTCATCCATCTTTCAGCGAGTTGTTCATTATGGCGGCAGTCCTGGTCTCAAAGGATTTAAAAAGACAAAGAAAACCAAAAGGGAGCTAAATAAGAAATGCAGAGATTTGGTTTGGAGAGGAAGCAACGCAGAGTGAGAGGAGAAAAACTGAATGTCAATCATTTTTATTTGTGATTGTATTTAAATGGAATTTCATGAACAACTTGGCAGTTTTTGACACAGAAATTATATTTTCATCAGTGGATGGATATTGTCTACTTCTTTGCTTTCCTTTCCCTATCATTCTCTGAACCAAATACATCCAGATAAATCTGTAGTTACACGATTAGTCTTCCTCATCAACACACACAATAACACTTAACTCTGACAAGCTCCTCATACATCTGATGCTTCATAAGAGTCCCAGCATCTTCCGCAGCTCCGCTCTGACGCTGGATGTTGTCTTTCCGGACAGTTTTTCTTCCCCTCATGGACGCAGATCCCTGTGACTTGATGTCTCGTCTGGCTCTGCTCATAATGTTTCTTGTCTCTCCTGCATTGATTTTATTGTTGCCAGCATTCATTGGCAATTTTTAGTCATTTATTTTTTACTTGGCTCTGTTTTTGCCGTTTGCATTCTCATTATTTATTGATACAGTATCAGTGGGGCATGTAACTCATAAAAGGTGCCAGCTTAATGGGCAGGATGTTGCCCGCAGGCAGAGTAAAGGGACGGATTTACAGCTTGCATCTCTTGCTTCGAAGTGCCGGGGATGCTTATGGTGTTTCTGTGAGACTTGATGGCGACAATAATCCCTTTAATTAGACTTGATTTTCACTGTTAAGAGAACAGATGGGTCAGCAAAATGTTAAAACCCTCAGCAAGAGTTCACACTTGATTTCTCTTTGGAATAGACTTTATCTTTTTTCGCATTGCAACCAAAATCTTGAAGGGTTTCCACTGGGATTTTATAACAGATCAACATGGACACGTAAGTCTGATGTAGAATGAAAAGGGCACACAGTCCTCTAAATTTTTGACAAATCACATTCTGAGAAGTGTTTCTACTGTGATATGCCTAAATAAAATCCAGTGCAACCAGTTTGTTCCATATGTTCACTAGGGTGTAATTTAATTGCAACGCAAATCCAGCTGTTCTGAAAGGCTTAAAGGGGACAAACATTATGAAAACCAAAACACAGAGAAATCCAGGATGAAGTTGCGGAGAGGTTTTAAGCAGGTTTGGATAGGAACATAATATCCCAGATTTTGAACAACACATAGTTCAATCCATCACTGTGAAATCAAATTGAGAATGTCACAGCTGCAAACCTACCAAGACACTGCCCACCACCCAAACTGACAGAAATGGGAAAGTGCAGCATTAAACAAAGATGCTGCCTAGAGGATGCAGAGGGGCACAACTTATCCGGAAGAATATGTTGACAGCAGAACTATAAGTGATGTGCTCCACAAATAGGACTTTGAGGAAGACTGGCACTATGAAAGCTATTGTTGAAAGATAGCACACCACAAACCATGTAGGAAAACCCTGCAGACGTGGATGAAGATGCTCTCGTCAAATAGTGATGGCAGCAAAATGGGAATATTTTTCCTAGTGTCGGGATAAGAAGGCTCAACAAAGTTGATAGGAAGATTGATGGAGATAAATGTAGGTCAATAACTGAGGAAAGCCTGTTTGAGGTTAAAGGGGACTTGAGATCTGAAGGTTCACCCTCCAAATAAATGTTCTAATGCATTTCTGACCAACCGGGACCTCAAAATGGCTTCCACATGTCTGAACCATCTGAAAGGTCCATTGTTGTCTTCTGTGAGAAATGCATTGATATTGTTTTACTGCTATCACTAGTCAGTGTTGTCATTGAGCAAAAAATAAATGTAAATGCAATTCAGCAAAATTAGCCATCATTACTTCTGGTTCACTGTTGTCTCCTTTGTTTTTACCTATGACTCTTTTGAGTAGTTTTTGCTAGTAAAGTAGTTTTTCTAGCTAACACCACACTACAATGCAATGCAACACTTGAGAATTGGCTTCATATTGGTTCAATAAAGATTAAGCATAAAATCTTCTTGTGAGCGCCACTGAAGGCAAAGCAAGTACATCCGGTACAGTACTTGTACAGTCGTACCAGAGAGGTCCAGTCAAAGTCAAGACTCAAGTCCATCTGAGAATCTAGAGTAAGACTAGAAAATCAATGTTCACAGATACTCCCTATCCAGCCTTACTGAGCTTGAGCTATTTTGCAACGCAGAAGGAGAAGAAAAATTCAGTCTGAAGATGCAGCAAGTTGGTAGAGACATAACCTGAAAGATTGCAGCTGGAAATGCAATGCAATCCATGAGTTAATACTTTGCAAATGGTTATTTTACAAAGTATTAACTCATGGGGGGATGAATACAAATACACAAGATTTTTCAGCCGTTTATATGAGAAAAGGGGAAAAAAATTGGTGTCATCCCACTGCTTTACCATTATTGCTTGTTTATCAAAAGGAATTCCCCCCAAAAATATGCTAAAGCTTGTGGGTGTAGCGCAACAAAGTACAGAAAAGTTCAAGTGGCTTGAATATGTTTGCATGACATGACAGCGAACAGATGTACTCCTACAAAATGACGACTCAATCCAGCAACAAAGCTTTGTCTCATCATCTCCAGGCTCCTCGGCGGTGGCGTTAGTCAAACAGTGTCGCTCAAAAGTAAAGCTACAGGCTCCAGGATGTTTTCTGACTTCAAGCAGAGGGAGGATCTTGATCCCCTTTGGGCATTGCTCCATTTTTTATCAGTGAAAGAAAAATGTGAGGGAAAGAAAACAGCAGAGTGAAGAACCGGAGCAGCACTTTCACACACTCTTTGCCCTAGTTTTTGTTTTAAAACCACTGGGAGATTTTCTACCCCTTAGGACTGTCCGACTCCCTGTAGACTACATCAATCCTGGCTCTCCTAACGCCTCGAGCCGTGTTTGAGTCAATACCTCCACCACGTGCCACTCGGAGATAACCACAGGCAGGCATTGTGATTTTTTTATTATTATTGTTTTTTTTTTTAGTGATGGAGGTAAAGGTGGTACCATCAAATTTAACTTGAGCAGATTGTGTCAAACTCTACATTTACTGCCCAGGAGTGTCCGTCATTGCATTCTAGCATTGCACTCAAAGCCGCAAGTTCATACCTTACCCTGAACGATCTAAGTGATAGTACCTTAGTATTTCCACAAAAATATCAACCATATAATATATGATAGTTGACGGTTTGAGGTATATATATATATACCTATATATTTATCTGCATGCTTTCCCTGATGTTATGAATGGAGCTGCATTGAGGAAATAAGCACAAGCAGTGATATGGGTCAGATAAACCAGAGTGCATACTCTACCACCATCGCAAGCAAAAAAGGATTTACAGCAGCGAACATAAAAAATACAGGAGGACAAATTTGCTAGTATTCCATCATTTGCTCTTACAAATGATGGGAGAAACTAAGAGAAGATGCTTTTTTTTGTTGTATTCTGAAATTAAGTCCCGTTTTGCGTCACACGTGTCCTCTGTGTGCCAGAAAGCTTAGCTTCCCAAGTCAGCCTATGCCTCTTGCACCCAAGGTCATTGCTGTTTATTAGTTGCTTGACTTTCCTATCTCTCTACTAGCTCTCTGGAGAATGTAAGGAATAAAGGTGCCTTCAGAAAATCCCAGCTTGGGTATGTGTTTAAATGTTTACATCCAACAGCAAGGGACTAAACACACAGACGGACCAACTGTGGGTTACCTCCCAGCTCTTTCAAACAATTAAAAGTGATTTTATTAAGAGATTTTTTGTTTCATAAACCTACATCTTTTAGAATGAGTTTACATTGAAATTTCATGGGGGATTTGGTGGTAACCAGTGGCAACAGGTGATACAGGAAAATTACATAAAGAGGGTGATGTTTTGGGGAACACAGCGGTTTACTTAACAACCCTCTTTTGGCTTGGTTTTTGTTCTAGAGCTGCTTAGGATACAATGAAGTCTCAGGATTACAAGGTTTCCTGGAGAAAAAAATGCCACAGTATGTCAATAAGCTCAGCTTGGCATGCAAGTCAACCTAACTACGATCTCAAAGAGCTGAGGGAAAAAGAAAAAAACATTGGGTCATTGTTAAGTGACCCTCCATAAGCTCTGAATATTTCAGTCTGGAGACACCATCCTTCACGCTTCAGACAGCTTTAGCAGATTTTGCAGGAAAAAAAAAAAACCCAAAACAAATTACCAGCAGTTTAGGCTGCAAAAGATGCTTCCATGCCAAAAGAAATTAGGAGTCCCATCTTTTTTGGTGTGGGCCTATTTCATTGGTTTTAGTATTTTTCAAAGATGATGCAATAAAAAAAATCTGATTTGTGTCTAACTGTAGACCAAGCAATAAGTAATTACAGTAAACTTTTATTGTGTTTTTGTTTGTATATTGTGGAAGGCTATCCTTGCTCGTATAAAACGTGGTGTATTTTAGCTGAATTCATACAAAACATAAAACTATGGTCCTATTACTGTATATTTATTAATCTTTCATGTATAAGCTCTGACAGTTCTTTTCAAGTCAAACTCTTTTTCAAAGGTTTTTCAAGGAAGACTGCTTGAAGATTAAAAAGCACCATGCACCAAATGCATCAAGGTAGAAGGAGAAAGGCAACAAATTATTGCTAAACTCAACATCTGAAGGTTTGCTTTTACATGATGATCGGTGAGAGCTTTTCATCATGGTCTCATGTCTACTCCAGTGACCACCTACTCATAAGAGGAGAAAAGAATATTCTTACATAAGCCCACGTTTGATCTTAAGCATCCATGTGTTTATTTTTCCACAAAGAGAAATGATTAGACTTGGTTGCATTTTCATTAATTTGCATGCACTCATATTATATGCATAGTAACATCATTTTAAAGTAAAAAAATAAATAAAAATCAGCATCGAACAGAGTGGTTTTAAATTGTTTTGCGAACTGTACTTCATTCTGTTCATCTGGTGTCGCTACCCTCCAGCCCTTCTCACCCCCCTTCACCAACCTCCCCATCATCTTTTTCTTTTTTTTTTTGTGGATGTGGCATTATCATCTGTCCTTGCTGTTTCAGGTAAAAGTAGAAAGAGTTGAGCATGAAAATCCACACCTGAATTTAAAATCAGTTCCTGAACAGTGACATCTGAGTTCTCCGCTTTGCATGAAAATAAATACATAACAAGGTCACAGAGTTGGCTCCCAAGTCATCAACAGTTCTACTGATGTTTCTGTAGCATCACAGATGCATCTAGTCACTTGAGCTATGTTATTATTTAAATTCTAGCCAATCGTAAATTCACCTACATTGTGTTTTTGTGGAGTTACGTTGGCTGCAAACTCTTTTTGAGCTTAATTAACAAATACAATATCTGGCTGTTTGCTGGCAGTTGTCTGCATTGTGTACATATCCAGTAAAGTTGACTTACAGTTCTTTTGGGGACTGTTTCTACTGGTTTTACATATTTGCTGCAGAACTCCTTCTTAGTCCAATGTACCTAAGAAGCATTGCAAATAGCATCCTGGAGGAGCATCATTGTGATGAAATGCCAAAGGGGAAATGTCGGGAAGAGCAGGAGCTTCTTAAAGAGACAGAGGACAATTTCAGGACATCAAATTGCAAAGTTCAATTTCTTTTAAGTTACGTTTAATATATACAACATTTTCATTGCAACTGAGGGTTACATAGTTACTTGATTGTGTTATAAAATTTTACTATATGTCTGGACAATACATAATGCCCCGTTTTAATTGTAAAATGGGATGGACACAAAAAGTCCTGTCACATGTTTCTGAGGCATAAAACTAGTGAGAGTTTAAGTTAGTATCACCTAACTTAATGAATCCAAGATGTTTGCAACCAAAACTTCTGTCTTTTGTGCAGTTTTTCCTGCCTGGCACACAGCAAATAGCTGAGATTAGCTGCTTCTATAAAGAGCAGGCACATTACCCAGAAACGTAACCGGTGAAAGTCTGTCTGACTGTGGCATTTGGCCTGTTATGGCTCCATGCAATCTTGGTAACTGCATATTGAAAGCTCAGTCATGCAAACTAATTTCACCTTACAATAACAGACACACAAACACACACACATCCATGAATGAACTATGGGACATTAATGGACTTTACCTGGAGAACTATGGCACAACTTACAACATCCTGCAGTACCTAATCTTTACACCGGCAAAAGCAGAAATGATAAATTTTAGTCTCCTGCTGCGTACGCGTGAGCTTTGAAGACTGCAATGAAGCAGGATGCATAATGCATGAAGTTGGTTTTGAACGCCAAGCCACGGCAGGTGTATTTATAGTTTATCCTTGCTCTTTCTGTGTTTTGTTTTCCAAACTCTGTTTCTGCTCTGTGGCGTACTGGACGTCCTTTCTTACATCCATTAGATTGTTACAAGCTCATTTTTCTGAAGCCATTTAGCTCATTACTGCTTTGTCCTTTATTGGGATCCCACATAATTGCCACCATGGGGGAATATGTTCGGTAAAAGAGTAGTAAAATACCATTGTCAAGATAAGACATGCTTTTAATTTATTACTTGTTGAACAGTGAGCCAATATGGTTTTGCTCTGTTTTCGGTGTTTTCTGTCTTGTTTTATCACATTGTCAAAAGAATTCAAAAAGAGACAGATGAACAGAGTTCTCATCTCTTGGGTCAGGATGTTGCGTTTCCCTCAGTAATGATTTAAAAGACGAACATCTGTTTGCCTGAGCCTCTGCTCATCCATTTATTTGTACATGTTTTTCCGTATGTGGGCCTTTTCACAGATCACACAGTATGTTCCCCGCCGTCAAATATGGTAGAAGAAACTTGATACACTGTGCTCTCTGAACACGCCATTTGGAGCTCTGCAACACAACAGCGCTCAGCGTGTGAATGGAGTGCGGGGTGTTTGTTAATTATCAGCACTGTCTTCGGAAGTTCTAGCTCCTCTCGCCCTGCTGATTAAAGATTAATGTTCAACATATTGTGCTTGGGCTATACAAAAACCCTACCAGGGCAAATAAATATTAGAAAGTTTGTCATGCCTCTGATGGGTTTGTTTTTTTTTTGTTTTTTTCTTCAACAGAACATATCTCGCATTAATGACATAGTGAAGCAGGTGCTTCTGATATTCCCACATTTCTGTCTGGGCAGAGGTCTTATTGACATGGCCAAGAACCAGGCAACGGCAACTCTTTTCATCAATTTTGGTAAGTATTACTGCCACACCAGAAGCAAAAAACAAACTATGTCACATTAACTGAGACATGACATTTTGCAACTTTATTTGTTGCTCATATGTCTATGCAGTTTAAGCTTCAAATGCTTTCAATGTTGTCTGAAAGCAATATGCTTGGAGAACTATTAAGCTGGCATCCAGTGGTAGGATTTAAGAAAAAAACACTCTGTGCTGCCTTCCTCTTATACACTGCCCAGGAGACTGACTGCTTCTGACAAAAACTACAATTTTAAAAGCTTAAATGCTTTTAAAATTCAGACATTTGTCACCAGAATTGTATATCAGTGGTCAATACAATCATTGTGAAAGTCTCACTTTTCTCCATATAATCGGTTCATGTTTTGAGAGTTTACTTACACTACATTATGCCACAGATTGTTCCAAGAACATGGTCTCTCACACTAGTGAAAGTATGAGGCTTTCTACTGTTTTTTTTCCTCACAAAATACAGTTTGACCTTTAACGTCAGTTCAAAACAAGGTTGTAGGGTCAGTAGAGGAGATGTCAAAGTCTGGGTATACATTCATACCGGTGCTACAAACTATCCTTCATTTACTCCGGCACACAAATAGAAAATTAAGCTGCAGCTACAGTTCATTATCATGTTTGTTGGTTTTTCAGGAAATCAACCAACTTTTTATTCTTTCTTTCTTGCAAAGCAGAATGCACTTTTGTTTTTGTAAATTTGAATCAATTAGTTTTGTGCATTTTTGTTGATGTATGCATTAAAATAATGTCTATACATACACCAGAACATTATCCAGATCACTTAAAAGCATCCTAACACATTAATATTTTTTGTATTTTTGTCAAATTCATATTCATTTAAATAGCACACGGAGGAAAAAGTACTCAGAGAATACACTCTCTGTCTGTGGGAGGAAACTTGACACAAACTAGAGTGTGAGTTATCCTTGAACAGTTTGGCTGAAAGGAGAACAGATGAATGCTAACAAACAAACACTGAACAGGTTGGTGAGAACAGTAAAACATACATGCTGAGATCAGAGAGGGATGCTTAAAGCTACAGGGAGAGAAGAACAGATTGGGGGGAAAAAATTAGAAAGAATATTTACCCATTCATTTTAGAAGGGTGTGTTCCTCTTTTTTTCTCTTGACAAATACCTGGGTTCCATTTTGAAATGTACAGAAACAGTACTTAAGTTCTACTAAACTAACAATGGATTGATTTTAAAACAGTGCAATTCAATGTTACGACGGTATTTACAACAACAGAGGTTCAAAAATGATAAAAATATATTATTTTTTATAGAAAAAAACGAACCATATTTGTACTGTTAATATTAATCTTTAAGGTAGTCGATAATTGCATTAATATTGATTTTTGAGGTTTTCAGAAAGATGGGGATATTGCTCAGATAAACGAACTCAAACTCATTGAGGACTAACACTTAAAAATCCATTTGAACATTGGTTTGCCCAAACTGTATCTGCAGTTACTCAAAATGACTCGGTGGGGTCCTTCCACTCACCTCCCGCCCTGATTCTGACCAAATATTAAGCGTACCTGAGATCTAGTTTGATAAATATGGGGGAACCATGAACTGGTTCAAAAACAGTAGTTGTTCAAATTGCAGCTCGCCTCATAATTTTGAAAATGGTGTATACCATGTGTCCAATTGGCACATGTGTTTAAGTGTAACACCATAAACATAAGAATATTCGGGCATAAAAACAGCATGCCTTGGGTCTACTTGTGGTCACAACTCCAAGTAACACTAAAGTAGTACGCATACCCACAAATCATTCAGCCCTTCCCAGAGAAACACTCAATTCAACCACAGTCCTCATTTTAAAGTGACACCATACTATTTCTTTCAAATACCTAGTTCTCCAGGGGGGAAATATTTGACCGGTAACACAGCTCCCAAACCTCTACTAAAGCTCTGAGTTAAATTTAGACAGGAGAAAGGGAGACAAGTGGTACGGTGGCTGCGGAGGTGGATGTGGGGTCGAGGGGGCTGTCAAGAGGCAAAGAGGCACATGAAAGAGGAAGAGGAGCCTTATCTGTCGAGAGATGGAGCAGGAAATAGCGGTCTGAGGAATAATTTGCAGTGGTGGTGGAGACCAGAGAGAGAAAAGCAATCACAACTTAAAAGGGCTGGTGTGAAGAGGGGCTATTTACTAGGGAATGAGACTGAAAGCGCTTTCGTTTTTCTTGTCTCTCATTTTGCTCCCCCACCACTTCCCTCACCCCGCTGTATCAGGCTGTAAGGAGGGAGAAAGTTTGTGTCGAGGGCTGTCACCGTTTTACTTATGTGTTCATCCATTAAAGACCCTCACTTATACAAAACAAATACAGGATGTCAACAATTTTCTCAAATGACTTTTTTTTTTTTTAAATTTGGCTATTCTGTCTAAAGCTTAAGTGGCTTCTTAAACTGCTGCCTTCAACAATACGTCACAGATAAATTTTAAAAGACCGATAACATTTACAGAAGACACACTATTATTTGGCTGTCTGTGAAGTGAAAACATAGCAGTTTTCTTTTTGTTTTGACAATTTTTACCTGAAAATCTTTCTGACAAGATCTAGAAATGGACCTAAAATGACCCATGAATCTCATTGCTGTCTTCATATCCTTTGTTTTAGGGGAAGATCGTTTTAAGAATCCACTGAGCTGGGAGATGGTGGGAAAAAATCTCCTTGCCATGTCTATTCAAGGAAGTGTGATGTTCATCACTACCATTCTCATCCAGTACAAGTTCTTCTGCAAACCGAGGTGATTCTTAGAAACTTTTTAATGGCATTTCTCTTTCCTTGGGTACAGTAATATCAGACAATAATTAAGATGTGAAAATTTAACATAGCCATTATTTAACCAGCATTTTGATGATGTTACATTACACAGTTGTATAAAGTGACTCGGTTCTTGCTTGGGGTTTCCGTTTTTCAGAGGCACTAGCATTTTAAAAACAAACTTGGTTTACAATTGGCCAGCTTTTAACAATCAGTTGACTAATCATTGCAGTGACCCCTCCCAAAGAAAATTGGCTTAAAAATGGGGTATTTAGGACAGAGCACACAGACTGCTCAGCAAATTTCATTTCAAGTAAACTGCTTTATTTACCACTAGCGACCAGTCCAACCCCTTTTGTTCAGTGACCACTGGAGGTGGACATCAGCCCCCCCCCCCCCCCCCCCCCAGTTACCCTGCCCAGAAAAGCAGAAATAAATAATGGATGCTTTATTTATCAGAGCTTTGAAATAAGTTTGGTTGTTTTTCACTTAAGTAGCTCAAACGTAGCTACTTAATTGAAAAAGGTAGCGCAGTGACAAAATGTTCAGTGTCATTGCAGTAACACTGGACATTGTTATGGTAAGGACAAGAATTTGCTACTTAAAAACAAAGGCACAATATTTTGTCATCAAATGTAAGAAATGTCTGCTGTGTTTGAGCCAAACAGTCAGGATATTACCCTTGCATCTTTCTCTGTCTAGCTTATCTTTGCTAACTAGAAACCTTTTGCACTCAAAAATCTGATTTATTTTAAATTTAGTGGATTTTGTCAACTCAAGTTGAAATTAAATAACATTGGGAATTTTGATAACTTTTTAAATTAACCAAAAAGAAAGAGACATCATAATAGGCTCTTTCAATCTCAACTTTAGATGTTTTTGGTTGGCAAAAAGATGTGCTAAAAATACAAAGGGAAGAAAAATATGACTAATAGCAATTTTATTCAAAACTTTATGCCTCAGCAGACATCAGTGACTGATGACAAAGCCACTTATCTTGTCCCACTGGGATTAATTTTTGCTTTAAAATAAAGCTCTGATGGGAAAGTGGAAAAGATTATTGTTATGTGCAAGTTGTCCAGTAAGGAGTTTGCCTAACACTGAAGCTAGTCAAGTCTAAAATATTATCTGAATGCAAACATGTGGTAAGCACAGACGTCTCCAACGATAACGTCAGTGTCCATACTTCACATTTCAGAAAAAGTATTCTTTTCAAAGAAGCTACATGAATGATCAGGTTTTCCTGAAACACTTGAAAGCTGAATAGGAATATTAGCACTATAGATTGTTCAGCACCAATCTGGTGATTGAATAAAGAACACATTAATTTATTGAATAGTAAATTATAAGTAATAATTTACTATTCAACAAATTAATGCATCTAAAAGGGGTTTTGGATTGAAAATGTTGCTTATTTTATGTAATTTTTTATTAAAATGTGATTAATTGTATTAAATAAATTACAAACCCTTCCATTAAATTGATTAAAAATTTTAGTCCCATGTAAACGTTTTGCACATTTGTTCCAAATGCACCTCACAAACAACAAATCTTTGCTATCCAAATAGCAACATGTATTTATTCGTTCTGTGACTGCATTTGGGTTTGTGGGTGTGAATTTTTGTCAAATTAATGTTTCCATGGAAACTAACCCTCTGCAGCTCATGAAAATTGTAGGAATTGTTTTCACAGGGTTTGAACTTTGACTGAACTAATTTATTAGGGGTTTTTTAATATTAACAAGCAGAGATAATCGGAGCCCTTGACTTTGTGTCCCATCAGGCTTATATCACCAAAGCAGTCGGCTACAGAGGAGGAGGACGTTGACGTTGCCCGGGAACGCCAGAGAGTGTATGAAGGCAGATCTCAGAACGACCTGTTGAGGATCAGTAACCTCACAAAGGTATTCGACCTTGATTTCAAATACTTTTTTTTGTCTGTGTTATTCAGTCTTTTTCTATGATAAATTATCCCGCAGGCCGGTTTGCACAACAAGGCACAATAACACAATTTTAATACACTTTGGCATAGTCCTTTTTCAATGTGCAAGCCACAGGATTCTAATTAGTGAAAGAACCTGCTGCCTTCAGATGATCCCCAGCTGCCTATCTTTTCTTCAAATGTGACAGTTTTGTGAATGTGTGCGGTAACATTTCATCATGAATGCCATAAAAAACATATTTTTTCTTTGAGTCTTTGGGGTTTTTTTCTTTCCATATCAAACATCAGCAAGGTTTTTTGTGTGTGCCCTTGAGGATCCTCATTCAATAATTTCTTTTTTTTATCTTGCATCAAAAAACATACATATTTTACCTTTTTGAGATGCATTTCACACACAGCAACCTCCTCATTTATCTTCGCCTCTGCTAAAGATGTGTGAAAAGATTTAAATTAAATCTGTCTTTTATAGCAGTAGCAAAAAAATTATATATACATATATGTATATATTTTTTTCATTTACTGAGTTCAAAAATTCAATCTTCAGACATAACAGTTACCTGTTAGGGATGCTCAACTATGAGCATCCCTAACAGGTATTGATGAATAAATAGCATTTTGTTATTTGGAGTTTGGAGATGATCAAAATGTCTTCAAAAGTCTAGTAAGTAACCTTTGTGTCTTTGATTCCTCATGGTATAAATATGAAGTAACATCAGGCCTAATTTTCTTACCTACTTTTAAAAAATGGGGAACACAAGGGAACAAGAAGCAGAAGAAATATAGTAAATCTATTTCTGCATGTTTGTAAATTTGTTTGCTGTGTTTTGTTAATGTATTTTTGTGTTAAACAAAATTTAAAAGTTTGATTAAAATACTACGCAAAAATATAAGAATGCCTGCTTTCGTAACACAACAAATACCTAAAATTAGATTAGGCAAGTATAAGACCTTCATATAAAGCTAAAATTTAGAGCTGTTTAGGAGCCAAACGAGCCAGCGCTCAGAAAGGAGATGATAGTTTTTCAACTCTTTATTATGCTGATATGATTCATATGTAAGAAGTATTACTTAAAAAAAAGTCAGAAAACTACATTGTCAATGAGCAAAAAAGCAGTCGAAGTCCAAGGATGACAGAGGGGATGGCATAAGACTGGTTTTGTTTTGATGTTAGTACTCTGGCCTTTAGTTCATCACAGTGCTTGTGCGTCTCTGAGGCGGCACGATTAATGTTTGCTCCACTGGCAGATGTTCCCTCCCTGCGGGCCGCGTGGCAGCAGGAAGTGTCACAACGGCAGCCTCCATTGCACTTCTGACGCCGACAGTTGGCTGATCTAAGAGCCTTTTCCTCCTTACCACCTTTCCTTACTTCTCTGCTCCCTTGGTCTCCTCGGTCTCACCATACTTAATCTTTCGCTTATTGCTCACTCGCACAGTTGGCGCCGCGCTCTCAGGGATAATTACTGAACAAGTGCTGGCTGAAACAGTTGGAGAGGTAATGTATTACAAATCATCTCTCAAGGTGAAAAAAAAAAACAAGAAGCTTGTATAGTGGTTCCTCTTCAGACAGGATTTATGTAACTTTTTGGAGAATAATGCCTTATCGGTACAACAGATGACTTCCCAAAACTTCTGTTTCTGATGAGGTGGACACCTTCTCCAATGACAGGTTGTGTCTGAAATGACACATTTTCCATCACTGTAGGAAAACAGCAGTTCGTTGGCAGAAGGCATCAGGATTCTTCATGCAGTGCCCTCATTGACTCCCACAACAGCTGTGGCCCATCCATTTGAGAGGGGGGGGGGTTAGATAACAAATTGATCAATGAGCACACAGCTTTGGTGGCCACACGCCACAGGATACACCCTGTCATAAATCCAAGCATGCCTCTGAAGCGATCGACAGCACATCAGTCATTTGTCGGATTCCTGAATCACCCTCCTTCCTTCCATCTCCTTTTCCTGCTCCTCCAAACATCAGTTTTTCCCCATCTGCTAGCTTCCACTTAGCATTAGCACCTCTACTGTCATCGGTTAAGACTCTAATGGAAGCGTGTCGGTCTGAGAGCCCGTTATTGGGATGCCGCTGTCAATTGAGCGTTCCAGACGCTCATTAAGTTGACAGGGAAGTTTTCGGAAGACCTGTGACAGATGTTTGAGTTTAGAAGATGAGCAGATGAGTGGCACCTTGGCGTGCTACAGCTCAGCTAATGCGATAATGTTTGCCCTTGGACTTTTAGTGGCACAAATCAGACACAAGCTGACAAGAGTTCTTTATTGAATAATCACTAAAATGTTACCTCTGTTTCTCCCTGGTGTTTAAAACGATGGCGGAGTGAGTATTTGCTATCCAGCTGAATTTATTATTATTATTATTATTATTATACATTTATTACTTAAAAATGAAAACATTGTGTCTGGAAATGACTGTACTTTTTAAATAATTTTCTCTGCGTAAGATAAGAAAAATAAAAGATAAGTATTGAAAAATAATTTTACTTCCAGCCATCTGTCTGTATGTTCATTCATCTAAATGACTAGATGAAATCATTTTTTGTTTTGAAGAAACAAATTTCATTTTTTTTCCTGTTTGTCTTTTTTTTAAAGAAAATAAAACATTTGAAAGAGAAACCCAAGGAGAGCTGTTGACAAGAGTTTCACTCACAATTTGACAGAAGGGAAAGTATTATCAAGCCAAGACGTGACATGTTAGCAGCTCCTAAGAAAGATGTCTGAATACTGGATTTAAATATAAAGGCATTTCAAAATAGAAGTAACTTAACTATGTGCATATACCTATGCACATCTTTTGTTTGTTTTTTGGTGTAAAAGTTACATTTACTGTTTTTGAATATCCAAACTCTGCTTGTCAATTTACCAAATGCTAACTGAGTTTTCTTCTGTATTGTTGGTTGACATCCCATCTCTCCACCTTAAATGAAAATACAAAAAATGAGCTGGTTCACAAAGCAATCGTTCTTCATAGCTCTGAAGGACACAGTCTTTGTTGTATATTTCAATTCTTTTTAATATTATATCACTGTCAGCAGCTGTAACAAAAGCTCTCATCTAACCACCTGCAGCAAAACAAAACTTAGGATTGAGTATGAAGAATCTTCTTGGAAAACTGAGTCATGCACTAATTATACTATTATGTTGAATACAATTCAGCAATTTTAATTCCAAGTCAATGTTACTGCAATTCATTGGCCGTATTGTTTTTTTTTTTTTCTTTTTTGGTAGATATAGTGAGATTAGGCAGATTGATATGAAGCAGCTTAATGAGGCTGATCTCTGGCCGTGGATGTTTCTGTGTGAAGTCTTTCAAATGACCTGAAAAACCCCAGCCATCTTTCATTTGGACTACAAAGAGTCCGAATGAAATAGTTAGGTTCAAAATGTTTTAAAGGTAAATGAGAAAAGCGATGGATTGTAATTAGGTTTAACAAAGCTGTACTTTGTGTAAGATGATTCATTAATATTCACTCATTCACTCACGACTGTGACCACAATGTGCCTTTGGCAACTTGGGATTCTGCTTCAGATTCTTGAGCATTCTAACTAAAAAGGAGCACTTCACATGCCCTGCACTAATTGACTTTTAAAGAGAAGCATTTTGATAACTGCGATGCAGATCCGTGGTGGTGTTTTATTGTCTGAGTGGTCAGTATTTCACACTCTGGAGGCATTTTGGCCCAGTCTTTTCTACAGAATTGTTATAATTCAGTCACATTGGAGGATTTCCAGCATAACTGACCTCTTTTTAAAAGGTTTGTCATTTAAGTTTGACTCAAGGCTGGGGTTTTGACTAGGCCACTTCAAGATCTTTACTTGCTATCAGGTGATTTTAGTGAGTTCTAATCCTGAAGGGTGAAATGCAACATGAATTGAATATGAAATCTAGAAATCATTCATCAATTTATTTGAAAATTTGCATGTAAACTTGTGCAAGTGATTTAAAAAAGCGTTCTAAATCACTTCCTTTCTTCATTTTCATACAAGCTGGTTAGAACATCTCCTCTGTTTAGTTGTTTTGTTTATTTATTTTGCTCAGTTTGGTTTCCAGTCTGTCGCGCTGAGAACACTAGACGTGTTTGAAGAAAGTACCCATTAATAAAATACTTCCAGCTTGTGAGTGTGGAAGGTTATTGAGGCTGATAAAGTGCTCCTCAAAGTCGAAGCAGATTACCTTCACAGGCTCCGTCACTGCAAACACTAATTTAAAAAAAGAAAAAGAAAAATTCTACCTTTCTGCACAAGTTTTTCAAATGTATTTGGAAAGCCTTTCAACCTTTCAAGGGTCTGGCTTCTGCATAGTTTTCCAAATGATCCATTGTATTTAAAATGTGTTTCCTTGACTTTCACAATCTCTCTTTCCCTTTTTCTGCTACCCGCTTCCTCCCCCTCCCCTTTTTTCTTGCTGCTGCTATGGTCTATCGCGCTGTACTCTCTCATGCCATCCACTGTTCTGTCTCCCTCGCAGTCTGCTCCCCACCGTCCGCCGCCTCCCGCCTTTTCTCTGGCTGGTTGGTTGATTCATTGTATTGTCTGTTCGCTGCAGGTATACCCTGGGAAGAGCACCCCTGCTGTGGACCAGCTATGCGTGGGCGTGCCTGCTTCTGAGGTGAGCCAGATGCTGCAGAATTACACAAGCAACTTCTCAGCTGTAAAGTTTGTGTGAAATTTGTCAACCAGGAGGACACTTTTTGCACAGTGAAAACTAGAAGTTTACATACACAGAAAAAATGGACACATGTATACATTTTTTTCTCACTCCCTGCATCTAAATCAGACCAAACGTATCTTGTTGTAGATTAGTTAGAATTACCTCAATAATGAAAGAAAGACCATGTCCGAGATTTGTTTGTTTATTTATTATTGTCTTCAAAATTCAGAGTTTACATGTCCTCAGTATCTGGGAGTATTGCCTTTAAACTGTTTTATGTTTTCAATCAACCAAGTTTATTTGCGTAGCACATTTCAGCAATAAGGCAGCTTAAAACTTTGGATTTTCCTCCACAATCTTCTCACTGGTGTTGGGCTTTGTTTGAATTAGAACAATTCTAATTCCTCATTTCGATTCCAGGTCTTAATGATTCTTGATTCCGGTTCTATTTAGACACTGTGTCAAAAAGGTTCACGGGGTTTAAATGAGCTGGATGACCAGCTCTCTGGATAAAATAGTCTCAACTTCTGAATTCATTTTAATTTTGAGTTTTTATCTTTTATTAACTTCACCATGATTTTTTTTCACTACTACTTCTAACTAGTTTATAAATATCACACGTGTGTACTTGAATATACGTAAATGTTCAGAATCTTCTTTATACGGGTGCACTTTCGCAAGAGCGCCTTATATTTTAAAGCTGATGAAAACACATTTACAGCAGGATTCACATTAACCGAATATTTTCCATCTTTTATGTTTTTGTTTTAAACTGTGACTGCCATCCGTCATTTTGACAGATTACACACACCTAACCACTTGGTGCTGACATGTGGACATTTTCAACTTTACACATAGAGAACATCACGGATGTAACTAAATCAATCAATCAAAAAAGTCCCACATGGATGTCATCTCTGACCAAGACACTGAAACACTGAAGTCAATGCATCTTTTCCCTGATATCACTGCACAGAAACATCTGCTTGATGTCATCACAACCAACTTGTATGCAGAAAATCAAACCACCTCTGCCCCCCCGCCTTCTTAAACCTAATCCAGGTTAGGAGCTGGTGCAGTATAAAATCATAAATGGTGACCAGAGTCAGTCTGTCCGGTGCTATGCTGGCAATCAGAGCTGTAGGAAGGAGCATCGATGCGGCGTGTTAGATACAGAGATTTCCATAACTCTTTTCCATTAACGCAGAGAATTTTAAACATATTGGTCATGTTCCCTTCTTTGCACAACTTTTTCTTGCTGCAAATGTTGCAGTGAGCCAACTAGTCAGTTCTTTTATTAAATGTAGCCAAACTCTTTATTCCTGCTGTCCGTGTGTGGCTCAGCACACACTTCCAGCTGATTCTTATTTGTTGAAATGCAGCAAATTCTTTCGTTGGCCGACTGGAAATCAAAACTACAAACTGAAATTTAAAAATTAAACAACGTAACTACGTATGTATTATGTCAACTACATATTATTACTAATTTCTCTATTTTAAAAAAAACATTGCGATTGTATAATCAAGCCACACTGGACAAAAATACAGGTGAAATAAACAGTTTAAAGGCCAAAATCAATGTGATATTGGTTGAGTAATTGACCACAACTTCTGTTTTTTGAAATCAATAGATTTTGTCTCATTCTTTCCTCCAACCGAGTCCATACAAAATGTTCTCTAAACTCAGCTTAATGAAGGCAGCAAAGCAATCCATCTCCATTACTTATGACATTATAGCACTGGTTAGTATAAGTGTTCAAAAATAAACACACAAAGACCCTACAGTACCAAGCAGCGTAGGCGTGTGGATCAAATGTAATATCGCAACCTTGTAAATTACAACCGGATAACAAATTTGGTTAAATGAAATCATTTCATAGCGTGTGATACGTTACACACGGCTTAAAAGCTGCTCTACACACAGATCTAAACACAGTGTGAAAAGCTGACAGTCATTGGGGCTCAGAGGGCTTCCCCGCTGGTACCCATCGTTGCTGCCGGTGTTTACTCAGAGCCCAGTGTAAATGCCAGAGGAATATTGGGATTCGTGGGGCTATGCTGATCACACGCCACACTTCCTTTCATTATTTACATCAAGCTTAGCCCTGCTCGACGCGTTCATTGGGCGCAGGTCACAAACAAGCAGGGATCAATGGAAGACAGGAATCAAATATTTATGCCAAAACCAGAATACCCAAGACCGAGGGGGGAGGGGTCACCTGACCACAAATAGAGGGGTCTGCAGGAACAACTTCCTTTCATGCCGAAGCCATAGAATCAGTAGCGCCGGGAGAAAAAAAATAAAGACGGAGGAGGCCGTTTGTTTGTTGCAGTGTGAAGAAGCACGTAGAGACTCTGGGAATAGCAAGACTCACACAGTGTTTGTTGATTTACTGCCTGTTTTGTTTGTGCACACAATACATCAATTTGTTATTTTGTAAGCCACCGAACTACTTGGAAAGACGTTCACACTCTCCGTATATTTGCCTCATTGTATTTGCTAATGATCACAGAGTATTACGAATGCGATCAAGAATGTTGCCCTGTCAGTTCTCCGATGAGACTTGCACTGTTTTCCTAACGGACGACCCCTCTGCTCCAGTGTTTCGGCTTGCTGGGGATCAACGGCGCTGGGAAAACCACGACATTCAAGATGCTGACGGGAGACATCCCAGTCTCCAGCGGAGAGGCCTTTCTAAACGGATACAGGTGAGGCTCTGTGTCCCACTAGTGCACAGAGTAACTTATCTCAATTAGCCACCCAAGATAGCTGCTCAGGTGGGGATCGAGCTCTAGTTTTTTTTTCTTCCTCTCTCTAACCATCTTTTTTTTTTTTTCAGTCTGCAATTTTTATATTTTGCTTTTTCTATCTTCAGTGTGTTTTGTTAGGGTTCCTGGAAATGTCTGCGACAGTATGTGATTTGATTACATTTATTTTCTTGTTTAAAAAGCATGGCAATAAAAGCAGAGTAGTAGACAATGTTTGTATCTGCGGACTATAGTAACTGTTTCATCCATCCATCCATCCATTTCTTCTACCCCTTCTTCCTTCTTTCTTCCCTTCCTTCCTGTCTTTCCATTTTTCCTATGTCTCTTCTGTCCTTCCATTGTTCTTGCTTTCAGTTTGCCTTTCAATTGCTTCAAGCTTTACTTCAACACTTTGGCTATTCCTTCCCTCCTTGTCTCCTGTGCTTGCTATTTCATTCTTCAGATTTTTTTCCTTTCTTCATCCCTTCCATCTCACCTACTTTTCCTCTTTCCTATCCTCCCTTCATTTTGTCCTTCCTTCTTCTGTCCTTTGTTCCCCCTACTTTGTCTTTCTTTTGTTCTCTCTACCAGCATACTTTTCTTCGAAATCCCATTTTAAAGCCTGCCACTTTTGTGTTATAAGTTTTCTATGAACTTTTGTATTCATACGCAGTGAGGCAAGACAAAAATCTCTGGAAGTCTGAGTACAGGAATGTGTGGGAATTTGATATATATATATATATATATATATATATATATATATATATATTCCTGCTTTGTCTCCTCACCAACATATTCGGAACACTGTGATCTTTCTTGCTAATATATAATTCCTTTTGACCTGTACCTGCTTCAGTTTTTTTTGTTGCATGTGTCTACAAAATCAACCACAAAGAATGGCTGTACATGTAATATGAAAAAATGAAACACCTTGACAACAGCAAAACAAGAACCCAGAACGCTTTGCGAGAAAGTAGGCTTGCCGTCTCTTATTTTTAGGAACAAACAGCTCTGTTCCTTCGCCTCCTTCGGCAAGCATCTCCAAGCCCGGCTGAGGGAGTGCACACTCAGTGGAGCGGTGGTTGCTCTAGATGTTCGTTCATACATCTGATAATTGACTTTGTGTTCGACACGGGAGCAAAGTCGTATGCAGCGGGGGCCTTACACAGCTCCGGTAATGTTGATTAATGTGGGTGATAGTGATCAAAGAAAAATCTCTGGGACCTTTAGGGGAATCAGCTGAAAAGAGGAAAAACAGATGTGAGCAGGCAACACCCACTCTTATGTTTTCATCTCATTATGCTCGCTTTCTGCGCTCTGGCAAGAAGAACGATCAGCAGAGGAGGAAAGGCAACAGTTTCTTAAATGGATGCTTCTGCTCTCGCAGCAGTTCTCTATCTTATCTGTAATTTCAAGAATATCTGTTCCTACCTGCATCGACTTCCTTTTCTGCTTGGTGTCTGTTTAGTGTTAAAAAAGGAAACCATGTGGGTGTTGGCTCATTTGCTATCTTTTATTCTAATAGACCAAGAGGAAATTAGAAAATTAGTGAATCATTACCTCATTTGTGGTTGTGTTGGATGTTTACATCATAGACTGTTTGTGTGATCTCTCAATTGCAAACAAAAGCACATCTCCTCTCCACCCCACATTTTTCTAAATTATAGGCACATTTACATTCAGTTCTGTTTATTTTTATAGCTTCAGTTCACAAGAACAACCTTTCAGGGTACTTTGCAAGACAAATAGGACATATTCTTTTCAGGTATGTAGAATCCAATTCAGTTCACATTGACTTCAAATCCATCTAATTCATTCCTGCACAATAAAACCACACGGTCACATTCAGATCAAGCTACACTATGTCCAAATCAATCTGAATTACAGTGCAACACAGTCAGATTAAGCTGATGATGTAATGCAAATTAGTAAAAAGACATCAATCTACAGAGGCCAATTGGAAGAGGGCTTTGTCTTTGCAGCTAAGATACAGATATTGAAGGGACTTTTAAATCTGACTTCGGTTTGAAGTTTAATTTTACGTTTGTCTTCTCCAAATCTAGCTTTCTCACTCTTCAACAGAAAGTCACTATGTCAGTTTTTTTTTTTTTTTTTTTAATCAAAACCTGTAATGAACAAAAGTGTTTTGAGACTTGATTTGAAGTAGACACATCTCAGCTTTCCAGAGAGTTTCATCCTGAGCTGAAGAGCATATAAACTTCATACAACCTCACCTTGTTCAGTCCTTGTGCTTAGAACACTAAACAACCAGACTTTGGGGGTCTACATGGTGTGTAATTGACAAGCAACTCAGACCAGTTCATTTATAAAGTAGAATTTATAGTAATTGTTCTTTTTCTGTTTTTTTCTTGTCTGCAAGCCTCTGTAGACATCATGTGTTGTGTAGAGACACAGTAATGACAAAAGTTGTCTTAAGTTTCCAAAGTTTTGCTGAACCCTTTAGTCATATATAGAATTGTAGGTTTTTATATGGATTATGTGTTGCTTTTCTCTAAACTCAATGTCCTGAGTAATGTTTAAAATTGTTTCCCTGAATGATTGCTTTATATTGTTTTAGACTTTTTCTTTTTTATTTAACCCAGTCCCCCGTTAAGTAAAAACAACTCCACTGAGAGACTGCCAAAGGCAAAGTTTGACTGTAGGAATACTGATGTATTAATAAAGCGATGCTCAGGTCTTTGTATCAACCTCTACCTTCACTGGGAATAGTCAATTGTTGTTTGGAGATCTGAGGATTTCCATTCTAATGATTTCAGAATGCTTGAATAGATTTCTTTGTTGTTTTGTTTGTAGCTTTTGTCTATTCACTTTGCAACTGAAGCCCCCTTTACTCTAGATTAAGACTACGACATAAAAATAAAAATCAGAAAAAAATGAAAAGGTAATTATTTATTCATTTGTAAAGTTGTCTTGGCTGATTTAAGAACATTCTTCATTCTGTTCTATGGATGAGAAAATGTTCCTGACCATTTTAAACATGCTGATGAGAGTCTGATGTTTAAATATTGTGGCGGGAGGATGTCGAGATATTGAGGGAACCTACAGTAGACACGCTTGTTGGTTATCTGTGACTTATGACCAGCATGCACTGCTGCCTGTGACCTTATCATTGGATAATATGAAGCAGAACTAGCAACTATGGTTTCATGCAAAGGCTACAACCTTATAACTGCTACTCCCATGGGCTTCATCTTTAGCTATTTTTGGCTTCAAGCTAAAGGCAGTTATCAAGTAGCTGCGACAAACAATCTATTATCTCCAGGCCAAATAAATTGAATCCAAAGTACAAGCCCCTTGCACATGGTCCTGGGTTACTCATGAAGTAGGGCTATCAGGAGGAGGGAAATGTTTTATGTGAAACCTGTATTTTTGGTGCTACAGTGATCGGGAAAAAAAAAAACACCACATTTTGGAATATGATTGCATGATTCTTGATGAGCTGAGGAAAATATCAATTGTGTTTCCTTCTACACAAAATGGGTGTATTTAATGGCAGAGGTGCAGAAACGACTCAATGAACAAATGGTCACATGAGTGCTGCGGACCACAGAATCAAAGTTATACACTGATGGTCACCAGTAGGACTTTCACTGCTTTTTCTTACTTTGGCTGAAACATTCCCCACCTCTATGGAAAATTCTTTTAACCACATAACTGGATTTTCACTGTGACATTTAAGTAACTATGAAATGTCCTGTTAGGAGGTTTGTTGCTTAATTATGGCCAGAAAATTTAATTTGACACATTTAAAATACAGCTCACCTGCAGATGGGAGCCTGAGGCGTTGCTAAATTTGCGTCATCTAATGGGTTCTTTGGCAGCTGAAGTAAGCTTTTATTCTTCATAAATCTGAGGAAAAAAACTTTTTGCTGTGATTGTGGGGATTTGTGTGTACATTGGGGTACAAAAGAACTTGAAGGACCATAAAATGGGCTTTGTTGCTGGGCACAATAGATTAGCTTTGATGTTTTATTGATCCATGGAGGTAAAAAATATATATATATATCGCAATAGCATATGTAACAAGAATAATTGCAGAGTAACCAAACCTATATTACTTATACTCTAAGACAAAATTAACAGTTATGGGTCACTGATTAAACATTTTTAGAAAATCTAATTAACTGTAAACCATGAATAAATTGTGATTTTTGATGAGAAAAGTCATTACTTAATGTCACTTGTTGGACATTAAACAATGGAAGCTAAATTACTTGAAAGGTCTCCTATAGATGTTTACCAGAGGTTTTAACAAATGTGGAAAATGCTGTATGTATCTAAATACCTCTCCATGCCTCCTATTTTTATCTGGTTATGAGGTAACACTGATTTCCAATCCATGCTGCAAAATTGATTAGTCTGCAGGGATTCAATAAGCAAAGTTAGGTTTTAAACAACATTCATCCATTTCTATTAGGCAGAAGACTGGCAAACACTCCTTAGCAAAAATCTCCAGAAGAAATATTTTTATTCCAACTCAGAATGATTTTTGGTGTAGAGTCCTTTCATGAAAATGATGTTGAGAAATACTTAACCACTTTATGTTAGAACCAGATGCAGACCATTACCTACACTTACCACAAACCTTTGTCACAATAAGACCACAACACAGAATTAGATCACTGAAGCTTTAAGTTTATTCCAGCCTTTTTTTGATTTATCCATTTGACCATTCCTTTTGAAAAATACCCATTAAAAAACTCTCCCAGTGTTATCTTTAAGAAACAAAGCAGCTTGGCAGAGATGAAAGAAAATCCACTTCACCACTTTATGCCTCGGAGTGATAAAGACAGCTTGTGTGTGGAGGTATTTTTTATTTTTTTTTTACCCAATTTGCTTCAGACATAGTGACATTTAGTTGGAGGTACGTGCAGAGTATGACACATTTCATTCCGTGGCTTTTGCTGGGCTATCTTTGTTTTCTTGTGTTTCTTATCAAGTCATTGTGAATATTTGACAAGTCTCTCAGAAATGTTTGCTTTTCCAGATCTTGACCTCTTCTCCTACTCCAAAAGTTTTGTCATACCATTCTATAATTAAGTTATTTCAAAAACTATTGGCAATCATACTATAAAGAGCATTTTGTTTTTTTCCCAGCATACGGACAGAAATGAGACATGTTCACCAGAACATGGGTTACTGTCCCCAGTTTGACGCCATTGATGAACTTTTGACTGGACGAGAGCATCTGGAGTTTTATGCTCGACTAAGAGGGGTACCAGAAGAAGAGGTTGCCATGGTAATTGACATTTTATTTCTACCTTCCAATGGATTGAGGCAGCATTAGGCTGTAAAGCTAATGCAGACGCAATAAAATGCTTTCTTTTTCCAGGTGGCTTAGGGTGTGTTCTCTGCTGCATGTCAGCAAGAATACATGTTTAGAAACAAACATGCAGAAGCTAGAGGTAACCTGGATGCAAGAAGCCATGCATAATGAAATATGGCCCATGTAACAAAAGCAGCAGCTGTGGGTTGTGGCTCTACATTATTCACAGTGCCCAGTGGTGTGGCATGCCTTAGGCAGCCTGGCTGCTCTTCTCTCACACCAACTGCCTGCAGGAGAAAAAAAAATCAAAAGAGGAAGGGGGCCAGCAGTGACCACAGACTCAGAGCCAGGACTTTGATGTCTTAGCTGCAGCGCAAAGGGACCTCGTCCTGCAAGCAGTACTCTGAATGTTGCAGCAATCCATTGTGATATTTGAAGACAAAAAAAATCCATTCAAACAAATTCCTTCTAATGTTTTACTTGTCCAAAACAAAACCCTCACACATTTACAGTTTTGGGATAATTACAACTAAAATACTGCAGTATATCATTAATTTTAGAAAAATCTTAATATGTTAGCACAAAACACCTTATAACATCCTTATTCCTCCTACACAAGCGGAAGTGGGAAGTGAGTAGCAGTTACTGGTCAAACATCATCAGCAAGCAGGGTTGTGGGTTGACAGTATAATACTGTTAGATGTTTATATTTACTTATCCTGGGTGTAGATGTGCTTAGTTTTATACTCATTAACATTTATTTGAAGATTGGGATTATACAAAATACAAACTTTCTGAGTTATAGAAATAAAAATTGATTGAGCAATTTTGAATAAATTGTTTTGTGTACCTTTTGTCGATGGCCAAAATTATACATTCTAGCTCAAATATTATAAACACTCCAAAAAGCGTTTGGTAAAAGTCCCTCTGTGGGTTACACTTATATAATGATGAAAAACTTTGTGCGTATCTGATTGGAAATTTGACCAATTTTTCAGTAACTTCCACAAAAACCTATAGACGTTTTGGCCTTTGCCAAAGCATTTTTCATTTAATTTGAAAAATCATTGGCTTTCCGACATGAGCTTTTACCTAATAATAATACCTCATTTACTTAAGCATTTACAGACTACCTTGTTTGTAAAAGCTAAATCTTAACTTTTTCTAATGTTCCTAATAGTTCATGTTTGACAATGTTTGCTGTACCGAAAATTCACTCCACAGCCTGTGATTAACTAGTCACTGTGTTATTTCCCTGTCGACATATTTAAACTTGAAAACCACAGAGCTCAATGTTTGCTGTATAACCAAAACCAAATGTCATCCATGACGATGTCGTGAGTTCATTCCTGGGTTTACAAATAACCATTTTGAATCTATAATGGGAGCTTTCTCTTTCTCTCTCTTGAAAGGTGGCCGAATGGGGGATTCAGAAGTTGGGGCTGATCAAGTACGCCAACAAGTCAGCAGGAACCTACAGCGGTGGGAACAAACGTAAACTTTCCACAGCGATGGCCTTGATCGGGTGTCCGCCAGTGGTTTTCTTGGTGAGATTGAGCTTCATTATTATGTTCTACACTGTGAAATGAATTATGCTGCTGTTTCATAACCGAGTGGTACTTTCTGTCAATATTTGTTCATTGGAGGTGTTTAGAGTGAAGTAGATCATTTATTTTGTCTCTGTGCGCTCAGAGATTGTATCGAGGAGGTGGAAATAGCTTTGGAATATGAAGCAAGGTCTAAGAGGCAGGAAAAACAAGATATGGATCGAAGCTGCAAATCCTCATTAAATTTCCCAAAGGAGCACAAGTGTATACCTTGGGAGAAGAGTGGTCACATACACGCTCACGTTTGAACCAAGATTTACTGCCTTGGTTGTGAAAGTGAAGAGAGGTGTTGATTTTAAAATCAAGTACAAGTTAAGATAAAGAAATGTCACCTTAATATAGATGGTAAATAATTACCTTTCGTGTTTAATATTCTTAGGACTATTGCACAGCCTTATTTTTTCGATCTCTGAAAATCTCAGTAAGACTTTTGAGAAACCAGCAATGAGAACAATCCATGATGCGGGTGCTATTTGTGGCCTTTTCCTCACACTATTTGTGCCCTATACCTGACCATGCCAGTATGCTGTCTTCTGAAAATAGCAAAGAGGGTAGATGGAAAAGAAAAAAAGAATCCTGGTGTATCTGAAAGTGTGTTGTGTGTTTAAGAAACTGAAAAGATTTGAAACGAGTTCATCATCAACTGCAGTTATTCAAAGTTGTACATGTGGTTTTGAACCAAAAGGTAAAAAGCATCAAAGTTCCCGGTCTTCCAACGTTATCAGACCCCCCGCAATAAAGAAATTACCCATGATGCCTAAACATAACCCTAATCATGGACTAAACTGAGTGAAGGTTCAGGGTAAAATGAAAAGTACCACCTCTATACTAGCACATTTTCTCAAGTTAAATTTCTGCACAGATTTTCTTTTCTTTTTTTTTACCCTAGTGGATGTAAAAAGAAAAGAACTAAAAGGGGAGAGGTGAAGAATAACTCAAATTTTACACTGGTTCCTGGAAATTGTCCTTGCAGTGGAAACTCACCTTTAGTTTTCTTTTCTATGTATTTTTTTTATATATATATTTGAGTTATTTATATTTCAGAGCTGAGTGGTTTAGCAAACAACATAATTATCTGAAAATGGTCAAATACTGGTCACCAAATGAGTATGAAAGGAGGGAAGAACACTGAAAGACCTTCAAAAATCCTTGATAATCATCAAGACCACTCTAAAAGATTGCAAAATCTGTCTTTAGAAGCAGATTTAAAAGAAAGAAGGTATGAGAAACTCTTATATTTGTATAAATGTTTATGTAGGAAATGGTTCTGCTGTTCTTCCATAAAGAAACATTTAAATCAAGGATTAGATTAAATACATCTTGTGCTTTGTTCTTGGAGTAATTTACCTGATTTGATTTACCGTACTAGAATTTTTTTTTTTTTTTTACGTGTTATCATATGCCATATACTGCCCATGACTAAAATAACCAGCCGGATCTACAGTACATTCAAGTCTAAATTGTCATGAAATGATAGCCATCCATGTTCTGCCATTTCGGATCACATTTTCATGTAAGCCTCTCCTGCTACCAAGCACACAGAGCAAACTGTAACCATATACTTCCTCAGACGTAATAAAGAGAAACTCTAAATGTGCCAAACGCGTGATTTCCTGTGAGCTCATGTAGCAATATGACATCTGTTGGTTTGCTGAATTATTCACCATTTCCTCCTCTTACACTGTAATATATGCATAGCAGTTCATACGTTTATGCTTCCAATAACTTCAGTAATGAATAATCCATAATAAATTACATGTAATAGGATAATCTTTACAGCTTTGGCGGGATCAAATTGTGCACACCGTTCCAAACTGCCTTATTTAGTCCCTGCAGCCAAGTTAGCCTTCACTTTAAAGCTCAGGGATAATGTGGCATCTGTGTCTGTGTCAATTTAAGCATTGTGTGGTAGCCCAGGGAGCCCAGTCAGCCTTGAGGCAGCATCACATAGGTTTTTTTTTTACTTTTTTTATTTTTTGCACAGGCTTGCGTTGGGCATCCTGACCAAACCCGTGGGATTTGTAGGATTCTGTTTTTGAGGGAAGTCTGGAATGAAACCAGTCAGTCTGAGGACTGTCACTCTAATCGTGTGTGAACAGACAGGCCCTGAGGAAAAAGAGAAACAGCAGTGGCACTCTGTGTGTCTCCGTGTTGAGTTGTGCTGAGCTGAGCCGAGCTGAGCCTGCCTGGGCTTCAGCCTGCGTCCTCGTTATGTGCGCATGGGGGTTATGGTCAGAAAGCAATCCCTGTGCACTGCATGTCTGTGGGCTTCTAAATGTCTCTTTTTGTTTCTTATTAATTGTGTTATATGCCCGTGGAACAGCTGCAGAGCACCTTGGCAGATACAGGACTTCACTGAACAGATGGCGCTCCAATGTTCCAAAAAATATTCCCTATTACAGATCTAAAAGACATTTGATTGCTCTTCATTGCATTGTTTTTGTTTTGTTTTCAAAGCCCACCTACAGTGCCTTATAAAAAAAAATTTAAAAAGCTATCCATACTCCTTGGGTATTGTTATATATACCCAACCAAGAATGACAAATGACGTTTTTCAGGGATCTTATGGGAACAGTTGCATCCAGACTTTTTGCTATTCGGGCCAAATCTGACCAGTTCTAATTAAAAATGATAAAATAGTTTATTGTGAGGGGTTTTTTTTCATATTAAATAGCAGATAACTGAAAAGTATAACAAAAATATCATTTGAAAACATTAGTTTCCTTAAATATTTACATACATAAACGTTCCCTTTTCTTAGTATGTATATTTTGAGTCTTTTATTAGCTATAACAACCAGATATGTGTCCTCCTTTCCCTGAAAAAAAATCACATGTTGTATTTAGACATATTTAGTAAATGTATGTGCCAAAGTCTTCCTTGGAGCAAACATCACTTGATGTTTTTGATCCTTTTTGCAATACAATTTTTTTTAAATATATATAGTTAAGAAAAGACATAAATTGTTCACCTAATATTTTCCATATTAAGAAGATTTTTATTTGTCAATTAAAAGCTTCTCCTTGTAGACTGGGAAGGTCAAATTTGTTACATTCTTGAATTGATGTAATGATTTACAGAAAAGCATTCCGATATACTGTGGGTGCCTCTTTGATCAGCATAACGGTGTATATGAATGTGAAGCAAAATGAAAATGATTAAAATAATATTTACAAAGTGGGGAAATGATTTTTAGCCCCCTTTATTCTGATACCTCTAAATAAAATGCTATTTTGCAAGGAGAAATGGGAAAAACTTCCGTTTCTAAATGTGCAAGGCAGATGGAGATCTAGCCGTGCAGCAGGTCTTCTCTGATTGATTCTCTCCTTGCACTGTTTGGTCTGTAGATTTGTAATTTTGGTAAAGTATAATTAAAAAAAAAAAAACATTTAAATTTGCTGTTGTGATTCAACAACATGTAAAAGGAAGCTCAAGGGTTTTGCTTTGCAAAGCACTGAATTTCTATCTCAGGTGGTGATAAACAGCTCCACACTGCACTTTATTCCTAAACAATGTGATGATTTCAAAAGAAAGAGAAAGCAAATTTTTTTGTTGTTTTATTATTTACTGCAGGATGAGCCAACCACCGGGATGGACCCCAAAGCCAGACGCTTCCTTTGGGACTGCATCCTGAGTGTCATCAAAGAGGGACGCTCAGTGATTCTCACATCGCACAGGTGGGACCCCACTCATCTCATCGATCCTCCTTTGATGCGCTCACCCAGTCAAAATATTTAGACTCTCCTCCGGGGGAGAAAAGTGCGGAAAACATGTTTTCTGTAAGCGAATGGGAGCCATAAATATTGTAATTATAATTGATTGAAGTCCCCGTTTCGTTGAGAGGTATTGTTTCCAGAGTGGCAGTTAATATTGGCTGCCAGAAACACACTGGCTGCTATAAAGCTTTCAGGAAGCGTGAGGGCATATCGACTGACTGCAGCTTTTTTTTTTTTTGTTTGGCCTTCTTTGAAAGGGGAAACTGTCAATATCAGTGCTAGAGTCTTTTCATTACCCAAGACTTCCTGAAGCCAACTTAAGTTCCCAAACTTTGTTTCCTCCCGTTGAGGAAAAATAAGCAGGAAATGTAATTGTTTGCTTACTTCATCATTCACTTTAACATTCCCCGAATTGAAGCGTTTATTCCCCCTGGCTCAGTTTCGTTTAGAATAGATTCTCCTCATTACACTGGCTCCTTTGATGGAGGAATAAAAGCATTTGTTGTTGTCGCAGGCAATGTGGCAGAGCTGCGTCCAATTGTCCATGTCATGACCAGGTGGTTCTGTTTTGTTAGGTGGCAAATTCGTCGGGTTTTACAAACTCATAATACTAATTGTGCCGTACTTCAGAAGGCTGTCACAGGTTTCGCTTCAGCTACGTTTGGCTCAAGCTGTGGCTCAACAATAAAAAAGATCCAAAAAGATAACAGATAATAGGGCTGCAGATGGCACTCTGTACTCAATCTAATTACAATATTTGTCCTCCATTTAAGGTGTCAGAACGGATGAGTAACATGCTCAGACCAAAGCTATTACTTTGAGAGAAATGAGGTCTGAAAGTCCTTACAAAGGTTAAAAAGTTGCAGAAACTTTGCTGTTTTCTTTTAGATCCCATTGTTTTAAGAGAAAAACACACTTGGTAAAAAGTTTACTTTTTCTATTACCTTCCCTCTCGTGTCTTCCAACAGCATGGAGGAGTGTGAAGCACTGTGCACTCGCATGGCCATCATGGTAAATGGTCGCTTCAAATGCCTTGGAAGCATCCAGCATCTGAAAAGCAGGTGAGGACTCTTAATTTGTCTCTGAATATGAAATTGGTGTTAAAAGAACATACCACAATTTTAAATATGAACCAAAAAGAACTACTTTTTCAACTGAAGTGAAAGAAAACTCCAAAGCTAAACTCTCTTTTTTTCTCTGTTGGTGCTCCTGATGTCAATATCAACAGACCTCTACAGATGTTGCACTTGCTTTTTCGTGTTTATTTGTAACCTTCATTTATGTGACATTTTCAAAAGCCAGCATTTAATACCGCAAAGAGGCCAGTCCATTATCTTGGGTACAGTCGGCTGACATTATTGCCACTCCTTTTGTTTGAGCTTGTAAGAGGAATGACGTTCAACCAGCAGACGCACACACACATGCGGGAACAAAATTCCTGACAGGATTACGCGGTGGCAATCGCTGGGTGGAGAGTTGGATCAATACACCTGAGATGAGGGGGTGGAGCGGACCATTTGTCAAGTTGTGCAGGGGATTAGGGGAAACGCATGGAACAGCACGAAGGGGGCGGTAGTGTCAAGGGTATTTCCCATCAAGAGCGTTAATGTCACATGAATAACTGCAGTTTTAGATCACTGCAAAGGAGAAAAACATAGGCTGCTCTGTAGGAAGGGCTATTAAAAGATGGGGAAAGTTGAGGTGAAGGACTAAAGTGGGAGGGTTTGAACTAATCAGTCCCTCCCAGATGTTAGGGTAGCAGGCAAATTCTCTGCCAATTACGTCCTGAACGTAAGGGCATGAGCAGAGTGGTGTAAATAATTTATGAAGTAAGCGGGAGTTATCAGATAGGTAGGATCAACGTGAGACAATGTGGGGGGGAAGGGGTGTGGGAAGGTGAACACATGTCCCACTTCACTCCACTTGCTGTTAGGTAAAAAGAGAATCTCACTTCACAAGACAAGCATGTGAGGGGGAAACCAGATAAGCGCTGCGTCTACATAGATTTTCGCTGCGCTTATTTTAGATCTCACACGGACAATTTACACGCCGCAGAAATACTATCGCTCAGCCCTCGCTGTGCAGTGAATAATTTCTAATTAAGCTTCCCTATCTCCACAGCGCTCGGTGTAATTAATGTTTCATGAGGTGTGAGACCCCGTTAATGACTGAAAAGGCAATTAAGCAATGTCTTCTCTGTTTTCTTTCCTTGTCACTATCTTGCCACGTTTGTGCTGTGGCACATCATACACACACACACACACACACACCTACTCTCTTACTGTTGAAATTTGCACACACAAAAAATTGTCACACAAAGAGCCTCTTGAACCTTTCCACTTTTGGTCATGTTATACCCTCAAGCATCAATGTGTTTCATCGGGATTTGATGACAGATCAACACAAAGTAGAACATAACTGTGAAGTGAATGGAGAAGTATGCACACTCTTTTTGTTTATGTTTTTACAAATCAAGTCTTTTGGGGCATGTCTCTACTACCTTAGCAACTACTTTTTAGACTCCTATTCTTCCAAACCAGTAAAAGGAATTAGACCAGAGGATACTTACTTACACTTATCTACCAACCTTGAATAGGAGCATCTAGTTTATCTACTTTGGATCAACATTATTAGCTTTTCTTCTTTTGCTCTTTCCTTTGGTTTATTATTTTGTTTGTATTTTCTTTTAATTCCTGTAAAGCACTTTGTATTGCCTTGTTGCTGAAAATGTGCTATATAAATAAAATTACCTTTACCAGTTTTGCACCTCTACTAAGATCAGTTTATCCCATCCTAACATGTGGCATGTAGCCCACAAAGTTCAACCCTCAGCAGAGCAACTTATCTTACATGTTTACTGTGTTGTAGCAATGGGTAAATGGGACTTCTTATAGTTTTTCTTTTTCTTTTCCAAAAAGAACTTTTTCTACTAGTAGGACCATGAAGCACATAACACCAGAAAAATGGATATCTGGGAATCATCATGGGTCTCTTGGCATCTTCTCTTATTGCTCTTCTTCTGCCCTGCAGTTGTACTATGCCCTTTCCATTTTCAGACAATGGATTGGAGAGTCTTTGTGAGCGGTTCAAAGCGTGGTAATTTTCTAGAGAGCTAAATCTGCTTTAAATTAATCCCAAACTTTATCTGTGACATGTCCACTGTGGTCTTCCTGAGGCAGTTTGTTCACTGATTTTCTCTAATAAATCCTCTGTTGCACATTCGGGCTGTATTAAATAGTCAGCTGACTTCTGAAGGCAATTGATTTCACTTCAGTTTTATTTGGAGGTGTCATGGTAAATAGGGACTGAACACACTAGTATTTACTAGTCAATGTTTTTGTAAAAACAAAAGGAAAATACAACAAATTTCCTTACCATTTTAGAGGTGTACACTACTTTGTCACTATAAATCCTAAGAAAATACATTAAAAGCAAGATGACGATTTTAACATGGCGTAATCACAAAAGAGTTTTGAATATTTTAATAGCTGCTAGCTACCTCTTGATATGTCAGAAAAAGGGCTGGTTTGCACAAGTAGCAGCTTTCAGATGGAGAAGCTTCTGTTAGGTAATAAGGGAGGCATTGCATCAGAGATAGGTGATGCATGCCATTGCCACACGGCGAGAGCGTCTTGACCTGCAAAGCGGGGGGTTACCACTTCATCCCCTCGCCACTTGCTCCTCCATCGTTTTTCCATCACAAGCCCCAGAAATGAGCGCAGCATCTCACCGTGGCGGCAGCTCTCACAGTTTTGACCCCCCGTGGCTCATATGTAATACATGCTTATCCTCAAACATTTGCAACCCTTCAGTCCCTCGCTTCCTCCCAGAATCCTTCTCCTTCAAAACCCCCTAACTGCATTGTCCTTATTTGTCTCTCTCCGCCATTTTCTGTACTTGCAGTCGTCTTTGTTAGTGCTGCCCCCTTTAGTTCATCATTTCACCTTTTGGTTATCGGTGAAACACCCGCCTGCTGCTTTAATAAACCTGCCTTTGTGTGAGTCAGGCACAAAATGAGCCAATTTCTGCCGCTGCTGAGGTGGTCATCAGGTGAAAAGAAGGCTGAAGATTAAGTTTGGGCAGCCCCTTCTGAGACGGCGGGCAGCCTCTTCGTTATCCCCATCCATCTGTTTATCCCTCCTCGTATACAGCCCCCTTAAATCACTCACATTTCAGGAGTTTATGAAAAGCGGACTGAGATGGTGAGGAATAAATAAGCAAAAAAAAAAAATGCACAGGAGGCTATAAATTGGTTTTTAGTATGGTGGTGCGCTCGTATGAAAGCTCCCAGGTGTTAAGTAAACCCAAATGAAGTGGAGGAACCAATAAAAGCAGCTTCAAAGCTTCCCCATAATCTTGTCAGTTAGGAAGGACACCGTCTAGCCAACTGCAGGATTTTCCACTGATTGATATCATTCATATCGCCTCTTCATAGAGTACCTGCAGTTAAGCACATCCAACAGCCAGGAGTCTTATACTCTTCATGGTCAAAATGCGTCACCATATTAAAAAGAAAAAAAAAAAAAAAAGTGGGGCAGAGAGTGGCTTTAATGCATTAAGGTAATGCTGGAGTGTTTTCTTTTACAAGAGCAGTCTCTGAAAGTTTGGATCAGTTCCTGAAGTTGACATGGAGAAGTCCAATAAACTCCTTCCATCTTGCTGTGCATCAGCTCTGCAGGTATGCCATTAAGTAAATACTTTAGTGCTTTTAAGTGCTTGTCAACTGCAGAGATGGATGACAAAATAATCCTCTTTACGGTTTACAATGCATCAACATCGTAGGTGTAATTAAGACACAGCGCTGTCAGACAGATGGTGCATTGGGTGGACTGTCTATGTAAGGTCTGCTGACTTTCAGGATGCACATCTTCAGCTTTGATAGCTGTAGGACAACTTTAATTTGTTTGAAACTGTGATGCTTGAAATAGATTGTTGTTTGCTGCCACGTCTACAAGCAGTCTTAAAATTTACAGACAACAGACTACATCTAAAATCTGTATGGGTTTGTTTGGCTGTACACATGACTGAAATTTTCAACTGAAATTTTCTTTAAAGCAACAAATTACATTTCACATTTCAGTACCCCAGAAGATAAGCCTCTACTAGTACAAGTGCATATACTGTAGACGTTTAATTCTGTAACACGGAATTCTGAGAATATCTCATCCCAATGTTTGCCTTGTGGTACCAGTCATGCTTTTTTCTCAAGATTGTTTTTTGTTAACGGACTTATACAAGCCATGCTCTAATTAAAAGACTCGTATCAATTTTCTTTTCCTTTTTCTTTTGTTTTACGATACTCTTTCAACTATTTTCAAGATTGTAGTTCACAATAGTTGCATTCATTTTAAAAAGAGTGAAAGGAAAGACTGGAGCCTGGGAGGCAGCCAGGACTGTAGAAAAACTGCGATGCGTTGGAGCCACAAACCCGGCCATCGATGCATGACCAACGTCCATGCAGCTCAAGCCTCCAGCTTGAATTGAAATTCATAAACTGGAGACTTAGTGGCGATTTATTTGATGACGAGGAGAAGGTCAGGAGAACTTCAGCGATAGAGACTTAACAGGCCCCCAACCCAGAGATTTAAAAACACATTTGTCATATTGTTAATGTTTCTTTTCATGGTAGGAATTTTTATTTATTGTGGCAGCAATAACTTCCAATGAATTATGTTACAAAACTTCAAAAACTAGTTGGATTGTCAGTTTGACTTTCACTATTTTCTCCATCGTTGCTTACATGAGCGCATCAATAGAGGCTATAGTTGCTGTAATGCAATCGCAGCCATATAGTTACCTTAAAAAGACTGCAAAGAGATGTAGAGTAGTTTATTTTATCAATTATCGCAGTAGTATCACAACATTTTTTAAATGTCTATATGTAAAAAAAAACTGTCTATTGTGATTACATTAAGATATTTTGATTAATAGTCATAGCATAATAATTTCAAACAATAAATCTTTCTTTGAATAATTTAAATAATTCCTGAATATGTGAAGGTCTTTCAAAGTTTTCTTTTTTTCTTCTTCTTACCATGTTTTACTTGTGCTCAATCCAGAGTTGAATGTGTTCCAATTTCTTTATGAAAAATAACAAAAATAAGGTTTTACATAAAATATTTCAGCACCAACAAGGTGTTTACCAAAAACGCTATAATCTAAAAATGTACTAGTGTACAGTAGACGATCTCCATTCACTCCTTCTCAACCATCTAACTCTTAAATTAGGGACTCTTAAATTTGCACTTCTTTCACCTGTTCTCCTCCTGGATCAGAGCATCTTTACTCTGAAAGCACCAACTAGGGGTCTGAAGAAGCTTCTTGTATAATCATGCTTGATCAAAGTGTCAGACCACCCAAGCCCCACTCTGACCTCTCGCCCTGCAGTTGCCCCTCCCCTCCTGTGCACACAAACATTGTGACTTGGCAGCAGCACCGATGACCTTTCTAGGCTCCCGCAGATGAAGAAAGGCAGCCGAATTATTTTCAGCCCGTCATGCTCTTATCTGTGTCTGGCTGTTGTTTGTTTTAAATTACATGGAAGAATGACTACCAGGCATACCACGGTGGAGGGGAAGATTGAGGCAGAATAATGAAAATGAAGAAAGGGGAAAGGAAAGGAGGGGGGGCATGCTGTTGAAATTACAGCTGCTCTGCCACGCTGTGTTGAGCTGCTGTATCATATCTGAAATGTAAAATATTCTGAAAGGATTAGCTGTGACAATGTGTGCAGTCATGACTGTAAATATAACCCATTCATTATTTCCTCCCAGGCTGAATTTAGCCCCAAGTTGCTAAGATCTTGCTTTTATGTGGTTTTCAAATCACCAGTTAAAAACCTAATTTATTGTTTCAAACGCTGGCCCACGTGTGGCAGTGTGGGCTCTGTTTACTGATATCTGTGTTTTCTGTTCCACACACTTGCAGAAGTTCTTTTAAAGGAGCCAAGACAGTGTGTCCAGGATGAAAGGACGTGGATTCTGGTGGATTTAGAGGGGAAGTAAAATATGAGCATATAAAAGACTTATTTCCCTCAAAGTGGTGCCTGAAATCTCTGCCTCGGTGCAACAAGAGAGGAAATAAAAGGCAAGCAGAGGGACAGACTGAGGGAGAGCTAATTGATAAGGGCTTTTTACTGTCACGGAAAGCCTGCTTTCCACTGAAGTAGGTATTTCGCTACAATGTTTTTAGAAAGTTGGACTTGTGCAGCTTGGTTGAGTTTGAGAGTTGTTTGACTAAGTGTATCTCGGATATAGCAAAAAGTAAACACTAAAAGGCAATGGTCTCAACCTTGATGGGGGACTGTTGCCTTTTAGTCTGATGTATCCTAAAGAAAAAAAGTTGAATATTATTGTTTTGTTTTGTTTTTTTGTTTGTTTTGGGGGTTTTTTTGTACATAGGATTCTAGCTAGTGTTTGTGAAAAATACCTGATTTATAAATTATGGTTAAGAAAATTTACAAGAAAACAGAGGTTCTAAGACGATATGGAAAAATTCACCCATCCATCCAAATATTTTGCAGATTATGAATGTTTGGATTTATATTTATAGTGTCTGTGACTACAGTTTTTGAGAAAACTTTGAATTTAGACATGAAAATGTATAGAAAACCTCAAAGAAAGACAGACACCTGTTGATTTTACATTTCCACAAATGTTTTATATATCAATCAACAATGCTCTCCAAAATTTTTCTCAAGATTTTACGACCATGCTAACACTAATGTAGCTCCAGATCGCTGCTTCCTATATTTTCTAAAAGGTTTAACTGTGTGGTCCCTTAAAAAAGAATCTGTCAAACTTCAGCTGCTAACTCAAAGTGCTATACGAACAAAACCCAACAGTTCAGCCAAAGTTTGAACTCAGGCAGTTTCACATTTATTTCTTTATGATGATAAAAAAAAAAAAAATCCTATATGGAAAACTTTTTCTTAAGTTCCATTGAATCAAAAATGTGTTATTCAGTGGAAAAAACTAAAGGAGGCTGCTTGCTTAAAAGTGTTTTATGTGCATTATCACACAGACAAAACAGCACCGGAGTTCTCTGTGACTCCAAATTCCTGTTTGAGCCTTCTTGCATTGAAATTATTATTAGCTCATTTAATTATGGAGACAAAGTTTGGCTTTATTTGTGATATCCTATGGAGCGATAACTGCATAGACAATGTCTTTGTTATGTGACTTGCTGTGCACACCGATTAGATAAGATTGGCAGTATTGGAAAAACTGCCAAGGACCAAGCAGGTAGAAATTAGCCCCTGGGCTACAATTTGGCATATTTGCAAATCTTGTGTAGCGTTTTGAAAACAAAACTCTTGGTATTGATGATACATTTTTAGACAAACTGATGGGAGAGAGAGGATGCAATTGACAGAAGGAAAATACATCAGCACACCACACAGACAGCCCCGCTCATAAAAGATAATCAGTAAGGCGTTAATCAAATAAATATTTTGCCTTTGCAAAATATTTATTTTGCTTGGAGGAGTCACATTTTGGGAATGCAGGAGACCTGGTTTGTATATTCTGAAGTTGTCACAGGCGTTAGGCATGAGGTTGACTGCTGTGATCAGTCTGAAGATGAAAGTTTTTATACATCCTGCTAAAACTTGTAGACTTTGCACGGTTGAGGTGCTCGTGTTGGGAAGGTCTTTGGAAACGTCTCTCTTTCTCGTTTCACCAAAACTGTAACGTTAGTGGTTTACTGTTCCAAGAAGTCTGTAGCAGACGAAAAATATTTAATGAAATACTGCTCGAATATTTTTATGTAGGAAATAAATGCTTATCGGTTTCCTAAAACATGTTTCAGGAAATTACAAGCATTTATTAAAATAGTGTTGTTACCTGCATGATGTCAAGGAAATTCATGTTCAAACCAGATTTGAAACCACTAAACATAAACAATACAATTCCTAATAAAATCTAATGCTCATTAATTATAGTAACTTACAATATTGCCACATTTTGACTCTTTAAGTCTATTTTCTCATGTTCTGACTCAAGAATCCTGGCCACCTATGAGGCTTGCTTGTGTCTTTCAGTAGCAGCAGTGCTTCACTTCCTCCTCCCTCCCTTTGGGATCACGCAGGCTTGGTTTATCCACCACATCTCTAATTGTCACTGAGGGGGCTCCAACACTCGTTACATGAAGCTCAGTACAAGCCACAATGGACATTTCTGAGAGTAAATCCAACATCAGGGAATTAATTAGGCAGAAAACAAGGGGTCATAGGAGTACTAATGACAGAATAACAAGGCACAGAGTTTTTATTTGCTGCTCAGCAGACATAACATATTCAAAGACATGGAATGCTAATTAGGTTTAGAGTTTAGGCTCATTTATGACAATATTTATGTCTGTGATGACTTTTTATGCATAGTTTTAGCAAAAATATTAATTACATTGGGCTTGTTAATGTTTTTGAGAATTATTTTATTTTATTGTATTGTCACCAAGCAATGATGACACTACCACTTTTTTAGACTTCCTCTTTATGAGAGGTGCTGTTAATGCCACTGAGTGTGGAAGTACACTAATAAAATTAGACACAATTACAGTACTGAAGCATTGCTGCAGCTTTAGTACAATGAACATTTTTAGTGATTTTTATATTTAAATGAGCAGTTTATAACAGATTATAAAAAAATATAAAACATGTCGACACACTGCCCTTATTCTCAGCCAAGCTTAAAAGGGACCTATTATGTAAAATTTACTATTGCATTGTTTTTGTACTTTATTTTGCATCTCAGTTGCTTCTAAAAACAGTCTAAGCACTTAAAAAACTTAATTGTCAGTCATTTTCTGACAATAAGTCAATGTTTTTTGGTGTCTGGAAAACAAGCAGTTTCAAAAACCTACCGATTACAAGGTCACCAATCTGCAGGCACTTCCTGGCAATATGTGATAATGTTATTAACTGTTCTTAGCTATAGTTTTGGGGTGCACGTTTACAAGCAATACTCAGGCCTGGCTACTGCCAGACTTCTAGAATCAATAAATTACTTAAATAGAACCTGTATGACTTCATGAAGTAGGCTAAGAGTTTATGATAATTCTTCAAAAAAGTGACATAGCTGCTGTTTGGACTCAAACCTTTTGAAGTATTGCTCTTTTTAGTTAAAATTTAGGATGTTTCGCATGAAGGTTAGTTAAAGATTACCTAACTGAACAATCACAAAAAAGTTAATAAATATTGTCTGATCTCTACATGTTTTAAGCCTAAAGTAAACATCACACCTCCTCAGTGTGTCATCAGATTCAGCAGCCTTCTCATGAAGAATCTCTCATTTCGTTCAAGTGTGTTGAAACGGGGGATGCATCTAAAAGATGGAGGGCAGCAGCTCTTGTTCCACAAACTTTGGAACAAGTTTTGACCTTTGGGAATTAAATGCAAATCCCTGTCACAACTTTCAGGGGTTTTTTTCTATCAAGTTAAATATTGTGTACTTTATGGTCAGTATTGCATGTTTCCTTGTTTTTATTCAATCACCATAGAAATTATGTAAATCAAATGCCAAATGTCTACTAACTCTGTTCCAGATTTGGTGATGGCTACACGGTGATCGTGCGTGTCGGCGGCTCCCCTCCTGCCCTCAAACCAGTCGAGGACTTTGTCCAGCTGACTTTCCCAGACAGCGTTCTCAAGGAGAAACACCACAACACACTCCAGTACCAACTCCCATACACACAGGGAGCTTTGGCCAGCATCTTCAGCCACTTCACCAGCAATCAGCACAGGCTGGGCGTGGAGGACTACTCTGTGTCCCAGACAACTCTGGATCAGGTAAAACATTTTAAAAAAGCCTCACTTTATTAATTAAAATCTTTTCGTCTTGTTTTAAATCATGGATCATGCATGAAATGTGTGAATGAAAGCAGGATTAAATGATAGGATATGCTTCCACATTTTCATGTTAAATTTGCTTACAGACTTAAGTTTTGAAAAGTTTCTGCAAATGTTACACAAAACTTATACATAACACTGTGTGCATAAAATCCGTATTGATTTGAGTCTGCCTACATACCTCTAGCTTGAAATGGGTCAGACACATAAAGTCATAGTTTTGGTTTTGTGTTCACTTTTGACATTATTCTTCTACACTATCAGCATTTTTCAGCTCAACTTTTAACATTTCATTAGTTTTCTTTCTTTCAATTTACTGACGGTGTAAAGTGAGTCTCATTTTTCACACAAGAGACTTAAAACACATTTTTGTTGTAGTAGTACATAATAAAAGAACAAGTCTTTACTTTAGGAAGTTACTTTGGTGGTGATTGATTTTCTATTACCCAGATTTATTAGTACAAACTCCAGAGCTTCACTTTTGTCCTCGTGGGGAAGTTCTTCGGGAGTGCATTTTGACAAATAAATGATGATGTTGAGAATGATAAATATTTTCTGTGTTTACGCTTGAGAGCAAACTATTGATTTTTAGCTAGTTTTACTGTACAAGGGAGACATTTTGACCCCGAAATTCTTTTTCCTGAAATAGACTGATATTTACCAATAATTCTATATTAGCTCAGCTTATTGGATTACTACTTCAACAATCCATCAGTGGTGCACTCTAGGAATTTTCAAGTAACCAATAGCACTTAATAGCCAAGAAAGTTTTACTGTACCGATCTCATATCTTGACGTCTGCAGACGCATATAATGTCCTTCATATTTTAAGTGTTTTCCCGTCTCCACACACCTGACTTAAAGTATTGATTAACATGCTTCTGCAGCATTTTGTGGCATGCTTAGGAGGGAATACAATCATTTGTTTTAGAGCAGAGACATGCCTGAAACGTGACAGACAGAGATCCATGAGGACCAGGGTTGAGAACCATTCTTCTAGATCATCTTGAGTCTTCTCTTATGTTCTCTGTTCTTCAGCTCACCTCACAGGTTTCCTATAGGATTTACCTCTGTTCATTGCAGAACGATGATTTTATGTCCAATGATCAGATTTTTGTCTATTTAACCATTTTATTTTGAATCAGTATCTTCTGAAACACACATTGATGACAAGTCCCTCGTGACAGATCTTCCGCATCAGATACTTTATACTTTTCTGCATAGTCATCTTTTCTTTTTACTTCATGCCAGACCCACCAGAATTGTCGGTTTCCAAAAAGCTAAATATTTTTTTTCCGTCAGGCCAAAGCACACAGTTTTTTGTAGGGTTTATCTGACAATATTTTGTACATCTTCTTAAGAGAACACTTTGTCTTTGCTGACCATTCCTCTTTCCACAATCTCTGTAGATCCTCCAGAGTCCCGAGTCCCTCCATTACACTTGTTTCATTTCTGCATTAATCAGCCATGTGTTTTTGGATCCTGATCGAGCTATACTGTATTTTCTTGCCAATAGCATAAAATATTTGTTAGAGAAATCTGATCCAATGCTGCATCAGACTTTTACTCCTATCTGAATTAATGTATGTAAAGTTATGTTGGATTTATCAAATTTATTTTGTGCGTGATTATTCTGCTGCATTAAGAGATTAATTTATTTCTTATTTACTTTAAGACTTTTGACACGTTTTCAGCTGATGTGCCCAAAAAATGCGGGGAGTGCTTTATATATGTTTTCTTTATTTCATCCCAAGCGCTGCAGCTTTTTGTTGAAAATAAGCAGAGTACTGGATGCCTCAGACTGTCTTCACCTTGTGTTTTTCCTCGCGCCCCCAGAGGTCTGATACAATCAGGCAGTGAGTGGTGAGTGTGGGTGTGATTGGTCTTACAAACCCTCTATTAGCTCCACAGCAGATGACCAGACGGGGAGGTGGGGATGACTTCTCGTAGGTCTAGAAAGGTCATGAGTCCACCTCGCTGAGAGAGGAGCAAAAACAGACACAGATGGGAGGCATCTTTACGGTCTCTCTGCTGTATTTTAATCAAATTATCTGCGCCATATAAAGGATGCTGCAGCAATATTAAGAATTTTACTGTCAGAATTTTATGAACACGATCCCCATGTGGATGGCTTGTAATTTGGGATGAATGCCATCTTTGTGGGTATTATTTGTGTAAAATACATCTTTCAGGAGTCATTTAGTCATCTAATTAAGTATTTAAAACATACATCAGAAAGTAAATGCTTTAATTAATATTTATGGTAAGCGTTTAACTCGAGCCATGTTTCAACTTCAGCCGTACTGCAGCTGCTAACCTTGAGTACGTCTCTGAACATTTGTGTCAGCTGCTGCAGTTTGTGCTCTGGTCAATATTTACCAGATAAAAGGCAGTAAATAAATCATACCTAAACCAGCAGGTCAGGGTCTTATAACACAGAGGGGATTGGGGTACAGAGCCAATAGAGACCCAGACAGTCACCTTTCAGCTGCTGATTTATACAGCACAGCCTTGACCTATAGTATAACACCCAACTTGCACTACAATTAATATTGATCGACACGGCCAACGGCTGTGGCGGTGATGGTGATTGTGGGGACGGTGCGGATCTCAAAGGAGAATGTGACGGTGTCACTTGTCTTTCAGTGGACAGTCTGGGTCCAGAAGACGAAACGTTATCATGACAATATTTGAAAAATTGTTCAGATTTGTCACCAAAGCAGGATGAGTAGGAAGGAAACAAATAGTTTTTTTCAAGATGTGTCATGCATTGTTGCTAAAGGTGCTATGCTCAGTTTATGTTGATATTATTGGACCGTGAAGCAGTTGTAACTGTAAAGACGTGGATAGATAAGAATGTGGGGCCATTAGCAGAAAAATAGAGTCCAAGAACACTTTTCATGCAGCCTGTTAAGGGTGGGACTGATCGTCTTTTATTGCTTTATGCCAACATTTTGCTTTTTTGCCAAATGAATATTTGTTTATGAGGATTCATGCAAGAACAACAGTCTTGGCACTCCACTGCTATTGCTTAGCTTTTTTTTAGTACACATAATGTGATATAGTTTTGGCCAGTATGAATGAGCAGATGGAAACATATATTATCACTGACCATGGGAAGATGTGAAATTGCTTTCTTGGATTAACTTCTAACCATTGCTTGTGGTAAATGCTGCATTTCTGGAATAGTTTATTTTCAAGTTTTCTCTATAAATTGTCTAAAACAGATTGCTCAGATTATAATCCTGATAAACAACAATACTAATTTTACCAAACATTTCCTGATGGCCCCGACACAAAGTTTAGGACAAATCACTAATGAAAAGGGCATCCTCAGGCCCTCAAAAGAGCACATGACCAACAGCCATGATGCATCCTCAGGCCCAGCCGTTGAAAATGACCTTTTCTTGGATCATAATATGGCTTCAAGATACAAGCGACAGATTGTGGGTACATGTGGACATTTCATTTTGATGTTTTTTCAGGCTGAAACATCTATAAATGGGTGAAATCAACATCCCCTGTTGGGTACCTGGGATTATGCTTATAGATAAATGGGAAGATCCAAATCAAACTTATTCTACTGATTGGACTCTATATATTTCTGTCTTTTTTTGCAGCTTTTTCAAGCTGCAAGAAAAAGCTTGTCTCGATAGGGTATAGAAAAATTTGTTTCCTCTTAAACAACTCGTAGCATCTCTGCGCTTCATCTGATTTCATTCTAAGGGCCTCACAGATACTAAAATTAGCACATTAACAGTATCCACACAGAACAGTAATATGGATGAAGGTAGATATGGTGCATTCACGGGTTAGATAAAGATCTTTAAAACATTTTTTGACTGACCCGTGAACCGAGCTAAAAAAATGTTTCTGACTCCAGTCATCAAAACATTTCTGATCTGATTTCTAGGCTAAAGCCAACATCCTGATCACTAACTAAAGGTTTTTTTCTGTTTTTCCTTTGTGAAGTGAACTCCCAACCTAGAACTTTGCATCAATACATTAGTGTGTTGGCAGATTGTGTGTATGATCTCTAGATAAATCCCTTTGCACTCTGCAACATGTCCTTTGTTATATAACAGAGGTTAATTGTGTAAATGACGTCCTTCCCCTCCTGCGTTATGCCTCAGTGGTCTCCAAATCAACACCTGAGTTTACCCTCCGTAATGTAATTAATGCCTATATCCATCTGTTACCACAGAAATGCCACCGAGTTGCACCGGTGCATGATGTTCATGTCATTCCTGGATACATAAATAAAAGGGAATATTAGGGGAAGCGAAAAAATAGGACTCATCACAGCACAAGATGTATCCACTTTCTTTTTATCTTTTTCAGTCAACAGTGCTGCACCATGCAAGACCTTTCCAGCTATTGGTCTTATGGAAAGTTAAACACAAACACTACTTGGATATTCTGCTGGATAACTGCGCAGCCTTGAGTGTGAATATCAAATTCTGAGCGTGCCTCGGCATATCAAACCGATATCAGCCAGCAGCGGGGTCAGAGATGCCCACGGAGATGGGCAGAGAGGGTATTTGTTGCTACTGTCATTCTTATCCTCTTACTCACTGTCATCTGACAAAATGCTTTGACAAGCCTGACCTTGATGCACAGTGCTGAAGAGTTGACGTCAGTCTTGCGTACTTGAGCTTTAGCGGCTCTGCTGCTTGTTTCTTAGTTATGATTTTTCCCAGCATACAGCGGTCACATGACACACGCAGATTTATCATTTGAGCTAATTTTGTGTCTTTGTTTTGGAAACGCAACAAGATTTAAAATCCTGATAGATGAGTTTATCTCAGAACTGGACCTCAATAGTATGTGTCTGACTACATCCATCTCACCAGTTTATCTGACGTAAAGCAACCCCACAACATGATACTGCCACCGCCATATTTTAAGCGTAAACGGTGGCCCTTCTTGCATTCCTGTTGTTGCTCTTTCTTGGAAGTGTCATCTTTGAATATTCATTTCATTACTCTTTCTGTCAATTTATAAAATATTCCTGATATAAACTTCCTCAAAACTTTATCCCTAACCCATCTATGTTGAATTAACACGAGGACGATTTAGGTTTTTTTCCATTAGGCTACTTCTAAAAATATTTAGTTGCACTCTTTTTTTTTTTCTTTTTTTTTGAGAGTTCAGAGTAGAGAGGCTGAATAGAAGCACACTCCCCCACCTTCCAGGAAAACATTTTGAAATCCATAAATCATCATAAACTCATGCGGTAGTTTGTGTTGGTCTACCGTAAAATCCATCTAAAAATACATTGAACTCAAGGGGTGTGAAAACCACAAATTGATCATTTGATTTATTAATGTTCCAGCAGGTTTTCATTCTACTTTTCCATCGATGCAAGTTTTGAGAAGTTTCTCCTTAAACATAAATCTGAACATGAGCACTTAAAACTTTGTGGACAACTGATACTAAATATTTATCTCGGCTCAAAAATGCAATCAGATACCTGGCATTTAGATGCTTTATTTATTTATATTTCGTATTTACGTTCCTCAGAAAATAAATCTTGTTACATTGATGTACTCCTCCGTCTGACCTCAGTCCATTCATTTTCTTTAAAATAAAAAGCACACAGTTCTTCCTTCTCTGCCTCAGCCATTTTATCCTCCTGGCTTTTTAGTACTAAGCTGCAACATGTGCGCTCTGAAAGGCACAGAAAGGCAAATACCATTTACCAAAGGAGACACTGGTCCTGTTAATGCTCTGTGTTAGCCGTCAGGACTTGTGTCCAGGGGATGTTTCAGGTTCCCAACATATAACTGCTAATAAACGGAGAGTAATTAAAACATACACAGCTGAGCTAATCACCACATTTCACACCGTTCCCTGAACCAATTTGCTGAAGCTCTCCCTTAGCAGCCGAGCTCATACAACACACCTCGACCACATGGTCCAAAAGTGAGAGTTGGCAGGTCTGAACAGAGCTGCGCTGCACTTAGCACATGGGCCTGAAGTGTTTTTTTTGTGGATACCTGAGCAGAAATAAGCAGACTTTCTAATAAAATAAAATGTTCTATTAAGAAGCATTTTTACAATAAGGAATTATCTTAACTCTCCAAACACAACTTTTCTTCTTTTCTTTCTTTTAACTCAGCTTTGTCAATTTTTGTTTGTCATCTTTAATTTTACATTTCTTTATTTTCTTTACATTTTCATATAAAAACTTCTTTTTCTGTATATATTTCTGAACTGAACTTTATTATGTTTTCCAGTTTTTTTTTTTACAGCTTTATTTCTATTCACTGTCATGATAACAGTAAGATGTCTGACCACATTTTCCAAAGTGAATTCACAAAATGTTCTCATTGACAAATTAAATATGTCAGCATAATTAACATTTATTCTTTTAATAATGCTGTTGCAGATATAAAAAAAAAATAAACAATAGGCTGCAGATTATATTCATTAGTTAATTAAAACAGAATAATGCTAACAGAACTCTCTTTCCCAGTTATCAGTGTTTCATGAAACAAAAGAATATATTTCAGCTCAGTACAACACTGATGTGTTCATCTGGTAATTCAAGCCCTGTTGCTCAAGTTTATTTGCCTCCTAACAGAGCATATTTTGTGACCATAAAGAGCATTTTAATTGATAGAAACTCTGAGTAGTCTCTGATAGGATTGGCCTAGATGACTATTCTTTTTTTTTTTTTTTCCTTATCCCCATAATTTTAAAAGCAGCCTCATAAATCACATGCTTTTACTTTCACACAGCCATTGAAATCCATTTAATGAAAAAGCAATGCTCTTATCATTTTATACGATCCTCTTTGCTGCTTTTGCTCTGCGGAGTAAAAGTTTTTTGCCGTGCCATTACCGCTGAAGCTGGCTGCGGCGAGCCTGGTGTTTATACGGCACAATGAAACCCACACAGCTTTTTTTTTTTATGAAAGCCATAGGATTGATTTTGTCTTATAATATATTGCCATCACAAGAGAGGAGAATGATTGTTTTATTCTCTTTCTCAGCTGGTCAAAGATGTCAAGCTGACATTCACTGTGAGAGTCCAGACGTCTGCTTGATGCCTCGTGGCCTTTGTACGGCAACTCATTCACATGAAAGCTGCCAGCTGAATCACTGTTTCTGGCTTTCTTTTTTTTTTTTTCTCAAAACCAGTAGAAAAGAGGAAAGAAACATTATATTGAGAAATGGAATTTGTCTTGATTTTTGTCGATGTGTTGTTGATGTTTCAGGTCTTTGTGAACTTTGCACGCCACCAGCATGGGGAGGATGACTCTCAGGCCTACAGCAACCCAGTCGACGTCACAGACGAGCTGCCAATGAGGTCGCTGCGGGCCTCCCGGGAAGCGGAGAACGCCTAATGGAGAAATCTATGTACTGTACCTGAATGAATCGGCAATAAGTCTCGAAAAACAGGTTTTATTGGCACCATCGCAATAATTGGATTCTTAACAGCTACTACTCAGATTGTTCTGCGAAATCAGGCTTCCTGTAGACGCTTATAGAAAAACACATCATGATCAGGGTTTTTAAATTTATTTATTTCAACATTTTATTGCAATTTGATATTTGAATTTTCCTCTGTGCTTCTAAATTTGTGTTAAAAACTAAACAGTTGCTCTAATACTATTACTTGGCGTTGCTTCTTTCTTTATCAAAATGAATTACATTTTTAGTGCGTTTACAGTAGGATTGTTTTGAAGTATTTTCTAAACTTGTGTTCAAGTGTAAAAAGGATATTGGTAAAAATAAAAATCTCTTATTGTAAAAATGAGAGCGCAGCACTAAACATATCGATTTCAACTTAAGTGAAGTGACTCTACTGGCTCTTTAAAACTGTATACATTTAAAGGATTTGTGCTGTATTTTTAGCACATGAACTTTCTTTTTCAAAGGTTTACAGACCGAAAAGAAAGCAGTCTGTTTTGAGATTTGTTGCTGATCATTACATACCTCAGGCCTGGTCATTGAGCCAAATCTTCCAGCTTATGCATAGATAACTGCACAGCATCTAGGACGCCTTATTTTGTTTGAAGTCGTGTATCGTCTGTTTACATTCGATGTAATTCAGTCGGTTGTGTTGCAAACACCATGTGGGAATGTTGAAGCGACACAATCGCCTACATGCGCAGCAGCTTTATTTGCTGACAGGCACTCCAGTAATAACTTTCAGACAACAAATGACATCTGTGGAATGCATTTGCATTGAACGTCTGAACATTTTCAGTCAATTAGAGGCATGTTGAAGGACTGACTCTGAGGTTACTGCAAAGTCAAGTAGGTGTCAACATGTTAGTTATTTAAAGAGGACGACATATCCTTTGTGTGCCTACATGCGTTTACACACAGCACTTTTCAAAGCTCTCGATGCTGCATTGGATGCAGCAGTCATTCATGTAAGAGACCATAATGTTTTTTTATGAAATCATCTGCAGATGTATATGGCTGTGTGAGCCTTAGAAGGTTTCATTTTGTTTTACTTTATTCCTTGACGAATTATTTCATCTATATTGATTTATGTTCGTATCGTTTTTAAAAGGATATGCTAGTTTAAGTGTCAGTTTGACATTTTCACATTAATGCCCAGACAATGTGTGAAACAAAGAATGTACAATAAAAATGAATGCATTGTGTCATTATATGTGCGCTTTAAACATCAACAATTTAATACTTCTATAAGACAATGTGTTGATTCTAATACAGGGCTTTATGTCAAAATAAAAAAACGACTCATCCTTAATTGTGATTGGTTTTGATCTTTATTTGATTCCGTAAAACAGAAATGAACAAAAACATTCATGTTAGCAATATGTTATGATTGCAACTGTTACTTAATTTTGCCCTTGTTGCTGTTACCATCCTTGTCCTGGCTTCCAGTCTCTTCAATTCAATTCAGTTCAGTTTAAAAATAAGAGATTTATCCTGTATCGAGTGTTGCCAGGTTGGATGGGTTTCCGCCCAACTGGGCTTCGATTGATCACATTGGGCTGGGGAAAAAAAAAAAAAACAGCTTTGAGCAAGTTGTTAAAATTTGAGCTGTTTTTCACAACATTTGGCAGATTTTTAGGACATGTTTATAGGAGAATTACATCAAAGTAGTTGTCTTTATGTGGCAGAAAACCGTTACATTTTAATTAAAGGCCATGTCTTTGCACTCATTTCATTTACTTTGAAGTGTCTAGATAGAGCAACGCATGGAAGGAGCAGAGAGTAGAAACAGTAGAAAGGTACTCAACTTTTTCTACTACTTTTACACGACTTCACAGGCCCTCGCATACAGGTGCTGGTGCGAGGGCTTTCACAGGCCAGGGCCTTCACATGCCTTCGCATCCAGGTGGCGGTGCGAGGGCCTTCACAGGCCAGGTCCTTGAAGGATCCCTGGCCTTCACAGGCCCTCGCGTCCACGTTCGGTGCGAGGGCCTTCACAGGTCAGGTCATTCAAGGATCCCTGGCCTTCACAGGCCCTCGCGTCCACGTTCGGTGCGAGGGCCTTCACAGGCCAGGTCCATGAAGGATCCCTGGCCTTCACAGGCCCTCGCGTCCACGTTCGGTGCGAGGGCCTTCACAGGTCAGGTCATTCAAGGATCCCTGGCCTTCACAGGCCCTCGCGTCCACGTTCGGTGCGAGGGCCTTCACAGGCCAGGTCCATGAAGGATCCCTGGCCTTCACAGGCCCTCGCGTCCACGTTCGGTGCGAGGGCCTTCACAGGCCAGGTCCTTGAAGGATCCCAGGCCTTCACAGGCCCTCGCGTCCACGTTCGGTGCGAGGGCCTTCACAGGCCTTCACATTACCACGTGGTCGTCTTATTCAAGCACTTCTGAAGGAACAGCCTGCGATGTCATCGATGACATCACGTTCGTTTTGTCGGTCTGATGTCATCAGTGACAGTCAGGGACGGACGTGATGTCATCGATGACATCGCAGGCTGTTACCTCAGAAAAAATGTTTTTTATACCTATGTGACATGTCTCAGCTGTATTGAAACAGTTGTAACAATTGATGTTTGTTTTGTTTTGTCTCTTCTTCTCCTTTCTTCCGAGTGGGAAGCCTGTAAACAAGAACAGCTTTAGCGAACGAAGAACGACCGCCGTTTTCTTCCCCAAACTCTGTCTGTTTTATTACAAATTGTCAAAATCATGAAATCATGCAATCATACATTGAACATTCCTTTGTGCATTCATGTCCATGTGTCCTTCCGTTGCTCCAAAACAACCATATTCCATCTACTTCAATAAACAACATCAGCCCACACCAGCTGTGACAGCATCCATGGGCCAAATCAAAACAATTCAACAATCGATTTAAATCTTACAGATTTACATAAAAAGAAAACTATTCCTCAAGTTCAGTGAAATTGTAAGGCTACTAATTTCTTTGAATTGTAATAACTCTGAAAAATGTAATCATATTATTAGTTCTATAATTTAATATGGGCATATTTAGAGGACTAGATCTAGCTTAAGCTAGTACAGTAGAATCAATTACAGGGTAGTAGGGGAAAAGTGGTAACGTCTATAATAAATGTTTGAAACTGATGAGAACTGATTTCCGGTACATGTAACAGAGTAACTTTAACACTTCCTATCAAAAGATAACACAACCCGTCAGGATACCACCGAAATCTTAATAAGGTTGGGTCGGAGAGTGTATCGAAGTTTAGATACATGTAGCAAACTTCTATAACGGCTGTTTTATATAGCTACAAACCGTAATTATGAAACAAAATCACTCTTTTTCCCTCGAACGTCTAAACACGTCTAGCAAGTAATTACGAAATCAGCACCGAATGAACTTGTAAATTTACATTTTAGCGGGGACAGTTTCCACCAGCTTCACACTACTAACCTGTAAACAAGAACAGCTTTAGCGAACGAAGAACGACCGCCATCTTTTTCCCCAAACTCTGTCTGAGGCGTAAGGGGGAAAGGGGCGGGGCTCCTCACTCTAGGTCTCCTGGTGAAACGCTGTCTATAATTTGGCTCTAACAAAACTGGAAACATCAGTATGAGACCTGAAAGAGCGTAGGGACACCCTAGAGCAGTGGTTCTCAAATGGGGGTACGTGAAGCTTTTCAAAATATCTTTAAAAAATCAGTAGACTCCTCATAATAAGTCTTGGGAAAAATTATTTTGTGAAAAGTTCGATAAAATATAAATGTGTGTTCATGCACTGAATTTTATATTCAGTATTTAGTTTCAATATCCTTTAAAATAAAACGGTTTGACTGGTTTTATACCTTCCTGGTGGTCACCGTCTTCTGTTTTTCTTTTTTGTTTAACCATGCAATGTTTGCAATATGGATGTATTTGTCAGGTTCACTGATATAAGTTGTTTGGCTGTAATAAATCAGACAGTGATTTTACAGCACTGTACCCCTTTTTAATTCCAAAAATGTTTTGCCCATGTCAGGGGGTACTTGACTAAAAATATATTTTTAAGGGGGTACATCACTGAAAAAAGTTTGAGAACCACTGGTCTAGAAGATGTCGAATACCATTAGTGATTAATAGTCATTGGTTAATCAAGTGTCACTTTTTAGTAACTTTGTAAAACTGAAATCCCAGTTTAAAAAGATGTCACAAAAAACAGAGGTCTTGTGTTCCAAAAGTCACGTTAAAATATGGTTAATAAAATAAAGAACAATGGAAAACGTTAATTGAGGATTACAAATCATGTCGCCTGTCACATCTACAGAGGAAGTCAATGACCTACAGCACATCCATCCATCCATTTTCTAACACCCTTGTCCCTCGTCGGGTCGGGAGGTGCTGGTGCCCATCTATCTCCAGCTAATGTTCTGGGCGAGAGGCAGGGTCACCCTGGGCAGGTCACCTACAGCACATCTTATATGTAAATGTATAGTAATCTCATAGTAGCGCTTGTGTGAATGTCTGACTAAGGAAATATCCTACGATTAATGTGGCAGATGTCATAGTAAATATATATAATATTGTTAATCCCCACTGATCTGAAACAGGTCAAGCTGTTTTTCCACCACGTTGAAACTCTAGAATTGGTAGATGGTGCGATTTCTTCATACCATAAAAATATTGCAAGTGTTTCGTCAATACAATAACTTTTTTTTTCATTTTTACAACTTTGTTTTGCACATGCATAAACACTCTGCCTTGCCTGCAAAAGTATTTTATTGAAGAGGCTATTAATGATTCTTTAGATGAACAAATAAAGGCCTTTTGTCGAGGTTTACACTGTGTGCTCCCTTGTGACTCTGCTTTTCCACTCAATACTATTCTCTCTACTCAAACTGCAAAAGAAAAATGCTGCCCTGCAGAAACAGTTTTCCTGTTCAGGTAATATTTTATTTGCTCACTGTTTCCTTAGTCATTAATTTCCCGGTCCCTACCCACTTTCAACATCTTCATGTGTTGCAAAACTAATTTTTCAGTTGATTTTCAAGTTCTAAACAACATTCTTGTGCGGTTTACTTGCCACATCGGGAGTCCTAATAAAACCTTGATACCCTCGTCACATACTTTGCGGTTTGCTTGTGGAGCTTAACATAGTTTGCATTCTTTGTTAAATCCTCGAATGGCGATATTGTGTGTTGCAAACTATAGTGAATCTGTTTAGGTTCTGAATATTTTTCCAAGACAAAGTGAATCAACATTTGCACAAATTGTAATACGACTCTGAATTAATGTTTGCTCACAGTTCTATTTGTCCAAAGAGTCATTTGAGTCCCAGTTTGAAAAGTCTCTTTAGTTTAATTTCCTTCATGCTGTTTTATTTACTTGACTTTTTCTAGTTTTTTTTTCTTCTCCTTCTTTCTCTTCAACAGGAGCTCTGCTTATTCTGTATTCGACATTCTTCCTCCTGAATCTACAAGATGCCAGAACACAGACTGGGCCTTAGGCATTTTACTTCACTGTTAGTGGAGTGGCTTCATCTGAAAGCAGAAAAGACGTTTTTGTCTGCCAGGTGTCTGATGATGATTTCATTTTCCTGTCAAACTGTTGCACCGATGCTTTTTTTTTTTTTTTTTTCCTGTGTAGGCTTCCTCTGTATTTTTGTTTTTGGAGCGAGTTCAAGGCTCACATTTAATTTTTAGAATTCCCACACAGTAAAACCAGTTGAATTTTAATTCAATATCACAATTACATCTCGTACTGGAAGTCTTGTGTGTCTGTTACTAGTACATCTCAAATATTCTGTAAAAGTGACGTTTTTCTTGCCAGTCATTTCAGTACGTGAGACGATCATTTTATAGAGATTTGTTACACAGAGTAAAACATTTCAAGCTTTTATTTTTTGCAATTGTCTTGATTATAACTTACGGGTAAAGAAAACCCAAAATTCAGTGTCTCAGAAAATTACAATACCACCTTGGACCAATCAAAAACAGATGTTTTCTGGACAAACTTTCTGAAAAAGTACGTTCATTTCTTTGTAATTTGTGAGTTTTCCTTAATACAATGCATTCTTAAGGCAAAGAAGTCCTCTCCATAAATTAAGCACCTTGTCTAAATCCTTGGGCGTCTGCCAGGTATCACTTGTCTTTGCTTTCTTTTCTCATTTAGCACACAGAGTTCTGCGGCACAGTGCCAGACAGGGCGACATGATCGCCCAATTGGGAACCCTACTGAGGTGATAAAATCTCAGATGTTAAGGTACTTGTTACTTTTTACCATTATTTCAATGTATTTTTTTTTTCCGGTGCGACATGTTAGTTTATTGGTAGGGGTTGCATTACAGAAGGAAAATTGAACACACAGAAACAAGGAGAAAGTGCTGCTAATGCTTTAAATACTATTTATATGTTCTTGCCAAATTGTTTTATTGTTTGATGAGTAGATTGTTTAGGAAATTGCAATCTCAATTGCAACACAAGGGTAAGCACCGCTTTAGGTATTCTTTAAAAGTAAATAACTTTTAGTCATATAGCACCTTCTAGAGAGAAAAATCACTGCTTCACAAAGGCGGATAAATAAAACTAGATTTAAAGAACATAATCTAAATAGACGAATAAACTGAATGGTAGAAATCAATTGAAATCAAAATAGTAATTGAACAAAAATCATGGGATTCAACTCGAGTCTAATGAAACAGCTTGATCTTAATTGGAGACAACTCTGAAACTCACTTTGCTGATGTCACATAATATTTTTAAAGTGTCAAACTGTCTTTTTTTTTGTATGCTTCATAAATTTGTCTGAAGAAATGGGAACTTCTTTTTATTGAATTGCTGGTGATGAAGGAAGAGCAGAAGAGACAATTTAATTGAGTACTTTAAGTTCTGAATTGGTTGCTGAAACAACACTGGTTCATACCTTGGATTTAGGAGAGATGTTTAGGGATAAAATATTTCTAGTGATAAATAGATTAGTAAACACAAAAAACAAAACATAAAATGGTGACGAACAGAAGCAGCAATGTGTGAAAAGCCGGCCAAAATCCAAAGTAAAAAAGTTAATGGTTAATAACGCTGAAAGTCAATGGTTTAGTTGTACAAAATGGGAGGAGACTGGAACAAAATGACAATGCATTGAACTAATGAACTGATGGAAAAAAGGCAACTTGACCTGGAGCCAGCACAAAAAGAGTGGGAACTGTTGCTCAGGTGATGCTGACTTTTTTTTAAGGTGCAGCTAGTCGCTCATAGTATTTTTCACACGCTGTCCTGTTATTTCCCAAGACTGATCATTTATTATTACCACTAAATCATTTCACTGCAGCTTTCTTTCTGTGAGAAACTTTCTGTTCGATCTTAAAGCCTCATCATGATCATAAGAGAGTACACTAAAACACCAAACATTTTGCCCGTGAATAAAATGTAGAGGGGCTTCAGAGTGTAAAGATTAGAGGTCAGAGGAGATTTGATGATCTGCTGGACAGGTGAGCTTTGCAGGAAATCCCCACCTTATTTTAAACTGTAATAATCCTCAGTTCTAAAAGTCTGCAGCCTTTGCTTGGGGGTGGTTATTGTTGGTAGATGAGAGAAACTATTCATGCAATATGTTGTGTATAACTGTGTTATTTTGCTTAACTCCCAAAAAACTAAAATATTTTGCTTTTTGTTTGTTAACTATCTTGTGTTCTCACATTTTGATCCATTTTGAACAATAACTTGTTGGTTTATCCTTTAGCAAAAGATTTATGTTAAAATTTGACAGCTATTTGTGGTCTAGTTGACTAAATAAGAACTCGTGCTTTTATTCACTTATCATTTTAAGAGTTTGAGTTGGGATGATATTGGTAGTATCCATTTAATAATATTATGAATTCTTGTCATAGAGTTAGGCAGGAGGTCACCACTAAGGCAAGAAGTAAAAAAAAATAAATAAAAAATCATCCTTTCTCCCATCTCTTCATTATTTTTGACCAGCCAGAGAATTTTCACCAACAAATTAAAATAATAATGACTTGGATTTTCGGAGATAAAACCTCTTTTTCTTCTCGGTTTAATGGATAGTTTCCAGTTTGGAAGCCCATAAATATTGGCGATTGTCCGTAGAAGTAGAGCATTAGGCTGTTGGCTGTGGCTTCAGATGCTGAGTAAATTAAAACAATCAGCGCCTGTAATGAATATTCTGAGCCAAGGCGTCATGCTAATTGAGCCAGTTTGAGTGGATTCCAATAAATATTGAAAAAGTTCAATCTCCACAAACTGATATAGAAAGATTTCGGTGAAACTGTTTCAGACAATGTGCTTCCCCTCTTCTGAATGTAACATTTCAACCGTTTCCTGCCCAAGTCTGCTCAGGTTTGATCAGAGTGGTGCTGTAGCTACAAACAGAGACCAAAATGCTACTGAACATGTTTTCCTTTAAATATATAGCAAGTGATGAATCCTGCCTTGTATTTCTATGCGTTATCAAAAGACGCAACTTTAAGCAAATAACCTAGCATCGTATCCACGAGTCTTTTAGTGTAGCATACTTTTTTTTAAAAAACATACAAAATTTTATACTCAGTTATGCAGACACTTTGTTTGTACTGATAAAAGATTCGCTCATCTCAGCCTGCCAAGTGTTTGGGAGTGCCTGGAGTGGAGATCAAACTACTTTTTGATCACTACAGCTGATTCTTTGACCTTTGGGGTTCAATCATAGTACATCCTGCTAACACACCATACTAGCTCCATGCAGTATTGAAGAAGAAACGTCATGCTCTGTTTCAGTTTTTTTTAGCTCTCAAAACTAGCAGATTTTCTATAACTGAAGGAACTATGAATGAATGAAGACATTTTTGAGAAATATCTTCTGTGGATGCTGAACATAAAATAAGGATGGACTGTATTTTTATGAAAACAATGATTCCAAAAATCTACTTTTTTGTAGACCCTGTACAGAGAAAATGTTGATGTGTTCAATACTCAAATGTGCTGCAGCGGTTTTACCTCATTTCTGCATGTTTAAAGTTTCGCACTTTAAAGTATGTGACCAGATCGGAAATGGCAGCTTGGACAGCAGCTAATCTCTTTCCCATTCAGTCATTCGCAAACACACTTCAGTGTATTAGCAGTTTCCGATTTTGACGTTTGAGAAAAAACTTTCTTCTCATGTTGTCGGTTCTTGAATTTACTGATTTTTACTGATAACTTCCCTCCTTTTTAAACGCCTGTGTCAGCAGCAGAATGTTAATGTTTCAACAGGCCTCATGCTATCAAATATTTAGGATTTAAACAGGCAGAGATTTTAATATTAACCTCGTGGTTTTTGACAGACGCGCTGCCCAACTCGTCAGTGTTTACTTGGAGGATCCTTTTGACACTGCATATGTAAAATCTTGGCAGGCTGAATTTTTTTTATACTTTATCAAATTAAAGTATGAAAACACATATGCAATTCCCATGTGCTGTTTGACAACAATGTGCTGCCTGAAGCAGCTCTGTGGATAAAAGGACAAGGCTAACATTTGGGGACTGTTATCACAAATGCCCCAGATCTAAATGATCTGGGATTGAGAAGCTGCTTTTATTATTCTAGATAGGATTTTGAAAGGCTTTGATATTATTAATGTTTGGGTTTTTTTTGCTTTCTATCCTACATCAAGTGTTTCTGTGTTTAATATTTAAAAACGGCACTGAATGATTTATTTAGCTCTTTGTGTCCGTAGAGCTACATGCAGTGTCCGTCCTTCAAAGGGAGCGATAAGCAGACGGATTTATTCTTCGACGTGGAGTAAAGATTCACGCCATCTCCTTAAACATGAAAAAGGATCTGATCAAATGCTTAACTTATAGTCTAAGCTAAATGTTAGACATTTCAGATTTTAATCATATTTTGTGTGTGATTTTCAATCCCTCAAAGATGCAGCGGTAAACATACCAGTAGGTCACAGTGATAGAATCGCTATGAAAGTTTTCTATATGTTTACATTCCAGATTCACCAGGAAGCTCCGATTAGTGATTCAAAAATATGTTGAAGTACCAGCGTTGGCTTTTTAATGGTAGCAAATCATTCATTGCTTTTTCTACTGCACTTGTAGATTCCAATCTGTTGTGCAAACTACGCAGTAGTCGTCTTGCGATCGGAAGGTTGTAGGTTCGATTCCAGCCCCCTCCTGCCACATGTCGATGTGCCTCTGGGCAAGGCACTTAACCTCATACTGCCTACCGATCTGCGTATCGGCGTACGAATGTGTGAGTATGAATGGGTGAATGTGACTCTAGTGTTTAGCGCTTCGAGTGGTCAAAATGACTGGAAAAGCGCTATATGAGTTCAGTCCATTTACATATTTGCATACAAATAAAAAATAAAACACCGCCAAACAAAAAGGTAGAAATTTAAACACAATCTTACTCAGACCTTAAATGGAGAATAGAATTTTCTCTCTATCAAAGAAAAGTCATGATAACAAGGAAACAAAGTTATGAGCTGAAGTAAAGAACAGTAAAAAAAAAATGCTTGTGTTTTTAGCAGAAATCCCTACAGTCATCTCCAGAGAAGACAGTTTGACAGGAGGAGAACTGGTGTTCTACGATAAATGATGCATGAATTCCATTTAGCTGCCTCCGTCTCAGCATCCAGGTTTTCTATAAAGTCAGGACTGACAAGTTGCCCTGGTTTGCTCAGACTGTCGAGCAGATCTGTGTCTCTGTCTGTGTTATTAGCAGCGCATGAGCCGCATGACATATCCGAAATGTAAAAAAAATCAACCCAGACTGCAAGTACAGGTGAAGCTAGTTGAAAGCTTTTAATAAGCAAAGATGAAATAACTGTAAGCTCTATGGTGGTTCTCCCCAAATTGTTTTTTCTGGTTCTTGTCCACTCTCAATGCTGGACCTTGGATGCTGAGTGCTATAAGACTTTTGCCTTTCTCAACAGTCTAACTTCCTTTCAATTCCAGATGACAAACTAGCACTTACATCTATTACACACACGACTCTTTGTTTCCTTTTTTCCTAGAAATATCGGTGTGGAGGCAACCAGGTGTTTCAGTGGGAGCGTCCTCTTTGTCTTCTGGTTCTTCGGTGCTTCATTCTACTTTAGCAAAGATCAATCATCGTTTATGATCATGTGTGTCATCCAATAACCTCCATCATCCCAGGACGGTGTAACCTGCAGGTAAGTAAAAACAAAAACTGAAAAATATTTCCAGAGCTCCACTTGTCTTGCTTTCTTCAACTTCAGGCTATCACTGGGCCATTAACTGAGAGCACAAGATTTGCTGCTTCACCAGAACACATTCGCTTCACCTTACCTCTTTATTTTATTATATATATTATATTACATGAGACTTTCATCCATTATTATCCAATTTTTACAATCTGGGGAAACAAATTCCAGGAAGCAAATCCAGATTTTCCCCTATCTAGCATCACTGTTCAGCTCATTCTGGGGGTCTGGATCCACTCTGTGTTGTCTGCCTGAAAATCTCTGAAAGAGATGCATTCATGATGTTTCCTGATCAGATGCCTGAAGCCTGTCAACTAACTCCGTCCAATGTGAAAAAAGTCTGCTTTGCTCCAAGCTACCATCTGGATGATTCATCTCTTCTTCATATTATAAAGGCTGAGTCCAGCCACCGTATAAAGGATGTATCCATATACATATATTTTCCAATCCATCCTACCATTACATGTGAAGTATACATAACATACTGTATATACTTAAGGCAGCTCCTAAACCCCCGCCTGGAGAAAGCATTTCACCTTTTTCTGATTGAGAACCAAGACCTGAGATACAGAGGAGCTGAATCTTATTTTCTCCGCTTTGCATCCATCTTTGAGCCGCTCCACTGCATAATGATGTCATCATTACGGCTTGAAGAACCCAACAGGACCGTATGACCTGCAAAAAGTGAAACAGGGGTTTAACAACACTCCCTCATGTGACTCAAGTCACAGAGATCAAAAATGAACAGTTTACTGTTGCAACACATCATCTGAATCAGTACTGCCACCTTCAGGTGACTTTTTTTCCCCACCAAGACATGGTGTGAGGACTAAATGTGGCTTGCTGCTGCTGCCTTATTGAGACTGTTGAACAGCGTTGAGCCATTGTTGATGTTTTCAGCAGCGCATGAACCTCCGTATGAATGAAAGGATCCGTATGAATGAAAAAATCAAGCTTGGGGTAGAGGTGATGTTTTTCACAGTGAAAAGGAATTCCAAAAGCCTTTAACGGACAAAAGCAAATATAAAAGAAACCTTGAAAGCAGCTCTGACTTTATGTTTTGAAATATTTGTTTCATCGTTTTGTCCAAAGGTATTTACTAGAGTTCCTCATACAAGGAACTTCTGTTGACCCGGTCGAGAACTGAGTCCAAATATCACAGCAAGAAAACGTTCTTTTCTCCTCGATGTTCAAGAATTGCTTTTGTTGGCATTTCTGTACAAACTCTCTTGTGCTTTTTTATGCCGAATACATCTCTGTTGAAAAGGGTGGGAATTTGTTTTATTCTCAAAACACAGCAGGGCTGCTTACTACCACACCGCTCTGGCTAAAGAAGAGTGGCCACAAAAAACAAGGTCAGACCTTAATATGCAATTTATTTCCATCTAAATGTTTCACAAAGTGCTTGTACTGATGATTGGAGAGTCTGACCCACGTTGTGAAGCTTTCTCTTGCACATCCCAAAGATTCTCAGGTCCAGACTCTGGTGGCCAACCCATGTATGAAGATGATGTCCCATGCTTTCTGAACAACTCTTTCTCGAGTCCGATGAATCCTGGCCTTGTCATCTAGGAACATGTCTGTGTCATCAGGGAAGGAAAAAAAACGCTGATAACTTAGTCATTCAGTATCTTCAGGTGTCAACTGACCTCGTTTGACTCTTCTTAAACAGAGGAGCATGTCTTTGACTGCCACAGGATACATGGATTTCTACAACGAGACCCTAGTCATTACATCAGCTGAGGTTAAAAAACATGTTCCGAGCTGAGATCATTACTCATGTAGTAGGAGGCTTGTACATATTTACTTTGTTAAATCCAGGCAATTTTATTTTTGCCCTTTTTCAAGCTTTTCAAGTCTAAATGTTTATGAGCTTATTCTGCTCTGGTGTGGAGCACTGATTCGAGCTTTGAGCTCCGACTTCACTCGGCTGAGTGACCTACGCTGCAGCGATTGTTGAGACCTACAAGGGTGTGTGATGGAGCAATCTGTAACACGGTTCCGTTTAACCGAATCACTTTATCTTTAACAAGGCAGGAATGCTCCAGAAATGCCCATGATAACCATGTATTGTCACACTTGTCGTCTTGAGCAATTTAGGATTCTTCTTTTATTTTGTTCTTAAAGATGGTCTCACGTCTCTGCAGGGCTTCCAGCTGAGGGATGATAAGGGTTCGAACTCGATGTGTGGGCCACTATTCTCTTTTGATTGCTGATCATTTGGGATCTCCTGCTGCGCTGAATGCAGCAACATCTCTGTCAGAGATGCTTCTCATCCCTTTTTGGGCAATTTTCTTTCCGTTTGTTGACCGAACCCGAAGCATTGCCACCTTTTTATAGCAGAAGATGAGAGGGAGCAAAAATGACTTTGGCGTTGGCTGATTAAGACCATTTATATATCTTTTTGCTTTCTTCAAATCACTTTGCAATCAGCACTGAAAACACTTTCTTATAATTCTTAACATTGTCCTTGAACTTGATTAGCTTGCACAAATTGTAGTTATCTGTTCTGGGGAAAAGAGACTGATTGGTTTAGTTTTGTGACTATGAATGTTTGCAATGGAAAACTAATAATTGGCACACACTTTGATGTAATGGATCAAGACAAGTTAAAACTTTCTGCTACATTCAGCATGAGTTCTTTTATGTCACGTAAACATTAATGCCCCCATGCCAAGGATTTACATAGAGGGCAAGCTGTTTCCTTTACAACACCTGAGGAAAATATTAAGCAAGCAGGTTACATGAGACCTACTGAGGTCTTAAAAAGCCAACTTTCACTCTTCTTCATCAATAAAAAAAATTGCATATTTTCTTGTACCTATACAAGAAAAGACCTGTAGGTGGAAATGCAACACACCTAAAGAGAATGTGTTGAATGCTTGGTACTGTTGACCCTGCTGCCAAGGACTAGTTTTTGTGATATCGTAGTAGTCAAAGTTGCACATTGACATTTCTGCCATCACCATTTCTTTATGGCTTTATAGTTTAAAATGTTTTGCTTTTAAAATCCTAATCTACCCCTACTTCTTACGACGTAGGGGTAGATTTTTTTTTTTTGCCTAACATTTTAGGATACAAAACGAAGTCAGGGGAAATGTTTCATACAAGCTTTTATGATTAAAAGTAAACTTTTGAATATACCAACTTATTCTATTAGGAAATTAGGTTTAATGAGACCAATAAATAATATCTGCAATTATTGCTGCCATTAACTTTATGTTCGATCTCTGTTTTTTTTTCTCTCCCTTATGTTTCTTGTCTCTCTCATTTTTCTGATTAAATTTGGAAAATATGTTTTTCATCTGCTCTTGAAAATTTTCCTGCACATGTTGTCAGTAAGGTGATGTTTTAGTCAAATATTTATCATACTGGACTGGTCTTAGATACGTTTTGGGATTATGAACTCACTTTTCCTCAAAACAATGTGGTAAATCACAATGAATCGCTATCTAAAACGGAGAGTGATTACTTTTTTCCTATAAGGTATTGTTCTTTTGTTTATCTTTTTTTCTTTAATAATGAAATCATAATTTAAAACTTGCATTTTGTAATTCTTCATTTCAATTTTTTGACTATTGGAAACATTGAAGTGAGTCAAAAAAGCAAAAATTGAAGAAAACCTTTTGGGAACAAATATTTGTCAACAGTACTGCTAATTCAGATTAGGCTTGACTTGAGTTCTGTTGATGTGTAAACTGACATTGTCCTCTGGCGGCCATGTTTTCCTCATTTTTTCCTCCCACCCTCGTCTGGCATGTTGCTGAGTTTGTTTCTTGACCATTACAGGGAGCCTTGAAGTCGCCCTGTAAGGGAGTTATGAGACTTCGATCATAACGTTTTATACAACCTTGTCTGTAAAGTGATGCACTCGCTTGAAAGAAACGGCAGGGTTCTCGTTGACAATAGAGGCAAAATAACAAGCAGGCTCTCCCTGCCTCTTGCCACTTTAAAACCTTGCTGTCTAATGGCATCGCGAAAAGGCTTGGTTTTCTATAACAAGCAGCCGGAGGAAGAGGAAAGGGAGTAAAACTGACGGGGAAGAAAACTGGATAAGAGTTCACAACCCAGACTCGCTCGTGCTCTCGTGTTTCTCATCGCTCTCTTTCTCCCTAATGCCTCCCAGTGCTTTTCAGTCTGTTTTGGTAACAGGGCGTGCCACTCTGCTCCGAGTGTTTATCTGCCATCATGAGGAGGGGGGTGTCATCTCCCTGACAGCTCAAACCCATCAGTGTGTACACAAACCAGCTTTAGCAGATGACAAAGCACCGCTCAGCCTGCCGACAGAACCGCACGGTTCCCAGCATGCTTCGCCCTCAGTACGTCACCCACCTGGTTCTGCACCAGCTCATTATTCACTTAGACTGGGTTTTATGACCCAGCATCTACGAAAAGCTTTTTTTTTTTAAGACATTTGTTGTTGGGTTTTTTTGCTGAGTGCATGTGAATCTACAGCTACAGCACTGTTATCAACCAGAAGCAGGAACCTCTGCATGGGAAGATACGAATAGTTAAGCCGAGGTTGGTGGTTAGGTCTCCGTCTGATGAGTTTACTGCACAGCCGAGCACTGGATCCGAAACAATGATGTAAATGAGCAGAAAAATTAAACAGATTGGTTTAAAGGGATTGTTATTCAGCACAGGTTTAAGACTTAAGAAGAAAGCCTTTTCAGAACTTATTGATGCATCACACTCATCTGTCTGCAGGTGCACACTGATCAGCAAAGCTTGACTGAGCACAGGATGGTTCCCCCGGATAGTAATTTCCGAGCCGCTCGTGAGGACTCGTGTCTTCATTTGTTGAGTTTTTCTCCAGACATAGACAGCCCCAGCTATTATTAATGCACACAATGTCTGCTTTAAGGCATTCCAATAACCTCTGTGAGGTATGTTTATCAATGGTAAGTGAATATGTGATGTATTTTTATGATAACAAATGGTCTACTCCTCCTAAACTAGTTTGATAAACAGTTATATGGTGATGCTGTGGCATATGCTGCCTTGCAAAGGAATTCAAACTTCTCTGACCGTTTTCTCAGATTATAACCAGAATCTTCAATCAATGAATCAATCAAACTTGACTTATTTAGCACCTTCCAGCAACGCCTCACATTGACCAAAGTGCTTCGCAAAGTAAAAACACATACAAAATGCAATTAACCAGAAGTAGTGCAAAGTAAGAAACTAAAATAAGATCAGGCAAAGAAGACAATCCTAACAAAGAAAACTTGTGGAAGAGTGTTTCCTGGTCAAATTACTCCAACATGGCCGCATCATACAGTGGGGAGGGTTTTTCTTTTTCAGGGGCAGCAAAAATGATCGGAAGATATGTGACTGGCAAGCAGTTGTGAAAGAAAAAAATATTAGAGGCTTCAAAATGAGTGCGGCGGAGGTTCACCTTCCATAAAGACAGCAACCTAAAACATACAATACAATAATAATTTAGATCAAAGTATATCTATGTGTTACAATGGCCCAATCTCAGTGCAGACCCATATCCAATTTAGAATCTGTGTCGAAGATGACATGTCTCATTCATAGACACTCTCCACCCAATTGAATTTTGTAATACGCAAAGTATAGTGGGGAGAAGAGTGGGCAGAAATTTCAGTCTCACTGTTTTGTGAAATGCTTTCATGCACTTAGTGACAGTCAATTGAAATAATTTTATGAAATGGGATTCAGTCTATCTTTTTTCTTGAGTCATAGAAAGTTTGACCTTGATGTATACATACTATGCATATTAAGAAGTGGAACGAAGAGCCAGTGTGTAACAGAAGATCAGAATGGGCTGTCAGAGTTGAAACTAACAGTATCACATTCCTGCAGCCTTGCTGATAACTCCAGTCTGCCCCAAAAACAGAAATATTCACCATGAGTGTGCTTCACTGCATCAGGGGAAAAACTGATGAGGACATGCAATATGGCTGACCTTTAAAGTACTGCAGCAGCTGGATGAGTCCCTCAAATAATGCCTATTTTCCTGATGAATCAAAACAAAGACGCACGCTGATGCAAACGTGCAAAGATTGTTTATGAAAAACACATGAGTTACAGGAGGTTAGGGTTTTGCTGCAGCGTGCCTGTTAGATAATTAACACTTCTTGTTTATGGTCTTAGAATCATGAACAATGTAGTAATCACTTGTCCCAAAACGATGATTAATGGGTGCTAATTATGGCGGTTGCTGTTTTGAAAGTCAACTTGAAACTGTCAACTGAGCAGGTATGCTGTAAGAAGGAAGTATATATTACTCATTAGGGCCTATTCATATTAAATTACTTAGCCATGCTGTCGTATGACATGCAAACCGCTTATCTTCACTCTGTCACTTTGTCCTGCTAGTCACTATTTATGTGTTAGTGTGTATTTCTGCTACAATTAACTTTCTCTTCTCTGTTTTTTATTCTACTGAAAGCATACTTGCCGCCTCAGTGCTTCTTTGTTTAACTAGAATTTTTATAGATATGTTGCTGACAACAACCTTTTGCAGAGTGTTGTCACTTATAGTCTTTTGTCTGCTAAGGTGTTGTCTGTCTAAGCCAGGGGTCGGCAACCCAAAATGTTGAAAGAGCCATATTGGACCAAAAAAACAAAACAAAAAACGAATCTGTCTGGAGCCGCAAAAAATTAAAAGCCTTACATAAGGCTTATAATAAAGGCAAAACAGGCTTTACGTGTTTATATTAGCCTATTATCAAAATGACTAACTGTATTCATAATTAGCATCCATGATTAAATGTTTATTTTCACTGCTGTGCGTCATGGATGGAATGACGCACCACATGACTGTTGTACGATGGTGCTTTAGGTTTACCTCCCGTTAAAATATTATGTATTGTGTTTCGTTGCATTGATGAAATTAAATAAATGCAATAAAGAACTCCGATTTTTGATGTCGTCTTTATTATGAAGATCGACAGGGAAAGGGCCATTTTTTTCCTTGGAGCTCGGAAAATCTGCTCCCAAATGCAGTTTGCATAACAATCGCTCTTTGTAAATGATAATTTAAAAAAAACTATCGAAAAGACAACAAAACGGAACGTGCATAACGTGCCTCTTAACTGGGCAACAAACGGAGTGCAATAAAACGAAACCTGCAGTTATAAAATAAAACTGCAGGTTTAGGGTTTGAAAAGGTAAAGTATATAAAATTAAATTAATACAGTTAAAGTTTGATTTCTGTGCAAATGCCAAGCAAGTCAGTGCAATGGTAAGACATAGCAGCATCCTCTTCTCTTTGGACACACAACCATCTTCGGACCTGAGCAACAAAACACAATATCGCTAAGTGTCATTGTAAATATACTGACAAAAATCACTAATCAATTTATAAAAACAAACACTTTGTTACTAAATATGTGCCTGTGGATGGATTGTGTTCTTACGTGTTTAATGTAACTTCTGTTTACGGACATCACTGGACAGCTTCTCAACATCGAGCATGTACTGTAGATGTAACTTTAATCGTGACGCGGCAGCTAAAGTAGGTGGAAACGTCTCTCCACATTACCGGTACTCTTTTTGTTTGACAACTTCTCGCTACAGAGCAAACAATTAGGTAGTCCTTCCGCATTGGCAATGAATGCAAATGATTCCGTCCATGAATTGTAGAATCTCTCCTGAGCTATTTTCCTCTCTTCCCCTTTGCTATCCATGGCCCACCAGGCACCCGTCGGTTTGTTTACAACAGCCACCTGCCTCGCACCTTCACTCCTTGGAAGTGCATGCGTACTTGAGGATATCATTGCGGACGTCCGCTGGACACATCCCCACAAAGGTACTATTAAAAAATGAGGATCATTAAATGCTAGCTTTGGACAAAACCTTTGGATCCTTCCTCTTTTCCTTTTGCCCGGGATCGAGCGGCGTTCTCCATGAGCGACCCGCAACCGCGTGCTGTTAAAACGAAACAACAACAAAACGTGTTGACGTCACAGATCACGGAGTTTAATCTCATACAAAGCAATCGACAACAAAGCTGCAGAGGTACAGAGATATACATTTTATACAGACAAGAGAACAGACAACACGAAACACAAAAGACAGACAAAGGCGCCCAAAATGTGGAGGAAAAGATGGAAAAAACCTCTCTCTCTGGCTTGCTGACCTGTACTTTTTAATGAAAGAGGTGTTTCCCTATTTAATATATGCAGTCAAGGCGTTCCGTTCTTTGACCAATTAGAAACTTAGAAACTCCCGGAAACTCCCCTTCTTTACAGCTCCGATGTCTGGTTTTTATCTAACCACTTCGTGCCCATCTCCGTCCGACCTGGCCGAGAGGCGCCAAGAAGTCTGTTCTGCTCTCTCGGAATTGTAAATTTTATTGCTGTGTCTGTCAAAAGGGGGAGGAAAAAAGGCCCTGCTTTGTCTGCTGAATTCCCAACTGCTCAACAGAAACTATTCCAAATTAAAGTGTTGGCTATACCTTTACACATGTCGTGGATTAGCTATATTAAGCACCAAACAATAATTATTTTCTTTACAGTACATTTGTACGATCGGGTATCAGCACTCAGTGGTGCACGGACTCACACAGGAAACTTGATTGAACTAATGCCGAACTGAACCAATTTAAAAATGATTTGTACCTTGCTGATGTAAATGCAAATCTCTACATGTGGGCCTATTAGTCAAGTGTACCATGGTTTGTACAAACCATGGTACCATCAGTTCCAGCTGATGCTCATTTCAGCTGGATACTCCTGGGCTCTGTGTGGTGAGGTTGTTTTATTACTAGACTTAAATGTTGAAAACTCAATAATGATAGTCACTGTCGGACTTTAGATATGATCTAGAAACCAAGAACTTCAAAGGGATTTGTCTTTTTAATGTTGTTTACTTTCAGGACTTCAAAAGTAACCCAGTCAAATTCTCCTGGTGTGCTTACACAGAGCCATCAACATTAATTAAATTACAAGCTGCTTGAAGAAATTTAGATTTTCATATAGGCAGTCCAACAACATCCAGATGTGATTAGCTCCTCCTCTACTGTCAACAGTGATGGAAGACTTTGTACTAGACCCCATTCTACAGAAAAAAAACAGGCTCTTATCACCTGATGTCCTTTATGACCATATCAGCAGAGCAGTGAACTGTGAGAAATCACACTCATAAAGACTACAGGTGACAAGAGAAACTATCAGCATGAGTGGCTGCAGAGTCCATTAATTTTGCCACGTCCTTCCCAAACCTGTCTGAAAAACTTGCAAGTACAAACTTTTTGAAGTCACTTGCTAATAAATTAAGTCTGAATTTAAAAACTAGAGGCCCAATGCAGCCTGAGCGCGACTTCAAGCTGCATGTCGACTTCAGACTGCATTGAACACGAGTGACACGCTTCATGTTTTGTTCTTGTCATTTTGATCGACAGAGTTATTTATGGAGGATACATGTCTGCCTTTAGGTAACAGAAAAACTAACTGATGTGCACTTTGAGTTTTTTGTTTGAACTTCCTAGGGTTAGATTTTGAAAAGCAAAGAAATGTTCGCCTTCTGTTGTTGCATAAAACTTTTGCTTTAATTGTCTTTTCTTGTTACGTGTTGTTGTCATGACGATGTTCCGCATTTCCGGTTCAACAGGAATGTGGAACCAGATTTCACATCAACATTTTCCGCCCTGCAAACGAAGTGGTAACCATAAAGTCCTTTGTTTTCAACAACTGGGGGGCTGGATATTCAGCATCAACGGTAACAAATTGCTTCGGTAGACTGCAGGCAATAATTGAGTTTTAAAGTCTGTTCATTATCAAACCAAACCGCCCTTTTCAAGTGAGTGGTCTTATCTTCACCTTTCTTGTTGAACACTTAATGAAGCCATTTTACGTGTCAAATTGATCACCTTACAACATGCACAGCGGCTCTTGGCTAGAAGAGAGTCAAGGTTTTTGCAGCTGTTTATTTTAATCTCTAGCAGCTCCGATTATCGGGATCGCTGCCCAGACTTCACGGTTATGTAGCTAAAATACACTGACCGTATACAATTGCGTCAAAGGAAAAAGCTGACTGAGGTTAGATTGAAAGACAGATGCGCAGTGTTTGCTGTGTCATCTTAAAACAAACAGGATGGAGGCATCATTAGAAGTGGAGCCAACTGATATCTATCGTGTGCAGGTAATAGAGGTTAGACCAATCCAGCCTTTAATTATTAGACAGAGAAAACCTGAATAATACAAAAGCCAGAATGATTTTATGTCACCGCAGCATCACGTACGTTTTTGTTTTTTTTTTCTTAACTGAAATTGTTCAAACAGAAAATGTTAAATAAAGATGTTAAATTACGAACCATTATGACGGCATTCAGCGAAAGCTATCCAATTTCTTCTCTGTGCAAACGAGCATTTAGGTTTGTTTAAATGGGATTTTATGCCACAAAGCAATTTTTAATTTCAAGTAGAAGGAAAGTAATGCAAGGTTTTAGCTCTGCATGTTAAGAGAGTGAGATTTTTACTTAATCTTCTTTACTAAACAGATATCGACGTTTGTAATTGTACCTAATGAATTTATTTATTAATTTTTTACATTTTACTGCAAAGATAAGCAACAGTTTGCAGAAACTTCTATGAAAAAGCAGGAATATTTGTAAACAAAAAAAAAAGAACGGGGTGGTGGAACACAACAATATATTCAGAGGAAAAAAGGATAATGGTTTATCAAAGTCATATTTATGGATGATGATGCTCCCCATTGACTCTGTTAGCCTCTTTGTTTCTTCTCTCAAAGCCATTGATACCACTATACTCTGTGTGACACGGTGAAAAAAACAGCAAATGAGATACATCCTCTTAATTACTGGACCTTTAGGGTACCATTGGGCCAGTTTTTAAACGTTTAATATTGCCTCAACGGTTCCTGCTTCCAGTTAATCACCCTTCATTTATTGCTTATTCCTAATCTGCTCATCAAACTCTTGTCCAATATAAAACGACTGCTTTAATAAAGAGTTTTTCGTGTGTGCAGCTGGCAGTTTGCTTAACAAAAGCGTATTGGATTTATTTCTCAAGCAAAAACTTCTTTTCTGTGTGATCTGTGTAAGTGGAGTTTGGGGATGAATTGCAGTTTCATAGCAGAGTTAGCAATTTGCATGTGTTTGCAAAAGATAGGGAGGCCTCTGTTATTTTGACACATCTCCAAATTATTTTCAGCTTTCCAATCTTATCTCTTGACACAGAGGTTAAACTTTGAGCTGTTTTGATTTACTTACTCGCTTTTACTGCATTTCAGAAAGAAGTGACAGCTATGAAGATGGACACTTTTAATATTTGAGAGGTAAGAAGTTTGGCTCTTTCGGTGCCGTTGTGTTGCTCCCGGTTAACCCTCTGCTGCTAGCTCTCTGACTGGAAAAGAGCTGAACATCTGGAATGACGTTTCCAAGCAGATGCAGAGTCCATTAAATGCCCCCACTGACACACACACACGCACACCCACCCCATTTCTTGGATACATTCCCTCTGTCATTTACCTCAATGAGATTCTGAGGGAGGTGACCAAGAGCATGCCTCCCTCCCCCGTTCAATCTGCTTTCAGGACGGTGAACAGACGTAGCGACACAGAGTTGTGCCATATGGCTACGGCACATAATGAGGGTCATTAATGTGCTGCTGAGATGACTGATTGACAGGTGAGGAGCCCTGCTGAGTGGCAGCTCCTTCCACAATCGAAGAGCATCTGTGTTGTTTCTAATAAGATGCACCGGTGACGATGTCGAGGCTTGAATGACCTGCCTCGATAAGAGAGCCGATGAAATTGTCATGAGGTTTGTTTAGGAGTTCAAAATGCCCCTTCTGTTGCCCCTCATCGGGTAATAGCCTGGTTTGGTTCAATTTATTTATTTTGGTTTGAAGTGCTGTCATGGATAAACATAATTATTTTAGGTCTTTTTTTTTTTTTGGCAAACGACAGAAAGTGCTTTGTGAAATATGAAGACGGATACCTGGGAATATGGAAAACTGTCACCCAAATCCTGTTTTTCTGAAGAAACTTTTTTTTAATGCCTCAACAAATTCAAGATTATTCATTTTAGGCGTAACTTTCCACTAAAGAAAAAATCCTTCAACTGGTGTTTCTAGTGGCATCTCATTACAAATAAAAGAGCCTTATAATAGAGACAGAACACACCAGATGTACATGAAACTCCTTTCATGTCTTTGTTTACAGATGTTCCTTTACGAGCAATCAGAAACCCACTACGATTGTCCTTTCTATTTGCAGTTTGACCAGCCCACAATGTGAGGCTGATAAACCAGGTATTGCACTGTGCCTGACTGGAACCAGATTTGATGCTTAGGAGCCTTGATTTTTGGGTAAAAACACAACACTGGTTCAAAATCCCATTTAGGAACCACAATGAGCTCTGGACTGCATACTAAAGTCTTGTCTGAATGGTTGTCAATATGTAAAATCTGTCAGACATAAGTGTCTTACTATTGGCTGATCTTATTTCAAAAACTACAATTCACAACTGAGTCCTACCAGGTTGATCAGACTTGGTTCTAACTCAAAACTGTATTGCAGATTTTTTGCTCAGGTCCCTCTTGAAAATGAGAACTAGATCTCAACGGGGTTTACCTGATTAAATAAAGGAATATATATAAATGGATATGTGGCCCATCAAAACTGGAATGAATAAAGCAAGATTACAAAAAAATTACGAAATGGCATTGACCTTAATCCTATTGAAAATGTGAGGGCTGTTTAATAAAAAAGCAGATGTGTCAGCAGGACACTAACCTGTTCAAATGAACTCTACAAAGCTTGCCAAAACGAGTAGCCATAAGCAGTTTGTAGATGGGTACTGAGAGCATGTGGACAATGCTATAGGACATTTGGTATGTATGTTTATCTTAAAGCCAATAAACTGAGCAAGCAACTTCATTGTTACACAATCTATCTATCCTAAAAAACAAAAATCAAAAGAATTACTAATAGCCCAAAATTAACAAGATTTATGGCAACAGAAAGTGAATGTAGATTTATTACCAGAATTGTAATGGGCTGTCTAAGCAATTTGTTCTGAAGGTGCTCAGGTCCTAAGAGGACAGTATTGTAAGTCATCAGTATGATGACTGGATATGATGAAAAAAAACAAATTATGCTTGAGTGACTGGATGAAACTGAATGAATGGTTTGGCACATCAACTTACAGGAAAATGAGAGAGCTCATAAAAGGTAAAAGCAAAGACAGAGAATCAATTTCCCAGTAAAAAAAACTGGTCTGCATTTGGATTTGGATTATTAGTCCATTTAAACCTGGAGACCACTTTTCTCTGATCTACCAGAGCAGTTTATGACAAAGGACAATGCTTTAAGAGCACTCACAGCTTGCTTAGATAGAGGCGGGGCTGTTCTGGTCACAACATTGAAGGCAGTTTTATATTACATCTTTGTGATAACGTGACAAATGACAGAACTTGTCAGAAAGTTTATTTAAAGATGGAGCAGGGGTGTGCTGTGGTGGCGCAGGGGGTTAGCACGCCCCACGTTTGGAGGCCTTAGTCCTCAACGCGGACGTCGCGGGTTTGACTCCCGGTCCCGACGACCTTTGCCGCATGTCTTTCCCCCTCCTTCCTGTCTGCCTACTGTCGAAAAAATACGAGCCACTAGCGCCGCAAAAAAAAACTCTTTGGAGAAAAAAAAAAAAAAGATGGAGCAAACACCTGAGATTGAGGTTTATTATGCAGAGAATAGTGTTTCTGCATATAGGCAGAGGTATACTTTCATTTATTCATATTAACATATGAAAAATATATTCATTCATTAATTCATAACTGTGTTTAGGTTGTCGAGGGGAAGCTTTCTTTAGATCACACAACAACTACATAGCAGCAGCTTAGTAAATATGCCATTAAATAGTACTACTGTTATGAGAGATACAAAGGTCTGATAAGTACCTGTGACTTTTCTGTGAGGGAACCTGATACTGGTTTCTGGACACTTTTTTGTCTTTTGGTCTAAGTACTTCCAGTTTCTAATCTAAATTTCTTTACGTTTTCTACCTTTCCAATTCAATATCATTCATGATCATTTTGTGATTTTCCCATGCGGTTTGGATTTTCTTCAAATTCCAGGCAAACCTGATGCAGAACCGTAACCTTCTTATGCTAGATGCCATGTCGATTTACAAGGGAGCTTAATTTCTTCTCCCTTTCCTTTCACTACAATTTGCAACAGCCCCCACAGAGAAACCAATCATCATTGACAGATGAAAAAATATTGACCTATGTGGCCACAATGACAGAAAGACTGCCAAAGTATTGTGCTGGTAGTGGTTGTGTGGTGCATTGGACAATGTTAATAAAATAATAGTACATGACTAAATCCAAGTTGTTCAAGTTTACATCAAATTAAGTTAGTGAGTGAAACTCAAACCATGTTTTGGTTAAGCAATAGTCTCAAACACAGATCAAAAGTAGCTTAATCTAACATTAAGATACATGTAAATCTAGCTTAATGTCATATTTACAGGCTAACATTAAGCTTTGTGAGTAGCCTTGAACTAAACCATGTTGAAAATGTTTGAACTATGCCTAAGAGCAGGACCATGCCAGGACACATCAGACAACCAGTCTGTACAACTTGTGACTGTCTAGATTAGGTCAAATATCACATTGAATTCACGCTTTGACCCTTTTGAAGGATTAAAAATCATCGCATATGTATTTTTCCAATAATTTCATTCAGCAAAAGCAATAAAAGGCAAAAATAATAAGTATGCCCTTTGTGGTAACTTTTCACCAAAAGTCTTAAGTTTTGTTAGATTATCTTCCCATTGTGTTTTTGTTTTTTCAAGATGACTGTAAATTATAGTGAGAGTGTGAAGTGAACCTTTTTTGTGTCTGTAGTAGAATAGTTAAGTAAAGCCAAGGCAGCAGCATGTAGGTCCAAGGGCACATAATTGACATTTCCAAAGACCTCCAGGGCCACAGCCAGAGCCTAAAAGCTGCCGGATTTCCAGCTGTGTCAGTGGCCCCCTTGCATGCTCATCAATGCTGAGACGGTGTGAGTCCCACCCACACCAGGCACCCCCTGCAGTCAGGGAGGCATTAACAAGGCAGGTTGTGCCCTATCCACTGCACTCCAACACCTGGTTTTTCCTGTTGACTGTTTGCTGTGTCTTCTCTGTAGATCTGCAGGGAAGAGGTGATGGATGCACCACCCTTGCCTTAAAAAGCCCTATCACATATCATATATTCATGCGGTCATGCAGTGACAATTTCTACAGCCTTTCTACTTTAAATCTCATTCTTTATTGACCCGGCTTTGTAGATCCAGTCTTACATTTTTCTGCTTTTAACACTAAGAGTGAGTTTTTCAAACCATTTTGGGATGTTAAGGAAGTTCAACTTCCCACCCCAGATGTAGCGACTGATGAAAGTTAATTTACGTGTAAATATTTTTTTCAGGCTCTAGAGTAAAATGAACTTATTTTTTCTAAACTACAAATCAATCTCAAGGAAAAAGTTTTCTACATATATTAAAAAATATCAATGACCGTATCAAAGGTTGCACTAGACTTTTTTGATGTCTATAATTTTGAATGAAAGGGTCTGAAAAAAATATCCGGTCATAATCTATTTTTACCTATTTTTCAGTTTTTAAATGATAGTAATAACATTATAATTTTCATTTGTATTTATTTAAGTCAGCAAGACTCTGAACGAAAGGTTTCCTGATCTACTCACTTCACCGGGAGGAAATCCTCCATAACCTTGACCCCACACACTGCATGACCAAAACTGTCATACCTAGAATTTCCTATCTTCATGTGTGGAGTCTCTCAGATTTTGAAAATTGGCCAACAATTTTGAAATCTTGCCGTGTGAACTAGGCATTAGTGCGTTTGTCCTGACATGTATATATACAGGGCCAACTCCATACTGCTGTAAGTCTCTTCAATGGCCCTATGCAGAAACCTCAGATGCCAGGTGGTTTCCTGTTGTGTGTCTTTGTCTGCATGCACAAATTTCCTTATAACAACTGATCTAAGAAGTCACGGTTTGAGCGAGTCCATTCTGGTTTCTGGTCAATGGTTGAAGCTCTAACAACACTCCAATCTGTGGAATAAAAGCAGGCCTATTACACCTGCTTTGAGGTGTAAAAGGCCATTACACCTTCATCCACTCCTTTACAGACATAACCACAGGGTTAGAAGTGTTTTTAATGGCTGCATGTAGAATAGAATGAGATGAAGCACACAGTGATCAGAAAGTTCCAAAGCTGGCCTGGTGTCAGCGCGATATGCATCTTTTAAAGCCGTGTAGCAGTGTCAATTTGTCCTTGTTGGGATGCTTTTACATACTGTCTGTATTTTGGGAGGTCACAGGGGAGATTTGCGCTGTTGCAATCTCCAAGAACAATGATGAAAAAACCTGGGTATTTTTTCACTGTTCTGTTATTAGCTCAGCGATCTGTTTTTCGGCTTCTGCTATGCGAGCTTGTGGTTGGATGTAAGCACCAGCCAGAGCAAACGAGGAGAACTCCCTGGGTGTATAAAAAGGTGCTATGCTAGTGGCAGATGTGACCTCAAGAAGTCTGAATGATAAAACTTAATCAGAAGGGAAGTATTAGATGTACCCCAAATCACTACACCTTTTCTAAACTTCCATATTTCCTTCCTGACTGATCTGCTAGTTTTTCAACTGAAATTTATGTGTTTTGAGAGTCACCCTGTTGCTGCATGAAAGATCCAGTTTCTCTGCCGCCACCCACAGTGAGCTCACTGTTAGAGAACTGCAGCAAAGATTGCCATCTTGGGTCGCCAAGCTGCCATAGCAACCATTTATTATTTATTTTAAGGCTTTTTATAAATCCATACCATGGATGCCAACAATTGTGAGGGCATTATATGGAGATTTTCTTATGGCTTCTGTTTATGTAAAAAGAACAGATGAACTGATGACATAAAGGCTTTTAGATTGAGTTTTCCACTTTAGTTGCAACCATTATTCCTACAAAGAAGGCAAAGGGCTTTCCCTTTGCCTTATTTGGCAAATAAGGCAAAGGGAAAGGACTCAGCCATCTTGTTCAAAATTTTAGACAATTAGGTTAATAAATAACAGGCTGCCCTGCATTCTGATCAGTTCTACCTGGATACGATTCAGCAGTGGCAGTCATTTAGCAGATTAAACGCCATGAGTAGAAGTGGAGCTCAGGAAATAAAAAATAAAAAATCAGGCCTCACCCCCGCAAAGTCAAACCCGGTGCCGAAAGTCTTTTTTGTTTTTCTCACTTTGTCAGACGGTCTGTGGGGAAATTAACTGATGAAATCATGCTGGCAACAGGGTTGCTATAGAAACTTCTCATATAAGACTTGGGCTGGAGTTTGTCACCAGAGAGAAAACAGGAGAGGCAGAGATGGAGAGACAAAGAGGTGGCAGCACTGAATGCTCGCTGGAGAGGCATCAAAGGTTGTGCGTCGTTTGCAGCACAACATTAACGCCACGGCTTATTTCCTCTCTCCTATAAAGCGCCCAGCCTGCAGGATTCCTACTTCAGGCTTGTCTGGAATATCAGATATCAGGAAGGGTTTTTCTTTTTGACTTCCCACCAATTCGCATCATAAATATCACTGCAGACAGCATCATTTCTTTTGTTACGAGATTATGAATCGAATTGGACTATAAATTAGAAAAAAATTACCCATCAGCGGAACACTCCACGGTGTCAGTGTTTGTTTGTGTTTCAGGAAAATCACTTAGGAAATAGCATGGCTCTGGAGGAGTCACACACGCACTGTATTGACGAGCAGCTCTGAATGTCTTCATCAAATGTGCTGCTACTGTCTCCCTGTGGTTCAAGCTTGAAATGACAGTGCAGTATCACAAGTTGAAGCCACATGTATGCAGCCAGGCATGGTAGTTATAAAGCTTAGGTAAAATTATGTGTTTATCTAACTTTGAATGGAAGCTAAGGATAACACTTCTGTCCTGCTTTCTATTCTGTTTATCAAGAAACCTTGATAAATATTAGTTTTTGTGAGTCTTAATGAGGATTACAAAGCCTTTAAAAAGCATTCACACACCATGTTTTCAAATGAATTCATATGACAACCACACATATTACTGTATTTATTTATCTGCTAGATCAGCACAAAGTCATGCATAACTGGAAAGTGAAAAAAAAGAGACGTAAAATCTAACAATTGCAGGGTACATTTGTGTTTAGCCCCTTTGAGTCTACCCTTTATTTTGTGACAATTACAGCTATAATTTTGTGTTTCAATCAGGTTGCCATATTTGCAGACTGAAATGTGTTCCCTTGTTTAGGAAAATATCTTGAGTTCAGTCAGAATAAAGACTATATCAGTTTTTAAATCTCGCCACAGCTTCTCACTCGTATTTAGTTTGGGACTTTGGATCATTCCAACACACAGAAACCCCCTTTGCAATCTAAAAGGTTTTCTGTCAGGAATTTATGGCATTTGTCTTTCCCCAACTACCTTTAAAACTTTAACTACTTTTCCTGCAATTGCTGAAGAGACACATCCCTTCAGCATGATGCTGCCATGTCCAAGTTTCACAGAGAAGGATGGCGTTTTCATTTACGTGCAGAGTTAGGTTTCCACCACAAATAAGGTTTCTGTTTTGGCACTGTTCACTGATTAGGTGACGTAGCTGAATACAAATGCAAGTTTCACAAATGTATCTGTTCTACTTTGTGTTGATTTATCACATAAAATCACCAAAAATACAATGAGGTTTTTTAAAATAATTCTGAAAAAGTTATTTTGCAAGACACATTATTATGTAAATGCAGGTTAACATAGAGCAGAAAAGCAACTCCCACTTTCCACAAGATCAGGTTCTTCTCTTTATTTTGCTACACCACCAGCTTCCTTAAAATCTTTCATTACAGTGATTAAAAACAAATTGAAATCCTCATCGCATCTAATGGACTGAACAGAAGAAATTACTTCATTCTTTGGAGACATTTCTTATACTTTTTATAAAGTGTCATCAAGTAAGAAAGATGCACCTGCAGAGACGTGAAGATTAAAAGTGATTAGACGATGAGATTCGTTTACAGCTGTGGCGGCTCTGCGGCTGATTTACGACTGTCAGAGCCGTCTCGATTTGAGCCGCGATGAAAAACAAAACGAGCAGCTTCACCAGAAAACACTTGGGGCTCCGACAAGAGAGTTGCTGCTTTGTCATCCTGTCTCTCATCCCTTCCTGCCCCCCCTCATCACTCTTGATTCTGCTCTCCTTGTGCCTGAGTGACTTTTGGAGGAGGCGAGTGAACATTGTCATGCTGAGCGAAGCGTGCATGTCTCTATCAAGTATCAGTGCCCCCCCCCAACCCTCCTAGAAATAGACTTAAAATGGAAAGACTGGGAAAATAACTGTTATTCTTCTCCCCTCAACCCCAGCTCTCCTCTGTACACAAACTGCCAGTGGATATTAGCAAACGTTTGCATGAAGCGTTCAAAGCCAGATGCTGTCGATTCAGGATTCCCATGCTGGCACCCTCTTCCCTGCTCCACCCTCACGTCGTAAACAGAATAAACAAACACATCCTTCTCTTCTCACCTTGCGCTCTAGGTATCCTTGGATCAAACCTTTTTCTTGGAATGAACCCAACCTGGAACTGAGAGGAGCTTGAGTTAAAAGCGAGAGACGGAAAGTTGGAATGTCACCTTCTGCTCCTCTTCCTCTCAGCTGGGAGGGGCCACAGAGAGCGCGGTGGGCCATGGAGGGGTTGGGTTGGGGGGTTTGGTGAACCTTAACTCTGGGACAGATGGTAGGTTCAGACCCACGGACCTGTTAATGAGCGGGTCGAGCCAAGTGGTGTAGGATGGGGCCAAGGGTCAGGATGCTCCATCAAAGTCATGATCTGCTGTGCTATGTGGGTGAAAACGGACCCGGCTGCATAAAGCTGGTTACAAATACTGTGGTGACTTGCTGTATGAGGCTGCATTGATCTGAACCGAAAGTAGTGATGACTGGGGTAAAAACACAAGCTGCCACTCCAATTTTATTGGCTAATTTAGATAAATAAATGTGTCATTCACTCAGACTAACATATATGTTACATTTATTGAAACCCGTTGTAGCGATTTCCCGATAAACACACAGCCGCCTTCCTTGAATGGCAATGTTCTCTCATCTTTCCCATTTCAAGAAACAATGGCGATGAAAAATTCTACAGAATTTGGTTCATAGCCGAACCAAATATTTCCATTTACTGTATAAAAATTCATTCAACCATTTATTTTTGTCTCTCTGTTTGACAGTAATCAGGCTACAGTTGTCTTGTTTCAGGTTCATCAGTGTTGCCCAAATTACTTATGCTTGCTAACCCTCAGTTTTTAAAGAGATATTTTCCAGATGATTTATTTAATTGCATATAACTGTGAAGTTTACATGCAGAATGTCATGTGTAAGAGCTTCTTATGCATTGACTCATGACATTTGAGTTAAATGAAGGCACACCTTTGGATGTACAGTATTTTAAGGCGACATCTCAAACACTCTGCTTCCCTACTCAAACTTCGTCTGGTAGAGGTTGGTTGGACAACCAGACTTCATTTTGGTTGATCAATCAACCAAAAAGATTCATCCAACTCATAAAATTTAAGACAATTCTCCTGAAAGCAGATTTCAGAACTTGAATAAACATATCTCTCTCATTAGTCTGTCATTTAGCAACTAGAAGTAATTTTGGTGATATCAACCAACCTAAAACTGGAAAACTTTGGTCGTCGGTGATGCCAGAGAAAGAGAAAATAAAGGCAGTTGTTTCATTGATACAGTCTAAGTAAATATCTGGTATCACCTATAAGAGTTATTTAAGCATCAGCTGCATCCAACAACTTACCTACCATAAAGTCTTTTGTCTTAGCAGTGAAGTGTTTTAAAAAAAAAACCCAAAATCTCCATGCAGGACTCTCCCAGTTATCGATCCAGGCGCTGGACTAAGAAGTCAAGTCAAGTGAAGTAACACTTGTGGAATAGAGTGAAGCGGGTGATATTGGAGGAACAGACACATTCCATCCTGGGAGCTCATTTGTGCAGAGAGCAGGTGTAAGGAGCAAGAGAAGAGACGGGTAGAAGCTAGTGATGGATGATGAGTGTACACAGTGGACCTCTGACAGGGGAACATCAGTGGTTAAAGCATCAATGATGTATTCCATTTTGTAGTTTGTCAGCACTAAGAGTTGAAAGTGGTGTGGGAGTTGCAGAAGTTCACACCCAGTGCTTTGTATTGTCATATTTAGTGGGAGCGTTGCTTTTGAAACAGCATTATCATGCAGTATCAGTCATCAGCCTGCACAGCGGAGGCCTTTTTCTACCCCCAGTCAAAGAGCTTAAGGACGGTTGTTTGACAGTGCATGACTTTCCTGCGCAGTGTAACGAAGTAAAATTCATAACTCCTGCTTATGCTTGCTGCCTGATCAAGTGAGTTGATGGAGAGTTTTGTGTACATTCTCGGAGCTCCCTGTACCTTGGAAGAAGAGGCTATGCGTTTGTCTGGGGAGTCCAAAACTATGACATTGAAAAATAGGATATTCTGTTAGTAATTGTATATCTGAAGTATGACAAAATCTTATTCCAAAAGTATTTCTTTGTTCAAGGTTTTGCAAATCTGGGCCCGTTTTATGGAATCGTTACAGACATGTTTGGAAATTTGTAAATCTATAAAATATTTCATTTCAGATTTCCAATGTGGAAACCAGCGCAAAATTTCGAATTTCAAACATCCTCCTGATTCTAAAAGAGGGAAAGGCAGATGGGCTAAAGGAGACAGCAGTGGTGAAATTTATGGACTGGAAGGGAACAATAACAAATGGTCACTGTAAAGTTTTAAGTTGTCTCTGGTTCTGATAGACCAAAACGATGGATGGATTTGATTGAAATGATTTCTGAGCCGCACAGATTACTTCCAGAGCAACTCCAGGAGTTCATCTGACAGCTATACGCAGCCAGAGCCCTGAAGTAAAACCTCAATTTTATTTACAGCTGCACTCAAAAATAGATATATCATCGTTTTTTTCACACTAGTTAGACACGGCAACAAATAAATGTATTCCATCAGGATTCCATTTCTTTCACATCAATCAATGCCACCAGAGTTAAAGTGAATACTCGATGTCGTCCAAATTCAGATCAAGTAAAAACACATTTTGGTAAAGTGCTGTTTTATCCTCTTCATACCTGAGAATGAGGATTCAGATTACTTTAATTTTTTTTAACAAAGGAGAAAAATAATAATGCACAAGTTACTAAAAAGAACACATTTCTTTCAACGGAAAGCAAAATATCTACAAAATCACAATTTACTTATTGTCAATCTAAAAAAACTTAGCTCAAATCCTAATGTGTTGCTGAATTTTGGGATAAATTGTAACAGCATGCCAGTCGGTTTAATCCTAAACCGAGCTCTGCTTCTGAAACCTTTTTATCTCTTCAGTAATGAAACAGTGCCATCTACAGAAATGCTCAGTCCCAAACCTGAACTCATTAAAGACAAACATGTTGCATGCTTCTTTATGTTTTCTGCAATAATATTAGGAACTTATACAACAGGAGTTTTCTGTGTCTACAAATGCTTACAAAATATGACGTGTATGTTTATCTGACCTGATTTCTTCTTCATGTGAGCGTATGGAAGAAAAACGGCTCTGAAATTTCTCACGGATTAATCCAGAGCTTAAGTGACAGTAAATATCCCTCTGACAGTCGGAAATGACATTATAGCTTCGAGTTTGGCAACTGTCAGTCAGACTTGGAGGTTGTGAGACCTTAAAAGCGACTCAGATTTTCTTTCCTTCCTTTAAAATCAGGCATTTCTTCCTTTAAATATGGCACATTTGTTAGCATGACGTATGCAGTACATATAAATAGTAGGGAAATTTGATCATTGTACCGGAAAACTGTGAAAATACACGAATCATTCCTGACTGCACGTAAACTGCAGGAAACTTATTGACATACTGTGATATTGTCTGTAGCTGCACATATCTTATTTAAAAGATGTTGAAGTATTAAACATTTTATGATGTTAAAGAATATTGCGTCATAATTTGAAGACTCTTGCATCCATATGTTTCTCTGTGTAGAAATCGAAGTTTCCCTGATGTATCTGTGGATCTTCTGCAACCCTGAGAAACATGAGCCGGGAAGACGAATAACCAGCGAATACATCCAGTTGTGGTGGGTTTTTCTTTTCTTTGTCATTTTTGCAATGCATGATTATTTTACTGTAGGCAGGGAGGTGAGCTGGATTGTTTCATGGAGCCTTGCCAGCTTGGTTTTATTGGCACAACTTCTGTGTGTTTGTTCATCAATCTCTGCTCTTTACACAGCGGGCTGCTGAAGCCTTGGAGGCATGCTTGGACATCAGCCATGTAAGCAAAGTACAAGATGTTGGCCTGGGTCCTTGCATTGCGCATTTATATAGTCAAGTGTTTGTTTAAACATTGGTGGCACTCATAAAGGAACATACCTACTAAAACGAAGCAACGACTGAGGCCCTCGTTTTAGATTTCTTTTATAATTTGCCCTATTTTTTTCAGTTATTTCTTATTCCTATCTTTCCTGTGACTGCATTTCCTTTTTTAGGTAACAATTGCATTTACCTTACAAAACTTTCATTATAATGACATGAAAAGTATAATGATGACTCTGTTGATCACCCAGTGGCAGCATCATTCATCGGCGATTAATTTGCCGTTGACTGCCGCTGGTAGGGACTGTTACACGAGGACCTGGTCACCTGTGACAGGGGAGAGGTTCATGGCAGTACCTCATACTCATTGTGAAGAATAAGATGTTTTTACGAATCATAAAAGTTCCACAAGAAACCAAAACAAGTCAATATTTCTGGTTAGTCACTTTTTGAAAATGAGTCACTAGTGAAGCCGGTGTTTAATTTTGACAATATGAACTGAAAGCTTAGTTTTTGTTAGTATTTATAATTTGAATAATCAAAGTAAAATTTGCCCATGGCACCCCTCTTTTAAAGGATTCAGTGTTGCATGCTTAGTAGAAGTTGCACATTTTAGAAAATACAATTATCTACAAATTATCTACAAATCTACAACATTAAAAATTTCTAGAGGTTCCATTCTTCACAGAAGACGGTTTCTAATTGTGCACTGCTCTCTATCTAACCTTTCCACGCTGCTTCTTGCTCAGACTGTTTTGTTCCAGGAAGGTTGCCCTAAACTTAACTTCAATGAAACAGGTGGTATGCACAGTCTGAGACAATCCCCACGCAAGCAGATAACAATGAACTCCCCTATCTCCTGCTTGTGTTCATTTTAAATGAAAAATGTCTGGAACCAGCCTAGCCTGAGTGAACCAGTGCCTCAGGATTCCTCAGGATCAGGGGTTGTACCTCAAGGGGGAAGGATCCTGTCAGTTTTCCTTCCAGTCTTAGCCCTCAATTACTGAATGAAAGGCGAGAGGAAGGCCAAATCCCATCCTGCGCCTGGTTCTCATCTCACCCTGCAAGACCCGACAGGCTATATCTGCCTGCTTGTTCGCTCACTCTAACTCAAACGCACACAGAGCAGAGCTCCTGGGAACATTGCAAGCGAGCTGCTGGGTCTGTTCCAGAGAAACTTCAAAGTTCATTGCTCTTTCTCTCTTTCTCAGCAGGAGTGGAGACGGATTGAGTTCCGGCTATCTCCTTACCCACTTCTTTTTTTTTTTCCCTACGCACCCTCTCACATTTCACTTTGGCCTAAATTGGTCCCTAAATGGATGAGTCCAGACGGGACAAGGCAGTGGCATCTGTTTGATCTTTCTCTCTATCACGTAAATAAATTAGTATTGCAATAAAGCTGTTTACGAAACAATTAAGATTTAAAGCATGAACATTTCGGTGTTTACTGTGGTGTTACAACTGCAAGCTTTTCAGATAATTTTTTAGACAAAACCAAATAGACTGAATCTATCACAATTTCACAAAAAAAATGTTTAATATTGAGTTGACCGAGAGGATATAATGTTGCATTACAACATCTGGCAAGCCAAGTTATGACAATAAATCACAGCGATGGAAACCATGTTTATGTTGGTATATTTATCTTTTCAAAACTGTTATGATGTTGTGGAAGTGAACACCGCTAATGTCATTAATAAAGTGACATACCATACAAACTAATAAAAGAAAAACTCAGCTTGTTGTGATAAAAGCTAAAATATGAAAGATCAGTTTTAAATATGCAGCTGTAACAAACTCTGCTGTTGTGAGAAATTTTCCTTACTGTTTCAGGGTTCAGAAAAGGCTAATTTGGTACAATCTGTGCCATTAAAATGTTCAAATGTAAAAAGCTATGATTTTAATTCATAAAACACTGGTGTTCAAAATAGCAGGTTAAGGGTGGAGTTTGGGTAGTCAACAAAATAACCAGAATCTTAGGTGTGAGGCATGTACACAGCTGGACTTCCTCATCTGGAAGAGAACTTGCTACTTTCACCATCAATGTAAGCGTTGCTTTGTCGAGAACAGGCGTTGATTGGAAAATTTACTGTTCACAACTTATGGCTTCGTGTGAGGCGTGTAACTAACTGAGGTGATGAATTGAGGAAGTATCAACTAAAAAAGTTGGGCTGGCTGAGAAACGGATGACTTGAGAATAGGTTTTGAAATGTGTTCCAGAATAAAATACGTTTCTCTTCAAAAGGAAAGGACTCCTTGAAAAATGACTGAGGTACTGCAGTTGTCAAATGTGTAGTGTAGTTGAAGTGAAAGTTTGTGTGATGCGAAAAGAAAAAGTGACACCACATTGAATAATTTCAAAATGTTCCATCTCTACAGTGTCTTATTGCAGGGAGGGGAAACATTGGCCTTGATACATTAGTCTTCTTTCGAAGTAATCCACAACAATCACCCCATATCTTGGCAGTTTTTGCCCACTCTATGAAAATCGCAGAGGGTTTCCAAAGCAGTCAGATTGTGAAGACATGTCTTGTCCACATCCCTCCTCAGAAGACCCAACACCCTTTATGTAAGATAAATGAAATGACATGAAGTTCTGGACTCTGAGTTTTCAGAACTTCAGTTCTCCTCTCATGAAGCCCGTTTTTGTTGATGTATGACTGCTCTGACAGCAGTGCTAAAAAAATCAAATCTTTCTTCATTTGCATCGAATGGAACTTAATTATTATTTAATTCCATTTAATTGACACTTTTTATTCAGTTGACTTCACTGAGGTGAACTGTACTGACTCCGTGTGTCCTCCACAGAGTCAGTAATGCGACATTAGAGACAGAAACCAAGACATGAAGTGTTTTGTTTCTGTGACCACCATGTAATGCGGCTGTAGGTAATGTGTAATTTCAGTCACAGCTGCACTGCAGAGAGAATAGGTTTGGCAGCAGTTATCAGGATTTAGTCAGAGACACAGATTTGGATGTAGCTCAGCCTCTTTTCCCAGGCCCACCTCAACCCGCCCTGGCCCACAGAGCCAGCTCCATCATTGCCCCTTTAATGAGGTGATATCCAGACACATGGGAGCAGATGATGCAAAGAAAATTTGCTGAGGCACGACCGTGATCGATGCACACCTCGCTCCACATCCATGGCGTAATTTGGCGGATGGCATCAGAATAACAACCTGCATTATGAGGAGACAGCTGTCACCATGGCGCCCAGGCAGCCATAGCATTGGCTCCTGCTTTATTTCAGGCAGAGGCGGCGATGCCAATTAGGCTGATTTACAGCTTTGCTTGTGTCGTCACCACCTCGAAATCTGCGTCTCAGTTCAGTTAAATTTAAAAAAAGAAAAAACAAAAGAAACCTTAGGTATAATGAGAAAAAGAAGCGTAAAAAAGCTCTGGGAGAAAGCTTACATGAGGTGGCCCTTTGATAAATACATTTTATATGTTAAAGCATAGTATGTGAATTCATATGCATAAACATTTTAATAGATTGTTATGCTAAAATCAAAAACATAAATTTGTTTTAACTGAATTTTATGTTATATAGACCAACACATAATGGTGTTTAGTTGGGAAGTGGAAGGAAAAGTATATTTAATTTGTATTCTATTTTGCAAATATGTGCAGAAACCTTCGTCCCTAATTTGCAAAGGATGTGCAGACATACCCCAGAACACTTGAAGCTGTAATTGCAATGAAAGGTCATTCTACAATTTATAGGCTATGGGGATTTTTTTTGTAAATATTTTTTTTTAACCCTGTGTCCAATTCCTTTTGTTTCACAATTAGGACATATTTCTGTTCTTATGGTTAAAATCCTAAGAATTTTATTTTCTGAGATACATGCCTTTAGATATAATGTCATATCAAAATTGGACAGAATGTCTGTGAGAAGTCTCATCTTAGTTTTATGTTTTACATAGTGTTGCACAAATTTCAAGTCCATACATTTACCATTTAAATACTATGTTTTCCTTTTGGATCAATGTACTTTACATTAATGTTAGCATAGTCATTTCACCATGAGACTCTTTCTATGAAGTTTGACTCGAGAGGTATAAATAAGTAGTGAGAACAGAGTTGAATTATTTTACACTTATAAATCTGACATGCTGCAGTTCATGAAATGCTAAAGAAGAGCGAGTCTGAGGAGATGGTAAGACTATGTAAAATTGAGGAAGGGGATTTTTGATCAGCCGTTGCTAGAGTGGAAAGCGAGTTTTAAATCTGATGGGATGCAAATTTTCCCTATTTGCTCTTCTGTAAGCTGCAAGAGAGTGAGAGAAAAGGCACCTGCCACTTTGAGAAACAGCTGTAACTCAGACACTAATGCTGATTAAAAGCCGACTGCTACAAAAATAATGTGCGTATGCTAAAAATACTAGAATTTATGATTCTTTATTAATTATGTGATGCTTAAATAAAATTTTTGCAGAGGCAAATTCTTTCATTCTCGCTTCTTACCTAAAACCAGCTCTCCTTTTATAATTTAAAATGGGAGCTTGCATATGCTGCTTCTACTTTAGAGTTGCAGAGCTGTAAAAAGGTACAACCTTTAATTTGAAGTTTTCAGATCATCAAATGTCACTTTAATTACCATTTGTATGGGTAATTACATACAAATGTAATTACCCATACATTTGGGTAATTACAAATGTATGACTAAATACACATGACTAAATGCACACATGACATGCATTTAGTCATGTGTATGACTAAATGTCAGTAGACATTTAGTATTGTACTGACATGACTAAATGCATGTCAGTACAAAATGCATTTTTGTACTGACATGGATATTGGTTTGATGATCTGAAAATCTTCAGTGAAATAAGACAAAACTAGAATCTCTTAGGCTAGAGATATTCTTAAATTTAAAATTAGGGCAGGTTTTTCCACTGCGCTCCACGGTTTATTTACACTCCTGAGTCTTGTAATCCTCCATTTCTGGAGGGCCTCTTCTGATTTCATTAATTCCTTTTCACATCTTTATGCATTTTGTATGTCAATATTGAATATAACCCACTTATACCTTGAGCCACTCTGACTCAAGAGCTGCTATAAAGCTGGATGTTGCGTTGTTGCAGGGGGAAATAGCACAATTTGATAAAATCTAAATTTATCCTTAATGATCACATAATTGATTACCAAAGTTGTTTGTAAAGAACTACTTTTTACTGGTGCAGTAAGTATATATCCACAAAGCTTTTCTTACGCTTAGTGACAAGACTTAACAGTGGGGATTTATGTATAAACAAGTAGTCTTAATAAAACATAAAATGTAGGTGTGTATCTAAAATGTGTTTGGTCTTCACATATATATAGTGTGAAAACACACTATATATATGTGTGAAGTAGTGTGAAGACACTAGTAGTATATATATATATATATATATATATATATATATATATATATATATATATATATATATATATAGTACAGACCAAAAGTTTGGACACACTTTCTCATTGAATTCAATGAGAAAGTGTATTGATGTTAGCATAGTTATTTCACCATGAGACTCTTTCTATGAAGTTTGACTCGAGAGGTATAAATATATACTATAGGATATATATATATATGTGTGTGTGTGTGTGTGTGTGTGTGTATTTTGTTGTTATTTTACTCGAGTAAATAAAAGTAGTTTTAAACACCTCTGTTTTCAACTTGTCTTTTTGTATACTCATTAATTATCCTCGCCAGAGGGTGGCAGTAAAGAGCCACGACTCTCACTGCCAGGAAGAAGAAGACTCCACTTCTGTGACGTGAGTTATTCATAAACAACATAGCTCGTGGGCTTTCTGTTACGGTATCTGGTTGGTTTGTTTGTTTGTTTGCTTTAAATATGCTGAAAAAGAAACCAAGTGGTTCGGAAAAGAAAAGGAAACACTCGCACTCCGAAGAACGACAGAACAGCAACAAACGCCGCAGCTCAGAGTCACAAATAGAGGTAAAATATTCAGGTTAGCTCCTTTAACTGGTGCTCAGTCCAAGCTGCAGTCTTCCTGCGCGTCAATGAATGACTTACAGTTACATTACCAGATCGTACCTGAGACCGGATGATATGGAAAGAATTATGTTAATTTCGCTGTGCATAAGGGATGGCGTAGACCTCTATTTGTAGAGACGATTTTCTCCACGTCAGGAGTGAATCCTTTCTTGCTGAAGTTTACTTAAACGTGTAACAGTTTTCCATCTCCGTGTACTGTCTTGCAAAAAAATCTAGAAAGTGACATTTTGGTCCACTACTTTTTGCAATAACAAAAAAAATAAGTTCAAATTGACTGAATCTTGAGCGTCTCTGAAGATATTTTTTCTATTCTTGCCACACATTCTCAACTTATTTCTGGACTTTGACTGGGCCATTCTAACACATGATAATGCTTATATCTAAATACAATTCCTTTGTAGCTCTGGGTGTATGTTCAATGATGTTTTCCTTGCAGGATGGTGAATCTTCACCCCGATCTTTTGTAGCCTCTAAATGCAGCTTTCTTCCAGGATTGATGCACATTTAGCATCCTCCACCTTCCAGTAAACTCTGACCATCTTCCCTCTCCATTCTGAATAAAAGCATTGTCACCCCATGAAGCTGCCATCTCCATACTTTAATATGGGAATTTTGTTTTTCGGCTGTTTCGCAGAATTGGTTTTCTGCCAAGCTTTTGCTTGTGAGTGTTATAATTATATCTCATCTGACCAGAGCACCTTCTTTCACATGTTTGCTGAGGGAAACTTTAAACAGGGCTCCTTCTTGCCACTCCATGAAGTCAGGTCCCAATAAATTTTGCTGGGCGATAAATTGTCCCAGAGCTTATTGTGATAAATAATAATACTAATAATAATAATAATATTAGCATTTTGAGACAATTTTCAAGTGATATATTTATAAAAGCATACAAATGTAAGTTCACCATCTCTAATTTCTTGACTCATTTAGCAAATAAATAAATCATTTAGGTAATTACAACTGACCTAAAACAAGAGTGATTTGGTCTAATTTAACTTGAGTTTGAAAAGTGCATTTTTATTGCTGTTTGCAAGCTTCTGGTTTCAACTGTATCTTTTGCTATTGCTGTTTATAAATTTTTATTTACACATGTTTATAAGTTAGTAAGGGTCAAATAGTAGCATATGCTCTTTTTTGTTCCTCATTTTGTGTGTTTGCAAGCATGTGGCTTACCGGTGTTTACGCGATCACAGCGTCCTCACACTTCCTCCTTCAGCCTGTGAATCCTTCGGCTCCTCGCTGCCCTCACACGTTCACTGTCCTTTCTTCCTCTGTCAGCTCTCTATTACAAGCTTTCTGTAAAGAATGCTGCTTTATTTCTATATTTCAGCCACCCAGTGGCCTAGTGGTTTGGTAAAATCAAAACGTATGGCTGCCATGATTGTCAGTTGCTTCAGTCCAGAAACATCATGTGTTCACTTTTCTTTTATTTGATTTCAACTAGTATTTCCTGATGCTACTCTCCATCTGTTATACACAGGTTGCATGTTAAAATTATAACAGAATCATTTAAAATTATTTTTAAAAATATGTAGGAGCCTTGAATCCAGTTTCTTTGGAAAAAGCTGTTTGGCTGAAGGGTTGCCTTCTCCTTGTTGCAGGACTCCAAAGATGAGCTCGCCGACCCCGAGCTGGACCGGGTCGGCAGCGACATCGAGGAAGGCGGTCTCGACCTCAGCGTGCCCTTCCAGCCAATCAAAGCTTACATCAGCAACAAGCGGGAGATGCTGCAGCAGTGCTTCCACGTGTTGGGGGAGAAGAAGGTCCGGAAGATGCTCCCCGATGAGCTCAAGGTAGCTTTTCGTGTATGGAAAATTCTTAAAAGTCGGAGTCATGCATTCAAACACTTTCATTTTCAACAGGACTGCAGTTTAGAAGAAATCAAAACTCTCTGTTGGGAGCAGCTGGAACCAATCTCAGAGAAAAGTCTCACTCAAATTTTAGCAGGTAAGATTTAATGCCAGTTTGATAAATATTGGTAAAAAAAATTCACTTTGCGTTGTGATGGAAAACAAATCTGTAGCGTTCCTGCAGGAGAAGAGATAGCAGCCGGAAACAGTGATGGAGGGACTTTAGAGAACCAGTGAGCAATCATTTATTTGATTTAGAGCAAAATTTCAAAATAAAAGTACTTCTTACAAGTTACTTATATATCTATCCTATTTATTTTTTTCTTCCAGACAGGATAACAATGTTGACTCCACTTCCTGCTTGAAAGAAAGCGCTAAAACCGATGATGTAAAACAAGGTAATTATTTTAAATCGCCCTCAAATATTAAATTCTAAAAAGTGTAATTAAAAATTCCTTCGAGCAGAGGGAGGTGGCTCTGGCGAGGAGAGTGACGTCCTGAGCATAAACGCAGACGCTTACGACAGCGACATCGAGGGGCCGAAGGAGGAGCAGGCTGTCAAAGCCGACGAGGTGGTCGCAAAACCGGACAACAGCGGCGGTGAGCGATCTGACCGGGCCTCCGTAAACCCCAAGCCGGCAGCTCTAGAGACTAAGAAGGACATTCAGAGTGACATAGACAAAAGCGTCAGCGAAATCTTGGCTCTCTCTTCAACATCGAGTAAAGAGGAAGCAGTGGAAGCGAGCAGCGGGACGTTGCAGCCCGCGGGCATCGAAGTAGCCGCTCAAGGCGGAGCTTCAGTTTGTTCGCCGTCGATCCAACAGCTGGAGCTGCTGGAGCTGGAGATGAGGGCAAGGGCCATAAAGGCTCTGATGAAAGCTGGAGACAAGAAAAAACTTTGTATGACAAACGACATTTAGCCTGTTTTGCTGAAAGTTGTATTTAATTCTTTCTATGTAGAACTTTTCACATTTGACTTGAAATGAAGTCATATGATGTTAGTTATTTTAAGACATTACGGAATGTCTCCATCATTAAAATATTGTTGTTTTGCATATAATAGTTATAAAATGCGCTATGGGGTCAGAGTTCCTGTGCGGCTTGGAAAAGTCTGGAATTTATTCGCAGGTTTTCTGAGTCTGGATTTCTATGGAAAAAGAAAATGGAGCATGGAAAAATACTGCTTGCAGATTTTGTTTCTCCATGCCATTCTTTAGTAATTTTCTCTATTCGTTCCTTCTTTCTTTTCATCTCTACTTCCTTCTACTTTTGTTTTCCTTTTTCTCTCATCACCCCCATTTCTTCTTTCCTTTTGTGTCTATTCATGTCTGCCTTTCTTTATTTTTCCTTCCTTCTTCTCTGCCATCAACCCTGTTTATTTTATTTTCTTCCATATATCTTGTTGCTTCCAAGACCTTCCTTTCTTTTACCTTTTCCATCCTTGTTTGCTCCCTTTTTTCTTTCATGCATTCCTACTTTCACGTATCATTTTCTTCGTTTTTGCCTTTCTTCCTCGCTGCCTCACTTTCTTGTTCCCTACTCGAAAAACAAAGAAAGTAGACTTGACTTCTTCCATTAATCCTTAACGCCTTTCTGTCTGTTCTTCCTTTTTTCCATTCTTTTCTTTCCTCATACATCATTGTGTCTTATTTACTTCTTTCTTTATTTCTTTCCTTTTTCTGCCTTGTTTTTCTTCCTTCCTTTGTCAATTCATAGTGAACTTTTTTATTTATACTTGAAAAGAAGTGTAAAAATTAGAATTTGACAAATTTCAGCCAGGAAAAGTGTTTGTTTTAAAGAAGACAAGTGGTCATTTCCCTTTACGGTCACTAGATGGCAGTGGCACTCTGTCCCTGAACAGTGCAGGGTCGCTTGACTGCAGTAATCTGTGCAGAGGACAGCCACTGTACAGATTTTAGTGCCTCATGTTACAGTGATACTGCAGCTCCCATTTAGCCAGCATTAGAACTGAACATTACTGGGAGCAGCTATTTGGAGTAGTCTGTTGGAGTATTTAGACCCAGGTCAAAGTTTTCACACTAAAACCACAGAGTTTTAGTGCCTCTTTAAGTCTAATTCTGATTTCTAAAGTTGTTTGAATTCACGCCATCCTTTCATTCAAAAGGTTTTCTGTCAGTTTGAGAAAGAGTTGCTTTGTCTGAATATCAATTGTTCAGTGTTTGTATGAGACTACACTTTCAGAGTGAAATATCCCTGCACCCTGCCGCCGCCCCTGCAGCACTCAATGAAATGTGCAGTAAGAACCCAGTTGCCTCTTCAAGCTATTTGCATTTAAAAGGTTTATTTCATGGTAGAGGTGAGGGTGGGAGGGTTAAATGTGCCATTTTCTGTGTATTTATCCAAAGGTGTCTTAGCGTTCCCCAAGGATAGAAAAAAAAAAAGTCTACTTTGGTAAAGACGTCGAGATGCTTGTTACCTCTGCGTCTCGTGTCCTTATACCAACATTAGAAGGCCAATTACGATCCAGTTGGTATGAATAAAACATCACCCCACAACATGCTTATAGGCTGAAAAATAGTTAATACTTTCTGAATTCAGACGAACCCTATGATCCATGTTAAAATATTGAGCCCCAGCATTTTCAAGGTGAAAAGAAGGTCATACTTACAGAACGAGAACAGTTCATCTGTTTTGACGACACCTTTTATTCAAATTGGCATTCGGACCAAGGTCCTCTGACAGTGAGGATTTTTTTCAATTACCCTGTCGTTGTTAAGGTCAGTATTTTACAGATGCTTTATTCTCCACGTATTAAAATGTTTAATATCACAAATCTGAAATATGAAACTCAAGTCTGCTAGGTTTGTTTAGCTAATGTCTATTTAGGATAATCAACAGAATTGGCATAGGTGTCTTCATTAAGCGAAAGAAAGATTGAGTTAATGCATAAGATTCATTGTTCCTGTTGAATGTTTTTCAGTTGATGCAATCTGACGGGTTTTGAAAAGCACATGTTCAGAAGTCACAACAGGAAAATTCAGAGATCCTGTACTTCTTTTTAGTGATTATATACAAATGTTTGACATAATTAAAATCTTTCGAGTTGGACAAGTTGAAACAGAAATGGTGCTATCTTATGATCTCAATGTTTGCTGCATCTTAAAGGCTGGGTAATGTCAGAGCTTCGACACAGCCTGCTTATATCACATATTTTTAACTTCGTCTTACATTACAGCCAGCTGAAACAGTTGGGTCCATGCAGTGAGCAATGCAATAATACATCTGTCTGAAAACCACTTGTAGTGTTTGCGAAGCAGAAAATATATTAATTTTAATGCCTCTACTGTTTCCACATAAACCAGGATAAATGTTTGTGTTGTGCTCTTGTGGAAGAAAAAAAAAACATCATCAGCAAGTGACTTAACTTTTCTTCCTCACTGTTTTCTTCTGCAGTGGGAAATTAAATTGAACTAAAAGCAGAGTCTGACAGGCAATAAATAACTTAGCACCTCTGTATGACTAAATGAATTGATTTCCACAAGTGATGACTCATCGGACACATTTCATTTTCCTCAAGCTGCCAACAAAACAGATTTCTTGCCAAGTTGGAAGTCGTGTTTTATGTTGAATTTACTTTGTTTTGATTAAATGTTTCATTCAGTGACAATTCCTTTTGGCTGTTTTAATTCTTTTTAGGCCTCGTTCCTGAATTTCATGAATAGATAGATGTAGGTGTGTTGCAAGAGATGTCAGAATCCCGATCTTCCCATTTGCAGTTCTCACATGTTTGATCCCATGCGTGCTGCTCATCTCTTCGTCATTCCTAACATTATGTCAATTGTACAGGAAAGAGCCTGGCAGAACTCTCCTTGAAAAAATATGAAGTGGATTGTAAGTTTGTTACAATTTGGCCGAGAAGCGTTCCTTTCTTTTCGTCACGCTCTAAGTTTCCCCTGAAAGAGATTTGAGCATTTGATATTCCACTCCAGTGTAGCATCAGCATTTGGAGCAAATTCCTCCTCTTCAGTGGCTCTCCTCGCATCTGACTTTCATATTTCAGGCATGCTCTCTCCACATGGGTCACAGCTCCACCACCAAAACGGTCCCTCACAATTTCGGAGTGCATTCAAATGGTGCATAAATACCTCTGAATTTCTGCTAGTTGGAGCAGTGAGAAAATAATTCAAAAATGCTGCACATACACATCAGGATGGATGACCTTCCACAGTCAAACCAATACAATCAAATGAAATAATATATTTAAACCAAATGCAGTAAGCTCCAGACATAGATGTTCTGGGCACTGCAGAAGTATATGCTTCCAACTGTTTTTTTGTTGTTTTTTCTTTTTAAAAATTTGGACTACCCGGTAAGTAAATACGATTTGTTTTACACAAGTATTGATGAATATTTATTTTTGCCAATAGATGGCAGTAGAGAGGATTTTGCTGTGAGATTGACAGGCGGAATCTGTTAGCATTTTACAATAGCATCAGCTTGTTAGCTGTGAAGACGGCCGTTCAGCAACGTGATCCGGAGTGCCACTGCTTTGTTTTGTGTTGCAGGTGAGTTTAAATACACACACACACACACACACAGTATGCACTTAATACGTTTGATGATATTTTGTGGTTCAATATTTTAATTTTTAAAGTCATAAAAAAGGACCCGTTTTGCTGTTTGGCAGCTAATTCTGGTTAAGCTAATTCGCTCCCGCTAATGAGAGGTCGGTTATGGTTTTCACGTGCTCTCAGAGGTCGGGTTGACTTCTACTCAAGTACTTGGAACTGTTGTGTCCTGGATGACAGAGGAGATGCAACTTTTGATGCAACCATGCCAGCGTTTGTAAAGTCTACATCTAGAACATGGGTTTCCAACTCTGGTCCTCAAGAGCCATTGCAACTTTTTGATGCATCCCACTCCAACTCATGGCATAAATGGCTCACCACCAGGTCATGCAGACCTGCTTGATGAAGGACTTCGGTCATTTCAGTCAACAATACAGCACAATGCTTGGCCTCAATTTCCTTAATTTTGGGGGATTTTTTTTTTAAGCCAATCTTATCTATCGCCTCAAAGTTTTGAATATCAGCTACTGTCTCCTTTTTGCTGTGCTGTAAGAGAGAGCTATCTGACTTCCAGAATCAACCCACCATGTCATGTCTGTTGGTGCACAGTTAACAATAATCACCCCACTGTTGCCAACTTAGCAACTTATCATTATATTTAACAAAGTTTTTGGAATTGGCAGGTCAGGCTCTTTAAAAATAGGCCAGAAAACTTCAAATGGTGGATCCCTGCTTGGACTTTAGTTAGCCATTGTCCACTCATAATATAACCAAATTATGCATATGTAAATGTGGCACAGAGGTTATCAGTATACAATTCGACTTCTTTGACAACTCTGATAGTACGAGGATCAGTTTCTGACATTAAACTCAGTGATGTCATGTTTCAGTAAAGAAGTAAAGAAACCTCCATTTCTGCTGGCGCTGGAAGACTATGAACTGTCAGATCCCAGCTGGGTGCCATCTTTGTTATCTAGTGTTTTATTTGGATGATTTATTTCCTGTAGCAGCACAAAGAGGACTTTGCCAAGTAAATTACTTTTGTCCGTACTGTGATAAAACTGTCAAATTGCTTCCCGCTACCAGTTGGCAAGCGATTGTATTACATAAGTAATTGTCAAAGGGAATGTCAGGAGAGGACTGTATTACTTTATGAGTTTCTGTCCATCAGGACATGCATCAAATTACTTACCTTAGGATGACTGTCCTGATGTGTGTCTTAACTATAACGCAGTGTATTGCTCTCCTGGGAAAATCCGTAATTTAGACACAAGTGCCAAAATCGACTCGATTTCAGGCCTCTATATTCTAGATTAAATTTTTGTGAAAAAACTGAATCCTTCCTTTAGGGTTTTGTGTTCATTGACTTTGGCATCAGTTGCATCTTTTCTGTTTTTCAAACAAGAGCGCTCTCTTTTGAATACTGGAGCTACTTATGTTGTTTTGTATGGGTCTCTTTCTATGACTACCCACAGCTCATGATCATAAATAGAGGCCCGTCATCCGTCAGCTTCCTGTAGCAAACCAGACTGAAAACTTAATTCTTCCTTTACATTTTGAGCATAGGGTAGTGTGGTATTCTGGATGCTTCTGTGATGTAAATTAGAGGGTGAAATGTCAGCATATTAAACTTAAGTAATGGAGGTTTTTCCATGGGTACTTAGAATTTAAATTTAGCTTTCATTATCGCTGTCTAGTGTGTTTGGTGTCACTATCAATTTTGAAACAAGAGGAATAGCATTATTCACTTTTACAGTATTCACAGCAACAACACCAGCGCAATGTCTGACTCGAGGCGGCTGGCCATTTCACACCTTGGTCATTTCATGCCCAACTTTTTGGGTGAGAAAAGGAGTTGCTTCACACTGACCAAGTATCAATTGTACCTGACAAGCACCTATCAAAATTGTTTGGTAGCTGCATTGACAACTGACGACTTAAATTTTCTATAATGTGGCCCATAAGCTTGTGTAAGGAAATGTATATTTATATGTGTGATTAGTCTACCAACTCTGTTGCTTGTGCACCTGCTTCTACCTCACTTTTTCCCTCCACTGAATTTTCTGTTAGTATGATACACCACACGTCTTCTTAAGCAATGGCTTGGGTTTGATAGCTGCTTGCTAACATTCCTCCACTGAAAATGAATAAGTGTAGTGCAGTGTTTACTTAGTAGTTTTTAGTGCTCTTGCGTAATATTTAATCTATTGGGGAAAATAAATGTTGTTTTTTTTATTAGCTGTAGACCAGATTTAACAGCAACATACTCCTGAAAGATATCACTCGGTTTGTAGTAACTCTAAATAATATATGAGTCTCAGTTTTTATTGAATTATTAAAAAAAAAATCTTACAAGTACTCAGACTAATTTAGATGTATATATTTATTGCAAATAAGAGCACAACTGTGAGCCTGAGCGAACATGACACTGTCAAAACACATTTGTTGGGTGTGTGTGTGTGTGTGCGTGTGTGCATCTGTTTGAGAGAAGGCTTGGAAAGCAAACTATTTGTTTTTCAGAGGCTAAATAGTTCAGTGCTCTTGATGATTTCTCAAGCCTTAATCAAGGTAAGTTTGAAGTGATTTGAGCGGTAATCAACCTTTGCCAATCAGTTTAATCTGGTCCCACCCAAACTAATCAGCAGCAGGCGAATGAAGAACTCCTCGACGCCTCACAACTGAGCTTTTGCAGAGTTTTTCCTCCAGAGATGAATCAACTACTATTTTGTGCAATTAAAGGTCACAAGGAAGTGATGAGTCACTTCAAAATCAACATCTGAAAACCGAAAGATCCGTCATTAGTCATCCCGTATTCACAGCAAAGGTCCACCAATTATAGAGCTCCAGAGTATCGATAGCCTCACCTCAACCTATTCCTCTGTGACTCATTAGTCACAGAGGTAATGATATGTCATAAAAGTGCAATCAGTGCTTTGGGTATGAATGATGACTGTGCTTGTAGATCTGCTGACTTTATTGAAGCACACACCTGATTGGAGCAGGTTTGCTTTTTTGCAGAAGTGGGCTGAAAGGATGCCCACCCTATCGCCGAGAGTTAACACTCAGCATTCACTGCTGGCATGTTTATTTATTACAGCTATCTGAGAAGTCATAACAACCATGTTGCAAGTTTCATCAAAGCTTTATCACCCTCAGACCAGACTCATTACATGGGTGCAGAGACGGCATAATAAAATGTGACTTAATCAGAGCTGAGCAGGCCTATGGAAAATTGGCTCCCCCCACAGCTGAACGCGGGGCAGTCTTTGGGCAGCGGCCACTGCTGCACTCTACCTCGCGGAGGTTTTTTGTTCAGGTGATAAGAGGGCACATACGCTGAGGCAATGAATTAAATCTTTCATTTTTGCTTGGTGAAACGAGTCAGTCGTTCATCTCATCATGTGGTGTGTTCTCACCTGAGCACTGTAATCGTTTTAGAATGTCTTGGTTCTTTAAAATCTTTCTTCTAAAAAACTAGAAGTCCATACTCCCCCTCCACACATCCCCCCGCACAAAAAGATGCAATTTAGTGGAAAAAAAAAAAAATCACCAAAAGTGTCCCACATATCCTCGCAACGAAAATCCCCTTTTTGAAGTTTGGAGCAAAAGACGTTTGCAGCGATTTTATTTTTGTAGTTTTTTTTTTTTTTTAGTTTTTTATGACAGTCCTAAAGTCGTCCCCGAAAGCTCTTCCAAAGTGATGTGTAAGTGTCTGTTTCTGTAATGGGGTATGCCATGGAAATGTTTCCATGGGAACATGGCAAAAGGCATTAGAAGAGCTCAGTGCTGCTCTCTGGGGAGTATCCACACAGCTTCTGCTTACTGGGAAATGATGATAATAGTGCAGAATGTTGGATAAAACTCAACTGGGGAAACTAATCCCTTCGTTTTGCAAAGAAAGAAGACGGAGTACATCTTCTGCTGCTGCTTTAGCTTAGTAGCTTCAGCTCTACACTATGCATAATCATGTTTATATGTAAATACTCAGAGAGATGAAGTAACTCTTTCAGATTAATTGGGTTCAAGGCACAAGAGCGCTGCCCAGATCTCTGAATTATAAATATTATTCTTGTTAAACATGTAGTGCTGTAAATATATGTCTTTAAAGCTGTACATCTTAAACACATTTAAATGCTGTAATTATGGCAGGAGTTGGTTTTATGGATGTTTTTAGGGCTAAATCCTATTTTCTAGAGCCCCCCCTTACATCATTCTAACAAAAAGTAGTGGCTGAACCAATCCTCTGAGAGAGGATATACTTCAAAGAAGTTGTTTTCTTTTACAAAAATGATATATCAGGTAAAAGGCTTCAATCGCCTGCAAGCGTCTTCCTTGTTTTGCATAGCATTTCGTGCGCTTGTTGAGGAAGATCAAATTTCTGTTATTTTTCCATTTGTTTTGTTTGTTTCTGATAGGTAAACTCATTCAGATGCAGTTTATAAGTTACTATTTTATGTGTTAGGGAATAAAGCTATCCATATTTACCTGGCCACTGTCAAAAAAACAGCCATCAGAACTTTGTTAAATCATAAGTTATTTGTGGAAAAAAAAACATATTTTATGGAGTTGAATGTTACTAATCACACCACAAATTCATTACGTCCAGACCTGTAGAATCAAGAATAAAAAAGATCAAGGGGACTAAAAGATATCAAAACTCGAAACGTTTTGCTCTAAAACCCAAGAACAGTAGACAATGATATATGCTACTAACCCCCCTAAATTATCATACCTTTCATCAAAGCTTTCATTCAACCAAGAAGTCAGTTTCTGTAAGGAAATGAGACAGGCATCTCTCAAGAATAAGAAAGCAATGTAAAAGCAAGATTGGTTTTGAAAAACATTCTCTTTTCCATGTGCATATTAATTTTAGAAAGGGCATATTGGAAATGATTTATACACATTTCAAGAACCAAATGAAACACATTTATGGTAGCATAGCAATCACATCCTTGTAATAGCTGACCAGCTTATGGCATCTTTCCACTGGTATTTTTACTATTTGTAATGGGGTCCAAGTCTTTGATCTTGAAAGGCCTTTGTGCTATTACCTTAATCTCTCTCCATATGTAGAACATTTTGCAATGGCCAGGCCAATTCTGAATTGTTGACTTAAAAACGTTCATACAGTTCAGCCTCTTGAGGAACGTTGATTACCCTGCTGAAAATGTAGAGATATGGCTTCAGAGCTGAATAGTTGCAACAAACTAAAAACCATCCATCAAAATTGAAACTTCTATGAATAATTCTGGTCCCAGAAAAACTCCAGTCTAGACTAAAAGACCGTTTGACCCCCTGCTGACTCCTCTTACAGGGAGAACCCTATGTTCAAACAAGATCCCACTTTATGCCCTGCTGGAACTCTACTGCTCTTTTCTCGGTGTTGATGTATCCACACACATGTTGTTCAGCTCCAGATCATCACATTCCAACAGCTTAGGAAACGCATCTTTGAATTAGATCACCACTGTGCATAAATTACCTCCGCAGTGAGGAACAGAGCAGGAGAAGTAACTGAAAACCGAAACTCTTTGGAGTTGAAAGTGTCACATTAATTTCAAACACATTACCCCCTGCCGGAAGACTTAATGAGGAAGCCCATTAGAATGTCATACCTGCTTACTTGTGAATTCTGAAGAAAGTTGATTTGATATGTCTGAGCCAATTACACAAAGTCTTTGTGATAAGAAACTGCTCAGTGGACCTGAACACCCAGTTCTGCTCAGGAAGCGCTTGAAAATTTTGTACAAGGCTGTGCTTTGAATATTTTTGAAGCGGAAATTTGTCTTTAGTTTGGCTCCACTTTTATTTTTCCACATGCCAGCCTCAAGGGTTTGCTTTTGACATCACTCTGTTTGAAGAGAATATTTGGCTACTTTGCCAGTCTTCAAAAATGGCTAGGAGGGCTATACTTGCATAAAGTTTTGTGTCTCAGTACACCTAAAAGAAGTGTTTTTACTTCAGGAACAGTTTTTGTTCCTGAACTGAAGGCGAGGGTGTATTGCTTTGTATTTTGGAATTGAGTTCATGACTGGAAATGTTTTTGGCAGAGGAGAAATAAATAAACTAGTGGGCTTTTTTTAGTATTTGCTGGATTTAAAACAAAAAATAAACATATATTCAACATTTATAAATTGGTTTGTACCCAGTGCCATGAAAACACTTCACATTACCACTAAGCAACTACACAGTTCCGACCTCACTCACAGGTAAATGCAGTTAGATGAAAAATGTCAGTCACAAATGATCCCCACTCTTAATTAGAAAAGAATGTCCTCATGTTTCTATCAGTAGACAATTTGTCAATTAAGCATCTATGTAAAGCACTCCACACCAGACTCATGCAAGATTGTCTGATAACTAACGAGCTGGTTCCAGTTTTCTGGAGCTACAGCAGCAAAGGAAGAGGACTTGTTGAACAGATTTCTCAAAATCTGTATATGGCAGGCTCAATATATTTATTGCAAATAAATAAATATTTTTTACAAATGCATGTTAAAATAATTTGAAAGACAAATATGATTAGCATCTCAGCTGTACTTTCAGACAGTGCCACACAGAACTTGACATTTTGCAGCCTAATTATTTTGACTGTTTATTTTTGCCTCTTTTACAGAATTATTCAAGTGGTTCATAAATTCAAGAACTACATATGTCACCACGGCTAAGCATCTAATGTAAATTGAACACAAACATTTTTCTTGTCACAGAATATTTATTTACTAATTTTTGACAAGGACCGCATGAAAATTGATTAGTTCTTTTCTGTGGGAAAGGAAATAGCCTTGCAATGAGTAAAGCATTTAGCCACAAATGCGATCTTTTTATTTTCTAAATCTGTTCAACAAATGTTGTATTTCATCTCTCCTTTTATGTGTAAAGTGAATCCATTTTACAGTCAGTTTTGCACATTCGTTGAAGCTGTGACCTATAGCACAGAATGTTGAGTTCAAAGTCAGAGGTCGAACAACAATCCCACCATGCTTAAGTATTTACAAAATAATAAAATAAAGCACCTGTTAGACTAAGTAGTGTCTTTCATTAAACCTACAGTGTTTATTTGACCTCATTTATGTTTTTCCTTGAATATTTATTTATTAAAGAAATGGGTCAAAATCAACATTTTGTTCACCTGTTCAGAAGCCATCAAACTAAAACGAATGATGGAGGAAAAATTGTTTGATCATATTCTGAAACATCTATATTCTTCAAACAGTTGACTTGGTTGATTTTCCCCTCTGTCATTTAATAGTGCTATTATTTTACTTTAAATGTTAATTATAATGATTTAGATTTTTATAGTCAGCCTTGATATTTGTAGGCATTTTATTGCTATGAATCTTATTTCTAGATTGCAGAAATTTTGTTGGCTGCTGTTAGTCCAGTATTGTTACATGTAGGAAATGGTCTCTTGCAGTTGCAGAGCAGAAATTGGGGAAAAATCTTGTGGGAACATCAATGTTTAGATTTCAAATGATTATGTATAATGTCCTACTTGATACTTTGTCAACTGTACTTCTACGGGCAAGAACAGTGAAAAAAGGTTTGCCTCATGATGCATCAGAAAGGTACACAGGCTTCCTAAGAAAATAAAATATGTAATAAAATCACAGCAAGGCACGAGATACAAAACAAATAACATTTATCTTTGTAGACAAACGATTCATTGTAGAGAAAACGGATGTTTAATCCTTTTGTTCTGTTTTGTCATTGTAATATTTCAGTATGAGCAAAGCTTAACATTATGAATAACATGAACGAATAAACAAAAAACCTAAGCTGAAAGTCAGTTAGCTTAAAAAAAAGTACATTTTATAGACCTCATCATTGATTTTGCAAATATGAAGAGCCGTCAATAAGCATTTACAGGAAATACATTTCAGCACCGTTTGTTTGTCTGAACACATTTCCAAATATCTTTTTCTGCAAATGAAAAAGATGACTGAAATTGGTCATTTATTTTTATTATGCTGGCAATTACGCTATGTGAGCATAGTTGACCTCTCAAGATGGTTTAGACAAAGGGCCCAGAATTTCAGGCTGCATTTCATTACGAGAAAGAAGGGGAGAGGGAAATGTGTTAATAAACAGAATATTTTATTTTCAATTGAAATGGCATACACAGTCATGCCCTTTGGTTAGACCAGCAAATTGGTGGAAAGAATTGGATCAAAAAATTATGTACAGTGCAATACAATATTTGAATCATGTTTAATTTGAGCTACAACAGAGTTACTTCGATGAGTCTGTACCCAACATTTTGAAGCATCCTGCAGCTAGGAGGAGGATCATAAATAAAATCTTTATATTTATCAGCAGTTTACAGAGGGGGCAGTGGTGTGCAGTGTGAATCACACTCTGCGGCATATGACTGGGAAGGAAGCACATTTTTGCACAATATTCGTGTCGACTTGTAGTGACAACTGGCCTAGTTGTGTTTAAGCTATATTGCAGTCTTTTTCTTTTATTATTATTATTTGTCAGCATTCCTGCAGTGGACCGTGTCTCTCTGTGGACGTGGAGTATTTTATTTCCTCCTCCCGACACATTGCAGGAGTGCTGGGACAAACACAGGATGAGTGACTAAGAAAACAATTCCCCTGGATATGCCTGTTGTCTCGCTCTTCCTCTCCGCCGTGCTCTCTCTGCGTCTCTTTGGGGACTGAATCACATTTCTGCTTTTTCTTCCCTTCTCTACCTCTCTGTCATACATACATACAGGAGCTGCATGGGCACATCCACATCGACATCCACGCACACGGCTGACAACACCCCCCACCCCCTCCTCCCGCTCTCTCCCCCAACACACCCTCGTTCTGCCAAAAAGTCGATAAATAAATGCATTGTCTCTTGACTTTCTGCTGTTGGCATCAGCCTGTCTAAATTGTCTGAGAAGCCAGTGGAGTGTGAAATTGAGTTCAGAACTGTACGCCGTGTGAGGTGGCACAAAGATGAGCGCATGTTTTCTTATTTATTCATATTGCGGCAGCACTCAGTCGCAGTTTTTGCGAGAGGGGGGTCAGTTAAACACATCGAGGTGTTTCTGGAAATATGACAAGCTTAAAGGAAGGGCTCAGGCGACGGAGCAATAGGTTATTCATCTGAGGGCTAAATGAAGCTTTAAAGTGAAAATGTGCAGTCACAGTAAGTCCAAAAGTTTTTTTTTGTTTGTTTGTTTCCCCCTTTCCTTTTCTTTGTCTCCAGTCACCGGGTGCTCTGAACCAGGGCGACTTCTTTTTGACAGTCACTATCATTGTTCTAAATGTCACCGAAGCCCTGTGGTTGCATGTAAAGCAAAGAAAGGTAATTTAACTTGAATCAGTAGGCACAGATTGAATAACTTCACAGTGATTTGCTCTCTCCTATTTTTGAAAAGATGAATTTCTTTCCCAAAGCCGAAGGGTTCATGCAAGAATAATAGCACCTGCCCGTGCTAATTTGCCAAGAACAAATGATTTTGGTGGAGGGTGTTACTTTTGTGCCGCCTTCCGGAGATTTAATCAGAGGTATTACGCAAACCATCGCTTCCTCAGCTCTTTTTTTTTCTTCTTGCCGTTTTGTGATGAATGCGTTGTTACCAGATGATGTATGTTTATAGATTGCCAGGGATAACCGCTGTTTTCAAGAGTTATGGCTTCCACCCGCACATCATTGAAGCTGGCTGTGTGAAAATCATTCAAGGGATTTCAAGTTTGTCTCTCACTTTCACTGAGTTCAACGCATGATAAATGGACATTTATTTAAGCAAAAAAGAAAAGAAAAAACACTCAGAAAACTTTGTTCGCAGACGAAGCACTTTTAGTGTCCGTCTCCTCTGCGGCACACTTTTACAGTCTTTCTTTTCAAGATTAGTGTCACTGCAGAGGTAGAAGTGTCCTTGACTGTCACCAGAATCAAACGCATGGAGGTCATCCTCTTGGTCGTATTTTATTTGGGAGTGACAGGAAAAGGAATGGCAGCATAAATTTAATCAAAGTTTCTGCCTTCTCAGCATTACCCTTTTAGAAAACGTTTAGAGGCCAAGCAATTTGTGCAGCACATTTCAAAAGTATTCACACCTCTGCAGATGTTTTTTTTTCTTCCTTATGTCACAGCTGTAAACTTTGGTATATGTTATTGGGTTTTTGTTTGGTAGATGAGTATAACATAATGCATAATTTTAAATTGGAGGGAAAATGGTACATAGTTTCAAACTTTCTAGTAAACAAACAAATGAAAGTCCAGCATGTCATGTATTCAGATCCCTTTACACTTGTACTGCAAAATAAATCAAACAGTAACCTTCAGAAATCACGTAATAATTACATAAAGTCCACCTGCGGGTAACTTAATCTGAGTATTGATGCATTTGTTCTGTGAAGGTGTCAGAAGTTTGTTCTAGAATGTCAATGTAATTTCCCTTTGAGATCATTAAAGTATTTCTGAATTGATTTGTTGAACAAACAGCTTCCTGAAGACCAAGGAACACAGCAGGCAAGTCAGAGATAAAGTTGCGTATAAGTTTAGTCAGGTCATTAAACAATATCTCGAGCTTAGAATATCTTGAACACCTCTACTCAAGCCATTATCTGCATAGGTCTTGCAATCCTGCCAAGACCTATGCATCCACCTAAACTGACAGGTTGAGATAAAAAAGGGTGGACTAGTGTCTATCTCCAGTGTACACCCTTTACAGTTTGTCAGTCCATCAGAGTTCAACCCAGAGGACAAACAACCAAACAAGCACACACACACCTAAGAGCAGTTTAGAGAGGCAAGTTAAACGGTCATGTTTAGAAAGACTCCAGTGATTTGAACCCAGGACCTTCTTGCTGCAAGGCAGGATTTAATAGTTGTTTTGAAGGAGTTATTTGAAAGTTACTCAGCAAGCTGTAAGGCAAGGGTTCTGTATACTGTGACATTGTGCAGCCTTGAGATAACCTGTTGACTCCGAGGCTATTCATTGTGTGATGAGGACCCATCAAATATATGGAAGAAGGTGCTCTAGTTAAATGAGACTAGAATTTAACTTATTGTTCTAAAAACAAAATGCTGTATATGTGGAGGAAACCGAATATCAACCTGAAGATACCACCCCAATGTGAAACATGGTGGTGGCTGTCTTATGTTGAATTGTTTCACACAGGGAAATCCTAGAAGAAAAACTATTAGAGGCAGTAAAAAAAAACTTGAGACTGAAGCAGAGATTCACCATTCATTTGGAAAACTCCTCCTAAACAGAAGTACAAACAGATTCAATTACACTTTGTGTTAGAGCACTTCAGACTAAATAAGAGAAACCGATGACGATCTGTGGTTACACTTAAGAATACAATTTTACAACACTGTCCATCCAATTTAACTGAGTTTATTCTCTTTTGCAAGGACCTCTGAACAAAAACGTCAGTGTCTGTATGTAAAATGCAGGTAGAGACAGGAACAAAGGATTTTTTTTTTTTGTGAAAAGTGGTGCAAACATTACGCAAAAAATGTGCTCCAAAAAACAAGAGATCAAGTTGATATTAGTCAAGTTCCAACATTTTTGCACCAGATGCTTTGTGCAATAACCAGTCAGTTCTGCTTCTGCTATCTCTTCCTAACATTAACGAAGCACATTCTACAAACGTTATTGCTTTTATTATTTTCCTTAATAAGCCTTAAAAGGAAATGTTTAAACCCTTGTACAGTCTTCTTCTGAATTTTCCTTTAACCACCACACAACAGAAGGTGGTGTCTGTATAGCACTGATGCATGTTGATGGATATTCATTACATAGTAAGAATCATATTAGAAGCACTCTGCCTGTTAATACTTAAACATGCTAATTGATATTCTAAATAAAAAGCATGTTTTGTTTGTACTGTATTCAAACTAAACATTTCCTTGACAGCAAAAACATATTTAATGGTGTTTATGCTTATTTGCGCAGTGATTTATCATTTCAAATAATAATATGCAAATATATTCTGATGTTGTTAATGGTGTGAGTGAATTAGGATGTTTATATCACCTAGAATACCTTATTTAGAAACGTAGCTAACACACACCCACACACACAATCAAAATGTTTGAAGGTCATGCAAACACAGGTCACCATTACATCAATGTAGACTGCCTACTTTGATGCTGCATGCAGTCTTGACTTAATAAAGTCAATCATGCAATTGACCTTTTCATAAAGCAAAAGTAATTCTCTACATGGTATGCCTGGCATGCCATGACAGGACACATTAGAAAACAACAAAGCAACCTATCTAAATTGTTTACATTTATTTTTTTAGCAGCTTGAAAAATATCTACACATTAAAACACACATAATGTTCAATGTCACGAAAATGAGCATGAGCACATCTTAATGGAGAGGAGAAAAAAACTAATTTATGTAAATCACACTACCTTGAGGACATTTTGGCCTGTTAACTCCTTTCAAGCATCTGCACCCATTAAGTGAGTAAATTCACAATTACCGTCATACTAATTAACATACCATTTGGCCCTGTCTTTAATTTTCAAAGAGCCACTAACTTGTATTCCACCACTGCGATGACACATAAAGTAACAGATTGTGTTTTGCACAGGACAAGTTGTTTGCCCTTTTCTAAAATGCAAAGCCATTCTAATGCGCTTGGTAATGTAATTAGATTTTCTTTTTTTTTTAAACACAGGGCTTTGGTGCCTGTGTATGCTAGATTGCAACCAACGGTCACAGTTAATGGAGAATATATTCATCTAGTTTTGCTCGAGGCTTTGCTTTTGAGGCGTGAACTTGAAAAGTGCAAAGTAGATAAAGAAGACAGGCTTGAATAGTCGTGGATAGAGATTCTGTTTAAGCATATGGTTCTGTAGAATACATTACAGTTTGATTAATCGGGTTTGTTCAGGAAATGTGTTTGTTCGGGGGAAAAAAAGAAAAAAAAAAACAACATGCAAGCTCAGCCCTTCCTATTAAAGAAACCCATCATCTCTGTTGAATTAAACATCTGTTTAGTGAAACAACATCATGCCAATTGAACTCTACAGAGTCGTGATTAAAGGGTGTTGTTGGTAATTACCACTGCATTCTTTCCAGCCACTTCCAGTGTGTCTTCTAGGACAACTCTAAACTCTCCAAATTTAAAAATCTATTCCGCCATACTTTCTCATTGTCTTTGACTCTCTGAAAGCTGTAAGCCCCACAGACGCTCAGCCATTAAGAGAACGCCAGCCAGCAACTCCCTTGAAGTTTACCCGAATCAATATTTCAGTGCTGAATGGCAAGTTGGTCCTTAAACAAAAATAATCTTCCTAGACAACCTGAACAAGCTTTAAACTAGTTAGAGGCAGTTAGAGAAGGTGATCCCTCCTCAGAGCCCATTAAAAGTCTTTTAATGAGTGGAGAGTGGAAAGCAGCAGCGGACCCCCCACTGGGTTTTGATACAATGCACTGTCACCTCATTAAAATCCTGATGATGTTCAGCAGTATTCCCAGACTGCGCTCAGACCCATGTTTCTTGGTGGACAGTAAGGAGACATGGTGGGCCATGAGATGGGGTACAAGCTGGACCTGGCATCACAGCTGGGCCCTGGAAGGTGATGACATCATTGCTTGATGTCCACATCACTTACAGGTGCTTTGTAATTGTTTTCATTGAATTTCATGAGATACTTGTGTGCCAATGCAAAACACAAAGTCAGGATGTTCAACAGTCCAAGCTGTGATTTGAAGGTTTTTGAATGGAGGTTTCCATTTTTTTAGTCATCCATCCTAGAAACAAAATTACTGGGAGTTGTGTGTAATAAAGGTGAATCATAGTGAATAAGTACTGAACTTATTGGAATTTGTCAAATAATTTATAGATTTTGATGACAGCTTATAGTTTTTTGTTGTTTTTTTTGCACTGACTTTAAAACAAAGTTGCTTCACAGTTATAGAAACAAATAACAGGCATTGCTCAGTTGTTTGGACGCATTCCTCCACACTAACCCTGTTCAGATCTTGAAGGTTTTTCTATGCACTTTGATTCGTAGGTGTTTCCATTGATTTCCAATAGTATTAAAGTTTGGGGTTCTTTAAGACCTACTGAGAGTTTCTTTGACTGCTTGTTTGGGATTATAATGTTGCTGAGAAACCAGGTCTTTAGATTTGAATCAAGAATATTCCAGTACATTTCTGTTTTTACTCTTTTTTTTCTCAGTCACACTAAGCCTGGCTCTATTATACACTAAAGAACAACCTCTCATAATGATATTATTAACTCCAACCTTCAGTATTGGTATGGTACTTTTCGGGTTATGTGGGGTCCCACTTCTGGTCTCAGCATTGCATTGTCTTATTCAAATGCTGGGCAGCAAAATTAAAACATGCCTTTTCTTCTAGAGTTGAGACTTTCTTAATGTTAACATAAGTTGTAGCTAGATATAACTAAAATGAATTTGCCATTCCATGAAACAAATAGTTTAACTGGATACATTTATTTTTAAATTTGATGGACAGATGGTCATATTTTATTGTGTAAAGCAACCCTACTTGCCAAATTAAGAGGTTCTCTGCTTTAAGCAAAAGATTCATGGTAGAAAAAAAATAAGCCTAAGCAAATTATGTCTCTTTTGTAAGCCTGTATTGTTTTTCCAGTTTGAATTAGTCCCAAAATGAGGCATTATATGATACGCAGACACACTCTTGGTAAATTATTCCCAGCTTTTCTCTGGTTTATGTCATTTTAATCACATTGAACAATAGTAAAAGCTGAATAAAAACAAATAAGGAATCTAAATTGTTCAGGTTTTATTCTTAATTTCTTCAAACCTGGAGGTTTATGTCTATAGGCTGTTTCTCATTTGTGTGTGTCTAGGTGTGTGTATATGTCTGACTGCATCCTGAATGTGCTGGTATTGAATTTTTTAAGAGACTTGCGGCAAAAAAAAAAATACAACGATCACCTCTGTGTGCATCACATAGTTCAATATGAAATGCATTACTATTTCAACAGAAGACACAGAAGTACAGCAGATTGACAAATGTAATGGAAGCACAAGACAACATGTTGTATGAATACATTTACATTTGGGATGACATTTTGGCCCCAGAGCATGCCTTTTTACCGTGTAATGTCATACAATTGTTATATTGTGTGCAGCTGAAGCATCACAGGAAAGCAAGAAGATACTTCTTTGAATGATGAAGGATGTGGAAATCTGCTCGCTACGCCACACTTCAGAAATTCTTATGAAGGATTATTTTGGTGTGCTTGGGTTGGTGCTGACTTATTTCCTGTTTCTATTACTAGTTTACATCACTTTTGTTGTTGAATTCTTGTCATGCCATGTTTGCACAGATTTTTTTACCAGATTAATTTAAAAGTCAAATGAAGGAGTGCAGCTGTTAAAGTTTAAACAAAAGTATAGAAAATCAGGATGTCTTTACAGACATACTGTACCTGTTATCATATACCTTCAACTCAATCTAAACTTTGCTACTTAGGCAGTTAAATCAACCATGCTGATAGAAGTAGCATACCCTTATTTCACCAGATGAAGTTGTGCTGGCAGCAGTTAGCATTTCGCAAGACTGACGATAATTTGACAAGAAACATTCTCCTTCAGCATCAGCATTTCTATCAAAGATTGCTTAAGGTTTTGGCTTATAGTGAGATAACTGATGTGGGAAAAAACAATTCAGTTGACCTCTTTGTTGCTTTCTAAAATGCTGTGCCCCATTTTGTTCCCTCACTGATACACCCAAGTGAACCTCTCTGGTTATACCTGCTTTTTTGGCCATGCCTGGCTTGTCTTTTGTGACTCCTTACCTTTAATTTTCTCATACTGTTTCAGTTGTTCAGACAGGAACTGCTTTTTGTCATCAGGCAATTATGAAACTGAATGTTTATAATATAACTTTATATGTCTGTGTCCCCACATGACTATGTCTAAAACATGACAAATATGTGGTGTGCTGTGGTGGCGTAGGGGATAGCACGACCCACGTATGGAGGCCTTGAGTCCTCGACGTGGCTGTCGTGGGTTCGATTCCCGGACCGCATGTCTTCCCCCCCTCTTCTTCCCCCTTTCCTGTCAGCCTACTTTCATATAAGGGACACTAGAGCCCACAAAAGACCCCCTGGAGGGGTAAACCCCCCCCCCCCCCCAAAAAAAAACATGACAAATATGTGTTGGAATGGACCTGTGAGGATGAACAGCGTGGGATTTTAACTCCTAGGTTATTCTAGCCATTCTTTTCCTATGGGGATGAATTTTTTAAATTTCTGGTAGGCTACAGTGCTGTAATTCTACTTTGGTTACTGAGATGTCCAGCAATTTACGTCAAAGTATTAAGAATAAACCTTTTTTTTCCCCCCTAATATTCTATTTTTTCCCCTCAAACTTTAACCAGCAGCAGATATTTTGAGAATATGATGAGATCAGTTGTTAACGGTCTGAAACAGAAACTTTGTGATAACTTTTTGCTTGATTTACCTTTTCCACAGATGTATTTGTAATGAGATGCCTTAAAGTTTTCCTGAAAGCTAACATCAAAGAGGTTATTTTGGAGCTCTATAAAAGCTAATGGTATCCATTTGTACTGGAGCTTTCTAAACCCATTATGAGCTTAATTGGTATCCCTTCTCCGTCTGTTCTTGTGGTTTCAAGTTGTAAACAGTACAAGTTAGTTTCAGTTTAGTTTGCAACGCTTCCTTTCTTGAAAACTTTCTAATTAATGCATTCAGCTTTCAGGCTCTCTTTCATTCCATGTTTAGTCCTTTAGCTGTCTACTGCCCATTTCCCTTTTTTCTGCATGCATAGAACTGTCTCAATTTGACAACAACTATTTGCCACTTTGGCATTTATTGCAGCGATTACATATGACCCCCTTTTATCCCTTGTGCTTTTCAGTCATCTGGACAAAGACAGAGGGAGTCATTTTTCATACTTTTCTGCATGCCCACTTGCTCACTGTCACAGACACTGTAATTAGTCCACTATTACTGTCTGCCAAACTGCTGTTTTTTTCCCCTATCAGAAACATCCCAAATCATCATATGCCTATATTTGCCAGCGAGCAAAAACAGAGACCACTTTGTCCAAACTGGGAGGGATTCCTAATTGATATTGTGGATTTTCTTTTTTATCTGTAACTTGGACTGAGAGTCTGTTCCTGGCTGCAGGAGGTTTGATAAGCCTCTTGCTCTTTTGTCAAGTTGAACAGACAGCAAGATGCACTCCTGGGAGCAATGAACAGCTAAACAGATGACATGAATCTGAGCAAGACTTCCAATGAACTTTCCTTGAACTAGAGAGGTCCAATGATCCATAGTTCGTACACGTGGCTCTCTCTCTCTCTCGCTCTATTCATCTCAAGCTGCCCTCTCTGCTCCCTAATTCTAAATCTCGCTTGATTCATTTTCCTCCAGCTCTCTTCCTTCTTAGGAAGAGCCAGATACGGCAGTACTGTAGTTCTTAAACTAAAGTCACTAACAAGGCCTTGTCACAGTGTGGTGCCACATCACTGCTTTCCCATTATGTGGGATTTTTGTTAGAGAGACAGTGTGTTTTTACAAATGCATGGGGCTTCTCGCTCCCAGCACTTCAGCTGGTCAGTAGTGTCCTCAGTTTGCTATAACTTAGATGGTTGCAGTAAACGTCTTGTATGGCCTGACAGTACATGACTCCTTCTTGCGTCCTCTCATCATAATTTATATCGCAGGCCAGCCATTTGTGGTCAAACAGAAACCATTTCTCCTTAACCACTCTTCAGACAATACGAAAGAAAGCAGAACATGTATGCACGTCTCAGTGAAACAGATTAAAAATTGATTTTTATTTGTACCCACTGATAAGCTGTCCAGTCCATGGATTTTGTAGAATAATATCTCATTCAAGAGTGAATAAAACTTTCTTGGTAGACGGCTGCACTCTTGTCTGAACTTGGTTTCCAATCCTCTAAAGGCTGTGGTTATCTCTGTTCCTTATGCATCATTTCTTCCTTCCACTAATATGTATGAACAGCCAGCTTCTTTAGCAATGACTTTTTGTGTGTTAACCCCATGGTGGATGGTGTCAGTTACATTTCTGCTGGACAATTGTCAATTGTCTTTCCGATGACTGTGATAAAATATCTTTAGCGAAGCTCTTTTTTAATTGATCTTATGTAATGTTCAAATTTTATGTCAAACTGAATTCTAGGTTTTCATTACCTGTAAGCTATTAAAGACCAATACCTTAAATAAAGGTGAAACGCAGACAGGCATTATAAATGCCCAAATAAACACAAATTAATCGCAAAGGTAGAGTATTTACTATAAGACTTTTCTTATTTCCCACAGCCTAATCCCCATCTATTTTGCCATATTTCCCCATAAGTTCCACTTCAATTCAAGGTCACTCTGACATTCTGCTCTTAAAATGTGTCATGCAAAAACTACTGCCTCTTTTTTAGGAAAGCCTTGTGCCTTACATGTCTGTGTATCAACAACAGGGGGCAGTGTAGGAGCTCATTACCATGCCAGCTTGAACTCACAAGTCATCACAGATTCAGAAAGAAGAGGCAGTAAAACAGCCATAAGAAAGAATTTCCAAAATCTCAAAGTTTCTGTGTTTGTTCTACGTTTTACAAATGGAGAGTTAACTTTTGAAATCAAAAGACAAACCTTTTTTGTGGCAAAGTGCTTGCAAGAAAATAGTGACTGAAATGTCACCACACCTTGCCATGCAACTTGGCACTCATAGATGATTTTCTTTATGACATTTATTGAATTTAGACTTTACTTCGGTGAAAGGTGATCTTGTTAAAAAAAGTAAATGTGAAAAAAATGTTGATTTAAAAAAACTAATTAATAAATGTTCATTCTTGAATACTTCTTGATGAGTTCCTGTTTTTTCTCTTCAATTTTCACTGATGTAAAGAAATAAAAACTACAATTTAAATATGCACTAGAAGAGAGGTCTATGTCATTGGACAAATTCATTGGTACTTCTGGGAACGATGTGTCTTAAAAAAAACTTCTAATTACTTTTATTGGAATATTATAATTTAATACTGAAAAATGTATGTAATTTATCTATAATGTATGCCGAATGTGTTACAGGGACCAGCATGCTCAGACTCTATTGTGAAGTAATGAAGAGCTTGTAATGAGCCACTCGTGGCAGCGGAGTGCCTTTAATATTGACACGTCTCTGGCACAGCTTGATGCCACTCATAAAAGTGCTAGTTAAATGACGCTGGACGGTTAAAAGCAGAGATCCGACATCCAGACCCAGAAGACGCTCACTCAGAAATTCAAACGTATAAACTCACTCAGGGTAAAGGTTTGCATTGGGGTATGTCTTGTCCTAGACTCCAAAGTACTAGACGATAAGTCTACAGCTCAGCTGCCAATTATCACTTTTAATTTATTTATTTTAGTAAACTCATTAAAACACGTCTGACTGCATTCAAATGCAAACAAATACGTTTTTTTCTCTGAACATTTCAACAAGGGCCACCTGTTGAAACCTACTGTATGTGTCAAGCATGAAAAGGGTTGGAAATATTTTGTGGTGCAAATATACAAATGTTTCCTGTCTGACACATGGATGGAAATACTGCTAAAGAACTGGAGTTCCTAAGGGTTTTATTAGTGAGTAACTTCTTATTTAATACAAATTACAAGGAACAAAAGAAAATAATATTATGCTGGTGGATTTTGTCTTATGGGTAAATGACAGGAATAAACATTGCTGAGCTAGCCAAATTTATTGACAATTGAAAATGTAAAAAATTCCAAAATTCCTGAGCTAAAAATATGATATATATATATATATATATATATATATATATATATATAGGGATTTTTGCCATAGTTTAGCACTAGGTGGCGCTGTAAAAGTGAGAAGTTTGTCCCACAAAAATGACTGATTGGATTTTCATTTATTTAATAATTTGTTTTTTCACTAGTGGCCTTTACCAAACAGTAATCTGACATAAAGGGACAAAAACATACGACAAAGGAAACAAATGGGATTTTAACTCGAGACAACCAATCAAATTTTGAGAAAACTTTGCATGTACCTCTAAGGAATAGCTCCTACATGACATATTTAATAAGGTAATGGTTGACAGAAGTGGGCGGGGCTTATGAAAATGATTTAAGCTGACCTAAAAACCTGAACAACAAAACAATAAAATTACGTTTATCCTAATGAGGTCAAATTTTCATGATACATTCATTAGATTGTTCTTAACAATCGATGTACGCTGTTGCTTTATCTTGAAGTCTGTAACTATTTTTTTTTTTTAGACATTTGTGTTTAACAAAAATGTGTGTACAAAAGGTTCAGCATGCAAAACACTGAAGTTCAGAACAATGCACACATACGCAATTCTTTACAAAATGGTATTAACACAAGCATCCGAACTCTATGGGGAAACATAATAATTAGGCTTGGAAATATTTGCATTCTCAAATATTTGTAAAGAAAATCAATGTTGTTTATACAACCTTACATAAAAAGTAGCTTTGGCTGCGTTCACTATGCATGTGCAATGAAAAGAGTCTCCAGACCATTAATCTGAATCAGAAGAAAAGAAAAATTAAATTAGAAATGAAACACTACTCCGTAGGGGGCATTCAGGAGGGCAAATAGGAAAGTTGCACCATAGACATATGGGATATAGTTTCCAAACAAAGGAGGCAACACTGGTTATTACAAGAAGAAGAAAATATATATCTACACCGAGTTCCACTTCTACTATGCATGGCTGACTTTCTCACCTGTTCTGAGATGTAGCCTTTGTGAATAATCGGAAGCTTCGATGCCAGAATGTCTATGACTCCCTGATGTATGAACAGGTGGTGAATGTACATGCTGTTTTCCTCGAGCCATCCTCAATGGGACGGTTACTGGCTTTTCCAATTCACTGCTCCAAGACTTAGATGCTGTGTTTATAGCTTCAGTTGGTCATATGGCATTTCTTGCTGCAGCTCTGCCTATTTCATGTGTTTCCTTGAACATTCTTGTGATTTTCTAATGAGGTTTTTCGCTGTTACAGCAGAACAACAGATGGTGCAGTCCCAAACACCTCACCGTGAAGGCGCATCACTATACCTGTGCGTTGAACTGAACTATCGATACAAGTTTTGATCCATATTATCAAGATTGCCGTTATTTTAAGAAGTACAGGTGCTTTATGTTACATCATTATCTCTCTTGTTACCAAGCTAAAATACCTATAGGGATGCTATCTTTTTTTAAATTACTCAGATCAACTGTTTACTACACTTTCATTACTATATAGCCATCAATTAAAAAAAAAAAAAGATCATCTTTAATATAAACTTATTTTGAAATTTTGGTTTGCGGTTTTATTTTCCAAGCAAGTTGTTTTTCTCCTCGTCTATTGGCCAACACTAGTTTGCCCCTCGCCATAAAATAAAACACACGCTGACATATATCTTCATATATGGATAATGAACAAATCCATTGTAAAAACACAAGTGTCCTGTTTGAGATGTTAACTTATACATTCATTCACTCTATTCATGTCAGGTTTGTTCAGTAATATTTTATTAATGATAGACGTAAGTCAGTATTAACTATCACGAGTAGAAATAAAACAAAACCAAGATAAATCGTATAGTAACATTTTTCACCTTTAATGTGGCATACATTTTGTATTATTCAACTGACAGTTGTAGGACACCATGCCTCGGGGACTAGAGTTTGACACTCCCGTAGGGACACGTGTAAAAATAAAAAATTAAAAATGAATTGCTATGCTTGCATGAGTGTTCATACCCTTAAATTAGGCGGCACTTTGAGAGAAGAAGCATTTCAGCACCCTCAAATGGCTGTCACAGGAATAGTATTATTCATCAAAAATGCATGAAAGAATCAAAGCCACACTCAAGATATGTTTTTGATTAGGGAATAAAATTATAAAATAATTTAAAGCTAAATAAAATCTCTTCTTTAAGCCCAGAATAATTCCTATTTCTGACAGATTTATTTTCTGCCTGGAAGTGATGTTATAGCATTAGAGTGACCCAATCAGAGTCCCACATTGAATCAGATCTGTGGAGGAAGTTGCATGTTACGGTGACAGCAAGGAGGCCCTCCAGCATCAAAAACTTAGTTCTCATTACCAAATAAATTATCTAAATGCAAGTTTTTAAAACTGGCAGATCCTTGTTTTATCTAGCAGAAACAAAGTTCTTTGTTGAATAAAAGCCATTCTTAATCTGAATATACAAATTATGAATATGTTTGGTGTAACTATATGTTGAAAATTTAACCAGTTTTGGACTGTTCTAATTGAGCTAATGCTGACTTTGAAAGGCCTTTTTGTTTAGCCCATTTGACCAAGCTGTGCCCCAAAGTTCATATGTTTTTGGCAATGGAAAGCAAAATTATCCTCGTCTTTTGAAAGATCTAGGCCGTTGTTCTAAAAATAACCTTTTTATGCGATTTTAATAACCTCAATCCATTGCCTGGAAAAGTGTTGAACTCTGAATTTTAGCAATCGATGTGATGGTTGTTACCACACCTCTCCTTTGTGGTTTGTATATTTAAATCTCTAGACAAGTTCGTAAATCACCCACTTATCTAATGTGGATATTCATTTTCAGAGAAAATAACTATGGATTTGAAGCAGATGTAATTAGAGCATGGAAATAAGCACATTTGTCTTTATCATTCAGAGTGTTGTCCAAGAGTTAAAAAACATGATGAGCCCTGCTCTTCCAGCCGCTGTTCACTGGGCTTAATGAATTGGGGCAGTAAATAGTGGCTGGATGAGCTGGAGTAAATAGAAAATCTACCTAAATTCCACCATCACCACGTCTTTTAGCTCCTATTTTCAGCCCCTATTTAAAGCTCAGCCTGACAACTGGAAATGTAATGAGATGCAAAGGAAAGGTCAGAAAAGTATTTTAAGCAATCTGTGTCCAAAGGAGGTGACAGGAAAGATATCAACAACCAGACTGCAAATTTCAAAGAATGTTCACTTCAGTCATAGCTCCATACATATTATGAACTTAATTCAAAACACTTTAAAGTTTCCCACTAAAAAGAGGCTCCTTAAGTATTTCATAGTTACGTCATTAGAAAACATGAAGAAATTGGAGGGCTATAAGCATTTAGTGGTTGCTTGTACTCTCTTTACTGTGGCTAGTTACATTTGACGTTGTTATAGTGTTTTGTGATTAACAGCGAGACATAACATTGACATGGGAAGATATTTCTCAGTATTTTAATGACATAAGCTTTGGGGAAATAAATTATTTGACATATCAAAACTGTTTTCCTTGGTTTTGGCACAGTCAAGGCTTCGCATTTACTTGTATGTTTCTAGGAAACAGCAATTCCATGGACAGACCTTGAGGTCCAAACCTTTTTATCAATTGTGGCGGAAGAGCACATATAGTGCCTACTGGATGGGGCAACAAATATAGCAGAAGATTCTAAAGAAACTGGCCACCTATTAGGCTCAAAACACGATGAGTGACAAATGACAGTGACGGACCAAAGTCCTTGCCACTCAGCGTGAAACCCAAACCCAAAGAATGTAATGGGGACAACGGTGACAAAAGCTAAACATGTTTCAACTTTCTTGTCCTGTGTCGCAAGCCAGCATGCGCACATCTACAGATTTTAACTTTAAATTCACATCGACGATTATAGCTACTTGCTTGGCCCAAGGAGGGCAAGCGATTGTCGGCTCACCGCACGTATTTGAATGGAGAGCCGAACTCTCAAGCGCTCACGCGCAAAATGACATCAGAGCGTTGCTAACAACCTCTGCGCGCTCACTGCACGCCCATGTTCATGCCCAAATTGATGTCCACATAGTGAGGAACACACTAACTGTTCCAACTTGGCTACAACCAAACCAGACGTTCACCGGCTAGAGTGTGACTTGACAATGGAGAAGAGGCTTTAGGATTACCACACCAGAATACCAAATCAGATGTGAGGCTATTTTATTGACTTTTCATCTCATCCCTACACTTATTTTCTATTCAGAAAGAAAATATTTTACATTGCTCTTTAGAATTACTTGACGTTTTGGATCACTTGAAAATAAACTGTCATATTTATGATATTTTTCTGTAAATGTGGTATAAAGATACGGTTTTAGCAACCAATTTGAGTTACTTTAGTCAGAAATGTAAGGAGCATTTTGTTATCGCTGTCAGAACCAATGTGATGGGTTTTTTTTCTTCCAAGACATTGGAGAAAATGAGCAAAAATAATTATGAAAATGAAAAGTTACAGTAGCTTAGTACATAGCCTCAAAATAACCTTCAAGAGCATACAAAAAACTCATTTTGTATTTATTCATGACATGATTAATGATTATATAATACTTAGGGAGGCAAATGGATTATATTTTTTCAATGATTAATTCCATGACTCCGTGTAGCTATTTGCTATTAATCATGTTTTTAGTTTATTTTCTAATCTGTTGAAACAAACAATACCTATTTAAATGGCAATTATCTCCATAGAAATGTGTTATTAGCAGTCAAACCTCTCCGTCTTAGTGGGCTGTATTGTTCGCTGTGCTCAATAAGGCTTAGGAAACGAAGAAACAGCTGAGGGACACAGCGGATACACCCCCACAAATGTAATTTACGGAGAAGACACTGGTAAATGAGCTGAAGTTGCAAAGCAGGCATTACATTGCTTTGCATGTTCAGTGTCTCAAAAGTGTTTTCAAGACAAATATTCATCGTAAGGTTTTGGTTATGTGGTCTCTACATTCCTCCCCCAAACACCAGTGGATGGAAATCAGAAAAGAATGTTCATAAGGATGAACCAGGCTCGTTGCTGTACATTAAGTTAATCACAAAAGGCTATTGCTAATAACAGGTCAATTTGGCCTACCAGGTTTGTACTCGGTTCGTTACGTACCTTTAAATAAAGTACACCATATTTATTCACTTGACTATTTCATATCAGCTTAGTTGTTATAGCTATAGTAGTAGTATAGTTATCAAAATTATTCATCTTAAAAATGTTAAAATCTCATAATTTCACAATATATCAGGAGGTTTTATTGCACCCTTGTAGTGTTATGGTCCATTTAAATGAACATATCATTTGAGTGAACCAACTGAAGCAAATCATTCATTTGATTCATTCATTTCTCAGTTCAGGTCAGCGCCTGGCTGAGTGGAACTCATAAACTGTATGATGAAGATTCACCCAGTGAAGAAACACGGAGCCACTGAAGGGTCTATATGTTAAAATAAGCATCAAGCAAGACAGTGATTTCCACAAATATTCGCTAAATGCTACCGATTTTTGTGGCAACTTTAAAAGATGGTGGCGGTATACATGAACCAAGATTTATTTGTCACACATCTTTGCGCTGTGATTCTCCTCCTCGCTATCTTGACCACAGGGAACCATTATTGTGTCCCATTTCTACACTGCCCCCTGTTGGTGAAGTGTATGTTTGGCAATTAGCAACAAGCTTCAAAATCTTATACTAAGGCAAAAAACACAAAACATTGATCATTAGGTGGATAGTGGTTAAATAAGGCCTCAAGTTATTTCGGATTTCATTTTGAGCATTTTGTTTTTCATGAAAATCCACTTAGAATTTCATGTTAAAGAAGAAGACTGAGAAGATGTCAATATACGAGTGGATACTGGAAAAAACTATGCACCACACAAATCTATAGTTATTTTTTTTACATTCATAACAAATTAACAACTAAATATTGATATCTGAGAATGTTACAGATTTGAACAAAGGGCCTCTGTGTTCATATTTTTCTTTATTGTAGCCATTTTTCCTGATTTGAGTATTTTGAAAAGGTTCTTCTTTTGGTACGTGGCAAAATAAAACTGAAAAGCGATTTATTAGGAGGCTACTTTTGTCCAGGTACAGACATATTTGGACATTTCTCTATCTCTGTTACTTATGAGGCTCCAGGGACACATTTTTATTATTTATTATACTTAAACCAACTTTAAGTCCATCCTTTTTAGAGCTATTTTCAGAAGCCACGGGGGAGAGGAGAAAAACTTTTTGATAAAATCAAATTCGGTACAAACTGCATTTGCGCTCAAGGAGGAGACGCGGAAACCTTTTCGTAGGAATAAGCTGACAGTGATTGCATTTGTCTAAGTAGATAAATCATATATATATTGAACTTGTCTCTCAGTGTCACTGTTGCAACATGATTCAATTTGCCATTTTGTCATGGACCCAAAAGAAGCCATGCTTACACATGGAATCTCTGAAGGTTACACCACTTCAGCATTTTAACTATTTGCAAAGTCTTCCTTTTTTTTATTTGAAGCCTTCCTCCAAATAAATTAGACTACAGAAACGTATTGGTTACTTTTCTGTGTACCCTTTCTGTTGAGTTGCACTTCATGTTTTTGGAAGCCTGACTGTGCAAATGTTTCGAGAAAGTTTGCGCACAGTACCGGCCAAATTCATTGGCACCTCTGTCAAAGAAGTGTAAAAAGCTTTATAATAAATCCAGCTGTTGTAATAAATCCAGCTGTGACATATTCACAGAGAAAAACCTTTAAAAAAAAATCGTATCTTTAGTTGAGGTATGTGTGTTTAGTCCAGCCAAATTGCTAGTTGACAAGCTACAGAGATAAAAAAGATGAGTAACAGTTGTTGGTAAAAGGTGGGTTGTGCAAAGTATTAACATTTGGCCTACTAGTAATTGTACCTATATGGACTTTGAATTTTATCATGATACTTTGTGGTATTATTGTGATAACAATACAAATGCTGATGAAAACACTATTACTTCTCTTTTAGGTATGGTAGGTATTATCTGTATGCCTGTGACTGCATGACACAACATTCATGGCACAACAAACAAATGCTACTTTTGAAAACCATTCTAGTTTAAATCTCCAGGACAACTTAAAGAAGAACTTTATCTTACTAACCTGCACGCATTCTGCTGTATTAACCATATTTTACTGATATTTACTGATGCTTATGTGAAACAGTGAAGAAAATAGTAAAAATATTTACTATTTTTACTATAATAGTAAAAATTATATATATATATGTATATACACACATGCATGCCAAACTGTATCTTCTTTCTCTGTGCACCTACAACTCATTATGAAGACATTCCTAATTTCTATGAGAGAACTCAGATGGGTGTGTATTGGGTGGGGTTGTTGGGTTGAAGTGTACCCAATGGAAGATCAATTGTATTTGAGTGCAGCAGTAGCACTTATGATGCTCTCTGCATCAGGTTGGGAGTGGCGGCCGTGGGGTACGGGGGTTGGTGGGTGCCGTGTCTGACAAGAGGACAGAAGCAGCCAGAAAAAAAAAAAAAAAAAGAGGCATTGATGAAAGACAAACCATTTGCGTGCCCACGACTGAAAGCTATATTTTACTGCTGCTTTTCTCTCAAATTGCTTTTGTGTGTTGGGGTTGGCTTTTTAAATAATGCAATCTGTTAAAAGCTCTCTATAAATGCTATGTGTGTGCAGTGTGGGAAGCTGGAAAAGAACTGAGGGCTTTTTTTTTTGAGGAAAGAGGGTGATAATTTATGTTCCTCTAAAATGTGTCCACTTTTTGTCACTTTTATTCAAAAGGGTTCAACATGTACACAATCTGTTTGAAGATGAGTGCAGACTCAGGCACCTTTTAGTCCCACATATTTAATAAAAGTCATTGAGATGAGTCTGTGCTGTTAAAGAGCATTAAATGATGGCATTTAGTCTTTGTAACATTTGACATCTTTTTTTTTTTTTACTTTTGAAACTTGCACTGCTGCTGGAGGAGCATTACTCACATCAGCAGTTTGGATGGTGGTAACAGTGCAGCTCCCTCACCTCCGCTAATCTGTCGTAATTAAAAAGCTGGAAGTGGCAGTTGTTAGCATGCTTACGCATTCTTTGGGGAGGTGTAAGCTCGTTGACCCCTCCTCACCATTGCGTTGCTGCCTCCGATCAGAAAATCCTGCCGTTTACCCTGTGGACATTGGTCAGACAGAATGATGAATCGGTTCTTCCATATTGGCTTGTTGATCCTCAGCCGCCCCGGCCTTTTGCCCCCACCTACACTGTGAATATTGGCATTTGCCACTCAAGCGACAGCATCCCCGTATCCCCCAACTGCTGATTAATCAGATCGAGCCCTAGCCTGTGGAATAATTAATGTTTAATATCGGGTCTTCTTTCTGTGGCCGATCAGCCTCGTCTGGCACACCTGAGGAGGGAGTCTTCACTCGGATCAATATTAATGTGATCTCAGCCTTAGTGCACTCCGGGGAGGTGGTGAGATCATACAGAGTTACCTAGTTGTTAATTATCTCTTTATTCATTAGTTGCTGCTTATTAAATCAAACAGGTCATTTATAGCAGCGGAACTGAGAAAGGCCGCATGTGTTTACCTTTAATAATGACTCTGAAATATCACTGGGGCCTTTTTGCTGTCGGGTGTGTAATGTGGCAGCTGCACGGCAGTGTTTAATTTAAGTCTCTACTTATGTAAGCAACATGACTCAAGGGGTTGCATTATTGGCTCATTAATTAACGGACTGATCAGTTTACGCTTTGGCTCATCTTTACATTGCAGGTCAGAAGTTTACATAGCCTCATGATTTTAAATGGAGATTTTAAATTGTGTCTGCCAGCGTTCTCTCTTGACTTAAGGTGAAGTTGAAGAGTTATGATCTTGTCCTCCTCCCTCTTTATTCCGACCACACAGTGCGATCAAAACAGACCTCCAGGATGATTCTGCCCCCGCCATACCACTGGTATAACACTATACCAGTGGTATAGTGTTATTATTTTTTAAAACCTCCATTTGGCGGTTCCAGACATACTTGTTGATATTATGGCCAAATAGGTCAGGTTTTTCGGAGAACTGTCGAATACATTATTAAAAACTGGTAAGAAAATGGGGAACAATCGTCTTTGAGGAAGAAATGTGGTTTGAAAAAAAATCCCTTAATCTCTTTGTGAAATCAAGGAAAAGAAAACCAACAGTAGAATCCATGGCTTCATTTAATAGTGGAAGTAAGAACCTAGTCATACTAACTATGTGACGGGAACTGGGACTGAACAGCCATTGGTCAAGGTTCAGAAAAAGCTTATTGAAACAATGTCACTGTGAAGGAGTGTCATGATCAAAGTTAAAGGCGGTAAAATGAGACATTAAAATGTGTGTATTTTGCTTTTATAGGCAACAGGAGTCTTGTTACCTCAAAGGTTAGGCAACAAATCCTTCCCTACCCCTTCTCCTAAAAGCCAAACTTTGAGAAACTGCATGATTATATATACTATGAAACAAACCATTAAATTTTAATAGTAAGTAAAGTTTATTTATATAGTGCATTTCACAGATAAAAATCAGAAAATGCTCCACAAAGAGTAATCTTTTTATTGTCTGCACAGCTGTCTCTCAAGGTCTCAAGCTTTCACTGCGGGGTAATTGCAAATAGATAGAAATTATTAACATATTTTATTCTAAGGGGTGCATAGTTTTCATTCTGGTTATCATTTTGCAGAGAAACTTTTCACTCCACCTTTAGAGATGTTGACCCTCCTCAGAAGAACTTTGTGCAGGCTTTCTAGAATTTATGTTTGAATTAAATGACTTACTGTATTTATATGTGACCTTTTTTTTATCCAGGTTTAGCACTCGAAGCATTTTAAAGCACCATGCACATTAAAACAGAACTTTCTGTGTATATATCTATATATACTGTATATCTATATATATATATAGATATCCTATATACACTGTTAAACACAACAGAAGCAACGAGGGGTTTAATACTTACATTTCATTCTAAAATCATCCCAGAGGCTTTCAATGTTATTTTAATATAATATATTGTAAAACACCTCACTCACAAATATATTTGTAGCTTATTTTAAAACTACAAAATGAAAAAAGCCAATTTTCAGCCCTTTAATGGTACATTTTGTGCATGTTCATTTAATGTTAGCATTATATACTGTGCACATTTGAAGACACTAAGCCAAACAACACCATCCACATTTATTGCCAAGAGATGTACAACATTTATTTTTTTAGAGAGAAACAGCATTTTTCACATAATAATCACCCGCAGCACAATTTTTGATACAAGACCATTCTGGGATCTGGCGGCACTGGCCATTAGGCTGGACAAATACCCGCATTTCTTTTGCCACCACACACAGCAGCATAGTAAGGGAAGTCAAAAAGAAGAAGGAAAAAAATGTCTCCAAAACTCATTGTTAGAGAACTAGAGCAGGTAGTGACATCTTTGGGTCACTGGGTCTCCATAGAAACCTTTAGACTGAGTCTACATGACACCTGACTGTTTGGAAGACACATCAGGGGAAAGCAAACACAAATACAAACATGTAGAGATTGCTAAACTCTAGGATTTTAACTCTGACTGTGTACTTTTAGTCAGACTGAGATTGAGTTTTTCTGCAGTAAATGTGAAGCAAAGGATAAAGGTGTAGAAACAAATCTTATGCCCGCTATTAAGCATGCGAGAGGAAATGTGATGCTGTGAGTCTGTTTCTCCGCTTTAGGCAATCGGAACAATAGAGAATTTTTTCAAACTACCCAGAGACTTTATTCAAATCTGGTGATCTCCACATAGCCAGATATGGCTTGACGCCCCTACACAACCTAAACGTAGATAATGATAGAGCATCCTCTTCCACAGAAAACATTTCTGGCATTGTACTGCCAGTGACGGGCAGCTAAATTACTGTTGTCTGTACAGGAAAAATAAGTACTTTTAAATGATTGTTTCATGATAGGAGACATGGCCTATGACCATGCTTCTTTCACATATACCATCTTATGGTAGGACCGCAGTCAGTATCTGCTCTTCGATTCTGTCTAGGGTCTTCCTAGAAAGTTCATTGTATCTTTTTGTCTAGTGCAAGTGTATTTTGGGGTGTCTACCAATTAACTTTCTTGTTTCGAAAACCTCAGCATCTTGCTTTTGCCCTTGGGTGTCAATGCCTAATAGAAAGTAAGATGAAAACCACATCTGTATGCAGATTTTGTTGTTTTGATGGTTCAATCAGTTGATCACTGATTAGCTTAAACTTAAATATGAATCTAAGTTTAAACCCATGTTTTAAATAATTTGCCTACTCTATGTTTTGTCTCTTGCTACTGTGATTCACGGCACAAAATAGCAAATATTTGTGACTTCTATTCTTTTCTCAAGAATGTATTAAGGAGTTATGATCCCACCAAGTTAAAACAAAAATTATATCCCATCGCCATGCTATCTTTAAGGTCCTGTCATCAATTTCAGTCATTCATGTGGATAAATTTTGTTTCTCTTTCAGGATCAGCACTGAACACAAACAAACTGTGATCTCGCCATGATGGAAGACAAAATATAGTTACTGAACCCTGTTTATTGTAAACACTGGAGCTGAGGCTTTCCAAATGGCTTGCAGGTATGTTTGAATTGTGGATCCTATTTTTCATTTTGAAGCAATAAAATATTTAAGAGGCCGACAGAAGTCAGTACTACGAGGTTGACCTTCAAAGCTAAAACTTTGCCCAGCTTTTACAGTATTTATATGGCTGTCCCCTCTTGCACGAGCAAGGATATAAAAATATTTAATTACTCAATTAACTGAGGTGCAATGTGACCCTGTAGAAAACAGGTGAGGGAATAGGGTGGACGTGACCAGATTCAACAAAACACAGCGCCTTAGAGACGGAAGTGAACATGTCTTCAGTATTATATTTGTAAGTGCCTCTATGTAATGACATTTGAGTTGAGGGAGATTTAGGTAAATTTCCGTCATTATCCTGACACACTTCCACAAGGAGATAACACCTCTGAATGACACTGATGGAGGAAAAATGGATGGATACTAATGGATTCCTAAATGATTGAGAGTGCTGTATTGTTTTTGGTTCTTTTTGTGCATCAGGAGGAGGGTAGGACCCGGGGGGGGGGCTCCTCTAGCTCTGTCACAATTTTTAACCTTGATGTTATGGATTTATGGGGGAAGAGAACATTCAAATCCCAGATGGAGGGTCTAATGTGGCCAGATTCACTTCATTATCGATTGTTCCTCTTTTAACCTCACCAAAAACGTTCAAAGGAGCAAGCGATGAGAGGAGGATTACCGTCAGCGGGCTGAAATGAAACTTTGATTTTAGCGTTTTGCAATTCCTTAAAGCTCGAAGCTACTTTGAAAGGGAAATCTTGAATTTACATTTCACATTGCTTCGCTAACACACTAAAACCGTCCTCTCTATTGGGTATGAGTTTCCCTGAAAATGATTTTCTTTGAATACTGCATGTCTGGTGTTATCTTATGGCCACTTCAGCAGTGTACCTTAGTGGGAAATAGGAGCACTAAATATATGTGTCGTAAGTAAAATGTGTTTTTCTCTAAAAACATTTCAAACAGTTGAAACAATTTTAAAATTCCAATGAAAATAAGTGGATCTAATTGTACTAAATCGTCAATGGCTTAAATTATGTACACAACAAAGCAGCAAGATAAAAGTAGCAAAAGAAACAAGTGATGCCCAATACAGCAGTCTCAATCATTTAGGAATCTAACACCAATGTGTTAAATTAATTCCACCCTAGTATTTATGTGCTATATATATATATATACATATATATATATATATATGTATATATATATATATAGAAACGCCTAATATTTTACTGTAGCAGTTATTAAATTGTGCAATTCTACAAACTCATTGTTTGTTGATATTTCTCCTTTCAGGGAAAAAAAAAAATTCTCCAGCAGACATTGATTAATTATCTTATGAGGAATTTGAAGGTCCATATATAAAAATGTGAGCGTATTTTTCACATTTTTATGAACGTGAAAAATAGGCTTCAAAAGCCTTTCAGTTATCAGTTGCGCTTTATTTCTTCATATATGTATATTTTTTTAACCAATAGACCTACTGTAAGTGCTGACTGGAGAGAAAATGCATCAAAGGAAAAGTTTTAAACTTTACGATAATGATGATGATGATTAGTTATATTATTATTGTGTCCTTTAAAATCAGATGTTATGTTTTAAAGATTAAGATAACTACAGAAGAGTAGCACATTTGTAATTCCACCAAACTTGGATTCAGTGTCCACAAAATCAAATTACTGATTCATGATTTGGCGCTTTGTTGTAATGAGACTTGATATCTGAGGTTATTTTTTCCATAAAGAAATCATACCTAGATTTGAGGCATGTCTAAGATCAAAAACCTTACATTTAACAATTTAAGGTAATCATTTTGTTGAACAAAAATGTACAAATGATTTATTTGCCTATTTACATACTGTCTGAAAGAAGAGGGTTAATATCCATATCCATCCACCCATTTTCTTTACACCCTTGTCCCTAGTGGGGTCAGGAGGGGTGTTGGTGCCTATCTCCATTTAACGTTCCGGGCGAGAGGCGGGGTACACCCTGGACAGGTCGCCAGTCTGTTGCAGGGAAACACAGAGACAGACAAACAACCATGCACACACACCCCCTCACACCTAGGGAGAATTTAGACAGACCAATTAACCTAACAGTCATGTTTTTGGACTGTGGGAGGAAGCTGGAGTACCCGGAGAGAACCCACACATGCACAGGGAGAACATGCAAACTCCGTGCAGAAAGACCCCGGGCCGGGAATCAAACCTAGGACCTTCTTGCTGCAAGGCAACAGTGCTACCAACTGTGCCACTGTGCAGCCAAGAGGGTTAATATTTAAGTCTTAATTTTGCTGACGTAAAATCAAGTTAAGTCAGGTCTGAAATTTTTTGTGTCATCATTAATTAATTTTTAGAGGTTTCTACTTGCTGAATAAGTTTGGAAATGAACTGTATTTAAAAACTTAATTCATCCTAAACTGAAACCTGTCGTCAGTATGGTTACACAAGACGAGCAATGATACAAACATAAGGATTAGATCAGCACATAGAAATGTCCATTGGTTTAGAGGTCGTAGTTCATTTCATGTTTGCTGCAATGAAACTTAATTGAATTTAACTGAAACAGACAAAATTTAAATTCAGTACATTGGACTGGGTAAACTGTGTTTAGGTTGCACTAAGAGCAGCCATTTTAATGCCCTCATCACCCCACTTGGTCCCAGCCCAAATTGTTGGGGGTTGTGTGTATTAAAGGTTTAAACATGCTGATAGACTATTGGATCTTTAATATGTTATATAGAAAAAATGAATAAGCATTAATATTTGAAGTTTCTATTCACTGCACTATATTCACCATCAAATATATTTTATTTGACAACTTTCACCACAATAGTGTAAGGTTGCAGATATTGTCAGTTTTGTAAAACGGTGTCCTTTTGAGAAGTTTAAATTTGTGACAAGATTGTATTTACAACAAAATTAGAATCTGTGTGACAGATAAAAGTCGTATTATTTCTGTCTCTATGGAGGTTTCGAAAGGTTTTAAGGTTTAGTGATTTTATTCCATGGTAAAAACTGACTTTTAGAGCCATATTGTGTGGGCAGATGTAGCAAAAATGATTTCCTCAGTGCAATTGTCCAGCACAGATCTAGAGTACATTTACCTGTTACAAAAGCCCCTTCTCCATTGCCAGTTCTCACACTAGCCGCTTAATGTCTGGTTCGTTCCAGCAAAATTAGGTGTGTCTCATTAAGACACAAAGTGAGGAGTCCTTAAGGAGATCCCATGACAGATGGACAAACAGGAATAGATTAAAACTTCAAGCGACTGCATCTCGATGGAAACTTGCATAAAAAGACAGAACATTCAATAAAAATGACATTCTGTTGACACATTCTGACCTTTCCTCGAAAGATCACACAATGTTGCACTTCTCACACCTGCCAATGCACAACATTGACATTGGTAAATAAATGTAAGTTCATGCAAAAGAAGTAATTATCAAATTCTAGAAGCAAACCATATGGAGACTCGGTATGCAGCCTCCTCACTGTTAGATTTGGAAGGCTCTGTTGCCTAAACCAATTTGTTAGGGGGGAATAATGCCAGACAGCTGCGCAATTACACCTCAGCACAAAGCTAAGCCAATCTACTAAAGACAGTAATGGCTCGCCTTGATACGTCTGCATCTGCCTGAACTGAATCCACATACTGAATTGTCAACATAATGTCACACTCACATCTCAGGTTGCGCGTCAAAGCAGGGATTTATTTATTTTGTTCTTTTTTCTTTCTTTTTTTCCCCCCACCCTTCTCCGGTGCTTGTTACTCGATAATGAAAGCGAGATGATGGCAGCAGCGAAATGCGCCCATATTAATCTCTCAGCATTTTCTACCATGACAGCACAATTTTCGGTGCCTCCTCGAACAATCAGCCGCCTCAGTGTATGTGTCCCTCAGAGCAGATGCAGACTGCGCTCAAATCTCCCAGATCCAATTTGGATATAATGTTTAACGTCTGTCATTGTGAAAAGGCGAGAGAGAAATAGAGCGAGAAAGAGAGAGAACACGGGTGACGTGAAGCAAACTTTGGAAAACATTTATTATTTCTGGTATTTTTATATAGTTTGCAGGAGAGCTTACTTTTGCTATAGAGTACTAAACAGAGGGGATGTGAGTAAACTGCTAATGTTCTGCTTAATTCTGCAGCCTTCCACGCAGTAAAAAAAAAAAAAAGAGACAGAATTTGGTTTCTGCATCTCTCTGTGCAAAGCTATTAGCCGAGGATTTAAGACCTTACTGATTATTTTCTGCCTTATCATTTGGATCCACAGCAGATCATTTTATGCAGAAGGATTTACGTCTTCTCTCCTTGGAAGGCTTATTTTCTCAGAATTTTACGACTTTTTAATTGGCCGAATGTACGCAGTTTTTTGTACATTGTCTAAGATAAAACCAGAACCTGTTGTTTTCTGTAGAACAGAAGGTCCCAAACAGGAGACCTTTTTTATGTACAGGCACTGGTCACATTTGGAAAATCCGATAAGTATTGGATCTAGAAACACATATCCAAGTGTCACATTTGTAAAAAAAAAATAAAAAGGAATCTGTGTTGTTCAGACTGTCATAAAAAGATCAGATACAGGTTGTATAAGGGCAAAAGAAAATCGAATTTGGATCAATTCATGCTGCCACACAGCCTTAAAGTGTCTCCAAAATGTCTGTCAATAAACAAAACAGAAACCATAATAAACATTGTTAGGGATTGTTATCAATCTGTTACATATTATCATAGTTAAAGGTAATGGTTGGCATAATATTCTAAAACTGGTTGGTTCTTTGTACTGATGGATGCAACTCAAAAATATCATCTGAAGTTATATCAATCTGTTACATATTATCATAGTTAAAGGTAATGGTTGGCATAATATTCTAAAACTGGTTGGTTCTTTGTACTGATGGATGAAACTCAAAAATATCATCTGAAGTTAAAGTTTTGCTAGGCCAAGTCAGATCTGGCTAAGTAAACCTCATAAAGTTATTACTTTATTGGGTCTTTGATGTCCTTTTAGGATCCTTTAACAAGTATGCCACACATTGGTCCGTTTCTAAAATGTAAACATGTACTAAGACAAGAATAAAACATTGCAATAAAAAAGTGTTGCTTAAAACATTGTTTACGGTTCGACTTGACTCATGAATTGTTGTAAACTGGACATAAACGAGGCCTTTTTTTAAACACTGACCTTTCTCTTTAGCAATGAAAAGTGCAACAAGCAATGGAGGCATTTTATGACTGTACCGGCATAAAGTGACAGTGATGCCTTACAGTATACTGAGTAATAGCTGGGTCACAATGTCTCCTTTAAAGACATCACCTTTGCAAGGGCAGTGGAATTATAATCTATTTATATCTCCTCCTCTTTATCTAAAGTTTCTGAAAAATGAAGGCGACCAAAAAGGGGGAGGGCTGTGCATAGAGGAGTTCTGACGCACTTCATGTGTTACTCAGAGGCTTACAATTTAGAAGTTTAAAAGAAATTGGAAATATCGGGGGGGTGGGGTTTTGGTGAAAACCGGTGTCATAGACAGAAAGTTACTGTTTTTTTCCCCCCCAAATAGGCTCATACTTCCTCTTCTTTTTTCTGTTTAGCTTTGTCTCCCTCTCCTACACCCCGTTCCCAGGGACCGTTTTCTGACAGGAAACATTACCGCCATTACAGATCGCTGGATACCGCTCGCTGGATGTCAAAAGAATCAGACCGATCGCATGGCACGACAGAAGAGTTGCACTGAGGCAGAGAGGACAGTCAAATGGCAGAAAATAATAGGGTGCTTGCCGGGCCTGACAGATAACTTGGAGGAAGCCACACAATAGGCGCTCAACATGGCTGAGCTTTACAATAGAACAAGCAGGAAATGGCTTTGCATGCCAGCTGACATCCCAGATAGCACATGTCACGTTGCTGGAAAAAAAAAAAAAAAGCTATGTAAAGCCAGCGTGAATCACAGCTGCAGGCAGTCGGCAAGCAAAAACTCTTTGTTTTCAACGCAACCCGCAAAACACGCAGCAAACCTGGCGGTTACTTTTGGTTGCCTTCATTAGAAGGCAATTCCCTGATTTATGCTCAGTTAGTTTTTAATTAGAAATCAATCTAATTTGAATAAAAACATTGATCCTCATTCAAAATAAACCATTTGTCTGCAATTACAAAACCCATTAAAGCATAATTAGACTCTCACACAGAGACCTAAAAAAATGTATCCAGATAAAACTGAGCATTTCAGTCTTATTGTGGGGTTTATTTCCACTTCATTGTACTTTAGTCATCCTCCTCTGTGTAGGATTCCTAATGGTGAAATGTCATTGGAGCTAAAGTGTATTGATTAGTGGACCGACAGAAATACTTTAGTTTTTGTTTTTTTTATATATTACTGCGGACCGAGACCCAGAGACACGTGCTTCGGGCGGATGATGTGTGGTTTTCAAAATTGCGAAAAATTAGCAGCATTAAATTTAAATCAAATGGATGCAAAAGACCGATTTGAAAGTGACACATATTCATCAGCAGCACTCAGGCAAACAATCAGTGTCATTTCACATCCTGTGGACAACAGGATGTTTGTTGACCCAGCTGTAACAAAGTGCACCATTTCTCTCTAACCCAAAGAAATGACGAAATGGAACCAGGAAGTTTCTTACAATCACAAGCCAATTAGTGTCCTTGTCATCATAATGGTCACACAGTTTCTCTCCCTCATTTGCAATACTTTGGAGAAAAAAGCACTTTGCAAAATTGAAAAAAACCTTTCATTCCTAAATATGCTTTTCTTTAGTTCAAGTGTTCTAATGTTTTACAGTGTCTTGCAGAAGTATTTATACCAAATTCAGTTGTTCACATTTTGTCAAGTCGCAAACAAATTTCATTGTTTCATTGTCGATGTATTTGATATACTGTAAAATTATTCAATTTCCACTGTAATTTAGATTGAACTGCCAAACATGCAAACCAGCATACATGTAAACAAACCAATCAACAATTCAAAACACAAATATATGAAATAGCTGAACAAAACTGACATTGTAAGACTTTTCTCCAGATTGAACACAAAATCGACCTTGCGCTTCACACAGCTAGAGAAAATGCTTATAACAGTAATTTTATTTAACAATTTAAATCGAATTGCAATTTGCAATTTGATTGTTGCAAAAAGCCTGAACAGTTTCAAATTTTGCCATTAATCCTAATTGGCTGTGGGACTTCAGTAATAATTCCACCTGAGAGTCATTCTGTTGTTAAGGCTGGTACATTTAAGAATGAAAAATGACGTCTGATAATTACAGTAAAGTCTACTAAGAAGTGACTTTTTATATAACAATCAAATTTGTGGCAAAGCATACCAATGAACTTTCATTATTTTTGTGCAAACTTTTGTCTTGCTTCCAAATATTTAGTCCAAAAAATACTTATCATGATTAAGTATTGGGCTGATTAATAAAGGCAATCGTTTAAAACTCTACTAGTGAAACGGTTTTCTTCTGGTGACAAGCGTCAGTTGTTTGCAGAGTGTGAAACTGATCACGCTGTACTGTGCCTTACATCTATAAAGCGTCTTTGCAGTGCAGCAGCTGCAGCAGTGTGTTGTGCAGTAAAAACCCACAGGACTGTCCTGAGTGTGTGGGCGCTGGCGTTCCCCTTTCCGCCTTTTATTAGAAAAAGAATCGCCCGGCTTGCACCATTTAACCTTGAGCTGTTGCTCTGCAGGGATGTATCACCTTTGCGGTCTTTTTGGTCATTTAAATCAATCGAAGCGTCCTTCACTGTTTAAGGGTGAATCAGCAGTTTTGGGAACTTGATTGATTTTTATCTTGATTTCATAAAACATTTAGACAAACCAATTAAAGAGGCGGCCGACTGCAGCCAACAGCACTTAATCCATCATTCCGTCAGGGGGATAAAATCAGATTGACATTAATGCAGTCGATGTGTTGATGCGTTTGCAGTCTGCTAAAATAAAGTGTAAGTTAATTAGAGTAACCTGAAAGAATGAGCCGTAGTTGGTGTGAAGCTGGTTTGTTTGTTTGACAAAATGCTCGGAATGTTGGAGAGCTGGAGGTGTAAATTTTTAACAATGTTAGTTTATGATGCTCAACCACCTCATTCGTCACGAATGCATTTCCAGTGCGCTCCACCTCACAGCGCTGCTGATCCCCGGTGTGCAGTCCCAATATTAGAATAATACAGATGTCTACCTCATGTCTCCCTGGAGGACCAGCCTTCCCAGGCCGCTACCAACCAACTGCATGTGAAATACAACGTGGCCATTATCATGAAGCGGCTCTACCCCAGAGTTAACGGCGAACTCCCACAGAACTCTTTCTCTTTTTGTTTTAAGGCAGCCTTCTTAATTACTTGCCGTCCCATTCGGGTTGTAAATGGCTCTTTATTGCGAGTCCGTAATCAGAATAAATCCTCGAGCCTATTCACTGGCCCACTGTCGCCCCCTCCATTGATTTACAAATGACCCATGTATTATTAATCCAATGTTTTCCCCATTTTTACCTCATTATAAGCCTTATCTGCAAGCAAAGGGCACCTCACTGCAGTGTTATCTCACACAGCAGTTTCTGCAGGATCCTTGCTAAGGTTTGCTTTTTTCCAGTATGATATGGTCTTGGTGTTGATAACAAGAAAAATAGTGGACAAAGGGGCAGCGATAGCTATGCATTCCTCTGCAGCTAATATGGAGCCTGTCGTTTTTATCCGTTTGTTCCATTATGCATTTCCTCCTTTCGTCCTTTCATAAAGGCTAAAGTACACAACAAAATGGCTTTCAAGTCAGAAATTATAACTATTTTGGTGAAAGATTTTTCTTTTAAAGAAGTCTTATAAATAAAAACCAAGGAGAGCTCAGCTGATTTGACTAAAGGTATACAACTGAGTCTGAAAGTTTGGCAATATTTTATCAGACTTTTGGAATATTATATCTCGATCTCTTGATCTTTTTATTGTTTTTTTTGTATCCGCACTGTTCTGGTCATGAAAGTTCCGAAATTCAGCGGGAAAGAGAGGGGAGACATCCTAGAACAGGGTTCATGAAATTCATCATAACCCATCATTACTGAAGAGCAAAAAAAAAAAGAAGCTTCCCAAGTAATTTAACGGGGGTTTTTTTAACAGAGAAAAAAGCCATGTATGTACAGGAAGAATTAAGCCGCCTCTCACTTTGTGCGCATAGTCTAAAAACAATTTTTGAAAACTTGAATAACTATCACGCTGCTTTTTATTCTGCTCCAGATGTCGGTGTCAATAAACATTTTTTTTGTTATGGACGGTTGAGATCTCATAGCCCAACTCACCGATGGCCTACATTTCTCATGACAAATTCCTTAATTTTGCACAGTTCGAGTGAATGTCAGTAGGTGTGATGAGTTAGTTACGTGCCTAGTCCCATTTCCTCTTCACCAGGGCAGGCACAGCACAACTATCATGGCTGCACGCATCCATACGACTGGTTGCTCTGACTGTCAATATTATCAGCTTAGTGTCAGATACAAAACGGTTTGATGTAATTGCCATTTCCGGCCAACCGAGTGTGTATATGTGGTCAGTACCTTTGCGGGGACGTGTCTGGCGATCGTCCACTTTGTTTCCAAACCTACAGCAACTGTGTGATGGGACCAAAACTTCAGTGGAAGGTTCTCATCACCGTGCTGAATCCGTAGCACCAAGATTTAGACTTTCCAACCTGATATAGTGTATTTCAATCATCACGTGACTGTTTATTTAATAGTTTTTAAAAGAAGATGGGGGGCCTGTGCTTCGCCTCAGTTGAAACAGCTCATCAAATTACAAATTTCCCCTGAGTTAATTTTGGAGCCGTGTGAGTGCTAGGCTCCTAAAATGTTTCCTGTTGAGTCAGTTCCAGGCAGCTGAGCCTGTCTTGTTCCCCCTGCATGGTTTTAATTTGCATTTGTGGATGCAGCAACATCTTGAGATTACTGACGGTGCTTAATCTTTTAATGGGTGTCTCCCATAAATCCAGGTATGGCTGATTGCACCACTTCTGTTTACTTGTACTTTACTTAATCCTGTCTTTCAGTCTAACTTGCACTGGTCAAAGTGAATTGTATTTTTAAACCAGTTATACATCTCAGTGCCTCTCGGTCCTATATTATCACTAAATGAAACCAAAGTAGTCTCTCATGGAGTCACAAATATTCACTTCATGCCAGGGGACGAGCCAAAAATGAGAACTGAGTAAGATGCCGGTATTGACCGTTTAGTTTCATGTTGCAGCTTGAAATGAGATCATTGGAAAAACAGAAGCCCTGATCAATGCCTCTGTGGAGCATGGAAATTAATAAAAGTCTTGACTGTATTGACTAAAGCCTTTGGCAGATAGAGGCTGTCTGCAAAAGATTTGCTTCTCACAAAAGCCTGAATCTCATTCCATCCTTTCGCCTCTTATTGTAACCCTTCGCTTCACTTATTCATAGGGGTGGGTACGGTCCTCGGTAGTCTCTGTGGTGAAAGCAAAGAGATTTTTTCTTTTAAGGGCACATTTGGATCGAAAAATGAGATGTGCTTGGAAATACTTTCACAATTCAAAGTATTTTCTGAGTTGCAGGTCCTATGTAAGGTGTTCAAATCCATTATAATTTATATCACTGTAAAATATATATGTAATGTATATATATTTCATATCAGAGCTCATCATTCACAAAAGCCATAAATTAGTAGATAACATAACAGAAGAGGCAGTGTTGGACAGTTCACAGTGAAGCAGCGCTAAACTAAAAGGAATCTTTTTAAAACTGTATAAAAAAAACAAACTACCACAGTCACAAAAGGCAGATTCTAGACAAGGAGAAAAATATATTCTAATATATAGGATAAAAAGTGAGCAGCCTGCGATGCTCTGCAGGTGTTTCATCATGCAACAACAACAACAACAACGAAAAAAGCACAAACTCTGAATGCAGTCATCAGTTCTAATCAACAGAATGCCTCAAGTCTGTTGTGCTCACAGTTTCATCTCCTTCAATTACCAAAGCAAATTGGCTCAGAAGCCTAAGTGTCAGCTGAAGCAGTTAATTCTTAATCAGCATTGTGAAAGTGGGTGTGATATTCATTGGTCACATTAGCTCATTTATTATCTTCCACCATATCGTATTAGAAAGGCAAATGTATTAAATATTACTGCCGGCGGATGTAAGTCGGAGGTGGGGGAAATGTTTGTTAATATCGCACAAAACGTCGTGGCATTGCTCAAACAATGAATAACAAAAAGGTCTCAAGGATATATATATATATATATTTTTTTTTTCTACACGGAGAGCAAAGAGAGCCCAATCTGTCAGAGAAATAAATAAATTACCCGCAAGCTTCTTCAAAAACAAACAGCTGTCAAAAAGTCACTCAGGGCGCCTCACACACGCTCATGCACACTCCTTGTTCCCCCTGGAAATCAAATCCCACCTAAGAGGTTGTTTATATACGTATGTATATATATATTTTTTATTTTACTCTTTCCTTTATTGCTCCGTTACTTTGTGCGTTTCCATCTTCGACGCAAATCAAGCAAATAAACATCCTTGGAGCTGTCGGAGCTTTAATGTGATGTCTGCTGCATGACGCCTCACCACAGAGTAATCCTGCCGTAGCCCCAGGATGTGCCTGTGATCTCCGCTTTGAGAGAGCCAAAGGAGACCCGGCAATAAAAATGTCATTATTATCACGCAGCACCTCACGTTAAATGCAAGAAAGCATAAATTAAGAGGGGAGGGCAGTGGTTTGTAAACAAACCACGACAGCCAAAGATGAAAGTAGACGAGGTGGAGGAGGGGGACAAGCTTTCTTCCTCTCTCTTGTTCTGCGAGCGGTGAAGTGAGGTGATTTGCATGTCCCTCTGCTTCTGAACGTCACCTAAGGAGCTGCAGCTTGCTGCTGCAGGCTGTGGATTGTCGGCGCCGTGTTGATTCAACAATAAGCTTAACGTCCTGCTTTCCAGTTCACGAAAGCAGAGCCATCGACTCTTGTTAATTGAAGGCATTTAGCTTTTATATGCTTTGTAAATTGAACCGCGGGGATAAACATGACTAAGCATATTGAACTTCACAGGTGTTGTTTTTGTTACACTGCGTGGAACAGCGCCTTGGGAAAACTGTTTTAAAATCCTTGTTTTTCACATTTTGTCTCATTGCAACCCAAAACTCCAGTGCGTTTTTTATTTTTTATTTTTATTTTTGGGGGGAGTGAGGTGCATTTCTGGTCAGCGCTGTTTAGTCTGATACCCCTAAATAAAACGGAATGGAACTGATTGTGAAGTCCCAAAGGTTTCTCAGAAAACATTAGTGAACAAACAGCACCATGAAGGCAGAGAAACTCTACGTAGTGCATCGGGGTTAAATTACAGTTATGTGAAAAAGTGTCTCCCCCCTTTCTAATTTCCTGTTTTTTGTGTCAACGTTTCAGAATATCAAATCCCTTTAAATATTTGGCAGAGGCAACATAAATAAACACAAAATCAGTTTATAAATGAAGACTTTTTAAAATTGTTTTTTTTCTTTTTACCTGTCCTGTGTGTCAAAGTGAGGCCCAACAGATTTATTTCCTAATTAACATTCTCAGGAATGTTCCAGTCTAAATCTTGGTGTATTATGTGATCTGAACTACAGACATAATCAGTAAATTAGAAAATGCATTCTACAAAAGACTAGAAGCATCTTTTGTAACTAAACCTTTTTGAGCAGGTATTAAACCCAGACTTCAGATTTTTGTGTGAAAATGTTTGTTTTTAATTGGCTTGCTGTAATTTTCCAATCTTAAATGTTGTGTTTTCATTAGATGTAAGTGGGAAATCATCGTAATTAACAGAAAGAAAAGCTCAAAAACAGGCTGAGTGTTATTAGTCTAGATGTGATAATGTAATGTTCATTGGATTACTGATATAATGGACCTTTTACATGATATTCATATTTATTGAATATGACTGTGTAATAATCTTCCTCTCAGTCAAAACCCTCTCCTATTTTCATTGTCACACGGTTACCATGCAGATTTTCTATTCAGGATCCTTTAAGTGCTTCTTCTTGCCATCATAATGTTTCTACTCCTGTTGCAAAATTGAGATATTTCTACAACCTGCTGTGTTAAGCTCTCTTGTTCGGTCTAACTACCTTTAATTTACACTTAAACGCCACTTTTTTCAACTATAATGTGCCTCATCCATCTCTTTTCTCTTAGAATAAATTACTTTTGTGACTGAAGTGTTTTTCAAAACAATATTTTAGGTTGTTGGAGAATATTTCTGATGTTGCCAAACAAGCAGCCCATTTATGTTCAGTAGATGCTATTTTTTTTATATGTTCTTTTTTTATACATATGAGAATCTTTCCTTAGATTTTGCTGCTTGTTGTTTGCATACAGTAGCCACGTAGCAGAAACTAAACACTCCATATATGGGAAAAGTAAAGCGCGGGGAAAACAGAAAAAAAAGAATGTTTTAAATAAGAACAAATAAAAAACATAAAAATATTATTCTTGCTTTTAAATAAGCTATGAAGCATCAATTTTCCGTGAGCACTTCTGTTTTCCTTGAACAAAACGTTCCCTCTCAGTAGTGGCAATTTTGCAAAATTGCATCTCAGTTTATCAAATATGAAAAAAAGGAGAATGTTTTAAAGTAGAAAGAAAAGAGCATGTCTCTCTGCTGCTTATGTTTGATTTTTGGCTACCAAATCTACTTCTTACACATATGCATTTTTAACATAAATCTGAATATTTTCTCTTTTGAATGCCACTGTGTTGTTCAAAAGCACTTCAAGCTAGTCTAACAACATTATTTTTATCTGTCACGGTGACGATAACAACCTGTTAGCTCCCTGACAACCACTTATCAAAAACTTTATGTCTTGAGCAAAAACAAAACAAAAAAAAGTCAGAATTTTACTAATTTACTTTTTAGATTTTTTTCTGGACCCATTATCAGATAAGATACAGAGTTTGCAAAGGCGTGACAAAAAGGCTTTAGTGTAGGAGAAAGCCAAACAACCACAACAACAAAAACCCCAACAAAGTTTTGGATTCAAATGTACTCTGTTTGTGATTGTTTATGTTAGCATAAAAAGAATAGATTCACTGATTTTGTGGCCACTTTATAAACACCATTTAAGGGAAGTCGTAAGTTGACTCGTCTTTGTAAATGATGAACTGTTAGTGCATAAAAAGCATATCTCTGTTTCCATCCAATAATTATCTAAACCTGCCTGTCTTTGCTGGGTGGCAGCGGTGCTGGCTCATATCTCCAACAGTCATCGGTTGTTACCATTCAAAATGGCTTCCTTTTTCTTTTTCTTTTTTTTTTGTGAAAACAGAAGCCACTTTCTGTATTAGCTGAAGCTCAGCTTGTTGTGCTCCTTTTTGGCTGAGAACAGCTCATGCAATAGACTTTTACAGTAGCTCGTCCACAATTCTGCAAACTGTTGGAATGGTTTAGGAGCGAGGGAGGCATTCCCCTCTTTTTGCACCTGCTTTGCTACTTTGACCTGAAATTGAAAGAAAATTAGCGTTTGATTCCTAGATGCTTCTGAGTTGCTTGCAGTAGCACTGGCCAAGCTCCCTTGTGTTCTGCGGCTCCTTTCACTCTGTGCAGCATGTCTGATTACTAAATGCACAACAAGCAGTAATCAGCCACACTGTGGTTTTCAGAAAAATCTCATGCTTTTTGGTCATTACAACATGAAATTATGTGGGCTACGAAGCAAAAATGCTATGTGCAGAAATAGAAACCATGCCAAAAGTTGAACCAGGGGATTGTAAATATGGATTCCTTCTGAATATGCTAAACAAAAACTGGAAACAAAAACTGATTCATTTCTATCATCCGACAGGTTGGAGAATCAATTTTTTTCAGAATAGGTTTATTATCCCTTCTTTGTGCTTTCTAAGAACACTTAACTGAACAGTTTTGCTTTTGTAATGTGGGAGGAAAGCATAGAGGGAATCTGACTGCATACAAATAAACCTCATTTCTGGATTTAAACCCCGGGCATTTGCTGCAAGGCAGCAGTGCTACCAACTCCACCACTGTGTACCCTTACTTTTATCATATGTTCATTAACCAATTATTATTGGTTAATGAATTATTGGTTATATTATTTATTTCATGTTAAAATGTGCAACAATTATGAGAAATCAGCATCTTACCTGCCTTAGAGGGCCGAGTGCTCTTAGTTTGGAGATTTGGGCGAGTTAAGCTAACATCCATTCAGAGCAGGGCCTCATTTCAAACTAGTGAACAATTTAATTTTAAACCTATACTCGTGGTGTGAGTAAATGCGTATTTACACCATAATAGGTATTGATACTTATTACTACTTCAAACAATTGTTCAAATTGTTGACAATTTTCATTGTGTTAATTTACATCATCACCTGTGCTGAAGTTCCAGAATATGTTTTGTCTCAAACTTTCTGTGAGCCGCTACTTCCTTGGTATAATCAAAAAAATGGTAACCAAAGTACAAAAGGCAGAGATAAAGTGTAAGACATTGTGTCTTTTTATGAAGAAATTCAGATACCTGCATTTGCCAGATAATACAGGAGAAAATTTCCTCCCAGGAAATTTCAGCTGATAAGCGAGAGGCTAATTTAACATGTACACACAGTTGTCTTAGCAGCACAAACATTGTTTGATTGAGCAACAAAAGAAAAGAGATTCTGGGGAAAAAGATACATTTAACGATTTGAAAATTGAGTTTGTTGTGTGCAATCTTTATTTTTCTGTTTGTCTTTAACTTGTTTTCTTGAAACCACAGCCTGTGTTTTCTTAGTCCTTCTTATAAGAATATAATTTTTATTGCAATTTAAATAACTGATGTGCATGTTCTGCGCTTATGTCACTAATCCTGGTTTACTTTCATTTGTGGCTTGTAAAATGAGGAACATTGTGCTTTTCTGTTGTGCCATCTGAATTGACTTTAGAGGCTCTTTTGTAATTCCCCGTATGTGCATTCCTTGGAGAAACTGCAATTACCTTGCCATAATAATGTTTTCATAATAGAGGACTCATTATTCTATCACAATGTCCAAGATGTTTTAGGTTGAATATGCTGAGTTTTTGCCTAGAACTCTGCACAGGATTAAGATAATATATATATATATATATATATATTTAGCTACAAATAGAAAAGGGTCAAAATGTGTGATGTGAGGAGTCAGTTCCAGAAAAAAAAATCAATACAGAAGGTGCACTAAAAGTAAAGGGAAGAAAATCTGAAATAAAGTAAAAAAAAAAAAAGTTCTGGCACATCAGTTGTCTAAGGCAGCTGTCAGAGGTGACATTTCATTAGTACGTTTTGTCAATAATGAAATCGTCTGCAGTGAAAGTGGTTGGGTGCAAGTAGCCGGTGAGAACAGAGACATGCGAGGAATGAGAAACCCTGCAACGATGTGTGAAAAAAACCCAGTCCTTTTTCATTAAACCCACCCAGCATTGGGAAATTACAGCCACTGTGGCTATTGGCGTGATGAGAGAGAAGGTGGGTGTCCCTCTTTCCATTTTAAGTCCCTATCAATCATCCACCCTTCACTTGTTCACCCCCTGCTGACGTGGCATCACCAGCCCACGTTCCTCTCAGCTGTCCGGGGTCCAGGAAAGTTGTCGTTCATCCTTTCTTCCAGCAGCTAAGTAGCAGGAACATTTAAAAGAAAATCACCACCACAACGACTCCTGCCATTTCCTGAAACGTCCTCATCCATCAATTAACAGGTTTCCTGTACGAGGCAGATGGATATGGCAGAATAAGGCCAGACTTTTTAATGGCAATTCCACACGGGGAATAAAAGGCCTCGGTGTTAGCCCTGTTCATGCCTCTAATCGTGCCATTAGCTGCAGGCGGATTGTGGCAGGAGGGGTGGCATTGATCACAAGACTTATGGATTGCACACAACAGTGGCTTGTTATCACTAAATGATTTTGAGGGGTAAGTTGAAAAGAGTTTCACTTTTATGTCAAATTTCAGATTCAGAGTGGCTCAGAAAAACAAATCTACTTTCATACTGAACAGTCCTGCTCTTTCGTTGACGACCACTGACAAATCGTTACTGAAACTGAAAACGGTAGTTACATCAACAAAGCCTAAAGCCGGCTAATAAGTTACACGGAGTGTACAGAAGTGCTTAATAGTTTAAGTTTAAATTAATTCATTTACCACTTAACTCAAATGGATCAAACTAATAAATGAATTTATAAATAAAAAGTATACATGCTCATAGCACAAATGTATACACCATTTGTATAAAAACAAATCGTTTTTAAACAAAATTAAAGAATGACATGTAATAATTATGACATCAAAGCTAATGACTAAATATTTTGTAAAAAAAAAAAAGAATATTTTGGAAAACCTTTGTTCTGAGTGCATTTCTCATCACTCCTTGAATTTCTTCAGATAGTGGCAAAGTATGATGCTTTCAATGTCATATGGAGCAACACTGAAAAGTGTTTTCAGCCACTTTCTATTTAAGTTATTTTGTTGTGCTACTGGTTTAATGATGATGGCTGTGGCTCGTAAAATTAAACTCAGCATTTAAAACGAAACGTGGCCAGTCATGGTTAATTCATAATTCAACAAGTGAGGGCAATTACTTTTGCACATACAGCATAACTACCTGACAGGTTATTCCAGTTTATAACAAGGATTAGAATGTTTTCATAAGGAGCATATTTCATCATATTTTGGAGCCAGAAGACATAAAAATGATGACTGTATAAAACAACAAAAGAAGGCACTATATGTGGATAATGACATCCTGTCTTAAACCATATAGTGTTGGATAGAAAAAACTGTTATTTCCTTGATTTAAACCCTCCCCAGATCTTTTCATGTTCAATATGTTAAATTGATGAGTGGCTGTGTATTAAAGGAAATGGATGGAGCGAGGACTTTTAATTTCCCTAATGATCCTTTATGCAGCAAAAGGAGTTGAGTTGTGTGTCCACATAAGGTTGTTACTTCTATTCATTGCTGCTGTGTTGTACAAAAGTATGTCGCTTATTGAAAGAGGCTGTATTTTGTATTTTCCTGGCACATAACTACAACAACTATAGTACTTGTTATGAAAATGCTGTATCAAAGACAACTGAACAGACATTTGACTTTGCATAAAAAACATTTTAGCAGTGCCTGTGTACATAAGAGCCACAAAGTTGGTTGAAACTGGAGCAGAAATTAAGACTGTTTTCACACTTGATACTCCGCTACACTTGGTTCAATTGGGGATTAAAATCGCAATATTTCATCTGGTGCCGTTTGTGTTCACACAGTGCAACCTGTTCACCCCCTCAACTGTGGGGGCTCTGCACCAAGAACCATTGAAAGAAAAAGACATGAAAATCTCTGAAGAACTGAGCGCTACTTCCTACTTCATGAAATGTAAACAATGGCATTCCTTGAGGTTTTAGCGGTTGTAGGATTTATCTTTTGTCTATGGCAAAAGACCATGAGTTATTTCTCATGCTAGCACTAAAGACATGGGTTTGTTTTTTTTGTTGTATTTACCCAGAATTCCCTGTGCTGTAGTCTGCTTCCTGCTTTTGGCATCGTCTCCGGATAACTTGGCATTCACATATGCACTCAAATCCCACCAGAACTCACCTCAACCAAACTGAGACCTAGATTTTTTAGAGTTCGCTTTTTGGTCCCTATGAGAGTTCGAGTGCGTATTCACATCTCTCCAAACTAATCGGACTCTTTAGGCAAATGAGCTAGAGTTTGATTAAAGCAGATGAAAATAGGCTGCTGTGAATGCACCCTAAGACTGTATAAATACTGCCTGAATTGTAACTTGAGCTGCAGTTTTTATCATGTGGTCATACACCACTTGGGTTACAGGTAGCCTGGGTTTCGCATGCTTTCAAATGCTCTGGGTCTCCAAGCTACTGGTCTCAGACATGTTTATGACGACATAAGCAGAAAAACAGCAGCTGCAATTCAAAACTAAGGAGAAAACAACTTGTGTGTTGATAGTTCTGACTCAAACTGTTGGACCAGGGGAGGGAAAGGCTTTAGAAACCAACAAACAATGAGCAGTGAAAAATGTGTTCTGTTAGGGAGTACATGTGGAGTCCCGCAGGGGTTTTTATTTTGTTTATCTCCATATTCCCCAGTTGTTTTGTGGTTAGATATACTTTTCATATAGTTGTTTCACTCTGTGAACATACTGTAGGTCAAAGGATGTTTAGTAACATTACATTGAATGCCAGAAAGTATCATTTACATTATAGTGCTGTAATTTGCACAAAAACAGTCACTATGTTTACCTAAAACCCGTGTCTCCACTCCAGTCCAAAGATTGAAATGACAGAATCAAAATCGTGCTCTTACTGGCTTTTCTCTAGTGTGTGGACTGTGATGTTGACCAGCTGCATCTTTCCAAAAAGCATCTGTGTGCCAGATTCTGTCTCCAAGTTCTCAATCACTTCACAGCCCACTTAGCCTATATTCCCCTAATGCAGCACTTCAGCGCAGCCTCTGCTTTTGCTAGTTCAACAGCCATCCATCGGGCCTCCTGCTCCTAAACTGCCTGCTCACAAGATGCACATCACAGGCAGCAAAAAAAAAAAAGAGGAGAAGCTGGCAGTTTTCAGTCTTTTTCAAGTGCTAGGCGGAATACCTCAAGGCTCTTGCTCTGCGAGAGATGAAGCCGCCGTTTTCAGTTCCGAGACGTTCCACCCTCACTCCTTGGCTTTCATGTTGAAGGAAATTTATTTATTTATTTTTTCTTATTTGCTCCATCATGCTCCACAGAGTCTCCGTCATGCTGGGAAACGCAGCATAGCAGATAGTGGGAAGTCAGAATGAAACCAACCAGCTGGGTCAAAAGCTTTAATTGTTTAAGGTCTGCGGCCCGGGAAAATGGGGGCAGAAACTGTGGATAATTAGATTTTTTTTTTTTTTCTTAAAGTAAACAAACATCAGGTCTTTTGGAGCATTTGGGGTTAATTTAAATGCAAATGGTTTGATAAATAAAGGATAGATGTTGATAATGTGGATTAATGAGATTTGTATCGTCCGTGATTGACCGCCACTGCGACTATAAGAACAGTCATCAGTCACATAACCTGTTGCTTCTCTACAAATGTGTGATTGTGGGGGAAAGAAAACACGAGGCGTCTGGCATTAATGGGTTTTAGGCTGTCAACACTTTTCTTCTGTTATTAATTCAACAGTGTTAGTTCTTCTGAAGGAATTAATTTGACTGTTGAAAAGGGAAACGCATGAAAAAAAGGCAGCGTTATTTTAAGTTGTTGCACAGATAGTCTACTAATTATTTAACGGCGGCATTCATAAGAAACTGTGCGCATGGCTTTTCCTTTTCATGACATTGCTTGTGTACATTTGTGGTAAATAAAAAATGCCTTTAACTCGATGAAATGATGGAAAAGAAAAAGACAATTGAAGCTAAAGCGCTCTTTAAACTTCTGTAGCAATTTGACAATTTCACAATGACTTTTTAAATGACTTTATCACAATCGGAAGAAGAAATCTTTACAAAAAAAAGATCCCATTAAAAATAATTCTTAACATTGTTCATTTAGTTCAGTTTTCTTAACCTGATTAACATTCTGCTACCTCGACCTGTCGTTGTTATTGCTGAAATATTTAACAAAATGCTGAACTACTATGGCATCATTTGGAATTTCTATGCATTTCACTTTAACTAGGTGTAAAGCTATGGGAAAATAACAGATACTAGTTTGTGTTTTACTGCAGCTGCTTTCACTTTTGTAGTTTATGTCACAACACGGCCATAATAAGCAGTTTCAGATTAACTCTCCCTTTAAAAGTCACCTTATTTATGCCCCTGCTGGTCTGCAGAGCACTCCCTTTTCCTCAATGAATAGGCTTTGTCTTTGAAACAAATGTGCAACTAGATAATAGGGTAAGTGTGAAAAATGTTTCCAGAGCTTGCACATTGTGTTAAGCCACCATTTAAAGTCCTGTCAATACCTGCAGAGAAGTATCGATCTCCTCGGTCGTCTTGAAGGCACAAAGCTTTACGGCTTATTGATAGATTATGTAGATTCACTCGGCCGGGTTTGGATGGGCTGTCTATGCCTTGATATAAGACTATCAACATTTATGTGACTCGAGCTTCTGTTATGAATTTCAATACAGGCTCCTTGGCTGCAAATGGCGAACTGCAGGATAGAGATGGAGAAATGGCCGACGGGACAGATGATGTGCACAGTCCACACAATGCTGTAAGTCTGACAATATAGTAAAAGCATCGGATTTAGCTGCTCAGAATGTGTTTTCATTACCTATTTATGCAGGAGATGATAATTCTTTGAGAGCTTAAAACAGGATTAGAGCGTCAACCAAATTGTTTTGGCCCTTTGTGTGGGGTGCTCTGGTTGTACTTCCTTGCAATGTGCTCGCTATGCTGACTTTAAAAAAAAAAAAAGAGATGACAAGGAGTTGCCATGGAGACCTTAGTGGAACATCTGCAGAAACATGTCCAATAATGATTCATCCAAACGTGGTGATAGTGGATCAGTGACACTGTCAAAAAGTCTCACAACTAAACACTGAATGTTGGGAATCCATACATCCGTAACTCTTGAAAATAATTGATAAATAATTCTTAGTTAAGATTAGCATATTACATCCAATTAAAAATATTCTAATACAGTAAAAGAATAACTTTTTTTGGCAAATATTCATCCATCCATCCATTTTCTAACACCCTGGTCCCTAGTGGGGTGCTGGTGTCTATCTCCAACTAACGTTCTGGGCGAGAGGCGGGGTTCACCCTGGACAGGTCGCCAGTCTGTCGCAGGGCAACACAGAGACAGACGGGACACACAACCATGCACTCACACACTCACACTTTGGGAGAATTTAGAGAGACCAATTAACCTAACAGTCATGTTTTTTTACTGTGGGAGGAAGCCAGAGTACCCAGAGAGAACCCACCATGCACAGGGAGAACATGCAAACTCCATGCAGAAAAACCCCGGCCGGGAATCGAACCCAGGACCTTCTTGCTGCAAGGCAGCCAACTGCACCACTATGCAGCCGGTGGCAAATATTGTGTGTACAAATTTGACTGGTTTTTAAGCACTCACATTGACATTAACATAAGTATAAATTTAGAAAGAAATGTTGGCTTAATAAAAGATTTTTTAATTAAATATTATTTTAGAAGGTTTTCATTTTGACCTTTAATCTGACAAACGGATCTCATTAGAAGCAAATAATGAATATGATTGTAAAGAGCAAAAGAAATTGTTTGCAGAATCAGGTTTCTTATGAACACTGAATCTGCTGTTTGAAAGGTAAGATCCCAACTAATCTAAAACCCCCAAACGATGCAGTCTCTTAATTTAGATATTTTAATTGGTGTTATAAAAGGTTGTTAAAATGTCTAACCACCTGTTCACAGACATCTTAGTGTCTGTGAACATCATGATATCACTGAACATTTTAAGAAAAGCAGACTCTGTTGAATGCAAAAATTAATTTGGTATTCATCTAAACTTTTGTGTTGTTGCTGAAAAGAAAACCAGCTGCTCCGACAAATAATTTTTCTTCTTACATTTGTGCAGCAAAACTTGAATTTTAAATAAATCTATAATTATTTTTCCCGAGAGGTATTCAAGCAGAGTTTCTAAAAAAACATAGGTTCAACAACAACAGACACAACTGAATGAGGGGAGGAAATAATATTAATAACATTACCCATTATGCAGGGATCTATCATGCCAAAATCATTCAAAAATAAAGATTGGGAGAATGGCATTTTGTCTTGAAGATGGTTTTATGTTGTTATTTTTTATGATACTGATATCATGAAATTTTACAAGTATGAAGGGCGACCAAGATTTGGGAAGACAAAATAAACAAGGAAAAGTTTCAGGTTGTTTTTTAGAAATATCACTAAATCCAGAATTTCAACAAAAAACTTCAATATTTTTCATTCCAAAAAGACATTCTACTTAGTGTTTTTATAAAGAGAAAATGTTTGTGTGCCTTCATATTTGCTGCAAGTGTAACTTTATGACAGACAAGCCTAAACAGCATAAAAAGGAAAAAAAGGAATGTTGCTGGTGAAATGACCTAAAAATTGAATAATTCTGGAAACTATGCAAATATGGCAAGAAATGGCTATTATGATTATGCATTATTAAAATTCAGATGAAAAAGATGAACCCCCTATTTTGTAACATCCATCAATATGGTAATTTTAACATTTACTCCCCCTGTCCTCCATTTTTTGCTTCTGTACTTTCTTCTCTCTGAAGCTTGAAAAGCACTGCGGCTGCACCAGGTCTATGCAAACACACACTGCGGCAGAGGTGGAATGAATTCATTTTCTGATATTAACACTCAAAGATGATCGAATTACCTCCAAGTTTAATACAATTTGTCTCGGATCTTTGCAGTAATTAAGACTTTTAAAGGGAAACACATGCCTCATTAATTGTTAATCTTTCTCTAAGCTTTTTGCCATTTGAGATAAAATGAAGAGCAAACCAACGTCTGATGAAAAGGGAAAAAAAATCTGATGTTTTCTCCCACTTTCTGAGAAAGGGAAATTTGTTATTTTTTGCACCAGATTGGAATCTGCCTGAAGATTTATGTTTCCATGGCTGAAGAATGGAGTCAAATATCAGATTACGTGGACGTGTAATCAGTAGGGAATCGTCTGTGACAAAGACGGATAGATCTATTACTTACAACTGGAATTGTTTAAAGGGCATATATCATTAAATTTACAACTTTTCCCTTTCAATTGACTTCAGACTGGTACTTAACGATAGTAGTATATTTCTGAGAAAGAAACAAAACATCTAAAACCAGAACTGAAAGTTGCTGAAGAATCGTGACGTTATGTTTTAAATATTGAACTTGGGCATAAATGCACACACAAATTATGGATGCAGAAAGTCGAAGCAGCGATTGCAAAGTCCGTAGCTTTAACTCATAAAGTGAAGATTTAGATGGTGATTTATTCAGTCAGGGTGAGTAAGTTGAGGAAAAAAATGTTGTCTGAGACCAGAAGATCAGTGACCTAGCAAACAAGCATCCTACCAAGACATGTAAAAGCACCTTTTCGTCACTCCTGTCTGTAATTGACCACCTGTGACAATGACTGTAATGCGAAAAAAAATTTCCGGCTGCATTTCTTAAGGATTGGGAAATTTCGATTTTGGTCTTAACCAGCATTGTGAATCTTTTATTCACTGGCATGTGTCCACCAAATACTATTTCAATCGTGAGAGGTTAACGACACAACAGGAATGCGGTTGTCAAAATAGTTTGTTTTTTTTGAGGACACTCAAATTCCTTAAGCCCACAACTTGTCGTTTGGGCCTACACAGTCAGTTTAACGTAACCATCGTGTTGTGATGTGTTGAATGAAGGGGTAATTAAACATCTAACATGCAGTCAGACTGCTGCTACCTTCAATCTCTCGTTCGTTTGTCTCACACAAGGGACAAAACTCTTAGGGGTAAACATGCAGAAGGATTGTTTGAAGGGAGCAGGTATTGATTTAACTCACTCTGCGGACATCAGCAGGCAATTTGTACTGACAGGGGGTATAAAAGTTAAAAACTACTGCAGTGTAATTGGTGTGTTGTTTCCTGGTAAACATCACAAACAGCAGCTGTGGTCACCTCAGAGGTCTAGATGTTGATTATCATTTAGAATTTTCTATATGCTATATTTTACATCTTTGATATGACCGTTGCAATTTAAGAGGTATGCCAGGTAATTTGAGTCACAGCACCTCAAATCAATCCTTTCTCGCCATTTATCAAAAATAAAAACAGTGATAAGGTGGATCCCTGCTGGGAAAATTGTTGCAGTGCTTTCTGCATCAACAATGTGAGGTAAGGTTTGTCCTCTTCAAGCATGACTAAAAATAAGTCTGAATTTCAGCCAAGGAAGGTCAGTATGGATTATGGAGCCCTGCACTCCCAGCGGAAAAAAAAAAAAAAAAGAGTTGTTTGTTGTCCGTCCCAATGTCAGATAGAGAATCAGGAGGGAAAGTGCCTCTCTCAGCAGGTCCAGGCTTCCCGTCGATGATAATCCGATGGAATGGCTGATCTTAGCCGGATGGACTAAAGCCAGCGTGGAGGAAACAGTGGCTATTTGCATAGATTGTTCCTCGGATATGGCTGCTTGTATCGCTTTTTAGTTGAGCAACAGAAGTGCCGTTAGGCAATCTGTGTGCAGAGATGTAATTAGGCCCCTAATCTTTAAACATTTTTTTTTTCTTTTTCCACTTAATAGGGTAAAAAATCTTAAGCCTTTCAAGTCAGCTCAGGCAAATACAGTATTTACAATTTACTGAGATGTAAAATAATGTGGAATACAATCAAATACCTTGTTGTCGACCAGAGGAAAACCTGAATTATATCAGAGAAACATTTGGACAGAGAGAACTTTTCTTTCCTCTTTTTTTAAAATCAAACATAAACAAACACAGTTGCTGCCGTAAATGCTTGTCAGAACCAAAGGTCACACCTGTGTTTACTGACTCCGATAGCATGTTCCACACTCAGTCATCATATCCAGATGGTAGCATCTCATAGAGTTGAGGCCCTGCTTCATGAACTGCAGAGTAATCCTCTTTGCCAACATCCTGCAGTGTCCAGGATTCCTGTGTGCTTTGGACAATGAGCACAAACAGCACCTGGCAGTTCAAGCCTATTTGCATCCAGGTAAATCTATGTTCACTTGCACTGCTGACTAGTTGTAGCTAACTGTAAATGCTTGAGGGCTGGAAACACTTTCTTAAAATGCACCATTTTGTGCTGTACTATTGTCAGTCTTATGGCTTAATTTGAATTATTTTTAATATAACTTAATTCTTTAACAATAACTGTAGTTACTGTTTCAGGTCTCAAGCTGATCGTTTTCCTCATACAAAGTCTAGATTAAAGATAATCTTTAAAGACAGCCAGAGGTCTCTGCAAAACTGAAAGCTTTCATAATGGTTAGGATCACTGCCCTGCAGGCGATTAGTGGTCAAACTGTTCTGAAGTACGTCCCAGCTGTATGCTTATACCTTGCCCCATTCTGCCGTGACAACTCATGCTATGACTGAAGTGTACAAAAACTTTAAAGTTGAACTTAAATAGTAGAGCAGCTAATGACAAGCTGTTCTCCCGGCAGAAACACGGAGATACACGTAGGTGTTGCACCTGTTGTGAAAAGAGCTTTCAGCTTGTAATAAGGTGAATTGTGCTTTCAGTGCACTTCTTGGAAACTAGGTTTCTATTCCGAGACTTTGACAAAATGAAGCACATATAAAACACACAGTGTTGATGCAGAGGCTCATGTAATTCTGCCGAATCTGGGGAGTACAAGTGAGTCATTGAATAAATTACATGCCGAACCAATTGCTCAACCACATAAATACACCTCTTGAGCTCGCCTCATTTTCCGGATCGTCGCTCGTTCTCGTCCTTATCGCTCACGTCGACTTATCTGATTTCTCAGCACAACCGAGAATTAATGTCTAAAGTTATCAAACCAAGGATGATGACACGTATTCATGTTCACCTACTTTTTTAGGTACTTGAGCAGCTGCAACCGTCCTGGACGCAAAGCGAGTGTGGGTGTGATCGCATCGTTAGCTACTGTTAACGTATGCCTGAATTATGGAAGAAATCAATAAATTAGTCTGCTGAATTGAAACAGAATGATACAGGTTATGCTTTTCCTCACTGTAATGATAAGAAGACTAAGTGGTAATGTTGATGAAACAGCAGAAAGAGTCGCCTCCATTGCCAGGTACTCTAGCGACTCTGTATCTGTTCAGTTCTCCCTGCTCTGTGTACACAGCGTCAGCAGGGTGATTCATGATCATGCACAAGTGTGCTTCATCATGTCACAGGAGAGATGAGCTCTGTCCCTTTTTTTATTTTCTCATTTCCCACTCCTCTTACAATATGTGGTGCTGGTAGTTCTGATGTCATAAATCAATTTACCATTCTTACTTATGCAAGTATGTTTTGTTTTAATAAAATTACTATGCGTTTTTAACTTAATTTTTTGTTTTTTAAGGCAAATAAAGGCCAGTGTGATATCTTGAATACTAGACCAATAAAGTTTATTGGCTTAGGCAGTAATCTTACCCTCTACCTTTTTCCTATGACAACAAAATTACTAAGCCAACCTTGATTTATTAGGACTTTCATGGTTGTGTTGAGTGCTCCTGCCCTTTTCCAAAGATGTCTTCAACTTTAACTACCTGGTGGTAATTCGGTTTTACTGTGTGCAGCAATAGTTTTAAAAGAAAAAGAAAACATACTAAATAAATGAGAAGGTAGTTTACAAGACTTTTGTTTTGAAACAGTTACGTGGAGCAGCTATAAGCAAGCAGCAGCCAAAGTTATCTCAGTTTGGGAAAAACAGGAGAAGTATATTTTAGCAAGCTTGCACCGTGATCAGATTCAAGGCTTCGACTTAATAATGACCCAACTGACTTTTCGAAGCATCTGATATTGTAGATACAGCTCCAGCTACGAAAAACTGCCACAAGTATTTCTTTTAAGACGCTGAAAAAATTGAGACAAACTTTGAAGGTTAGAAACACAACCATCCTCTGCATACAGATTTGTTACAAATTTAGCTAAGTAACGCAAATGCTAAATGAGTGTCCTCACATTTTAGTATAAAAAGTGTCTTTTAATGTTTCGTAACAAGACAAAAATATGAAAATATCAGTCTGTATTATGTAGTTATAAATATGTAATATGTTTCACTCAGTAAATTTAACTTTGTAATAATATTCCATTTTATTTAATATGACTGAATTCATATGTGTTGGATCTTTTTGGACATAAACCATGTTTTCTGCTATTTACAGAACATTATTTTGACTTTCACAATATTTTTCACGCGCTTCAACAAAAGTCGCAGAACAATTTACAACTAACATTGATAAACGATCTGAGCCAGATGCACTGTCTGCTCTTCTGCAAAAAAAAAAAAAGAACAACAAAATCACTTTTTTTAAAACTCTGACCACTCCAACAGCATACCCTGATTCTACTTGTATCAGGGTATGTTTTTAATATGTTTTTAAAACATATTAGCAAAAACGGTCATGTTTCCATTACTCAGTACGTGGTAAGCTCAAACTGGGAATCTGGTGCCCACACAGCATGATGGTGTTCCATTAATGTTATAGTCACCCACAATGGCAAAGAGGTTCAGCGTTATGACAGCCAGCTTAACTCCACCAGACAGCCTTTACTATATCACCCCTTACCTGTGATGAGTATTGAAATTACACTAACCGATGACCAATCCTTTACGTCTGTTGTAATTGTACGTTCGCATTTCCTCAAGTGGCAGGTTTAATTGCAGACCAAGAAAAGAAAAAAAAAGACCTGCAAGAGGACAAAAGTTGAATCATTTCTGGAAAGGAAGGTTTTAATTATGATGTTCTGTAATTGCAGATCTTTGGGGCCATCCAATTATGAACTTGAATTGAATGCTGGCAGCCACGGTCCCTGGTGTTTTGGAAATAACTGACAATATTAACTACTATGTCACTGCTGCTGAGTCTGGGCCATATTAGATCATCTTTGCTCTAAATTAGTCTGTAGTTTTGAGTTGTATTTTTGGCTGTCGTGCAATGTTTTCAATTATTTTAATAGTTTGTTGTGGGCAATTAAAGGTTGTGAATTTTGTTATTATTCAATGATAATACCTGTACATTGGTTTGTTTTTAGCAAGCAGCAATACTCTTTAAATTAATTCCCCAAAATGGGTTAGTGATTAGAGAAAATGCTTTACATTTAGTTGTGTAATAATTCTGCACAGTAGCTGCCCAGTAACTGTGCACATTTAGATTTGTTATGATGAAAGCCAAAACCTAACTTTTACTTTCTGAAACAGTTTATTAACGGTTTTTGATTACCTGAGAGAGCCATTAGTGATTGATAAACATGATCCTCAAAAATAAGACTTAGCCTAATAATCGTGCACACAGTGTAAAGGTGTGGGGTAATGTAAATGATGAGGTGGAGCCGTGGCTCAGTTCAAGGTTGTGTTGGACGTGTAAACCCAGAATGCTTCAAAGATAATCCAAGCCATCTTCTCATAATTGGATCTACTCATGCAATGCTAAATTCTAAGGCCTAAGGTATCGTTTGATGTCAGAAACATTTATCAGCCTGAATGCATATCCATTAATTGTGTTATCTAAAAATAGGCAAGTAAATGTAGTGTGAAAAACATCTCTGTTAGGGTCCTATAGAATGGTTTTGTTTCATCTCAAGAGCTTTATTATTACAGGTCAAAACTATGTGCATGGTTCATGGTAGCATATTACAAGCAAATGAATGGAGTTTGCCTTACTTTCATTTACTCACATCTGTTATTGTTGGCAACAACTAAGATTTGGAATATAAACAATTATTTAACCAATACATACCCATATATCTTTGATTTATAAGAAACACTTCTTATTTCTGATGCTAAAAACACTCTATTAATGTGTATGAAAATGTGTATTCCAAATATACATCCACAATTTTTATTTAGAGAATTCTTTTCTGATAATAAAATTGTTTCTTATGTGATGTCTTCTGCTGGCATTTGTAAATTCAGAAGAGTATGTTCACTGTCAACAAATCAAAGCTTGTTGCTTGAAGATGTTACTTTTTTCCCCCCATTAATCTCAGTGTGATTCAATTATATCCCAAAAGAAAAAACACAAACAACTCGTCTGTGGAAAACACAGAGACCTTGGACTCATTCTCGATGTTTTCTGCAACCTTCAAACTGCCAGTGTTTCTTTCCCTTCGTTGGAACTCCCAATTACTATTCCTCAGCGGACCTCTGTTGTTTCTTTTAGCTATTCATAAGTCGCCTCATTCCCCCCCCAGGATCTGACCCGGGGGTCTTGCTCACACCATCGAAGCAATCAATTGTGCTGAATGACATTGCAGTTACTGTCATGTGTTTAAAAGTTAGTTTGTTTGCGTGTAAAAACAAGGTTACCTTAGTTAGCTGAATTATTCGTCATGGATTTCCAATTGAGTTCATCAGTCATCCACACCTCATGTAGGCTGATGCATAATGAAACACAACCTGCTCCTGCTGTTCCACCTTAATGTGAACGCACATCAGTGACAGAGTGATGCATGAAGGGCCTTTTGTCTCTGCATCTCCGTGACTAAGCATTTAAAACTTTCTAGTTATGAAAGGTGTGACGTAAAAGGATCAAGTTGTTCATTTTAGTTGTGTTTAGGCTTGCAACTCAGAATGGTTGTTTGTTTCCGTAAATGAAATGGAGAAATATGTAAAAAGATATAAAAGGAAACCCACACGAGAACACAGTTGATATTTGGCTAAGTGTGATGAATGTCAAATTCAGGTAATTATACACAATGTATTGGAAACCCTCAATGGCAAAGTCTGCCACTCAAATCTGAGCCTCCCTTATATTAGTGAGCGGATAAACGGTTTCTGACTGTAGATCCCATCATACTCGGGTGTACTTCACCTTGCAGTGGTTTGTGTATTCTTGAGGCGAACTCGAAGCGGACGTCCGCCAGACATTTCTGCTCAAATTTCAATTTTTATGACTGCATACTTGGTGTCACACAGTAAACTGTTGGGTGGAAAACAGTGTTCACATCAAACTGTTTTGCATGTGATACCAATCTGATGAGGTCGAGGATGTGCAGCATGACTACCAGTCTCTATCCCAAACTGACAAGTGTGTGGAGGCAGCCCTGATTAAGAAAAAACATGGGTAGGACCAACTAGCTCATCAAACTTATTAATATTTATTAGAACCGTAGGAAATAAAGGAATTTGTCACAAGAAATGTAGGCAATCGGTGCACTTGACTATAAAATCCCAGCCATGCGCCAAAAGTGCATGCAGAGTACATACAGTACGCCTGAGAATGTGGGAGCCTTGTGTGATTTTTGACCCCAACATGAATAAAAGCCTATGATCAGTTTGAGTTTTTTCATCAGAGAACCATTTTTTTAGATAATTATCCCGATAGTGTTGAGTCTGTATTATTGAAGGATTTACTTGTGTTATTTGATGGATTGTGGTAACCAGAGTAAAACGTCATACAATATCAAATGGTCATGTGATGCAAATAGTGGTTCTATAAACCACAAGCCATTGAGTAGTTAGAACTGTTCCATATACTTGGGAAATTCCTGCTACCAAAAATTATTTTGAAGATTCTGCCGACAACCACAGTACTCTTTAAATTTCATAAATTTCAACTGAGCTTTGTGTCTTATGATTGTCATCTGGTGTGATTGCGTGTACCGTGTTGTTTGTTCATAGCCTGTGCTTACTTGTTTATACAACTCCTGCTTTCTTAAAGCTTTTGTTAGTTTCCCAAGCCATAGATCCATTATTGGTGACAATGACTGACTGCAACTTAAAGCCAAATCCTTTAAACTGAGCCCTTAATGATTTGACTCACATCGCCGATTGACAAGCATGTGTCTGACTAACTTACGTTGTGTCTACAAAGTAGGAGTCCAGCAAATTGATTTCACCAAAACACAAGCTACAGTATTCATTTTTGCTGCTTATCTCAGGATTGGACATTCTAACACAAACAAGTGTTCAAAACAAGACGCAACATGATTATGACAAAAACAGAGACATTCATTTATCTCATGATGTCTATAATGAGAGCAATAATAACAGTAAAAATATTGCCCTTTCCACTAAAGGGCTAATCCTGCTAATGATAAAAGTCGGAATTAAGACTGAAAACTGAGCTCCATGGAAAAAAATCCTAAACAAAGGATCTTTTGATTTCAGCAGTAAACACATCATGAGCAATCCCCAGCACCTGTTTCTGGTTCACTGTTGTCCTCCATAAAATTAATATATTTTAAATTTAACTTGCTAGCAACACCAAACTGTCAACCACAGTTTACGATCCAGTGTACTAACTCAAAGATAAAGTGTAATACCTCTCAATCTTCACATCTAAAGCAACTCTTGTGTACACCTGGTTTTAAATACATCGACATATTCTTTGTTGTATTGTATAAAATGAACAATAGCTTCCCATTCAACTTAGTCCTTTCCACTGTGTGCAGAGGCACACCTTCACCAGCTACTGTCATTGCTGATGTTCTTATTGCAACGGAAACCAAGCCTTCCCTGGTGGCTCATTTAAACACACTTGGCCTTTCAGCCCCACTTACCTAATAGCTGTTGCCACATTGATCAGCCCCCATGCTGTCTGTCACCTCCTGTGCTCCAGCCCTAAGCGCTGATGAGCTCGGACAGACACCATCTCATGTGAGCCTTTTCTTGTAAGGTTCCATGATACGTGACCTTTACACGATAGGGCCACAATTTGGTCCAACATGTAAATTAATTGGACGAAAGGGCAGGGAGCTCCCTTGGTCTATAGTGTATATTTCTGTATTTTCCATATGCTTTGGAGTTAAATTGGCAAAAACGATGTCCACATTTAGTTCATTTCTATAGCATGTTTTGTATGAAGCAGCTGAACGGTGAAACTTTTAAGGACACACTGGCCTAGTCCAAAACTATTTCAATTTGCAGTCTCCTTAGAACTTTTACTTTGCTCGATAGTATTTTCTGGAGGCTCTTTGCAATGGATTTGCACATTTGGATTTCTGTGAAGACTTTTATTTCATTGATGTATGCTGAAATGCATTTCTTTCCATTTATATAAATTTAATACAAAACATCCATTTTAAAAATGCTAACCTAGCTGATGTCCTACACTGCTTTCATTAGCGGCTTACTCTTTAAATCCTCTGGTTATGCATGTCAAGCAATTGTCTTTATGCCAGTTACATGGCTGTGCCTCCCAGCCTATCACCATAAACAAGCAGCTAATGTAATTTCTATTACCAAACGACTGGAACTCCCCCACTACGCAGAGGATGGCTGCTGTGCTTCGCGGCACTGCTCTCTGGAAAGTCACATTACCACACATGTATCTCCAAAGATTAGAGTCAGCAAGGTTTACCACTTTAATTACCACTCTGTAATAATGCCCTCAGTAAAACACATGACTGCTCTGATGCACAAGCGTTCACCAGTGGTGCTTTTCAAGGACACTCACCAGTTTGCTTTAGTCTTCCAGCATCAGAGTACAGTACGACCCTTCATTACAGAAATGCAGTGATTCAGTTTTATTGGCTTATCAACCCTTCTGTTGTGGGAAATACTTTTTTTCTAAGGTATTCCACCCCAACGCCATGCTCCAGTAATATATTAGGACTTTTGGTGTTCATATTGGATGCTTATTTTGACCTTTGATCATCCTAAGATGCGACAAGATTTGTTAAATGGCAAGTAGTATGCAAAAGGTACTTTCTAAGGTTTGTATCATGTAAAGTATGTTTTCCCTCATCAAAAACATATGTGGAGTGTTGATTTGAGTCATGTTTTAGAAATTCATCATGAGTCTCCCATGTCAACCCAATGCACCAGATATTCACCTAATAAGTTCAACTTTGGAGCTTCAGCCTTAGTTTTCTCCCTTCTTGCAGATTAGCCCTACACTACACAGCTCCACCAGATTAGCAGCAATTAGCAAACATCTGGTGGAGCTGCACACCTGCTGAGCTTGTCATACAAACTACAATGCCCCTTTTATTGAGATATTTAGTGTGTGTATATACAGCACTTTCATTACAAGTGAAAAATGCATTATACCCTCACTTTAAAAAGATTCCAATAAGAAGTAATAAAGATCTACTAAAGAGACGATCAAGAAAAAAATGATCAGCTTGGAGGAGACAAAAATTCATTATCAATGCTGAGTTGTGTTACTACACTATATTAACAAGCTTTCTTTGACCCTTCATTTAATAGTCATATTTTGAATAATATGGATTTTTCTTCAATAGCAGGTCCAAGTATTGTGACCGGAAGTGATGCTGAATTGTGTTACTATTCTGGACTAATGAGACATTACAGTTTTACGGCACTTTTTAAAATGATTTATTTAATTTGAAGGATATCCTGTCAGTGGAAAGTAACAAATGTCACAAGTCATGCAATAGGAAAGTGACTTAAACAGTTTCTAAATTTGATTGAATATAACAGTCTGTAGAAGCCATCAAATGCATTTCCCTTAACTAAAATAACCATTCATTTTAAATCTCAACTCATTTTGTATCTACAATACACAAACTCATACCATTTTGTTCCTTCCTGCTTTTGCATTTGTAAACAAAATTAATACTCATGGAGCCAATTTTAATAAGAGAAAAATATAG